>NC_052101.1:100620472-101239336 GCF_015852505.1 Tachyglossus aculeatus | reverse complement strand
GAAAGATGCAGGCTGCAAAGGGACAAAATAAGGAAATTTATGGGCAAAGGATGAATAATAATAGTATTTGTTAAGCACACACTATGTGCTAAGGTCTGGGGTAGATGTAATACAAGCAGAACAGACAGTCTCTGTCTCACAGTCTAAGGAAAGGAGAACAGATATTTAATCAATCAATCGTATTTATTGAGCGCTTACTGTGTGCAGAGCACTGTACTAAGCGCTTGGGAAGTACAAGTTGGCAACATATAGAGACAGTCCCTACCCAACAGTGGGCTCACAGTCTAGAAGGGGGAGACAGAGAACAAAACCAAACATATTAACAAAATAAAATAAATAGAATAAATATGTACAAGTAAAATAAATAAATAGAGTAATAAATATGTACAAACATACATGTATACAGGTGCTGTGGGGAAGGGAAGGAGGTAAGGCGGAGGGATGGAGAGGGGGAGGAGGGGGGGGAGGAAGGAGGGGGCTCAGTCTGGGAAGGGCTCCTGGAAGAGGTGAGCTCTCAGTAGGGCCTTGAAGGGAGGGAGAGAGCTAGCTTGGCGGATGTGGGGAGGGAGGGCATTCCAGGCCAGGGGGAGGACGTGGGCCGGGCGTCGACGGCGGGACAGGCGAGAATGAGGCACAGTGAGGAGATTAGTGGCAGAGGAGCGGAGGGTGCGGGCTGGACTGTAGAAGGAGAGAAGGGAGGTGAGGTAGGAGGGGGCGAGGGGATGGACAGCCTTGAAGCCGAGAGTGAGGAGTTTCTGCCTGATGCGTAGGTTGATTGGTAGCCACTGGAGATTTTTGAGGAGGGGAGTAACATGCCCAGAGTGTTTCTGGACAAAGACAATCCGGGCAGCGGCATGAAATACGGATTGAAGCGGGGAGAGACAAGAGGATGGGAGATGGGAGAGGAGGCTGATACAGTAGTCCAGACGGGATAGGATGACGTTGACAGTTGAGGAAACAAGCACACAAAGGTTAAGTGATTGCCCAAGGTCATCCAGCAGACAAGTGATGGAGCCTGCATTATAACCCAGGTGTTCTGACTCCCAGGCCCATGTTCTTTCCAGTAGGCCAGGCGGCTTCTCCATTGTTCACCAAATCCCACAGTGCCAGGAGGAGGGAGGAGCACTCATTGAAGCTTGAAGATTGTAGTAGACCTGTCTTTTAATTCCACAGTGATGATGCTGACAGTGAGACTACCCATGAGTGTGGCATTGAGAGAGAAATTCATCCTCACACTGCCCATGAAAATATAGTAGGGTACTTTTTCCGGCTCATGACTGTTTGGGGTGAGCCTTGTTCAGACACTGAGGACGCTGTCTAATGAGGGGTATGTCTTGAAGGGCATCTCCGGGGATAGTTCTGTAAAATTTGAAATGGGGTCTGTACAGACTAAGAAAAATGAAGGGTCAAGCAATTACTAGGTGGCTTTGCAGCAGGAAATCAGCCCAAATGGATCATTTAGGCCCCAAAGTGGAATTTTTTTCTTGCCTGGAATTATCCATTTGGACTCTTCTCTTTAAACAAATTCACTCGACTGTTACTTCGCTTGTGCTGCTGTATGGATCCAGCTTGGGGGGGGCGGGGGTGTGTGGGTGGGGTGTGTGTGTGTGTGCTTTTAAAATAATGGCCATGCTTTGCATTCTCCTAGAAACTTAGGTTTTGCTGCTGGAGACCTTCAGTCAGACGTGATGGCTTTACTTCGACTGCAACATTATTGCAGGATGGGGTTTTTGGCTTAAGTACACCCCTTTATAAATGAAGGTTTGTCTAACGTGGTTTTTCCTTTTTATTCAGTCAGGTCAATTCAGTGAAGATATGATCCCTACAGTGGGCTTCAACATGAGGAAAGTAACTAAAGGTAACGTTACAATAAAGGTACGTCAACATACCTGCTAAGCTCTATTCGTGTTAAGTGTTTAATGTAGTTTGAATGTACTAAAGATTTCCTCTTTTGACCCCAGAGTAGTAGATAGAGACCTTTCAATTCTTCTCATCACCCCACACAATGCATGCTCACTAAAGAAGCAAGTGTAACTTGGAAATATTGTCAGGCAACAACTGCCATCTTCAACAGAGGTGGCAATTAGTGTTAATGTGTGATTGGAATGTAAGATGCAATAGAATGGTCCCCACAAAGTTGAATGCTGTGCTATTCTCCTGTTTCCCTTAGGTAGGACTTATACTAGTTTTAATACCCCATGAGACCTTAAATGAGCATAAGCTCAGTATTTCGCCTCTTTGGGAGACATGTTGTTTGTGGCTTCATGGTTTATGTGTTTAGCCTACTTGTGATGACCTGTGACCAGCAATTGTTAGGGCCCCACTGGGGCCACTTAATGAGACTCTAACCACAGTAGTGGTGAGGAGACCTGACCCTGGCAGTCCTCTGTTTGAACTGTTGGGCTCAATATCCTGCCATCCTGGGTTTGGTCTGGGAGCAGAACTCCCACAAATGGCAAAGTGTTAATGTACTATTTTTCTCCATGTAGTACTTTTTTTTTGGTGGTGGGCAGTGTTGAGGGGTTCTGGCTAAAATGGAGGTTGAGTGGTTGTTTGGGAAGAGGAAAATATGAATGCATTTTAAGCTGTGGTCCTCCAAAGTGGGTAAAAGGACTCGCCAGGTGATCACTCTGGCATTTGCTCCCTGCAAACCTCAAAGCGCTGCCTGCTAGGATTTCAGGACACGCATCCCAAATGGAATCAGGCTCCACCTGTCCCCAGGGATCCTAACCAGGGCATCCCCCCTTCCCTTCCAGTTTCCTGGAAGCTTTGTTGGGGATGCACGAACTTATGTAACGACAAGCAACGTAGGATAGAAGAATCGGAAGTGGAGGTGTCTGAAAACTCCCCAGAAAGCCCACCACCTCCCCAGCCACCACGCCAAACTGACCTCTAGCCAGGAACAGGGCTTTGGCCCTTTCTGAGACAAGGAAGCCCTTTGCCCAGCAGATGAAGGAGCTGATGAGCTGGCAGGCAGAAGCATCGGGTTCTTTGCTGACCACACGGAACACCTGACTTCACCACCCCTGTGTGCTCAGAGCCACAGAACAGCTGGCTGTTCTTATAGGGAACCTCTGCCATCAGAGTTGCTCAGTGAAGGACTGCAGGTTTTGAAGAGGAGCGCAAACAGGCTGAGTATGCCCTGTGCCTCTCTGGAATCCTCCACCATTTTGGATTGAGTCTACAGGATGGAGTAGGTTGGGCCATCTGAACCTAACCTGAGGGTCTAGAGGAGAAACCCCAGCCTTCCCACCCCCTGGAAACTAGTAGTTGTCCACTAGCCAAGGCAGTGGAACTTGGCAAGGCAATGTGCAGTGGAAACCTGCACATTGGAGAATCCACTCTCCTGCAGACCCCCTTTGCCTTCAGTACCTCACTTCCCTTCTGGGGCAAAACCTAATGACCCAGGGTTTTCTCTTGACAGCTAACCAGAACTAATAGACATATGGATCCTCAGACTGCTGCCCCACTGCTAGACTTCATGTCCAAACTCAGACAGCTGACAGCAAACTCTTCCTCGCGCTGAACTAAATAAGGGCCAGGACTTACCTGGAGTATGCGATCAAATGTCAACGGTGACCACTGTACGTCACGGGAGGCCAGATGTGAGACTTCCTATATCTTCATGAAGCTGTGTGTGGAATGATGGAGAATGTGGGAGAACGCAGGTCACGGTGAAGTCTTGGCCCTGTGGATGGACGGCGAAAGCGGTAGCTAACGCCTCGACTACAGACCCGGTTAGCCAGGGCTGTCAAACCTTCCTCATCTACCTCAATCAAGCGTCAAGAACGTTGGCTTCGACAGCAGAGAGCTTTTTGGGGAAGTCATCAGCCAGATTCTGTGCCCCAGACTAACAGGTGGAAGACAGTATCTGCAGTTCTCTATGTACCTCGCTTTCTCTAATGATGCAAAGGCCACAAAGGAATAGTTACAACTGGGGTCAGGGCTCTTTCCCTTCATCTAAGTCAGCCTTCAAGGAATAGTATTTCTGGGCAGGGTGAAACTGGGGAGGTAAGGGCAACAAGTCCACAGAGAAACAGTAGAACTCCCAACAGAAGCTGAACCAGCAGTGTGAGGCAAGCCCACATGCAAAAATATACCCCTGGCAGGGTCAGGTGGCTGAGTTTTGCTAATGTTAAGAAGAAATCACCACCAACTCCTGGAACCTGAATATTCGTCTTCACGGAGTATACCACACAAAATTCATGAGCACAAGTCACATTGTGTATCCCCTTGACAAACCCCACAGTGGCACTGAAGGGTCATAGAGTTGTCGCTGATGTCGACACCACATTGGCGAGAGAGATTTTACCCTTTCTCCAAGTCGCCAGAAGATTAAGGGGCCCGCGACCGACTTCTAATTTTTTTAGGCCCGAGGAATCGAAACCAGTGGGTTGCGAGAGTGAGAATCAAGGTGCTGGCGTGGAGGAAGCCATTCCCTCTGATCGCACCAGAAGACAGTTTGTGCCCTGGACTCAGTTGCAGTGACCTGCACCTCTACACTTTAGCCGACCTGGTCCGTTGGTGCCTGCAGCAGAGGTGTGGGTCTGATCATTAATGTCAGGTGCGGGTAAGGTCAGCTGAGTTGAATGAATGAATGAAAGAGCAGCTGCCGCCATCGGGATACCTGGGGTAAGTTGTGGCTGGGACTGCCCTCTGGCCTGTCCCTAGGCCACCTTGCCCCTCCCTGCCCCTTTATCCCCCTTACTCCTTCCCAATCCTGGCCCTGTCCTGGTCTGCTTCCCTATTTTACTTCCAGGGGAAAATGATAGGGTGGCTACTTAGGTGCCAGTGGAAGGAATGGGTGGTGGGATCATAGGTGGCCAGCCCCCTGGTAGAGGCCTGCAATACCTGTAGTTTATCAACCTGTGGGTAACTGTAGTAAACCTGTGGGGTGGGTAAGTAGATTTTTTTTTAGGGGGGCAAGGAATACAGGGTGGGTATGGGTGGGTGACCTGTGGGGGTAGGGCAGCTGTGGATACCAAATATAGTACCCATGCAGGTTTCTACTTGGAGGATGCCTATCTCTGTATCCCCATATGTGCAAACTACCTCAGATTCCTTTAACTCAGGATTGGCAGATTGCATTTTCAATTTCTATTTCCAGAGGTGTGAACGTTTCATTTGGGACATGGGCAAGTTTGGGGTAGAGCATTGAGAGGCTAGGGCATTGGGGATGGGATTTTGAGTATGCAGGGAACAGAAGGATAGGAAGAATTTACATCATTTGTATTTAGCACCTTCCACGTGCAGAGCACTGTACCAGATACTTGGGAGAATGCAAAGAGTGATAGGCCTGCAGTATAATGGGGGATATTCAGTAAGAGCAGGAAGAAGACTACAGATCCAGCTGGTAGCAGCAAGACCATGGAGCATCCCCTAACCCAGGGTGGGAGGGGAGGCAGGCAACTCAACCTCATTGGGCTTTGGGGCTGAGAGTACGAAGAGCTTTGGGCCTGACCCTATGGTATTTATTGAGTGTCCCCAGTGCATCGTCTAGTAAGATGCTCAGGAAGTAGAGAGTAAAAAAGTGACACATTTCCTGCCCACAAGTATCTTACACTGCGGGAGACAAGTATTTACAGGAATATATAAAATAAATAAGTACATGTACAATTGGAGAAGCAGCATGGCCTAGTGGGAAGAGCCCAGGCCCGGGAGTCAGAAGACCTGGGCTCTAATCCTGCCCTGCCAATTGCTGGCTGTGTGACGCTGGGCAAATCACTTAACATCTTTGTGCCTCAGTGTCCTCAACTGTAAAATGGGGATTAAATACCTGTTTTCCTGTATAGACAAACTGAGCCCCATGTGGGACAGGGACTGTTTCCGATGAGATTAACTTGTATCTACCTTAGTGCTTAGAACACATAGTAAATGCTTAACAAGTATCATAATAATAATATTTAAATTCATCCTGAGCACTTTTTCTGTAAGGGCATGAATGTTGGAGATTGCTGGTGGGCTTGTTTGACTTGAGGTGTTGGGAATTAGTCAGGGAAGACTTGTTAGAGGTGAGATTTTAGGAGGGCATTGAATGTCCTACTCTATCCTAATCCACCTCGACCTTTCAGCTGCCTTTGACACTGTGGACCACCCCCTTCTCAACACGCTATCCAACCTTGGCTTCACAGACTCTGTCCTCTCCTGGTTCTCCTCTTATCTCTCCGGCCATTCATTCTCAGTCTCTTTTGCGGGCTCCTCCTCCCCCTCCCATCCCCTTACTGTAGGGGTTCCTCAAGGGTCAGTTCTTGGTCCTCTTCTGTCTCTACACTCACTCCCTTGGTGAACTCATTCGCTCCCATGGCTTCAACTATCATCTCTACGCTGATGACACCCAAATCTACATCTCTGCCCCTGCTCTCTCTCCCCCTCCCTTCAGGCTCATGTCTCCTCCTGCCTTCAAGACATCTCCATCTGGATGTCTGCCTGCCATCTAAAACTCAATATGTCCAAGACTGGACTCCTTATCTTCCCTCCCAAACCCTGCCCTCTCCCTGACTGTCCCATCACCGTTGACGGCACTACCATCCTTCCTGTCTCACGAGCCTGCAACCTTGGTGTCATCCTCGACTCTGCTCTCTCATTCACCCCTCACATCCAAGCAGTCACCAGAACCTGCTGGTCTCACCTCTGCAACATCGCCAAGATCCGCCCTTTCCTCTCCATCCAAACTGCTACCCCGCTGGTTCAATCTCTCATCCTATCCTGACTGGATTACTGCATCAGCCTCCTCTCTGATCTCCCATCCTCCTGTCTCTCCCCACTTCAATCTATACTTCACACTGCTGCCCGGATCATCTTTGTGCAGAAACGCTCTGGGCATGTTATTCCCCTCCTCAAAAATCTCCAGTGGCTACCAGTCAACCTATGCATTAGGCAAAAACTCCTCACTTTCAGCTTCAAGGCTGTCCATCACCTTGCCCCCTCCTACCTCACCTCCCTACTTTCCTTCTACAGCCCAGCCCGCACCCTCCGCTCCTCTGCCGCTAACCTCCTCATTGTGCCTCATACTCGCCTGTCCCGCCATCGACCCCCGGCCCATGTCCTCCCCCGGCTTGAAATGCCCTCCCTCCACACATCCGCCAAGCTAGCTCTCTTCCTCCCTTCAAAGCCCTACTGAGAGCTCACCTCCTCCAGGAGGCCTTCCCAGACTGAGCCCCCTCCTTCCTTTCCCCCTGTTCCCCTCCCCTTCCCCCCCACTTACCTCCTTCCCCTCCCCACAGCACCTATGTGTATGTTTGTACATATTTATTACTCTATTTTACTTGTACATATTTACTATTCTATTTATTTTATTTTGTTAATATGTTTTGTTGTCTGTCTCCCCCTTCTAGACTGTGAGCCTGCTGTTGGGTAGGGACTGTCTCTATATGTTGCCAACTTGTACTTCCCAAGTGCATAGTACAGTGCTGTGCACACAGTAATTGCTCAATAAATACGATTGAATGAATGAATGTGGGGAGTGAAGATGTTCTCTTGAGGGGGGAGGGCTGGGTGAGTGTGTGTGTGTGTGTGTGTGTGTGTGTGTGTGAGAGAGAGAGAGAGAGAGAGAGAGAGAGAGAGAGAGAGAGAGAGAGAGAGAGAGAAGGGAGAGACTAGAGTAAGGGAGACCAGCAAGGAGACTGATGCGATAGTCTAGCTGCAGTATAACTAGAGCTTGGCCCACGGCAGTAGCTGTTTTGGTAGCAAGATAGGGGCAGGTCTGGGAGATGTTTTGTAGGAAAAATTGGAAGTTTAATCCAATGTGAGAATTCAGAGACAGCAAGGAGTCCAGGATGATACTGAGGTTGTGGGCTTCTTTGATGGGGAGGATGGTGATGTGATTGGTACATATGGGGAAGATGAGTAGATACATTTTAGACACATTGCTTGAGTTTGAGATGCTGGCAATCAGTTGGATTTATTGAGCGCTTAGTGTGTGCAGAACACTGTACTAAGTGCTTGGGAGAATACACTATGAGTCAGTAGACATGTTCCCTGCCCACAACAACAGCACTTTGAACAGTGCTTTGCACATAGTAAGCGCTTAATAAATGCCATAAAAAAACAAGCTTACATCCTAGAAGGGGAGGCAGACATTACTATAAATTGTGGCTATGTACATACATACTGTTGGGGTGATTAGAGGGTACAAGTCCAAGTGCACGGGTGATGCCGAAGGGTGGACATATCGATGCTAGAGGCAGGTGGAGATGTAGGATTTTAGGTTGGATGGAGGGTGAGTTGGAGGTGCAGTCTGTCAGTCAGGGCCAAAATAGAGCATCGACATCTTGGCCCCACTTCCAGCCCTTTTCCAACTCCGAGTGTCAGGATGGGCTAGTTAAAGCTGCCCACCCATTCAGTGCTAATCCTGTATGACATCATTGGAGCAGTAATGTTTATCAGGTGCCCCTGGGGGACAATACACCCTACTAATCTCTTGGGAAATTCAAAACAAGGAAGTGGCAGCATCCGTGACCAACCCTCCTTTTACCAAGACTTTCAAGGGCAACATTATCCTTGCCGCATGCAGGCCACCTTTCAAAGATAGCCTTGGATTTGCACGTTATTTAAGAAAGCACCCTCTCCGTCTTCCATAACCCCAGTCTTGGGGGAGGTCAAACCTCCATAAGTTAGGCATGAGAAAGATAGTCCTGTAATACCTAGATTGGTTGTAAGAATGGCCTGAGGGATCAGGACACCGATCCTCTCTGTGTACTTAAGAACTAGGTCTAATCCCATCCTAACTTAATCGGCTAATTCAGTGCATGCGATCTTGCTCTGAGGGACAGGACTAAGATTTTAGGGTTGATGCGGTGTAACTGGTAGGCTTCCATCTTCACGTCCCTCAGAAGCATTTCTAGAGGGGAAATCTATCCAGCACTACACTTAGCTTCAGTAACTACTCACGGTCTGAACCCAGCCTCCAGCCAGAAGGCTCATTTCACGAGGCCTAGGCCCTTCGGCTCCTTTTCTGATGGTTTTGCTCCCTCCTGAGCCAAACTGTGGCATCTACCAGAGTGATCATCTGGTGTGTGTCTGTAACCGCCTTTGGAGAAACAAGGGTTGCGTGCCTGCCACCTGAATTCTCCAGAGGTGTGGATTCAAGCCAGATGATCGCCTTCCCCTGCCCACTCCTGGTGACAGTGCATTCTTCTACAATAATTCTCTGGTTTGTGTTGGCAGGGCTTTGGCTCTGTCAGAAATTGGAAGGGAAGGGGACTGCTCAGGCTAAGACCCTTGGGAGGGATGGAGCCTGAGCCCACCCTGGGACGGGCTTTCTGTACATCCTAGCAAGCAGCCCTTTGAGCTTTGCAGGGACGAGTCCCGAGGGCATGTGGAAACAGACCCCAGAGTGATCATCAACTTCGGCCAACTCAGGCTATGGTAAGTAATGCTTGTTTCTGGTTTGAGTTTCTTCCAAGCAGTAGGCAAAAATAATTCATTGGCTACATATAAATGAAGACACTCAGCGGGACCTTCCACTCTAATTGCACACCTGTACATCGGAAATTAGGGGTTTCTGTTGTGTGTTTCTGTATAATTGTGTTGTCTGCCCTATTAGGTTTTTGGACTGCTTGTAGCAGGTTCCTTATCTTCTCATTCCTCTAATGCTCCACAGAGCCTAAGTACAGTATGTTGCCCATCTGGCACATGATATACACAGTTGTTGAATTGAAATAGACACCTGTCTGTAAGCTGTAAGGTCATTCCTTTCTGCATTTTTAACATTGCCTCGCCCTAAGGGTTTTTTTGTTTTGTTTTTGGCCTTGAGCCAAGGTTTTGTGCTGTTTCATGGTTCTTTCAAATCCAGGCCATTTTCTTGTCCTGGAATCCTGTTGACCAAATATTAAATCACTGATGCAGGAGCCAAAAACCACCCAGGATAACATGTGACGACTGGCCATAACATGCTGAGACACAAAATGTGTCTTTTTATTGATGGTTTTGCTTAATGCTGGCCTCTGAATTGGGAAGGACTGCCCTATAGAGTGTAATTTTGTTGACACTCTGTGTCTAGAGATCTCTGATGATGCTTATCTCTCTTGACTTATGGCCCTTCTGCTGTTTCAGGGTGTACCCAAGGTGGGGGAAAACCCTTTATAGTTGATATCTCTCATCTCTCTGGGTGCCCTTCTGCCCACTCTGTCGTCATCTTCAAAAGTGTTAATATCATCATGATAAAAAGTGGCCGCTCAAATCTATTCTGTATGGAAGAGGAGTTGTTGCCACACCCCATTTATAACGATAGCTGTTACAAAAACTAATTATAATACTACCTCGGTTTTTATAATTCTACCTTGTTTCTTAAGCACTCAAAGTGCTCACATCTATTATCTCATTTTAATCTCACAATATCCCTGAGAGGCGGTGGCGGAAGGGGTGTTTATCCCCATTTTACAGACTGGGGAGCTGAGGCACAGAGGTTGTGGCTTGTCCAAGTTCAGTCAGTGGCATTGCCAGATTTAGAAGTCATCTCTCCTAACTCTCAGCCCAGTGCTCTTTGCTCCAGTGTACAGAGTTTCCCAGAGGTCTAAGAAGATTTATTTAGCCTCCTTTCTGAAACACTTCCTTACCAAGAAAAATATTCATCATCAGTGGTATTTGAGAGCTTGCTGTGCACAGAGCACTGTACTAAGCATTTGGGAGAGAACAATACAACAGAATTGGTAGACGTGTTCTTTGCCCACAGTGAGCTTACAATCTCATTCTGACATTCCCATCGTAACCCAACCATCTTGATTTGAATATTAGTGACTACTAGAAATACCTATTTGAGTCCTAGTCAGATATAGTGTTCTTCTTTCTCTCTGTCCCTTTCCCCTTTCTTTTCTTCCTTGGGTTTTTATGTGTGTATGCACACATGTGGTATGTTCTTCCTGCTGCTCCCTCTCTTGTCCCTTGACTAATCTGTTCTCCTCTCTCCTTTTACTCATCTCTTTACTATGTGTCTCTGTTCTTTACTTTCTCTGTACTTTTCCCGCTTCTGATAACTCCTCATTCCTCGCCTTTTCCTCCTCCTACTCGTTCTTCCCCTCTTTTCCCTGACCCTTTCATTATCACTTATTTCTTTGCCTCATCTGCTCGTCCTCTCTTTTTTTAGGCCTCTCACTCTCATTCCCCACAACAGGCTGCCTAGAAGTTTTGGATAGGGAGGGAGGGGTCTACCCCTTTTACCTGAGAGCACAGTTACTTCGTGTGTGCACAGGAGACTGGAGGCAGTGAACCAGGCCCCACCATTTTAGCTGGAGATTATTGGCAGTTGAATATGCTCAGTGTTCTCGGAACTGTATCGCATTTACAAATTGCTCTGTTTTGGTTTAAAGATCTGGGATATAGGTGGGCAGCCCCGATTCCGAAGCATGTGGGAACGATACTGCCGTGGAGTTAATGCTATTGTGTAAGTATTTGCATGGAAAACTTCAGCTTTGGGTTCTTAAGGTTGGCTTAACCAAGATGAGAGCACAAACTATTTGTTTTATGTAAAAACCTTTACATAAAACTTTTGATGATTCAAAGTCCAGGAATATTTCCTTGTATGTAAATTTTGTCAGTTCCCTCCTAGGAAAGAAAAGGTTGCAGGGCATAATGAAATATTAATCATAAATATTGACTATTGAACCTGTAACTGCATATTAGTTTACCTACTGTAAGATATCTTTGTTATTCAGAGCTAAATTTGTAAAAGTTGGACTGTTCTTAGCACGTGATCTACTGGATTTCTTTCAGAGATCAGTCTGAGGTTGTTACAGTAATATATTAAGTGATCATATTAAGCAAATGAAAAAGCAAGAACTCAGATACGGTCAGAAAGGCATATTGACATCACTTTTTTAAAAAGTTACATGATAGATGCTGCCGACCGTGAAAAAATAGAAGCCTCTCGAAATGAACTGCACAATCTTCTAGACAAACCACAGTTACAAGGAATTCCTGTAAGTATGGTGTATTTATTTGCCTCTTAATGTTATAATGGACAAGTAGAAGTGTTTTTTCCCATTGTAGGTATGAGCTGTATGAAGAGAAGCAGCATGGGTCAATGGAAAGAGCACGGGCTTGGGAGTCAGAGGTCATGAGTTCAAATCCCAGCTCCACCAGTGGTCAACTGTGTGACCTTGAGCAAGTCATTTAACTTCTCTGTGCCTCAGTTACCTCATTTGTAAAATGGGGATTAAGACTGTGAGCCCCACGTGGGACAACCTGATCACCTTGTATCCCCCTCCAGCGCTTAGAACAGTGCTTTGAACATAGTAAGCGCTTAACAAATGCCATCATTATCATTATTATTATTATGAATGCCTGGTTTTAAACTAGAACATAAATCCAGCAAGCAACAAATGTTATTATAATTTAGCTATTTCACTGTGAATGTGCCACTTGTTTCCTAATTGCAGGAGGAGTGTAAGAAATTAGGAAAAATCGTAACTTTACACTGTCTGCATTGTAACACTGAGGGGCATATAATACTGGTCTAAACTAGAATTTAGTGGTAATGCTCATGAAAGTATTCCTTCCTTGTGAAATATAACTTTTTTGGCTAGGTTAGTTTAATTTTATACCAAAATTTCATGCCCATTTACATTCATTTAAAGACTAGTTGTAAGCAGTTTTGATTCTAATTAAATCGTGATATTTTGGACAATTTTTTGTGAGTTGAGCATTTCCATATTTGAGTCTCAGAAATTATGTGCACTGCTTTTCTTGCCACACTTTTGACAAAACAGAATAGGTTCCCAACTCTGGAGACCTATAAAGATATCTATATGTAGATATATAAGAAGATATATATTTTTTTTTCCACGAATTTTCGACCACATAGGAATCACAAGGGAGGTGTGACCATGTTTATATAGTAAGAAGAATATATTTATTGTAGCCTTATGTATTGCACAAGTGTAAGCTAAATCAAAAGTTGAAGTGTCTAGGAATTGAACCTGAACTTCCTGCATAGGACTGACCTAGTGTTTCCAAGGGTAGGAATGTTGTTCCAGGTTCCTGGTTCACCTGCACTTCAATCAATCAATCAATCAATGGGCTTACTGTGTACAGAGCACTGTACTAAGCGCTTGGGAGAGTACAGTGTCACAGAGTTGGTAGATATGTTCCCTGTCCACAACGAGCACTTGTAGGAGAACCCTTTCGCCCCAACACTCATCCCCCTTTTAGAGTAATGAGATGCCTGAGTTTAGACGTCCGGTTATCTAGAAAGGTTTTGACAGTGAGGAAGTGGGCACCAAGCTGACTTGTATGCACTGGGACCCACTGGCCCCTAGAATACCGCCAAGTGTACATTTATCATTTTGGAGTTTTGAACATGCATTTCCTTAAGGGTTCAACGATTTACCATTTTTTTTTTTTGCTACTTTTTTTTAAGGTGCTAGTACTTGGAAACAAGAGAGATCTTCCTAATGCCCTGGATGAGAAACAGCTAATTGAAAAAATGTATGTATGTCAACCCATGTGAATCATCTGTTACTTTCCTTAATTAGTAAATTAGATTCAATCAGTAGTATATGAGTGCTTATTCTGTACAGAGCACTGTACTGTAAGCACTTGGAAAAGTAAAGGTAACTGCCATGATCCCTGACCTCAAGGAGTTTACCAGTCTAGCGGCAGAGTAACAGGCTAAAGTAAAGGCAGGGGAAGCAATAGAGTATAGATATGTGTCCATAAATGCCAAGAGAGAAGAGGCTAAACCCAAGTGCTCATTCATTCAATCATATTTATTGAGTGCTTACTGAGTGCAAAGCACTGTAGTAAGTGCTTGGGAGAATACAATATAACAATAAAAAGACATGTTCCCTGCCCAGAATGAGCTTACAGTCTAGAGGGGGATACAGACAATAATATGAATAAATAACTAAATAAATTACAAATATGTAAGTGCTGTGGGGCTGGGAAGGGGGGGATGAATAAAGGGAGCAAGTCAAGGTGATGCAGAAGGGAGCAGGAGAAGAGGAAAGGGGGGCTTAGTCAGGGAAGGCCTCGTGGAGGATATAAGCCTTCAAAAAGGCTTTGAAGAGGGGAGAGAGTAATTGTCACTCGGATGTGTGGAGGGAGGGCATTTTAGGCCAGAGTCAGTACATGGGCGAGAGAGATGAAACTGAGGTACAGTGAGAAGGTTAGCATTAGAGGAGTGAAGTGTGAGGGCTGGGTTGTAGTAGGAGAGGGGTGAGGTAGGAGGGGACAAGGTGATGTAGTGCTTTAAAGCCAATGGTGAAGAGTTTTTGTTTGATGAGGAGGTGGCTGGACAACCACTGGAGTTTCATGAGGAGTGGGGAAATATGGTGTGCACATTTTTGTAGGAAAATGGGCAGCAGAGTGAAGTATGAACTGGAGGGGGGAGAGTCAGGATGCAGGGAGGTCAGCAAGGAGGCTGATATGGTATTCAAGGCGGGATAGGATAAGTGCTTGGATTAACGTAGTAGCATTTTGGATGCAGAGGAAAGGGTGGACTTTAGTGGTGTAGTGAAGGTGGAACCTTAGGGCGTACAGAAGTGCTGAAATGGTACTATGGGGAAAAATCGTGTGGGGAAACTGAGAATTAATCAGGGAAGGACTCCTGGTGGAGATGTGATTTCAGAAGGGCCGTGAAAGATTGGGAGAGCAGTGGTTTCCTGGATGTGGAGGAGGCACGAGTTCTGGGCAGAAAGGAGGGAGTGGACAAGTTGTTGGTGTCAGGGGAACTGACAACAAGCCACAGTGAGTAGCCTAGCTAGCATAGAAATGGTGGTATTAAGCACTTTCTATGTGCAGAGCCCGATACTTAGCATTGGGAAAGAATACATAGGTGGAAATTAAACACAGTCATTAACCTTCGGGGGACTGAATCCAAAAATAAAAGGGGAAGAGGGGACACATACATGGAAAGATGAAGCAAAACACTAAGACAACATAAAGACAAAGAACAAAGCTCAATAAGGTACTGGGGCTAGAGGAGCAGAATTTCAGGCTCCTCGTGATTCCGAGCTGTGGCTTCAGCAATGGCTCCAGCAGCAGCCACCCCAGTTTTCCCGAGGTTTTGTGGAGGTGGCACCAGACTGTGGCTGTTTTCCTCTGTCCGCCAGGGTGGCATAGGGCAGGTTGGGGTGGAGGCTCCTCGGTGAAGTGGAGGAGAGCCACTGCAGGATCCTGGGAAGGCAGGGTGACGGACTGGTTGAGGAGGACACCGAAGATACCTGGAAGTCATGATAGTGGGGTGTCAGGTACACAGAGGAATTGTGCACCTGTCGTGTAGAGTCCCCTTGAGTAGGCATCCAAGCAGCAGCAAGCAGAGAGATTGGAAAAAAAAGAGGAGCCAAGTGTGCAAGCTGGCATGCAATGGGAGAGGAGGGAGCTTAAGTTTTGGGGAGGGAGCTGTTTGGGAGCCAATGGTCAGGAGTTTCTGCCTGATGTGGTGGGGAATGTACAACTCTTGCAGGTTTTTGAGGAGTGGGAAAATCAAGCAGTGGCACCTGTGTGCGTGGAGCACTGTACTAAGCTCTTGGAAGAGTGTAATTCTACAGAGTTGATAGACACATTCCCTTCCCACAGTGAGCTCACAAATGTGTACAAAGTGATGTTTTTGAAAAAATTATCTGTGCATCAGAGTGATGAATGGGTTGGAACAGGGAGTTAACTGGAGGCAGGGAGGTGAGCAAGGAATATGGCAGTACTTGTCAGGATAGAAGTGCTTGAACCAGTGTGATGGCTCTTTGGATGGAGAGGAGGGGGCAGATTCCGGAAGTGGTGTGAAGGCGGAACAGACTTTGATGACACATTGTATTCAAGAGTTGAAAGAGAGAGGGGAGACAGATATTGCCATGGTTGTGGGAATGAGAGATGGGAAAGTTAAGTGGAGGAGATAATTTGGGAGGGAAGGATGATTCTTCTGAATGCGGTGATAATTGTTTTGGTCTGTAAACTAATTTGGTGTTAATAGTTTTGGTAACTGCTGGTTTACTCTTAAGCAGTTCTTAGTGAACTAATCTATGTTCATATCCTTAGTCTGTAGGCAAAGGTCCCTAAAGTAAAATAGAGAGTGATCTGTAAGGCTTTTGCCTGGAAAACATAGATTTTTGTCATCTGTCTCTTACAGGAATCTGTCTGCTATTCAGGACAGAGAAATTTGCTGCTATTCAATTTCTTGCAAAGAAAAGGATAATATAGGTAAGTAATAGCTAATGGTTCTTGTGGGAATGTCTCCTTTCCTTGGAATAGACGAATACCATTCCTTACGCTGTACACATCTCCATCACAGGTTAGTGGTACAGGTTCTCTGCCTCATTAAGAAGTGTAAATTCTAAATTATTTGACATTTAACTCTTCATTCCTGATTGTTGGAGGGATGGTCAGTCAAGCCTAGCAGTTAGGTGTTTCACAATATTAATTTTTTGTAGTAATTCCCTGAGGGCTGGAGTCCTGCTGTGTTCAATATTTAGAATGGCTCATCTGAAGTAGAATCATATAAAGTTGGACTTGAGGCCCTGTAAACATTTTCATTCACTAGAACTGAGTTTATTGCTGTAATTTAAGATTCTTAGAAGGTGAAAGCCAAAAATACCCATTAGCCATAATGTGCCTTGAGAATAATCATTCATGCCTGTAACTTTAGGGTCTTTATGGTTTATCTGATGAGATCACTTTGTAAACGATAGTGTAAAAGGTAGAGTGTAGGACCTCAGACCTTTTCTTATAATGGCACGTTTGAGTACTCTGTTTTGCCTGTAGTCTTCAGAAAGAAATTAAGGCTTGAATTGTTCTTACCCCTATTCACCTCGCTTTCTTCAGTGTAGATCATTTTACTTTTTATTCTGTTCCGTGTTACTATCTCTCACATCCTGTAATATCAGTTGCACCTCCATCTCATTTATCGAGCAATTCCCTAATGCTTTGGACAGTGCTTTGCAGGAGTTCTTTCTATCTGTGATGATGCTCACTTTCCACAAGTACCATCTGATGTCTCCTAGTATTTGAAGGACTTTTTTATTTTGTTTTTATTACTATGACAACTTCTATGTCCTGGGGAAATTATTGCTCTCAAGCGATGGTTAACTGGTCCTGCCATGGTACATGACACGTGTTGAAAATTTGGGGGATAAGTCTAGTTTTGGGAGAGGTGGCAAAACATTTCTCATTTTACGGTTTACATATTTGGTTTACCTTTCTAGTCTTACGCTCTATTGATCATGCCGTTTTTCCTTTTTTTTCTTCCAATAGATATCACACTTCAGTGGCTTATTCAACATTCTAAATCTAGAAGAAGCTGAAGTCTTTCCTGGAGTCTCCCAGACCTTGTTGGCCATAAACCCAGAATTATTGTCCATTCCTTTGATGAAGTACTTCCCAGAATACTGTCCATCATGTATCCGAGAACTTGCCTTTTTCTGAGTTAATTTCTCATATGCACTGCTGAAGACATGTAACCCTAATCCTTCAAAAAGAATTAACTAGAGTTGTCATAAGTGTCAGCGCAAAAAAAAAAAAGGCTTATTACACAGAGTTGCCTGAACCGTGTGTAGAGCTTTTCTAAAACAACTTTCAACCATCTCAAATCATGAAAAATGCCTATTTCAGTTCTGGTCTTTTTGGTCCAGATTTTTATATTGATTTTGAGCAACTGTCGATGGTATTTAATCATAGAATTATGTAGCTTGATACTGATGTGTAACAGCATGAAGATTCTAGTGCCACATACAGTATTTAGAAAAACCTTTAAACCCGACTTGTGGGATATCGGCCTATTGTTTCACTGTCTTATCTCACAGATGCATGTGAAATGTATATTTTAAGGCTTAGCAATGGAAACTGTCTGCAAAGGGGGAGCACAAGGCACAAGATCAACGTCACCATTTATCATCTACACTAGCGAGGCCATACCGAGTGATTTTCTTTTAAAATTTTTATTTTTTTAGAATATACCACTTTCTGGTGAACCATTACAGCCAATGGTGGTTGGGATGTGGGAGGAATGAAGACATGCTGTCTTGTATTTATCCAAATCATTGCTTATATCCTTTTTGGTTTTACACTTTCATTAAGGGGGTAGGATCAATGACTTTCTCAAAAGCTTTCAAGGATTTTGAGCATTCCAATCAGTGTAATAACATTTGCTAAAACTGTCAGACTTTGTTCAACACCTGCACATCTTTTCTACCTTCAGTCATTTGTCAGTGCTGCTGCATGACACTTGAACTATTGAATTTTGATACCCAATCATGAATCATGTGGAATTTCCACACAAAAGCTACTTCTAAAACTGTTCTTTTTTTGTGTCTCTTATGTAAGATTTGGTGCCCTTTTGCAAGGTGCCACCAGACATCTTGGTTATTGTGACAACTCTAGACCGGCCAGCTTTTCTCAACGTGTTCTTCATGTGTGAAGTCTACCGATTGTACGAAAAGCTGAAGGTGTCGAAAGAAAAAGAGCCAGTTGATCCTATTATTGATTAATTTCTGTAGTTTAGAGAAATGGGGAAATTCAGGTGAACTTCTCTCTAGCTTTATTTGGTTACTCTGTGTATCTAAAGGGACATGCTTGTCATGCTGGTTCATTCATAAAATGAAATTGATGTAAATCACTGTAGTAGATAAAACTCTATGGTTCAACTGCTTATGTGTTGCCTCACACTGTGTGTGACTTTTTTTTAAAGCAGCACGCAATGTAGACAGTGCATTTTCCAGACTTGTTGATCACGCCAAGTGGAGTTGCTGATGAATTATTTTAATGACTGCCATTTTAATTTCTAGGTTGTTACGGCCTTAAGAATTACTGCACTGTGGTGCACAGACACTATTTGTTTTTTTCCAGTTACATTTTTAAAAGAGGGAAAAAATGGGGCTTTTAAGATTGTTCTCTTCCTTTAAAGCATGTTGCATACTTCCTATACTATGTTGGTGCTGTAGGTAAAGTTATATTAACCGGCTACTGTAGTTGAACATCTTTAATGTTCACGATGACCTGCTATACTTTATTTAGCAACTTGCTTGTGCCTAAGCTGAGGAAATTAAACTAGAATGTGTGAATCCTAAGAGGGGACCAGGTCGCTGTTTAGTTAAATGACCTCTAGCTGAATCTGATGTGTTTAGTGTTTATCTAATTCACGACTTTCAGCATTTTTAAGGTAGTCAGACACTACTACCAACTGTTTCCCTGTGCATTAACCTCTGCATGTGAAAACGTAGAGTTACCAAACTTTGTAAATAAGTGAATTTTTTTTATTTAGGTGGGTGCATTTCTGTCTGTTCACTGCTTTTCTCAGCTTTATTCAATACGCTTGCGTTTCCAGGGTTGTATTGACAATTTTAACTCGCAGAATTACTCTAGATGTGCATCGTGACGGAAAGTATTGACTTTATTGGAGAAGGAGTGGAGAGACAATTATGGGCCTTCTGACCAGGTGCTTATAGAAGTGAAATTGGGCCTCAAGACTGTGGGCAAGAAAGAATTGAAATAAACGTTTAAAGTACAATCCACTGAATTGATAGTGTCATTCTTCAAGATACCAATTCTCATTTTCAAGAGAGGCAAAATTATTGTGCCCTTGCTCTGTGGAAGGAGAGTTGGGGAAACACTTTAATGGCTGAACAGTTAGAGTAGCTGGTCTACCAATTGTGTTTTGACTGAATAATAAAATTACCCTAAGGAACTATGTCTGCCCGTCACCTAAAACTCAACATGTCCAAGACTGAACTCCTTGTCTTCCCTCCCAAACCCTGCCCTCTCCCTGACTTTCCCATCACTGTTGACGGCACTACCATCCTTCCAGTCTCACAAGCCCGCAACCTTGGTGTCATCCTCGACTCCGCTCTCTCATTCACCCCTCACATCCAAGCCGTCACCAAAATCTGCCGGTCTGAGCTCCGCAACATTGCCAAGATCTGCCCTTTCCTCTCCATCCAAACCGCTACCCTGCTCGTTCAAGCTCTCATCCTATCCCATCTGGACTACTATATCAGCCTCCTCTCTGATCTCCCATCCTCCTGTCTCTCCCCACTTCAATTCATACTTCACGCCGCTGCCCGGATTGTCTTTATCCAGAAACGCTCTGGGCATGTTACTCCCCTCCTCACAAATCTCCAGTGGCTACCAATCAACCTATGCATCAGGCAGAATACTCCTCACCCTCGGCTTCAAGGTTCTCCATCACCTTGCCCCCTCCTACCTCACCTCCCTTCTCTCCTTCTACAGCCCAGCCCACACCCTCCGCTCCTCTGCTGCTAATCTCCTCACCGTGCCTCGTTCTCGCCTGTCCCGCCGTCGACCCCTGGCCCACGTCATCCCCCTGGCCTGGAGTGCCCTCCCTCCCCACATCCGCCAAGCTAGCTCTCTTCCCTTCAAGGCCCTACTGAGAGCTCACCTCCTCCAGGAGGCCTTCCCAGACTGAGCCCCCTCCTTCCTCTCCCCCTCCTCCCCTTCTCCATCCCCCCCGCCTTATCTCCTTCCCTTCCCCACAGCACCTGTATATATGTATATATGTTTGTACATATTTATTCTATTTTATTTTGTTAATATGTTTTGTTCTCTGTCTCCCCCTTCTAGACTGTAAGCCCACTGTTGGGTAGGGACCGTCTCTATATGTTGCCAACTTGTACTTCCCAAGTGCTTAGTACAGTGCTCTGCACACAGTAAGCGATCAATAAAAATGAATGAATGAACTAGCAATAGGATTTTCACTTTGGGGTTGCAGGGTGAAGAGGTGATCTTAAATAGGGAAATTGTTGGCCTAACTTGTTTCCCACCTTCCTGTCAAACCTCCCCTGATTGGTCCCTTTACTTGTTTTAACTCATCTCCTCAAAACACTGTAAACTCTACCAAGTAGCAAAAACCGTCCAAAGCACCCATGTAATGGAAAAGAAATTCCATAGGAAAAACTTATGAAACTTGGCTCATTTTACAGCCAGTGGTTTTGCAAAGTCTAAGTCACTTTGATTTATCATTCTAATTTCACTTTATGAACTCAAATCTCCCAGGCTTATACTTCGGTTGAGTTTCAGACATTTTAGGCAGTGTATTAGCCCTTTCAGGCTGCCAGAGGACTACTTATGGAGCCCAACACACATTCATTCATTGTATTTATTGAGCAATTCATTCTATCATATTTATTGAGTGCTTACGGTGTGCAGAGCACTGTACTAAGTGCTTGGAAAGTACAATTCAGCAATATAGACAATCCCTGCCCACACTGGGCTTACAGTCTAGAGGTGGGGGAGGCATCAAAACAAGTAAATGGGCATCAATATACATAAATAGAATTCTAGATGTATACTTGCATACATAAGTGCAGTGGGGCCGGCGGGGAGAGCAAAAGGGAGCGAGTTGAGGTGATCTGGAAGGGAGGAGAGGTGAGGAAAAATGGGGCTTAGTCCCCTTACACTACTAAAATGCACTAACCAGTCCCCTTCACATCTTCCAACTCCATTGTATTTTACTCTCCTAAGTGCTTAATTCAGTGCTCTGAACACAGTAAGCAATTAATAAATATTATAGATTGAAAGTGAAAAGCAAACTAAATTTGAGTTCCCTCTATATGGAAAGAATAAGCAGAATGCTTGGAAAAATTCAGGGCAATGTTCTCAATGAGCCAACACCTTGAGTCTTCAAATTCCATTTTTTTTCCTTGATTCTAGAGTTGTTGATTCAGTTGATTTCTGATCAGGACCAGGTCAGTAACAGGTGATTCCTATTGATTAGTAATTGTCCACTGTCGATATGGCAACTGCTTAAGAAATGGACTACTACTGATGCTGTGTAGTGAAACTTTTTTTACATCATGAAAATAGCCATTAGTAGTAGCAATGTTATTTAAGCACTTACTATATGCCAGGCACTGTACTAAGCGCTGGGGTAGATACAGGGTAATTAGGTTGTCCCACTTGGGGCTAAGGCTTTTAATCCCCATTTTACAGATGAGATAACTGAGGCACAGAGAAGTTAAGTGGCTTGCCCTAGGTCAGACAGCAGACAAGTGGCAGAGCTGGGACTAGAACTCACGTCCCCTGATTCCTAAGCCCGGGCTCTTCCCAGCTTTTCACCCACCTGCTGAAATAATCTAAGGAAATGGTCACTATTAACTGCTTTCTAATAGAGTCCAGTGTGTGGTCATATTTATAAATTTGGAGCTGAGGTACTAAGAGGTCATCTGGTATAGTTGAACCAGTTAGTCCTACATTTCATGGGATCTCCATACCTCTTGCATCTGCAGGTAAGGGAGAGGAGGTGAAATGCAAATGCTACTTGTTAGCAGTTCTTGCAAAGGTTTAAGAGTGAGTTTGGGGTTATTTCTAGTTTTATTTGTACAGTACGTTTTATCTTCCCTCCCACCTTTCCCTAGATAATTGAGAGCAGGGCGGGAAAAGTAAAGACTTAAATTGTGCATCCTGTATCCTGTGCCTTCGTTGTAAGTAGGATGCAGGTAAAACTTCTGCTCTGAATGGAAGGAAATTGATTTCTGTCTTCTGTCATAGTTTGAGATAATAATAATGGCATTTATTAAGTGCTTACTATGTGCAAAGCACTGTTCTAAGCACTGGGGAGGTTACAAGGTGGTCAGGTTGTCCCACGGGGGGCTCACAGTCTTAATCCCCATTTTACAGATGAGGTAACTGAGGCACAGAGAAGTTAAGTAACTTGCCCAAAGTCACACAGCTGACAATTGGCAGAGCCAGGATTTGAGCTTGTGACCTCTGACTCCAAAGCCCGTGCTCTTTCCACTGAGCCATGTTTTAGAGTTCCCAATGCTCTTCCTTATTTCATTGACCGAGTCTGCAAAGGTGGAAGGGTGGTCTTTTTTTTTTTTAAAGACTTTTATTTTCCAGTGGAAAAAATCTGGTTTTAATCTGAATGTGCAGAGTTTCTCTAACCTTTGGTGCCCTTTCAACTTCAGCAGGGATATCTTCTTGCAGACAAAGTAGTTGTAGCCATGTACCACTAGTGACAAGAACCTTTTCAGAGTCCACTCCCAGAACCCTGACAGTTGCACACCTGGCTGCATTTCAGGCCTTTCCCATCCTGTCCCTTCATCCCGGTAGCCTAGAAAAACTGGGTAGTCCTTGGAAACAGGCCACCTGGCCAGTGAGTTCCGCTGAGGGAAAGAATGTAAAAGATAAAACCCTGGGCTGGGACTAGCTGTTTTAGCCACTCCCATGGCATCCCTTTCCCTTAATAGTAAACTGGATTACAAAACAAGGCAGCCTCAAGTGCTTCCCCTAAATCTAGATCGCAAATTCTTAGCAAGTCAGCGTTTAAGTTCAACAGCTGTTAATCAGGCAGACTTCTAGGCCACGCCCAAGGACACCATCCCCTAGGAATAAAGTCAACTGTATGACCTCAACCAAACCATTTTAGACTTTCCTTGCTAACTTGCAAAACAAACAGAAAGCACAAATCCCCCATACCCCTTTCTTCAGTTGAAAATGAGGCTGCAAAAGGAGGTGAATTCTGCAATATCTTTGGGCCTGGGAGTCAGAGGACCTGGGTTCTAATCTCGGCTCTGCCTGCTGTGTGACCTTGGGCAGGTCACTTAACCTCTTGGGGGCTCAGGCGTCCTCATCTGCAAAACAGAAATTCAATACTTGATCTCTCTCCTACTCAGACTCTTAGTCCCATGTGGGACAGGGATCGTTTCTGACCAGATTGTATTGTATCCACCCCAGCACTTAGCACAGTGTTTCCCCTCTGGCCTGTGAGCTCCTTGGGGGCAGGGAATGTGCCTGTTTGTTGTTGTATTGTACTTTCCCAAGCACTTAGTGCAGTGCTCTGCACACAGTAAGCGCTCAGTAAATAAAATTGAATGAATGTTTGGCACATAGTAAGCACTTAAATACAGTCGTTATTGTTACTATTCAGATTCAACTAATGTGCATAGCTTTAACATATAGAGAGCACTAGCAGAGAACAATGACTATTTTTACAGTGGTAAGGAGCTTTACTGGGTAGAAGATCTACTTACTAATTCAAATCTGTCGGCTCCTTGAGGGCAAGGATCTTGTGTCATAACTCTATTGTTCTCTCCCAAGTGCTTAGTATTCATTCATTCAATGGTATTTATTGAGTGCTTACTGTGTGCAGAGCACTGTACTAAGTGCTTGGGAAGTACAAGTCGGCAACATATAGAGACGGTCCCTACCCAACAACGGGCTCACAGTCTAGAAGGGGGAGACAGACAACAAAACAAAACACGTAGACAGGTGTCAAAACCATCAAAATACACAGAATTACAGCTATATGCACAGCATTAACAAAATAGAGTAGTAAATATGTACAAGTAAAAGAAATAGAGTAATCTGTGCAAATATATACAGTGCTGGGGAGGGGAAGGAGGTAGGGCGGGGGGATGGGGAGGAGGAGAGGAAAAGAGGGGCTCAGTCTGGGAAGGCCTCCTGGAGGAGGTGAGCTCTCAGTAGGGCATTGAAGGGAGGAAGAGAGCTAGTTTGGCAGATGTGTGGAGGGAGGGCATTCCAGGCCAGGGGTAGGACGTGGGCCAGGGGTTGATGGTGGGACAGGCGAGAATGAGGCACAGTGAGGAGGTTAGCAGCAGAGGAGCGGAGGATGCAGGCTGGGCTGTAGAGGGAGAGAAGGGAGGTAAGGTAGGAAGGGGTGAAGTGATGGAGATCCTTGAAGTTGAGAGTGAGGAGTTTTTGCTTGATTCATAGGTTCACAGGCAACCACTGGAGATTCTCGAGGAGGGGAGTGATATGCCCAGAGCGTTTCCGTATAAAGATTATCCGGGCAGCAGAATGAAGTATAGACTGAAGCAGGGAGAGACAGGAGGAAGGGAGATCAGAGAGGAGGCAGTGTCCTGCACAGAATAAATGCTCAGCTAGAATTGATCCACTGCCAAAACAGCTCTCATCTTCAAAACTAACCTTCTCCAGGAGGTTTTCCCCAATTAAGTTTTCTTCATTCCAAGTTACATCTTCCCAACTGCTACTTTAGTACTTATATGCCACCTCCACACAAATCAGTCTGTTGATGGTATTTATTGAGTGCTTATTATGTACAGAGCACTGTACTAAGCAAGAGAGTACAATGCAACAGAATTAGCAGACATGTTCCCAGCCCAGAACGAGCTTATGGTCTAGACTATGGGTGTAACTCTCCATCATAAAGCTCTTGCTTCAAAATGGAGATATATATATATATATATATATATATATATATATATTAAGTTTTAGGATGACATTGAAGCCCAATAACTTAAGCAAGATTGCCTTGATATTATGTGTGCCAAAGGTAAGTATGATGCTGGCTGTTGACATATTTGCATCATCTTGCAAGAACCAGAAAGGAATAGTGTATCGAAGAAATGCTTGTCTTGTGAATGTTGTGTGTGAGTTAAAAATAAAATTCAACCTCAAATAATAATAATTATAACAATAACTGTAGTATTTAAGTACCTACTGTATGTCCCACACTGTACTAAATTCTGAGATAGACAAGATAATCAGATCAGATTTGCCCCTGTCCCAAGTAGGATGGAGAATAGATATTGAATCCCCATTTTGCAGATGAGGAAACTGAGGCCCAGAGAAGTTAAGTGAGTCACCTAAAGGTCAAACAGTAGGCAAGTGGCAGAACTGGGTTTAGGTCCCAGATCCTTTACTCCCAGGCCCATGCTCTTTCCACTAGGCCACAGTGCTTCCCTATTTTAACCTGATGGTTACCTCAATTTAAAAAAATGTGATTACCCCCCTTCCCAAATTTTAACCCCTCTCCCCACCAGATCCATCCCCAATCTATTACCTAGGTAGCTAGTAGAGTTGTGTGACTTGCAGGCATTTACTCTCCCCTTCTGGGCCAAACACAGGCTACAAGGCAGGTGAAGAGAAGACAAGCAGGGGCTGAAGTAGCTGCAAGGAGCAGCAGTTTTAGCAAGTAAGGGGATAGCTTGACTTGCCCTAGTGTTTTTCCTTTTGGGCAGGAAATGTGTCAAGCAACCTTTGTTAGAGGTCCCAAGGGAATTGACCCTCCCCAGAAAGTGGAAGTGACATTTTGTCAGTTGCTTCAATGTAAGGGCATCAGCATTGCCTTTTCCCCCACTCAGTAAGGAAGCAGCATCACCTAGTAGATGGAGCACGGGCCTGGGCATGAGTAGGAGCCTGGGAATGAGTAGGACCTGGATTCTAATCCCGGCTCCACCACTTGTCTGCTGTGTGACCTAGGACAAGTCATTTCACTTCTCTCTGCTTCAGGTACCTCATTTGTAAAATGGGGATTAAGACTCCCCCATGTGGGAGAGGGACTGTGTCCAACCTGATTAGCTTGTATCTACCCCAGTGCTTAGTACAGTGCTTGGCACATAGTAAGCCCTTAACAAATACCATAAAAAAGACATTATTTTATAGAGTTCAATCATGTTACCCCTCAGCCTGTGCCTTTCCAAACTGGGAGTCCTAACCCTTTCTCTTCAGCTTCACAAATCAGTGGTATTTATTGATCGCTTACTGTGTGCTTAGCACTGTACTAATTGCTTGGGAGAGAACAATACACCAATACACATTCTCTTAAACTTCTCCACTGCCCTGGTCATCTTGGTTCTGTAGTCTGTATCTTCTCCATTCTTATTTTCTTCCTGTGCTGAGCAGCACTGCTTGAGCACACTATTCTTTTCCTAGAGTGGCAAAATTATACCTTTAGTTTTCTTTCTTGGCCCCTTCCTGATGATATCCATCATTTGATTGGCCTGTAGGGCAGCTGCCATGGATTAGACTCATAATTTGAGAAGAACTGTCAATGATGCCACTCATTGCTCTTTCCTGCATCCTCACTGACAGCTCGGGGCCCATCATCAGGTAGTTGAGATTTGAATTATTTTTCCTTTGGTGTATTACTTAGCACTTGCTCCCACCCCAATTCTGCCATTTTTCATCCCATTCGGTCCTTCCTGCAGTTTATCCCCAACCATATGGCATCACCCATCTTAAATGTCAATAATAGATATTTATTGAGCGTATACTGTAGGTAGAGCACAGTCCTAAGTTCTCGAGAGAGTACAATGCGACAGAATTGCTAGTCATGATCCCCTGCCCTCAAGGAGCTTACAGTGTAGTGGGATCTGTAAACTTGGCGATGCGTTGCACACTCTGTCTTCCAGATCACACATGGGAAGAAGTTACAACTGGCCCCAGTGGAGCCTCACTACATTTTTCCATTCTGGAAAGTGGCCCTTTATCCCTAGACTTTTGTTCCTTTAATTTAGCTGCTTTTTTTACCCATGGCAGAATTTACTTCCAATGCCATGATTGCTCAGTTTATTAAAAAAAAGCTTTCAAAGGCCCTTTTTATGGTGTATGTTAAGCACTTACTATGTACCAGGCACTGTACTATGCGGTGGGGTAGATGCAAAATAATCAGGTTGGACAGAATCCATGTCCCACATGGGACTCAGGGTCTTAATCCCCATTTTGCAGATGAGGTAACTGAGGCCCAGAGAAGTTGTGACTTGCTCAAGGTCACACAGCACACAAGTGGTGGAGCTGGGATTAGAACTCAAGTCTTTCTGACTTCCAGGCTTGTGCCCTATCGAATAGGCCACACTGCTTCTCATTCTTCTGAATCCTGTGTATTGTCTCAACCAGTGATTGGGAAAGGGCTGGTTGGAGGTGGGAAGGTTGTGCCAGCACAGGCGTTGGATAGTACAGTGCTCTGCACACAGTAAGCACTCAATAAATACGACTGAATGAATGAATGAAAGGAGAGACTGGGCCATAAAAATGGGAAGAAGGAAAACTTTAGCAATACTGTCCAATCTTTGGAGTTCAAATCTCTGAAGAAAAAGAGAAGGGAGCAGGTTTCTTTCAGTAGTTACCAGTAATCAATCAATCAAATCAATCGTATTTATTGAGCGCTTACTATGTGCAGAGCACTGTACTAAGTGCTTGGGAAACACAAATTGGCAACATATAGAGACAGTCCCTATCCAACAGTGGGCTCACAGTCTAAAAGGGGGAGACAGAGAACAAAACCAAACATACTAACAAAATAAAATAAATAGAATAGATATGTACAAATAAATAAATAAATAAATAGAGTACTAAATATGTACAAACGTATACATATATACAGGTGCTGTGGGGAAGGGAAGGAGGTAAGAAGGGGGGATGGAGAGGGGGACGAGGGGGAGAGGAAGGAAGGGGCTCAGTCTGGGTAGGCCTCTTGGAGGAGGTGAGCTCTCAGCAGGGCCTTGAAGGGAGGAAGAGAGCTAGCTTGGCGGATGGGCAGAGGGAGGGCATTCCAGGCCCGGGGGATGACGTGGGCCGGGGGTCGATGGCGGGACAGGTGAGAACGAGGTACGGTGAGGAGATTAGCGGCGGAGGAGTGGAGGGTGCGGGCTGGGCTGTAGAAGGAGAGAAGGGAGGTGAGGTAGGAGGGGGCGAGGTGATGGAGAGCCTTGAAGCCCAGGGTGAGGAGTTTCTGCCTGATGCGCAGATTGATTGGTAGCCAGACCATACCCTATCTGAATAACCACAAATCTGGAATTACTAGAACAGCTGTGGTATCTCCTAAGTGCTTACTATGTGCCAAGCATTGTACTAAACACTGAGGTAGATATAGTATTTGCAGACTGGACACAGTCCCTGTGCCACCTGGAGTTCACAGTCTAAGTAGGAGGGAGAGCAGGTGTTCCTCATTTTACAGATGAGGAAACTGAGGCATAGAGGAGTTAAGTGATTTTCCCAGGGTCACACAGCAGGTAAGCAGGTATTAGAACCCAGGTTCTCTGACTCCCAGGCCTGTGCTCTTTGGACTAGACCAAACAGCTTCTCAATTACTCAGTTACTCCAGTGTAAATGAACCACTGACATATATTGAATGTCAGGCAGTGTACTAAACACTAGGGACAGTAGACGGTCTTGTCTTATGCTGTCGTGTCCAGCCCATAGTGACGCCATTGTCACAAATCTCTCCCAGAACACCCCACCTCCATCTGCAATCGTTCCGGAAGTGTATCCTTAAAGTTTTCTTGGTAAAAATCCAGAAGAGGTTTACTGCTGCCTCCTTCCGCGCAGTAAACTTCAGTCTTCAGTCTTCACCCTCCACTCTCTCCCATGCCTCTGCTGCCAGGCACAGGTGAGTAGCAAGGTGCTATTCCAATAGCTTGTAATCTAATAGGGGAGGCAGACAAATGTAAAATCCCTTCCTAGCAACTGTAGTTGCGTATTACATTACACTATGGCATCCTGAAAGGTTTATTAGTGTTTGGTTAATGAGAAATGGCCTTCAACTATACAATGGTGATTTTGAATAATAATAATATTGGTATTTGGTAAAACGGTTACTATATGCCAAACACTGTACTAAGTGCTGGGGTAGATACAAGATAATTAGTTGGGACACAGTCTCTGTCCCACCTGGGGCTCACAGTCCAAGTGGAAGGAAGAACAGGTATTGAATCTGCATTTTGCAGATGAGGGAACTGAAACACAGAGAAATTAAGTGACTTGCCCAAGGTCTCACAGCCGGCAAGTGGTAGAGCTGGTTTTTAGAACCCAGGTTCTCTGACGCCAAGGCCCATTGCTCTTCCTGCTAGGCCACATTGCTTCTCAACCTGAGTTTGATACTCTGGTACTGAACATAAGGAATTTTAACAGGAACAATTCTCATGAGAACAAGTTAAGGGCTAGGTCCTTATTTTTTGTTACGTTTACCAGTAAAAGGATGATCCCTGAAGATGGTTTACAAAGTATTTCATTTTGAAAGGCTGTCCTAAATTGATACTAAGGGTGGTTTGTGCATAGGAAATATAATTTGAGGTGCCATAGTAAGATTATGAAATAGAAATTAAGGGTCAGTAACTTGAAATGACACCTCCTGCAGAGTTGGTGTGGCTCAAGTGGTTCAACCAGCTCTCTGGGAGCTTATAACCACCTCCGCCCTTCTTACATTTTTTCAATACTGATTCACACAGTCCTATCCTGTCCCCACATGTAAGGAAATCATCTTACTTGCATATGACCTACATCGCAAGTTTTCCTGATTTCTCTTTTCCTGTTAATATACCTTTCCATAGCAATTGAAACTTTCCTTTGAAAGCATGGGGAACTCTAGGTCCTTTTTATTCTAAGAAATTTCAGATATACCATCATTCAATCAATTGTATTTATTGAGGGTTTACTGTGTGCAGAGCAGCGTACTAAGCGCTTGGGAGACTACGGTAGAACAGAGTTGGTAGACACGTTCCCTGCCCACAATGAGTTTACAGACTAGAGGAGGAGACAGACATTAATGTGAATAAATGAATTACAGATATGTATGTAAGTGATGGGCTGAGGGAGGAGTGCAAATCCAAGTGCAAGGGCAACACGGGGGAGTGGCAGAAGAGGAACTAAGGGCTTAGTTGGAGAAGATCTCTTGGAGATGTGCTTTTAATAAACCTTTGAAGGTGGGGAGAGTGATTGTCAGATATGAAGAGGGAGGGCATTCCAAGCCAGAGGCAGGATGTGGGCGAGGGGTCAGCGGGCGAGGGGTCAGCGTCCAGATAGACAAGCTCGAGATACCGTGAGTAGGTTGTCATTAGAGGAGCGAAGTGTGCAGGCTGGGTTGTGGTAGGAAATTGGAGGGAAGGTAGGAGGGGGCAAGATAATTGAGTGCTTTAAAGCCTGTGGGAAGGAGTTTCTTTTGGATGTGGAGTTGGATGGGCAACCACTGGAGGTTGTTGAGGAGTCGGGGAATATGGACTGGAAGGTTCTGTAGAAAAATGATTCGGGCAGCCGAGTGAAACAGGGACTGAAGTGGGGAAAGGCAGGAGGCAGGGAGGTCAGCAAGGAGGCTGATGCAGTAATCAAGGTGGGGTAGGATAAGTGCTTGGATTAACGTGAGCAGTTTGGATGGAGAGGAAAGGGGAGATTTTAGCAATGTTGTGAAGGTTGAACTGACAGGATTTGGTGACAGTTTTATCTGTGAGTTGAATGAGGGAGTAGAGTTGAGGATAACACAAAGGTTGTAAGGGCTTGTGAAACAGGGAGGATGGTGGTGCTGTCTATAGTGATAGGAAAATTAGGGAGAGGACAGGGTTTGGGTGGGACTACACGCGTTGTCTACACGCGCTGCCTAGAATTCCTCAACAACAACTCTCTCCTCGACCCCCTCCAGTCTGGCTTCCGTCCCCTTCATTCCACGGAAACTGCCCTCTCAAAGGTCACCAATGACCTCCTGCTTGCCAAATCCAACGGCTCATACTCTGTCCTAATCCTCCTCGACCTCTCAGCTGCCTTTGACACTGTGGACCACCCCCTTCTCCTCAACACGCTATCTGACCTTGGCTTCACAGACTCCGTCCTCTCCTGGTTCTCCTCTTATCTCTCCGGTCGTTCTTTCTCAGTCTCTTTTGCGGGCTCCTCCTCCCCCTCCCATCCTCTTAATGTGGGGGTTCGCCAAGGTTCAGTGCTTGGTCCCCTTCTGTTCTCAATCTACACTCACTCCCTTGGTGACCACATTCGCTCCCACGGCTTCAACTATCATCTCTATGCTGATGACACCCAGATCTACATCTCTGCCCCTGCTCTCCCCCCCCTCCCTCCAGGCTCGCATCTCCTCCTGCCTTCAGGACATCTCCATCTGGATGTCCGCCCGCCACCTAAAGCTCAACATGTCGAAGACTGAGCTCCTTGTCTTTCCTCCCAAACCTTGTCCTCTCCCTGACTTTCCCATCTCTGTTGACGGCACTACCATCCTTCCCGTCTCACAAGCCCGCAACCTTGGTGTCATCCTCGACTCCGCTCTCTCATTCACCCCTCACATCCAAGCCGTCACCAAAACCTGCCGGTCTCAGCTCCGCAACATTGCCAAGATCCGCCCTTTCCTCTCCATCCAAACCGCTACCCTGCTCATTCAAGCTCTCATCCTATCCCGTCTGGACTACTGCACCAGCCTTCTCTCTGATCTCCCATCCTCGTGTCTCTCTCCACTTCAATCCATACTTCATGCTGCTGCCCGGATTGTCTTTGTCCAGAAACGCTCTGGGCATATTACTCCCCTCCTCAAAAACCTCCAGTGGCTACCAATCAATCTGCACATCAGGCAGAAACTCCTCACCCTGGGCTTCAAGGCTCTCCATCACCTCGCCCCCTCCTACCTCACCTCCCTTCTCTCCTTCTACTGCCCAGCCCGCACCCTCTGCTCCTCCACCGCTAATCTCCTCACTGTACCTCGTTCTCGCCTGTCCCGCCACCGACCCCCGGCCCACGTCATCCCCCGGGCCTGGAATGCCCTCCCTCTGCCCCTCCGCCAAGCTAGCTCTCTTCCTCCCTTCAAGGCCCTGTTGAGAGCTCACCTCCTCCAGGAGGCCTTCCCAGACTGAGCCCCTTCCTTCCTCTCCCCCTCGTCCCCCTCTCCATCCCCCCATCTTACCTCCTTCCCTTCCCCACAGCACCTGTATATATGTATATATGGTTGTACATATTTATTACTCTATTTATTTATTTATTTATTTATTTATTTTACTTGTACATTTCTATCCTATTTATTTTATTTTGTTGGTATGTTTGGTTTTGTTCTCTGTCTCCCCCTTTTAGACTGTGAGCCCACTGTTGGGTAGGGACTGTCTCTATGTGTTGCCAATTTGTACTTCCCAAGCGCTTAGTACAGTGCTCTGCACATAGTAAGCGCTCAATAAATACGATTGATTGATTGATTGATTGGGACGGTAAGTAGTTCTGTTTTAGACATGTTAAGTTTGTGGTGTCAGTGGGACATCTAAGAAGAGATGTCCTGAAGGCAGGAGGAAATGTGAGATTGCAGAAAAGGAGAGAGATTACAGCTGGAGATGTAGATTTGGGAATCATCCAAATAGAGATGGTTAGTTGAAGCCATAGGAACGAATGAGTTCTCCAAGAGAGTGGGTGTAGATGGAGACTAGAAGGGGACCCAGAACTGAGCCTTGAGGGACTCCCACAGTTAGCGGAGGGGGGAGGGGAGGCAGAGGGAAGAGACTGAGAAGAGACAGAGGGAAGGTTCTCCTCCAGAGAGCTAGGAGGAGAACCAGGGGAGGACAATGCCAGTGGCTTAGTGGAAAGAGCATGGGCTTGGGAGTCAGAGGACTTGCGTTCTAATCCCAGCATTGCCACTTGCCTGCTGTGTGAGCTTGGGCAATCCACTTCACTTCTCTGTGCCTCAGTTCCCTCATCTGTAAAATGGGGATTAAGACTATGAGCCCCACGTGGGACAACGTGATTACCCCAGCACTTAGAACAGTGCTTGGCACTTAGTAAGTACTTAACAAATACAATTATTATTATTATTATTATTATTAATAAAGGCAAGGTTGGATAGCATTTCCAGGCAAAGGAGGGGGCAGACATTGTCGAAGGCAGAATACCATGATCTTGTCATTTCCTGAAAGCACCATTATGTCATCAGTTGCTGGCATAAACATATAAACATAGTAGTTCACCCTGATTGGTTGGAAGCAGAGCATAAGAATTATTTTGGGTGTGTGTTCTTTCATCATCCACCGTTTCTTAGGGGCTAGTTCAGATGTGAAAAGTACTAGCTAATCCCTCCAACAATTTTCAGACCAATTTTACAAAGTCATAAGTGTTCAGAAAATAGGAGGACTTCCCTGGGGCAAATTTTGTATCAGTTTGAAAAATTATTTCTCAATGGCTTAATTATATCTAGATCATTGAATGAGATATAGAGTCTCTACTTTTTATTTCTTCAAACTAATGAGGGGTATTTGCTAAGTTTTGGGAGATGTTTTTGTTTCTTTTTTTCTCTGTAACATGTTGATCTTGTACGTGTCACCTGTTAGCCCAGGATCTATTCAATTGACAGTTTTGGGGTGCCTGTATTGCTCCATTTCCCATGTTGCCAGCCTGCCTACATGGACTTTAGGAATTGCTCTCGGGCCTCCCCAGTATCTATATCAAAGCTATTGATTGAACACCTACTACTGTGTACCTAGCGCTGTGTTGGTCCTTGGGCACATACAGAAGAAAAAGAGAATTACTGCCCTTGAAGGAGTTTATTATCTAATGGAGGGGATAGGCATAAATAATAAATAGTTGAGAGTGAGAGAGTAGATAGAAATAATAACCACAAGTGATAGGTAAATGATAATTTTGGTACTTGTTAAGCACCTACTATGTGCCAAGCACTGTACTGAGCACTGAGGTGGGGACAAATTGATTACAAACATACAAACAGGTGACTACTGAAGTGGCTGAATGGATCGCGTCCTGTATCACAAGCCCGTAACCTTGGCCTTATCCTTGACTCCTTTCATTCAGCCGCGTACTCAATCAGTCATCAAATCCTGTCGGTCCCACCTTCACAATTTCACTAAAATCCACCCTTTCCTCTCCATCCATACTGCTACCACGTTTAATCCAAGCACTCATCCTATCCCGCCTGGATTACTACATCAGCCTCCTTGCTGACCTCCCAGCCTCCTGTCTCTCTCCACTCCAGCCCATACTTCACGCTGCTGCCCGGGTCATTTTCCTACAGAAACATTCTAGACAATGTCACCTCGCTCCTCAAAAAACTCCAGTGGTTGCCTGTATCAAACAAAAACTCCATATCAAACAAAAACTCTTCTCCATTGGCTTTAAAGCACTCCATCACCTTGACCCCTCCTACCTCACCTCGCTTCTCTCCTTCTACAATCAAGCCTGCACACTTCACTTCTCTAGTGCTAACCTTCTCACTGTGCCCCAGTCTTGCCTGCCTTGCCACCTACCCCTAGCCCACGTCCTGCCTCTGGCCTGGAACTTAGTATAGTGCTCTGCACATAGTAAGAGCTCAATAAAAATGATTGAATGAATGAATGGAACGTCCTCCCTCCTCTAATCCAGCAGACAACCACTCTCCCTTGCTTCAAAGCCTTATTGAAGGCACATCTCCTTCAAGAGGCCTTCCCAGACTAAGCCCCTCTTTTCCTCATCTCCCACTCCCTTCTGTGCACGAGGACTTGCTCCCTTTGCTCTTTCCCCCTCACAGCCCCAAACTACTTATGTACATATTTGTAATTTTTTTTTTTCTCTTTGCTCTTCCCCTGCCTCCCAAAGCACTTAGGTACATATCTGGAATTTAATTTATTTGTACTGATGTCTGTCTCCCCCACTGTAGACCTTGAGCTCATTGTGGTCAGGGAATGTCACTGTTTATTGTATTACACTTTCCCATGCGCTTAGTACAGTCTCTGCACACAGTAAACACTTGATAAATATGATTGGACGAATGAATGAATTGTATGACCAGATAGGTAGGCAGGGTGATCTCACAGAGATCCCTGAACCCCCTCCACTTATCCTAGGCCATGTGCAAAGCACTGTTCTAAGTGCTGGGGAGGTTACAAGGTGATCAGGTTGTCCCACGGGGGGCTCACAGTCTTCACCCCCATTTTACAGATGAGGTAACTGAGGCACAGAGAAGTTAAGTGACTTGCCCAAAGTCACACAGCTGACAAGTGGTGGAGCCGGGATTTGAACCCATGACCTCTGACTCCAAAGCCCGGGCTCTTTCCACTGAGCCACGCTGCTTCTCATTTGGCTTCCCTACCTATCCTCCTTTCTCTTGATACACAAATCCATGCTCTCAACTTTGTCCTCTCCACTTAATTCAACTCCCTCCCACCACCATCCCTCCACTGATCTCCCATGAGCAACCCCCGCCCATGGACCCCCTCCAAGGTGTACTTCCAATCAATCACACTGAGAAGCAGCATGGTCTAGTGGATAGAGCACGGGCCTAGAGTCAGAAGGACCTGGGCTCTAATTCCAGCTGTGCCACTTGTCTGCTGTGTGACCCTGGGCAGGTCAGTTCAACTCTCCGGCCCTCAGTTACCTCACCAGTAAAATGGGGATTAAGACTGTGGGACAGGGACTGTGTCCAACTTGGTTATCTTGTATCTACCATAGGACTTAGTACAGTGCCTGGCACATGGTGTGCTCTTAACAGATACCATAAAAAAAAACTGAGTGCTCACTGTGTGCAGAGCACTGCACTAACCACTTGGGGAAGGGCAATACAACAGAGTTGGTAGTAGCAATCCCTGCCCAGTAGGAGCTCACAGCCTACTGTAGGAGACAGTAAAATAGATTAGAGATAGATAAAATAATAGAGTATAAAGATATTTAGGTAAGCATTGTGGAGCCGGGTGAGTCACAAAGTGCTTAAGAAGTACACAGCCATGTTTACAGTTGATGCACGGGGGCGGGGTGGAGAGGAGTGGGAGGATAGGGGAAATAAAGGGCTTGGTCTGAGAAGGCCTCATTGGGGAGATGTGATTTTTAGGAGTGTTTTGAAGGTGGGGAGAGTTGTAGACTGTCAGAGAAGCAGTGTAGCCTAGGGGAACGAGCATGGGGCCTGGAAGTCCGAGGACCTCAATTCTAATCCTGGATCTGCCACGTGTCTGCTGTGTGACCTTGGGTGAGTCACTTAATTTCTCTGTGCCTCAGTTACCTCATTTGTAAAATGGGGATTAAATCTTCCTCCCTCCCTCCTACTTAGATTGTGAGCCCCATGTGGGACAGGGACTGTGTCCAAACTGATCAACTTATATCTTCCCCAGTGCTTAGAACTGTACTTGGCACAGAGTAAGTGCTTAACAAAAACCATAACAACTACCACAATAATTTGTTTTGTTTTGTTGTCTGTCTCCCCCTTCTAAACTGTGAGCCTGTTGTTGGGTAGGTACCGTCTCCATATGTTGCCGACTTATACTTCCCAAGTGCTTAGTACAGTGCTCTGCACACAGTAAGCGCTCAATAAATACAATTGCATGAATGAATATGAAGGGGGAGGGAGTTCCAGGTGGGAAGAGAACGTGGCAAAGGGGTTGGTGGTAGGATAGACAAGATCAAGTTACAATGAGTAGGGTGATGTTAGAGCCGAGTGGGTGGGATGGTTTGTAGTAGGAAATCAGTGAGGTTAGGTAGGAGGGAGAGAGCTGATTGAGTACCTTAAAGCACCTCTAGGTTGTAAGCTCATCTTGTGCAGAGAATTTGTCTACCAACTCTGTTAAACAGTACTCTCCTAAGCGCTTAGGCACACAATAAATACCATTGATTGATTGGAGGTGAGGAGTTTCTGTTTAATGAAGCAGCGAATGGGCAACCATGGGGTCTTTTTGAGGAGTCGGGCGCTATGGACTGAACCCTCTTTAGAAAAATGATCTGGGCAGCAGAGTGAAGTATGAACTGGTCTGGGGAGAGAGAGAAGACTCGGGGAGGGCAGTGAGGAGGCTGATGGAGTAGTCATGGCGGGAAATAAATGAGCACTTGGACTGGGGTAATAGCAGTTTGGATGGAGAGGAAAGGGCAGATTACAGAGATATCGCAAAGGTAGAACTGACAGGATTCGATGACAGATTGAATGGGCGCCCTCATCTTGGGGGGCTCTTGGTGGAAATCCAGACACTGGGCCGACTTTACTCACTCCAAATTCATCCTCACCAGCTATAACTCTGCCCTCTTCTGCTCAACAACACGATTGTACTGTCCTCATCAATTCCCATGTGGCTGTATTCCACCAATTATTTCAGACCTTTAACTCCTTCCTGTAATCCCCCGTGCCCGGCCACCCCTTCTCTTGCTGTGGATAATCTTGCCAATTTATCTGTTGACAAAATAGGAACCATCAGAGGCATGTGCTCTCCAAAATCTTCCCTCCATCTCTGTTTCCTACCTGAACATCCACTCTCTCCTCTTTCTCAGACATCTCGAGAGATCTGTTGCCTGCTTTCAAAAATCTACTTGCCTCCAGCTGCACTTCCGACCCCATCTCTTCTCACCTTCTAAAAACACTTGTGTCCACTCTTCTTTCCCCACGGACTACCATCTTCAACCACTCAGTCTCTAATGGCTCCTTCCCCCTGCCTCCAAACTGGCCAGGGTTTTGCTTATCACAAAAAAACCCCAAACCCCCAAACCCACCCTTCTCTGGGCCTTATTGCACCCTTCAGCCATTGCCTGCCATTCCTGCCTAAATTCCTCAAATGGGCTGCATACATCTGCTGCCTCCACTTTCTCTCTTCCATAGTAAGCTCGTCGAGGGCAGTGATCACATATGCCACTCTGCTGTTCTCTCCCAAGTGCTTAGAGAACAATTTTCTGCACAGAGTCAGTGCTCAATAAATCCTACTGATAGAATAATTGAGTGCCTATTATGTGCAAAGCACTGAACTAAGGTCTGGGAAAAAATATACAGTGGCAATGTGGTGCCACGGGGTCATATGGCCTAAGGAAATGGGCCAAGTGAAGAGATCTTGTGAAGCGGTGTGGGGCTAGTGGAAAGAGCAGGGGCCAAGGGGGACAGAGAAACTGAGTTCCAAACCCGGCCCTGCCAGTTGCATGCTGTGTGACCTTGGGCAAGTCACTTAACTTCTCTGTGCCTCAGTTTCCTCATCTGTCAAGTGGCGATTCACCATCTGTTCTCCCTCTCATTTGAGACTGTGAGCCCCGTGGGGGTCAGAGACCGTGTCCAACCTAACTCGTACCTACCCAGGCGCTTGGCACATAGTAAGTACTTAACAGATACGATTATTTGAAGAAAAGATCTAAGTGTTTGCGATTGGGAGCTGTTTGAGAATCGGTTCTTCAATGCGGGGGTAGTCTGGTCCCGGTCAGTCAGTCGTGGGCACCGTAGGCTAGGGATTGTTCTTTTTTTTTTTTTTAATCTGTTTCTTCAGAGCCCCAGATTCCAGGAAGCTACGTCCTCGTCACCAAGAATAGGGCTGCGCGCATGACGCGTGAAAAGGAGGAGTGGATAGTGGGTGACGGACCGAGCGGTCCGACACATCCAGCTTGCCAAGCTGTCCGGGAGTCCCTGATCTCGGGCCCGGTTCGGCTCAGAAAACAGGTGGAAGGGCGACGACCCGCGTCCGTCTGTCCGGACGGTCCCAGGGACGGTCCCAGCTCGCTCCCCGGCTTCGGGGCGGCGGCCCGGCTCCTGCCCCCCGAGAGGCGCCACCTCCCGGCCCGCTCTCATTGGCTGGAAGTTGCCAGCGGATGGTTCCAATTTGCCACGCCAGCCCGGTCCCCCGGCCCTTCGCAGAGCAGGGCGCAGCCTCCGTCCCGCCCCCGCTCGGAGGGGACCGGCCGTTCGGGGGTAACGGCGCGTCACGGGGACCTCCTTAAAGGGGAAGTGAGCGGGCCGGGGCGGAGCCGCCGAGCTGGGCGCTGGCGGCAGCCGGGAGTTGTCACGCTCCAAAATAATGCCCGCGGAGCCCGAGCGACAATGCAATGGAGGTCGCTCGTCCTGGGGCTGGTGTTGCTGAGGCTCGGTCTCCAGGGGGTCCTGTGGCTGGTCTTCGGGCTAGGACCCAGCATGGGCTTCTACCAGCGCTTCTCCATCAGCTTCGTCCTCCAGCGGCACGGGGTGGTCAAGATCTCGGTTCCCTTCTCGTCCTCGGCCCGGGCCGGTAGCGGAGAGGCGGCGTCCCCGTCCTGGCTGGAGTCCCCCCGGCACCAGCGGCGGCCCGGGGGGGGGCCCCGAAGCGGGCCCCGAGTCCGGACTGTGCAGCGCGTCCCACTGGGGCTACCTGCTGAGTGGCCGGGGCCCGGCCGGGGCCGCCGGCGAGGACGAGTACGAGAAACGGTACAGCGGCGCCTTCCCTCCGCAACTGCGGGCCCAGATGCGGGACCTGGCCCGCGGAATGTTCGTCTTCGGCTACGATAATTACATGGCCCACGCCTTTCCCGAGGACGAGCTTAACCCCATCCACTGTCGGGGCCGCGGCCCCGACCGGGGTGACCCGTAAGTTCCGTGGCGTGGGCGGGGAAGGGACAAGGGGCAGCCGCCCCGGGCTCGGGCCTGCCGGCGAACACTCGCCGCCAGCCGGCCCGATCAGCCCCAAGCCAGAGGAGGGGCACCCGGCGCTCGCTTGGGGGAAGAAGGCGCGGCACCTGTACGAGACTCGGTGGCTCCCGAGAGAAGCAGCCGGGGCCGAGTGGAAAGAGAGCCTGGGACTGGCAGTCAGGAGACCTGGCTTCTCGCCCCGGCCCCGCCACTTGCCAGCCGGGTGACCTTTGGGCAGGGCGCCTCCCCGCTCTGGGCCTCAGTCTCTTCATCTGTCAAATGGGGAGTCAGTGCCCCTTCTCCCTCCCCACCCTTGATCGGGGCGGGGGCTGGGTCAGGTCTCATTCTCTAGCGCTTAGCACACGGTGCGTGGCAAATAGTAAGCTAGCCCGTCTGTGGTTATTACCGGTACTGCTGTATGGTTCCTCCTTGCCCCTCGTGGTCAGGACGCCCCTGGTCGCCGAGGGAGGAAGGGAGGGCGGAAGCAAACGAGCTCTCTCTTCCCGATCAAACATCCTTGCGCGCTCGGAAGGACCCTTTAAATTGAAGATCGGGTGAGTATCTCCTCCCCTGAACTCGCTTTGCCCCACGCCCTTCCCCTTCCCGACCCAAACTCGGCTGCCTTAGTTGCCCTTCTTCGCTCTTGCAGCTCAGCAGCGTTGTTTTGTCTTTATCGAACGGGGCCGGTCTTCCGGGGAACATTGTGAGTGAGTTTTTATAGCCACACGATCCGGTTTGCTTGCCTCTGGGTCTGGAACGACCCTAAAGTGACGCCGTCACGGCTGTGATGGAACTTGCCTTTCGTCGAATCAGTTCTACCGAAGTATCTTGCACACTTGTCAGTGGACATCTAATACGTGTAGAGTAATGTAGTACTGAAAGGTATGACCTCCACTTGTTCCAGTGCTTGGCACAGAGTAAGCGCTTAACAAATACCAACATTATTATTATTATTATTTGACACCTCAAAATACACAGCTGGATCCCCGTGATTGGGTTCCAAGTCAACATGCCACGCTTTTCCAGTATGCACTGCCGGTGGATGTTCAGCCATATGGAGCCTTTCTGGCCTGTAGCTTAGTTGCTGGTTACTCTTAGCGTCAAAGTCCAAGCGGCAGAGACCCGATTTTTCTGTCTCACCCACCGGCAGGACAGTGTCAAAGGTGAGCTGCCCAATTTACCTTTAGCCTGTTGTGACCACAGGCCAAATAGCATATGAATTGTGCAATCCGTTCCGTGATTTCTAAACTCTCGAAAGAGTGCGAGTGAGCTCAACTCTGATGAGAGTCGTGATGCTCACTCCATAGGTTTTGAATATATGGAATTGAGTTTTCTGGTTATTGTTTTTTGTAGTTCACTAAAATAAAATGTGTACTTTCCAAGATCCCCACCCCCACCCCATCCTAGACTACGCAGCACAGGGAAGCTGCGTGGCATAGTTGAGTCAGAAGGTCCTCGGTTACCTCATCTGTAAAATGGGGATTAGGACTGTGAGCCCCATGTAGAATATGGATTGTGTCCAACCTGATTACTCTGTATCTACCCCCAGTGCTCAGAACAATGCCTGGCACATAGCATTTAACAAATACCATTAAAAAAAAAATCCTGTCCTTTTAGAGTCCATTTCAGCTAGGCAACTTGAACTGTATTCCAAATGTAATCTGAAAATTTGTTACTACTGTGAAAATTCTCCTCCCAAATTGTAATTTAGAGCCTTCATTTTAAATGGTGGTTAGACCTATACCAGGCTGAATTCACAGCAGTGGCACTTTGAGGAAACAGTACTCATATCACTTTTCTGAAAATCATTTTACACACGTCTCTCCAACTCCTCGAAAACCTCCAGTAGTTACCTCTCCATCTCTGCATCAAGCAGAAACTCCTCACCTTCAGCTTTAAGGCACTCGATCAGCCCCCTCCCTCCCACCTATTCTCATCCCCTCTCACTACAACCCAGTCCGCCTGCCTCGCTCTTCAAATGCCAACTCACTGTGCTTTACTCTAGTTTCTCTCACTGTCAGCCCCTTGCTCGTGCCCTCTTTCCAGCCTGAAACTCCCTCCCACTTCATATCAGCCAGATCACCACTCTCCCCATCTTCAAAGCCCTACTAAAATCAGATTTCTTCCATGAAGGCTTCCCTGAATCTCTCATCTCCCCACCCTATTCTCCCTCCCTGCTGTGTCGCTAATGCGCTTCAGTCTGAACCCATCTAGAGCACTTTGATACTCACCTCACCCCTTCTTACACAGAGTTTATACTCTGTTAGTTCCCCTACCTGTAATTGATTTTAATGTCTGTCTTTCTCGCTAGATTGTGAGGGCAGGGGCTATGTCCATTAACTCCATGAAAGAGAGAGCAATAAGAAGTTTTTGTTTAATTTCTTAGTGTTAGTGAAATGAGAAGGAAACATCCTTTGTGAGCATCAAAATTTTTATAGCTTAAAATTACATCTCCTTTTGCAGAATAAGGGGGAAAGGAAAGAGAGTAAAGGTAGAATTTCATAACTTTGGGATTCAGAGTATAATGGCGGTAAAGAAAATTTATTTTAAAAAATACATTTTAAAGTCTTCTGAAGAATTACAGCACCTTTCAAGTTAATGATTTATTGGTTTAAGCAGAAATATGGTTTGGCCTTTTGGAAATGGTTTCTAACTGAAGGTTGTAGCATATATTGCTTTCAAGCAGAATGCCTTGGTTGTATTGTCCTGCCTGGTGTGCTGTACCAATTTATGCTTGAATGTTTGAGTTAGCTATCAGGTAGTTTGGAAAAGCTCTCATGGATAGATTGCGAAGCTGAGAAACTGGGAGACAGGAGGAAAGAAGGTTGGGAAACGGGGCTGACTTCCCATGGTAATCAAAGTAAGCCATTGCCTTAAGGCAGGGTTAGCGGTGTGGAACCTTCCAAAGACCGCCAAGTCGTTGCCCTTCGAAAAGATTGCGGTGGGATGAAAGTTCGCTCTCTTTAAACATCCCTCTCCCCCCACTTTTCCCACCCCCAGCTTTCCTGCAGCCGCTGAACTTCTCACACCAGCCCTAGCCAGTGACCTTGGCTTGCCTGGCCTAGGATGGGCTGGTAATGGAAAGTTGCCGTTTTGATCTGGCTCACCCTAAGTTCATGCGTGAAGGGGAGTTTCTGATGTGTGCAGAAACGAGTGGGTCCAGCTTTGCCGGATTCCCACCTTGCAGAGCCCTGGGGTGGCCAGTCAACCACGGGGGCAGTAATGGCAGTATCGGTGACTCCAGTTGCCACCTAAAATGCGGCAGATACTCTACCTCCTCCCTGCTCCCTGCTGCCATGCCAGGCGGTGTGGCAACAGGGAGTCCCTTCCCATCCCTTGGGCCTAAGGTGGGAATTGAATGGGCCCACCCAAGGCTTTTCACATGGCAGGACAGGGAACCCAGAATTCATCATCATCCTCTGTATTATAGGATGCCAGGTCACTTTAGAGCAGTGGTTCTGAAAAAGGTCACACAGTAACAGCCATGCTAGTCAGGGTCAGGCAAAAATTAATTCCGCTCATGAACAGCTTTGGAGCAGAGTACTGCATTCAAAGGCATGTTACTGGAGGAATGGTAACACATTTTACAGTTTTGCCTTGAATTATTCCAGTTCAATCCTGCTCTGCCCTCCAAGGTTCCCAAACAGGTGATTTTTTTTTCTTTCTTTTTTAATCTGGCTGAGCTGGGGAGGACCCAGTGCACTTTTCTCCTATGGCCTCTTTCTTGGCATCAAAGATGAGCCAGCCAATTGTAGTAGAGGATCTACAAACTAGCTAATCAGCCAGTGAAAGAGTGGCCTAAATTTGAAAATCTAGTTGGCTGCACTAGATTTCCAGCCTCGAAATAATTGAGAATTGTTTATTTGGTTGTACGTGTCCGCCAACTCCATTGTACTCTCCAAAGTGCTTAGTACAGTGCTCTGCACATAGCCAGTGTTCAGTAAATACCACTGATGATTGCTGAATTTCTTGAAAGTACCGAATTTAGAACACCTTCATCTGATTTTTTTTAATATTTAGTTGTATTTCTTTTTTCAGTTCAAATCTGAACATCAACGATGTCCTGGGAAATTATTCATTAACTCTGATTGATGCATTGGACACCCTTGCAGTAAGTGATCAACATGTTTGTGTTTTTAATCTTATGAGAAGTCAGTGATTTGACTCCCATATATCTTCTGTAAAGTTCCCTGCTCATGTGTAGTGCCAGCATTCTAAAATGAATAGAGAGTTTGATTCCCCAATTCAGTTGGTAGGTAGCAACAGAGGGCTGCAATTTTAAATGGGCAAAATATTTCTGCCTTATTTTAGAAATGAAAAGCTAGGAGAAGAGGTGAAAAATCTGGATTCATACTGTGTTATATATTCTTAAACTGTCAGAACCTATTTTCCCCTGAATTTTCTAGTGTTCTAATCCTAAAAGAGAACCTCAAGTAAATGAAAGGAACTTCCCTAACCTTCAACTCAAATAACAGTTATTCACATGAAGTGGCTTTGGTTTCTAACATGAAATCTCCAACTCACAGAAACCAGATACCATTAGTGAGAAACTGTAATCTCTCAAACCGGAAGGCGAACTAAGAGGTCCTCTAGTTTGTCCCCCTGCCTTCTGCAAGGGCCATCTCTTAACCAGTTAAGCACTTAGTACAGTGCCCTGAACACAGTAAGCGGTCAATAAATGCGATTAAATGAATGAACCAGTCCAGTCAGATGGGACATTATCTCATTTATAATGACCGTGAGAGAAGGAAATTCTAGAGCTTTCAACTGTAAACCATTCCAGGACCTAACAACCCTCACAGTGAAGAAACTCTTTAGCGCAAACCTAAAACCCCATGCTAGAGTTTAGATCCATTTCCTCTTGTAGTGTTTGAAACAAAACTTGAGAGTTGATCATATTGAGATCGGCATGCTAAAATTGTGAGCATCCTCAGGGAGGGGATAGAAAACAGAAGGCTTCGCTTTTGCCATTCTAGAAAACCATGGGACATCTGCACCTGGGATATGGTGTGCAGTTCTCATTGCCGCATTTTAGGAAAGGTACATTTAGCATTTCTGCTATAGCATGTTTTCCTTACTCAGTGACAGTATTAGGGAACATTCTCACCACATGAGTCTGTTCTGGTTATGGCCAGCACAAATAGATTTGGTGTAGAAAGAATGATGGTGTGGTATGTAGGAAGGAAGGATACACCCGGTGTCGGTCATGGTGAGGTACTACTATGCTTCCCGAGTTCCTCCTCGGCCTACTTTGGTTTTCTTTGTGTTTTTGCAATTTTACTGTATGGTCAGGTCTGCCAGAATATGTATTCTCACTGCACGTTTTAGATAGCCTGCGTTGGCAGAATTAGGGAACATTCATCTGACAGTGTACATCTGTCTGGATGGACTGTGATATGGTGGTGTGAGGAAACTGTTATGTGTATACACATACTGTTGGACTCGGGGTGAGTACTAAAGCACAGATGTCTGGTTAACCTTCCTTAACATAATGTTCTTCAGGATTGCAATTCTCATGTTATGAGAGAACTGACTTTAATATGGTAAAGAAACAATAAGTAGTAAGGGTATGAAGCATTCTGCTGGTGGGGTAGCCGTGATGATAGTATAGGAATTTGTTTCAAGATGTCTGTCATGGTTGTCTCTTCCTTCGATGCTTTTACCCCCTAATCCTTTTATTCCCATTGAGTCAATGGATACTCTTGCACAAGTTTCTTCAAGAACAAAACTCTCGCATTATCACGGAAATGATAATACTGCAGAGTAAGATACCATAGCAGTAGCATCCACATGGTGCAGAACAATGTAGAAGGTGCTCAGGAAGTACAGAATAATGGGGTGATATTTTCCCTGTTTGAAGGAGCATACAGTCTAGTGGGGGAGACAAATATAAAAATATTTACAACTCAAGGGGTCAATCAATCAATCAGTCCATCGTATTTATTGAGCGCTTACTGTGTGCCGAGCACTGTACTAAGCACCTGGGAAGTACAAGTTGGCAACATATAGAGATGGTCCCTACCCAACAGTGGGCTCACAGTCTAGAAGGGGGAGACAGAGAACAAAACAAAACATATTAGCGTGACTCAGTGGAAAGAGCATGGGCTTTGGAGTCAGAGGTCATGGGCTCGAATCCCAGCTCTGCCACCTGTCTGCTGTGTGGCCTTGGGCAAGTCACTTAACTTCTCTGAGCCTCAGTTACCTCATCTGTAAAATGATGATTGAGACTGTGAGCCCCATGTGGGACAACCTGATCACCTTGTATCCCCCCAGCGCTTAGAACAGTGCTTTGCACATAGTAAGCACTTAACAAATACCATCATTATTATTATTATATTAACAAAATACAATAAATAGAATAGATATGTACAAGTAAAATAAATAGAGTAATAAATACGTACAAACATATATACATATATACAGGTGCTGTGGGGAAGGGAAGGAGGTAAGGCAGAGGAGATGGAGAGGGGCAGGAGGGGGAGAGGAAGGAGGGGGCTCAGTCTGAGAAAGCCTCCTGGAGGAGGTGAGCTCTCAGTAGGGCCTTGAATGGAGGAACAGAGCTAGCCTGACGGATGTGGAGAAGGAGGGCATTCCAGGCCAGGAGGATGATATGGGCCGGGGGTCGACGGCGGGACAGGCGAGAACAAGGCACGGTGAGGAGATTAGCGGCAGAGGAGTGGAGGGTGCAGGCTGGGCTGTAGAAGGAGAGAAGGGAGGTGAGGTAGGAGGGGTTGAGGTGATGGAGAGCCTTGAAGCCGAGGGTGAGGAGTTTCTGCCTGATGCGTAGGTTGATTGGTAGCCACTGGAGATTTCTGAGGAGGGGAGTAACATGCCCAGAGCATTTCTGGACAAAGACAATCCGGGCAGCGGCGTGAAATATGGATTGAAGTGGGGAGAGACAAGAGGGTGGGAGATCGGAGAGGAGGCTGATACAGTAGTCCAGATGGTATAGGATGAGAGCTTGAACGAGCAGGGTAGCGGTTTGGATGGAGAGGAAAGGGTGGATCTTGGCAGTGTTGCGGAGCTGAAACCGGCAGGTTTTGGTGACTGCTTGGATGTGAGGGGTGAACAAGAGAGCGAAGTCGAGGATGACACCAAGGTTGCGGGCTTGTGAGATGGGAAGGATGGTAGTGCCGTCAGCAGTGATGGGAAAGTCAGGGAGAGGGCAGGGTTTGGGAGGGAAGACAAGGAGTTCAGTCTTGGACATGTTGAGTTTAGGTGGCAGGCAGACATCCAGATGGAGATGTCCTGAAGGCAGGAGGAGATGCGAGCCTGGAGGGAGGGGGAGAGAGCAGGGGCAGAGATGTAGATTTGGGTGTCATCAGTGTATAGATGATAGTTGAAGCTGTGGGAGCGAATGAGGTCACTAAGGGAGTGACTGTAGATTGAGAACAGAAGGGGACCAAGAACTGAACCTTGAGGAACCCCCACAGTAAGGGGATGGGAGGGGGAGGAAGAGTCTGCAAAAGAGACTGAGGATGAACGACCGGAGAGATAAGAGAACCAGGAGAGGATGGAGTCTGTGAAGCCAAGGTAGGATAGCGTGTTGAGGAGAAGGGGGTGGTCCACAGTGTCGAAGGCAGCTGAGAGGTTGAGAAGGATTAGGATAGAGTATGAGCCATTGGATTTGGCAAGCAGGAGGTCATTGGTGACTGTTGAGAGGGCAGTTTCCGTGGAATATAGGGGACAGAAGCCAGACTGGAGGGGGTTGAGGAGAGAGTTGGTGTTGAGGAATTCAAGGCAGCACGTGTTGACGACTCGTTCAAGGAGTTTGGAAAGGAATGGTAGGAGGGAGATGGGGTGATAACTAGAAGGTGAGGTGCGGTCAAGAGAGGGTTTTTTTTAGGATGGGAGAGACATGGGCATGTTTGAAGGCAGAGGGGAAAGAACCAGTGGAGAGAGAAATAAGTGAAGTAGGCCTACAGATGTGAGTGCAAAGGAGGGTGTAAGTGAGTTTATAAGTATTTAAGTCGGCTGAGAGGATGATGTGGTGCAAGATGCTGGGAAATTAATCAGGGAGAGCTTGTTGGAGGAGGTGGGATTTTAGGAGGGGTTTGAATAGAGGGAGAGCTGTGGTTTACATGATGTGTAAAGAGTGGGCGTTCCAAGCCGAGGAACACTGTGAATGAGGGGACAGAGGAAAGAGAGTCACAAGTGAAGTACAGCTAGAAAGTTGGCCTAGGAGGAATGAAGAAAGCAAGTGTGCTTTGTTAGTATGTTTGGTTTTGTTCTCTGTCTCCCCCTTTTAGACTGTGAGCCCACTGTTGGGTAGGGACTGTCTCTATATGTTGCCAATTTATACTTCCCAAATGCTTAGTACAGTGCTCTGCACATAGTAAGCGCTCAATAAATACGATTGATGATGATGAAGTGTGGAAATGTTGAGAGAAGAAAGCAGATGGGTACGTTGAGGCTAGATGGTGGAGAGAGAAGATAGTGGTTGAGGGCAGCATGGTCTAGTTTGGAAAAAGCAAGCACCTGCAAGTCAGAGGACCTGGGTTCTCATTCTGACTTCACTTGCCTGCTGTGTGACCTTGGGCAAGTCACTTAACTACTATGTACCTCAGTATCCTCATCTGTCTAATGGGGATTCATAACTGTTCTTCCTCCTACTTAGACTGAGAGCCCCATGAGGGACAGGACCGCATCCGACCTGATTTTTGTATCCCCTCCAGTGCTCAGCACAGAATAAGCACTTAACAAATACCAAAATTGTTATTATTCTTGGGGAGTCTTGAAGCTGATTGTGAGGTGTTTTTGTTTTATGTGAAGAGACCCAATGAAGGTTTTTGAGGAGAGGAGAGATGTGGGATGAGCAATTTTTTTTCAGGAGTTTAATGTGGGCAGCAGAGTGGAGTATGGGTTGGAGGGGATAGAGGTTGGAAGCTGGGAGAGCAGTGAGGAGGGTCGTGTGATATTGTGGATGATGATAAACATGAAAAAAATGATTCAAGTTTGGACCATTGAAGGCTGAGAGTGGACAAGATGGAAATTTACAGAATCCTGAAGGATATGGACAGGGGGAACATATAATTGCTCACCAGTTCACCTCAGCATTCATTCATTCATTCATCCGTATTTATTGAGCGCTTACTGTGTTCAGAGCACTGTGCTAAGCGCTTGGGAAATACAAGTTGGCGTGAGGTGATAGGCTCGAAACACAGCGGGTGGTAAGTTTGTGAACATCGTTACCACAGAAAGCTCTGTGTGCTGAAGATACCAATAGGTTGAAGAAAGGTGTAGGTAAATTCATGGTCAAGAGGTCCATAATGGGTTACTAGTGGGAAAGATTAGGGATTTAGAGGGGAAAAAAACTTTGGGGTATTAGATGGGCCATCCCTAACCATTAGGATGGCTGTGAAGGAGGACAAACCATTATATGACATCCCATTCCCACTGTTAGATACAGAATCCTGGCCTGGATGGGATCATTGATCTGACCCAGACACGATGCTCTGTGGGGTCCTAAACCCATCAGAGAACCACTGGTGGAAATGCTTTGGATAATTCAGGATTATATATCCCCAGTGTTGTACCTCACTTTCCACTGACTAAGGCCTTTCCTAACTACCACTTCTGCTCCAAGTTCCAGTGACTTTTCTCTATGCACCATCATTCACCTTCCAAGGCAAGAAAGTTCAAATTTTTTTTAATGGTTTTTGTTAATACCACACAGCTTCCTATGCATCAAACTCATGTTCTAAGCACTGGAGTAGACCAAATAAATTAGGTTGGACACAGTCCCTTTTAGTTTTCTGTGCTGACAGCCGTCCATCCCAGGTGAGCAGATTTTAACTTTTGTTTCTTAGCTGTGCTAGTAGGCTTGCTGGAGAAGTAAGTTCCTTGCTCAATTGATGGAAATATTCAATAATAATAATTAATAACTATGGTATTAAGCACTTATTATGTGCCAAACACTGTTCTAAGCGCTGGGGGTACATACAAGGTTATCAGGTTGATCCACGTGGGGCTCAAAGTCTTAATCCCCATTTTACAGATGAGGTAACTGAGGCACAGAGAAGTTAAGTGACTTACCCAAAGTCACACAGCTGACAAGTGGCGGAGCTGGGATTAGAACCCATGACCTCTGACTCCCAAGCCCTTGCTCTTTCCACTAAGCCACTCTGAGCCATCTGCATACAATTATGTTGCTGTGCAACATCTGCAAAGCTTAAGGGAAACGTTCCCAAAGAGCAGCTGTTGCTGTCTCCTTAGTTGTAACAATGGTTTCCTCCAACATCCTGCCTTTAATGTTTCGGGAATAATATAGATCAGATCTATGCATGTACCATGCAGGTGCAAATCATGCTATACTGGTTTTGTCTTATCTTGAAGAGTATGCTAAATAGTGCTTGGCAGTTAGGCCACAAAAGTACATGGTGAAATAGCATGATTCTTCTCCTGACCACCTGGTGCAAGCAGTAAACATTGAAAGCACAGAACAACCTTTTGAAAGAAGTATCAGGAGGCCAGAAATAAACTGCCAGTTCCTTTTTATAAGTGCTGGTGCAAAATCACAAATGAATCAGCAGCAGTTCTGTTCACTCCCATCCGGAAGAGGATCGGACTGAAAGCCATGGAAAGATGAAAGGGAGACGGTCTGTTGTCCTGCTCCGACCCTCGCTCCCTCTGCACTAGCATGATGGGATGATATAGCCTCATTGCACTGTTGCATGGTTTTCTGCCCGGGGAAGTCCTCAAGGGCCTTGGCTGGCATATGCCAGGGGAGTAGGTTGTGGCTGCCCATGAGTGGTGATCTGCCACCTGTGAGGCAGCTGTTGCTCCAGGCCTGAAGAGTAGAGTTGTTATGTTTCTTCCAAATTAGCAACCCCAAATACCTCAGCTGGTGGCTTCACCGGCCAGGTGTGCACAGCGAGCAAAACTTTCTTACTGGGGGACGAGGGGAGGGGCGGGAGTGAGCCCAGCTGAATAAGAGCAGGGTGGGGGGATGGAGGCGGGAAGGCTCTTTCTGATCCACTCCCAAAGACTGAACAATTCAGTTTACTACTAAAGGAAATGCAGAGATGGCTTGGATTAAGGTTTGACCAATGGGTATTAAAAAGTTGATTTGATGACTAATGAAAAGATTATATCTCTGGAGCAGAACATATAAAATGGATGTAGACCTCACTTCCTAGCTGAATGTATGTCCCTTAGATTGTTTGGTGCAGGTCTCTGCTTCGAGCCTGCAACATGGTGGATACCTCAAGTCTCAACTAGATGGATTAGAGTGCGGTGGGCACCTATTTTGGTCTGAGGGCCACTGCAACATCTTGAACTGTGCAGAGGGCTGCATGGAAAGTCCTCAGCTCTCATAAGAGAGGTTTAAAGCACAAGAGTATCGTTGCTTCTACCTTTTGGCAACTTTGGCATGTCAGGACCGCGAGAGGAGGGGATGGGGGCAGGGGAGGGGTGTCTGTATGTGTCTGTCTGTCTAGTTAGTGGTGGTATTTGCAGGGGGGCAGAAGTGGCTGTACTTTGGTCAACAAATTCCCAGCCTGGACTGATTGACCTGTACCCACTCCTGATTTAGTGGAAGGGCCATGGCTGTCTGCAAAATCTATTTTATTTTAATGTCAATTTAATGTTTGTGTTCCTCTTTAAAGATAATGGGAAATTCTTCAGAGTTCCAGAAAGCGGTGAAATTAGTGATAGACACAGTTTCATTTGACAAAGACTCAACAGTTCAAGTCTTTGAGGCAACAATCAGGTAATTCCAAATCTTTCCTCTGAGGTCTGGGAATGGACAGAGATGTATTGCAGCATGGTGTAAAGCAGGCACAGAGTTTAGAGAAATTATAAAGTTTATCTTTTATGGAGCATGTTTCATTTTAATTTTTAGATTTAGCAAAAAGAGACTGAGTTAATATTTCTAAATAAGTAGATTTTCCAAATAATTAGACATTCATGTTGGGTTTTGATGTGTGAGTGCTTGGTTCATATTTTTGCAAGTTGGTCTTCTCCACTTAGTTTCTTCCCTGCCCATAGGAGCCTATAGTTTAAGTGGCAAGGGAGGCTATTCACTCTGAGGAAAGAATCAGATGACACAAACAAATAATAATCAGCAAGCCATACTAATAAAGAACATCCAAAGCAAATCATCTGAGCAGTCCAAGGAGTAGGAAGAGCCTTTCAGGGCTAATCAGAAAATGCTTAGGGCTCAGTGTTTTTCAAGTTGTAAACAGCCAAATAATCAACCAATCAATGGTATTTAATGAGTGCTTACTGTGTGCAGAGCACTGTACAAAGCGATTGAAAGAGTACAGTCAAATAGATTTGGTAGACATGTTTCCTGCCCAGAAGGAGCTTACAGTCTTTAAGAAGGTTCCAGTGAGGAGGGAGCTCTGTTGGTCAAGGTTTTTGCCTGGGGCCATGCTTTCTCTTTCATTCATTCATTCAATTGTATTTATTGAGCGCTTACTGTGTGCAGAGCACTGTATGTGCTTGGGAAGTACAAGTCGGCATCATATAGAGATGGTCCCTACCCAACAACGGGTTCACAGTCTAGAAGGAGGAGAAAGACAACAAAACAAAACATGTAGACAGGTGTCAAAATCATCAGAACAAATAGAATTATAGTTATATGTACATCATTAACAAAATAGAGTAGTAAATATGTACAAGTAAAAGAAATAGAGTAATAATTCTGTACAAATATATACAAGTGCTGTGGGGTGGGGAAGGAAGTAGGGCGGGGATGTAGGAAGTATGGGGATGGGGAAGGAGGAGAGGAAAACGGGGGCTCAGTCTGGGAAGGCCTCCTGGAGGAGGTGAGCTCTCAGTAGGGCTTTGAAGGGAGGAAGAGAGCTAGCTTGGTGGATGTGTGGAGGGAGGGCATTCCAGGCCAGGGGAAGGGTGTAGCCGGGGGTCAACGGCAGGACAGGTGAGAACGAGACACAGTGAGGAGGTTAGCGGCAGAGGAGCGGAGGGTGCGGGCTGGGCTGTAGAAGGAGAGAAGGGAGGTGAGGTAGGAGGGGGTGAGATGATGGAGAGCCTTGAAGCCAAGAGTGAGGAGTTTTTGCTTGATTTGTAGGTTGACAGGCAGCCACTGGAGATTTTTGAGGAGGGGAGTAACATGCCCAGAGCATTTCTGTACAGATAATCTGGGCAGCAGAGTGAAGTATAGACTGAAGTTGGGAGAGACAGGAGCATGGGAGATCAGAGACGAGGCTGATACAGTAATCCAGTCGGGATAGGATGAGAGATTGAACCAGCAGGGTAGCAGTTTGGATGGAGAGGAAAGGGCGGATCTAGGCGATGTTGTGGAGGTGAGACTGGCAGGTTTTGGTAATGGATTGGATGTCCTCCTACCCATTGCCTTCCTTTCCTGTTCACATTGTTCCTCTATCTGGTCTTTTTAGAAAATAGCCAAGGAGAATCTGCTGTAGTCTAGCTCTTCCCTGTCCAGTTATCTTTCTGGGGTGGCTGAGCCCTCCAAATGAGTGAAGACCCTTGTTTTTTGAAGAAGGGTGCCTGGGTTTAAACTGCAATCAGAATTACTGCTTAATCCAGAAGTATTTTGATCCTTCAATCAATGGTATTGACTGAGCGTTTCCTGTGTGCAGAGCACTGTACTAGGGTTTGGGAGAGTATAGTATGAAACAGTTGGTAGACATGTTCCCTAGAGAAGCAGTGTGGCTCAGCGGAAAGTGCCCAGGCTTGGGAGTCAGAGGTCATGGGTTCTAATCCCAGCTGCACTTCTTGTCAGCTGTGTGACTTTGGGCAAGTCACTTAACTTCTCTGTGCCTCAGTTACCTCATCTGTAAAATGAGCATTAAGATTGTGAGCCCCACATGGGACAATCTGATCACCTATCATTCCAAAGCAGTTAAGTTTTGAAGACTGGCAGTGATGTTAGGTCAAGAACAGTGAACACCCCCATACTTCAAGATGTTTCTCTGGGGACTAGGGAAGAGAGTGGTAAAAGTAAAGGCCATAGAAATAATAATAATAATAAAAATTATTATTATGTGTTAAGCTCTTACGATGTGCCAAGCACTTCACTGAGCACTGAGGTAGATACAGTTTAATCAGGTTGGAAAAGTCCTTGTCTGACACAGGGCTCATTATCCAAGTAGGAGGAAGTAGGATTTAATCTCCCATTTTATGGTCGAGGAAACTGAGGTACAGAGAAGTTAAATGACTTGCCCAGGGTCATACAGTGGACAAGTGGTGGAGCTGGGATTAGAACCCAGGTCCTCTGATTCCCAGGTCCATGCTCTTTCTGCTAGACCATGCTACTTCTCAATGTTGGGTACAAGGAGCTGTCAAGTGAATTCTAACTGCAGAACTGCATCTAAATGATCAGGGTTTCTGACTTTTGGCCATTCTACAGTGCTCTGCACACAGTAAGCGCTCAATAAATAGGATTGAATGAATTCTAAGTTGAATGTGTCTCTGGAATATTTATATTTGTGTGAGCTCGTGGGCAGGTAACATGTCTACCTGCTCTGGTATATTGTACTCTCCTTAGTGCTTAATGCAGTAATCTGCACCCAGTAAGTGCTCAATAAATATCATTGATTGATTATTGTTTTTTTTTTCATTTGTTTATTTTCTTTTGAAAACAGAGTCCTGGGAAGTCTTCTCTCTGCCCATAGAATAATCATTGATTCCAAGCAGCCTTTTGGGAACATGACCATTAAGGATTATGATAACGAGTTATTACATATGGCTCACGACCTAGCTGTGAGGCTACTACCTGCCTTTGAAAACACGAAAACCGGAATTCCTTATCCTCGGGTAAGTATAATGAATCAGATATTGCACCAAGGCATAATTTCTTTCAGATGAACTTCAACTTGCTATTTGGTGAACTGTATTCTGGAATGAGAGTGGTGTCCTTGTGGAGTGTGGCTTTCTTGAGCTTGGGGAATTGGCTCAGTCTTTGAGATAATGAGGAGAGAATTGTCAGACTTTAAAGGCATGCTGATGAAATGTACGGTCATAGATGTTTGCTTTTAGTGTGTGAGAGAGAGTACATGTACTGCCACCTACGCAGAAGAAAATTTTAAGAGGTACTCTAGCTATGCACCAGTCTCGTGTTTATTCCAGAACCCAAATTTGCAGAGCCTGCTGCTTACTCTGCTTACTAAGCAGAGCCAGCCTGCTTCCTTTTTTAAAAAGTAACCCCCGCGCACAAAGCAGAGGTTCAACAATGAGGTGGAGAAGCAGCATGGCATTGTGGAAGGAGCATGAGCTTGGGAGTTGGAGGTTGTGGGTTCTCATCCCGGCTCCGCCACTTATCGGCTATGTGACTTTGGGCAAGTCACTTAACTTCTCTATGCCTGAGTTTCCTCATCTGTAAAATGGGGATTAAGACTGTGAGCCCCAAGTGGGACAATCTGATTACCTTGTATCTACCCCAGCACTTAAAACAGTGCTTGGCACATAGTAAGCACTTAACAAATGCCATTATTATCATTATTATTATAAATCCCTTAAGACTTGCTCTGGATAATGAGACTTGAATCCGGTTTGCTCGTGGTAAGTGATTAAAAAGCCACCATGGCTGAAGACTAGGAAGGGGATCTAATGGAGTTTAGAACTGACACCCAATGAAACTTTAGTCCAGTGGCAATAGGTGACATTCAGATGCTGGCACTGCTCTTTACAGATGTATTTCTCTTCTTGCCTTCAGGTGAATCTAAAGAAAGGTGTCCCCCCTGATAGCAATAATGAGACATGCACTGCAGGAGCTGGCTCCTTGCTGGTGGAATTTGGGATTCTTAGCCGGCTGTTGGGGGATTCCACATTCGAATGGGTGGCCAGGAGAGCCGTGAAAGCCCTCTGGAATCTCCGAAGCAATGACACTGGATTATTAGGTGCAATGATGTGTTTTTTCACCCAGTTGGAACTGCGGGACAACTTGTCATTCTGTTATCTTGCCATCTGTTCCACCATTCTCCATATGCCTTCCTCTTCTGTTTTTCCCCTCCTCCCCTTTTTCTCTTTTTCATATCTGTTTTTCTTGAAACAAGAAACACTGAAAAAACTTTGAAATCCTGACATGATTTCAGTTATACTGCTCTTCCATTTCCAATGTACCCAACTTCTTAGAGTGAGCAGATTACTACTGGGTCTTAGAGAGGGGAGGTATTAGGCTTGGTGGAAAAACATCCTTATTTAGGGAAGAATTTCTACTGATTTGGGTTCTCTGAACTTTCAAAATAAATAGTTTGCAAATGGATGCACTTTAAAAGATTTACTGCTGAGATCATTTTACCCTGCTTTATAATTTTGTTTTTAAATATTTGTCTAGGGCATTACCAGTGACCAGGCTTTCTATTTTTACAGAAATCTAATCAGTTATAGGACCGATTGAAAGTATAGCTTCACTATAATGTGTATTTATGACAGTTAAAATCTAATGGTGATTTTGGTCTAGATGGAATTGAGAAGCAGCATGGCCTGGAGAGAGCACGGGTCTGAGAATCCGAGGTCCTGGGTTCTAATCCATCAGTGGTATTTATTGAGTGCTTACTGTCTGCAGAGCCCTGTACTAAGTGCTTGGGAGAGTACAAATTCCAGCTCTCCCAGTTCCCTGATGTGCTTGAGTCACTGAACTTGTCTGTGCCTCAGTTTTCTCATCTTTAAAATGGGGATTCAATACCAGTATTCCCTCCTTCTTAGACTGAGACCTATGTGGGACAGGTACTGTGTCCAACCTGATTAACTTGTATCTACCCCAGTGTTTAGAACAATGCTTGACACAGAGTAAGTGCTTAAATACCATAATGATAATAATTTGGAAATGGGATTTTGATTCTGGACTGAAACCTGGAATACATCTTTCCATGTACAGATAATTCCTGGATTTCTTCTGGGGGGTGGAGAGGAAAGCAGAGAGTGGCTATGTAAAATGGTACTTATTTTGCACGTTATAAGCTTACATGCTTAAGCTCTCCACTTTGACTGCTAATGAGCACTTGTTTGAATTATTTCAAAAAGAATGTCTGCTTTAAACAGGGCAAGGTGGACTCTTGCTACCTTAAAATGGTGGTGTAATCTAATGAAGTTTAGCAAGTGACACTTGAAGTTTGGTTCCTTCTCCCTTCCCTGGGTTGAAGATGCTACTGAGAGAAATAAAATGACCAAAAGGCAGGCAGAGGGAGTTAGGAAATGAGAAGTTGGGAACTGACTAATTCACCTGTGTTGATCTTATTTTGTTTTTCTTCTCAGGAAATGTTGTGAACATTCAAACTGGCCATTGGGTTGGAAAGCAAAGTGGCCTGGGTGCTGGATTGGATTCGTTCTATGAATATCTCTTGAAATCTTACATTCTCTTTGGAGAAAAAGAAGATTTAGAGATGTTTAATGCTGTGTATCAGAGTATCCAGAACTACTTAAGAAGAGGGTATGTCCCCTTGACACTTTTTTTATTACCTTATGAACAAAATTCAAAGATTGCTCTGTTGAGTTCAAGCTATGCAATGCGTCCTCATTTTCATACTTCCTGTTTCACATTTAAATTAAGAATTTTTAGTTTTTATTGTGTTAAATTTCTCTGACTCCTCTGAATGCAAATATGGTCATTATGTAGTGAAAACTCCCTGCAGATTCTTGGCGGAACTTTGCTTTGAGAAAGGTTACCAATTAGTAGTTCATGACAGTTCTGTATGTCTCTTCCACCTATTCATTTTCTCCCTTCCTTCATGTTTGGTTTTTCTCCATTTCTGTTTTTAAAATTAAATTCAGGATGGCAATTTCAGGGTCATTAAGGCACCTGCTGACTTCTTACGCTATTATAACTTTTCACTTACCAAGTCCCTTTCTTTCTTCCACATTAATATCTCTTCTGACTTGCACAGATTTTAACTCCTTCCCTTGGACAGGGCAGTGTCTAACTACATGTTCTTGGGTATGGTGCTCAAGACATTTTTGAGACTTAATGACAGCTAGTTGGCAATAATCTATGTTCCAAAAGCACAATAATCTGTGTCTGGAAATAGAATGTGGTGTTACAGTTGGGTAGGTTCAGTGAGCCATTAAAAAAAATTACAATAAAATGGCACCTTTCTTTCAAAAGGTGGAATGGTGCTTTTTGGCAAGTCAGAAAGACTCCTTTTAGACTTATGCCATTGAGAAAACTGAAAATTGCAGATCATCTGTAATGTGCCTGCCCATATCGTTTTCTTTTTATTGAATGCCATGGTTGACTTTTGATAGCCGTGAAGCCTGTAATGAAGGTGAAGGAGACCCTCCACTGTATGTTAACGTCAACATGTTCAGTGGGCAGCTGATGAACACCTGGATTGATTCCCTGCAAGCTTTTTTCCCTGGACTGCAGGTATTTTGATGTCAATTTCACCTTGAAGGGTAGCTATCTGGCTTTGGAAATTGGGTTCTTCATTGATCTCTTGGGTTGGCCCATAGTTGAAAAGGTAATTTGGGGGTCTAGTCTGTCCAATTTGGCCAAATTTGCCAGGACCAGCTACACCAGCAGCACTTGGTCTGAAAGCTTACCAGGCTTCCACTGGAAAATTGAAAATTGTGTTTCAGAAAGTGATTTCCTTTCTGCAGAGAAGCAGCGTGGCTCAGTGGAGAAGAGCACGGGCTTTGGAGTCAGAGGTCATGGGTTCAAACCCCGGCTCCGCCAATTGTCAGCTGTGTGACTTTGGGCAAGTCACTTAACTTCTCTGGGCCTCAGTTACCTCATCTGTAAAATGGGGATTGAGACTGTGAGCCCCACGTGGGACAACCTGATCACCTTGTAACCTCCCCAGCGCTTAGAACAGTGCTTTGCACGTAGTAAGCACTTTATAAATGCCATCATTATTATTATTTCCTTCTCTCTCTCTCTTTCTCTCTCATAAGAGCTGGATGGACTATTTCAAGTATCTTTTCTCAATGCTGTTCAAGCCTCCATGTCCTATGTTTTGGGGTGCAAAATGTAAATTATTCCACTTGTCAGAGGGTCCCAAACCTTACTTACTGGGATATAACAACAATAATAATAATTTTGGTATTTGCTAAGTGCTTACTATATGCCAAGCACTGTTCTGAGCACTGGGGTAGATACAAGGTAATCAGGTTGTCCCACGTGGGGCTCCCAGTCTTAATCCCCATTTTACAGATGAGGTAACTGAGGCACAGAGAAGTTGTGACTTGCCCAAGGTCACACAGCTGATAAGTGGCAGAGGCGGGATTAGAACCTATGACCTCTGGCTCCCAAGCCCATGCTCTTTCCACTAAGCCATGTCAGTCAGTCAGGGATATGGGATTATCAACTGCATTTGCAGGTCTGAAATTATAATGAGAATCAGCAATGACTAGAGGGGAAAGTTGGGAGTTAATATTGCTTCTCTGAGAATCACCATTGTGGTTCCCCGTTACGGTCCTTCTCTTTAGGTTTTAATAGGGGATGTGGAGGATGCCATTTGCCTCCATGCCTTTTATTATGCCATATGGAAGCGATATGGTGCACTTCCAGAAAGATACAACTGGCAGCTACAGGCTCCGGAGGTCCTTTTCTATCCACTGAGGCCAGAGCTGGTGGAATCGACATATCTTCTGTACCAGGTACTGGATCTCGTTCAGAGATAGATTGTGTATTGATGTCTAGTTTTATTGTATATTCCCCAAGGGCTTGATGCAGTCCTCTGCATATAGTAGGTGTTCAATAAAGGCTGATGCTTAAAGGTGCAAGCTGAAATTTCAGCTTTCTTTGGCCTGTACAGTTTCGGGAAGTGTATAGAATGGGCAATGAGCAGACATAGGAAATGTTTCTTGCCTTTGTTCTGCTTTAAGTGCTTAGTATAGTAATTTTTTTTATTAGTGTGTTGTGGTCAATAAGTACTATTACTACCAGCACTACAAGGTGCAGGGAGAGAAGGTCAGTGAAGCTCCAGGAAAAGCCTCACAGTCTAAGAAACAGGGAGAACAGGCATTGGGTCCCCATTTTACAGATGAGGAAACTAAGGCACAGAGAAGTTTCATAGCAGGGAATGGCAGAGCCGGAATTAGAATCCAGATCCTCTGACTCTTTTCATTCATTCATTCAAACGTATTTATTGAGCACTTTCTGTGTGCAGAGCACTGTACTGTTTGGAAAGTACACTTCAGCAACAAAGAGACAATCCCTACCCAGCGCTATGGTGCTTCTCACAATCAACAGCTTTTGCAGAAACATGCCAACATTTAGGTCATGTCTACCTAACAGTAAATAAGGTTTTGGAATGCACTAGTGCGTGCTGCCTAAGCCCATATCATCACCAAACAACAAATTTATTGAATATTATTCAATATTGGGGATGCTATCTGGGGATGCTAATTGGGGATGGCAGCTTCTCATTTTGAGGACCAGGGGGATAAAGTTAGGGAGGAGCTCCCAGAAGGACAGAGCAGAGGGAAAAATTCATTGTCTCTGTCTCTCTCTTTCTCTCTCTCTTTCTCTCTCCTTTTCTCTCTTTCTCTCTCCTTTTCTCTTTTTCTCTCTCCTTTTCTCTTTTTCTCTTTCTCTCTCTTTTTCTTTCTTCTCTTTCACTCTCTTTTTCTCTCTCTCCTCTTTCTCTTTTCTCTTTCTTTTCTTCTTTCTTTCTCTTCTCTCTCTCTCCTTTCTTTCTCTTTCCCTCTTTCTCTCTCTCTCTTCCTCTTTCTTTCTCTCTCCCTCTTTCTCTCCCTCTTTCTTTCTCTTTCCCTCTTTCCCTCTCTTTTCCTCTTTCTTTCTCTTTCCCTCTTTCTCTTTTCCTCTTTCTTTCTTTCCTTCTGTCTCTCTTTCCCTCTGTCTCTCTTTCCCTCTGTCTCTCTTTCCCTCTGTCTCTCTTTTACTCTTTCTTTTCCTCTTTCTTTCTCTTTCCCTCTTGCTCTCTCTCTTCCTCTTTCTTTCTCTTTCCCTCTTGTGCTCTCTCTTCTTCTTCTTCTTTCTTTCTCTTTCCCTCTTGCTCTCTTTCTTTTCCTCTTTCTTTCTCTTTCCCTCTTGCTCTCTCTTTTCCTTTTTCTCTTTCCCTCTTGCTCTCTCTCTTTTCCTTTCTTTCTCTTTCCCTCTTTCTCTTTCCCTCTTTCTTTCCCTCTTTCTCTCTCTCTTTTCCTCATTCTTTCTTTTCCTCTTTCTTTCTCTTTCCCTCTTGCTCTCTCTCTTTTCCTCTTTCTCTTTCCCTTTCTCTCCCTCTTTCTCTCTCGTTCCCTCTTTCTCTCTCATTCCCTCTTTCTCTTTCTCTTTCTCTCTCTCTCTCTCTCTTTTTCTCCCCCCCCCCCCCCCCCCCCCCCCCCACTTTGTGGGACATTCATTAGTCACTTTAGGCTGATGCCAGACCTAGCCTATTACTTCAAGGATTGGAGTGGGCAACCCCTCCCCCCCCCTAAATTCACCTGCACAGACCCAGTTGTTTGGTAAAAATGACCCACAACATCCTCCCCCTAGAGTTGTTGCTTCTCCTTTTGACTACAGAGAACTGTTTTAGAAGCTAGGAAATTTACACCAGAAGTAAAATAGGTGGTCTCTGCCCTCAGTAGTTTCCTGCCTAATGGAGGAGGCAAATGGACATAAATTTCCAAATATACAACAGATCAAAGTAAAGTATATATGAATGATAGAAGTGAAATGTCATTAAATGAATAATGAACATTTATACATATGGGTGCTAAGGTGGCTGATAGGTTGGGTTGACTAGGAAGGTGAGAATTTGTTTTAGTCTCATGGCTTCAGCATATACTTACATGAAGCTGGGTGTAAGACTAGGATAAGGTTTTACTTTTTGCTCATTTAGAGGACAAGATAGTTTTGTCTGTAACCCTTTGGCTGCCTGATAGTAGGAGCAAATGGCACTGGCTCAAGACCATGGGTAAAAAAGAAATGGATTTGGCTGCGTCTAAATCGTGTTCCCCTTTTATTTTTTTTTAGCACCTAATAAGTGAAGACTTTGCCTTTTCATTTCATTCTTTGACCCGCAGTTGCCCTTGAATTGAAATTCTCCAGTCCTTGTGATGATTATTTGTGTAGTTTACTTTTATTGTTCCTTGCTGGGTTATATATATTATATATATACATACATATATACATTATATATATACATATATATTATATGTACATTTTCTTTGCATTTGTTTTTTCTAGGCAACCAAGAATCCTTTTTACCTCCACGTGGGAATGGATATTCTCCAGAGTTTGGAGAAGTACACAAGAGTCAAGTCAGTTTACAGTCTCTTTCCTTGTTACCTGCTTTTTATTCTGTGTCTAGCTGGCCTAGCTAGATGTTATTCTGCCCTCTGGAAAAAAAAAACAAAAAACCTTGTTCCTACTTTATAAAAGTGATCAATACAATCAGTTCATGTGAGACCCAAGAACCTTTTTTTGCTTGGTGCCTCTATCTTATTTGCAGATTATAGTCTGCTGTCTCATTTTTAAACTTTCAAAACTGAGTCTCCTAAAATTGAATCCATATCACATATATACTGGAATAGTTCAGTACTATGGTGATATCGAGCTAGCCTTTTTGTGATCTCAGTAGGTTTACTATCCTTCATGCTATTCATGATTACTGTTGTTGTGCAAATGCTATAAGAAAAATGCATTAAATAATTTGAAGCACATGTGGTTTATAATAGTTTCATTGAGCTGTTAAAAGCATGAAAGTGTAAAGTATATTGGTCAGAAGAATGAAAAAGAAAATTCTCTTTCAGATGTGGTTATGCTACTTTGCACCATGTTGTAGACAAGTCAAAAGAAGATAGAATGGAGAGCTTCTTTCTCAGTGAGACCTGTAAATATTTGTATCTGGTATGTATTTCGCAATATTTTCCCCAAATGAGGCATCTTTGGCCCAGGTTGGATTTGGATGCTGAAGTTGTAGTGAATTAAGTTGCAAAGCCTCCTGGGTTTTCTTGTCCTCTACTCCCTCTCACCACAGTGGCCAAATTTTACATTTATAGTATTGCTTTCCTCTGAGAACAATCAATCACTGGTATTTATGGAGCACTTACTGTGTGCAGAGCACTGTACTAAACCTTTGGGAAAGTACAGTAGAACAGAGTTGGTAGCCATGATCCCTGCCCACAAGGAGCTTACACTCTACAGGGGGAGACAGACATTAAACTAGATTAGGGTTAGGAGAAAAAGAAAAATATGAAGATATGTACAGCAATCATTTATTGAGCACTTACTGTGTGCAGAACACTGTATTAAGTGCTTGGGAGAGTACAGTATAACAGAGTTGGTAGACACATTCCCTGTCCACAGAGGAAGAGGCTTAGAGTCAGGACACACAGGATACAGGCTCACACCAAAAAAGATTTCCTTTTTGAACCCTAAAATTGAGACCTTAATCTAAATTAAAGTACAGATATGGGGCTGAGGGAGGGGTGAATAAAGGGTGCAAATCCAGAGTCATGGCACTGGAGTGAGTATCAAAGTGCATCAGCTATGTGACTTTGGGCAAGTCACTTCACTCCTCTGTGCCTCAGTTACCTCATCTGTAAAATGGGGATTAAAACTGTGACCCCCCGTGGGACAACCTGATCACCTTGTAACCTCCCCAGCGCTTAGAACAGTGCTTTGCACGTAGTAAGCGCTTAACAAATACCATTATTATTATTATTATCATTATTATTAATAAGGGGAACACAGCCAAATTCAATGATGAAATTTTTTTGAGCTATTTGCATAGATCTGCGAATATTTGTCTTGCAACAAAGAAGGTTGGCCTGTTTTCAAGCCTTGAAGTTGCTGAAATTGCACCGTTAAGGAAGAGAGTTACCTTCTGAAAATGTTCATCATGGATGAAGTTAGCGCATGCCCACAAACCTGAGGCCTGAAAAGAAACTTGGCCTGCCAAAATTCTGTCCTGGCAATACTAATTCTCTCTCCCCTCTGTCTGTCTTTTCTCATTTTACTTTCTTTTCCTTTTGCCCCTTTCATTTCTTGTTAATGTGTTTCATTAGCTATTCTTGAGAATTTGTGTGTGTTGGTGAACTTTGAGAATAGACGTTACTTTATTCTCTTAACCTTGTGTCCTGGATGGCAATAGGAGAAGCAGCATAGTTGAGTGGAAAGTACATGGGCCTGGGAGTCAGAGGACTACAGTTCTAATTCCAGCTCTGCCAATTTCTTGCTGTGTGACTTTGGGCAAGTCACTTGACTTCTCTGTGCCTCAGTTTCCTCAACTGTAAAATTGGGATGCAAAACCTGTTAGACTGTGAGCCCCATGCAGGACAGGGACTGTGTACAACCTGATTAATTATATCTACCCCAGGACTTAGAACAGTGCTTGACACAGTAAGCATTTACCAAATACCATTAACAAAAATAGGAGGGTTGGAGGACTGGCTGATGCACTTTGTACACTGGTACCTGCCTCAAGTTGGTATTCACTTTTGAGTTTTTGAAAAGCTGCTCTATTCCTCTATTGAAAAGTTTTCTTCACTTTGTTTCTTTTGTTCCAAAATGTACCTCACACCATATAATTGTACATGCATAATTCTTTCCACCCTGCCCCATGAATTTTGAGGAGGAAATTAAAAAAATGATTTCTGTGAATCCATCAGTGGTGTTTGAGTGCTTACTGTGTGCAGAGCACAGCGTGGCTCAGTGGAAAGAGCACGGGCTTGGGAGCCAGATGTCTTGGATTCTAATCCCGGCTCTGCCACTTAGCTGTTTGACTTTGGGCAAGTCACTTAACTTCTCTGGGCTTCAGTTACCTCATCTGTAAAATGGGGATTAAGGCTGTGAGCCCCACGTGGGACAACCTGATCACCTTGTACCCCCCCCCAGCGCTTAGAACAGTGCTTCGCACATAGTAAGCACTTAACAAATGCCATAATTATTATTATTGCTAAGCAGATGGGAGAGGACAGTACAGCAGAGTGGTAAACATGGTACCTGCCCACAAAGGAAGAGGCTTAGAATCAGGATGCCTAGGAAACAGGCTCTTACCACAAAGATTTCATTTTTGAATACTACCATTTTTGGTTGAGGGAGCAGAGTGTGTACTGTAATTCAGTGAGTGCCTACTGTTCAATGATTGCTTACTGTTCAATGAGTGCCGGCTGTATGCAGTACTTGGAAGAGTTCAGTAGAAGCAAGAGCTCTCTCTCTTTTTTTTTAAATATGGTACTTAAGCACTTACTATGTGCTGGGCAATGTACTAAGCGCTGGGGTAGATACAAGCTAATCAGGTTGAGGTACACAGTCTTAATCCCCATTTTACAGATGAGGTAACTGAGGCCCAGAGAAGTGAAGTGACTTGTCTGCTGTGGGACGTTGGGCAAGTAGTAGAGCTGAGTTTAGAACCCAGGTCCTTCTGAATCCCAGGCCTCTGCTCTATTAGACAACACTGCTTCCCTCTTACCATTCACTTTCTTCTCCCCTCCTTTCCTCCATTTTTTTCTTTTTTCTTTTCTCCTTCTCCCCTTATTGCTAGACTTAATTCCCCACATAGTAACTTCTCCCATGGTTTTGCATTGCCGAAATTGTGCAAAAAGTGAGAGGTACTTTTATGAGTACTTCTCTTTCTGGACCTATCTTGCCTGCATCATATTTTTTCCTGTGCTTTTCCAAAATGAGCAGTTCCAGATCTAATACATTACGATGCCATTTATTTCTAAAAAAGTAGGACTTGCTAAAAGCTAAGATTTTATTTAATCATTCTGGGTGAAAGCGTGGTCAGTTAATGTGCTTTCTCCAATGCACTTTGAAGAGTAAAATTGCATCTTTTTCATCCTGCTCTAGTTGTTTGATGAGGAGAATCCAGTGCACAGATCTGGAAATAAGTATATGTTTACTACTGAGGGACACATCGTGTCTGTGGACAAACACCTTCGGGATTTACCCTGGAAAAACTTCTTTCCAGAGGATCAAGGGGAGACTGAAGTGGAAAAACATATGCACAGATCCAAACCTGCAGAATTAAAAGTTATCAACTCAAGCTCAAATGTAAGTGGAGGGCAGGGTGGTGAAGGAAAAGATGAATTGCTTTAATGAGTCAAGGAATGGGGTGAAAAAAGTGAATCCATGTTGTTGGGCCTTTAAGCGAAAATTGTTTCCTTTTGGAATATTGAATGCAGCAGCTATGCATTTGCTCAAGTGATTCTTATGTGGGTAGAGGGGAGTCTGTAAAACTGCAGTGGAAACCACTGTACTGAATGCCCATTCTGTTTGCGCAGTGAGGTTTGTGAAGAATTGGTTTCAGGACCTTTTCTTCAAATGCGGTTTTGGTCTCTACTCAGATCCATCCGGTGTTGCCATCACATGTATTGTAGATGAAATATGATGGGCATTGGTGGTGGCATCCACCTCCTTTGTGACCTCCCAACCTCCTGCCTCTCCCCACTCCAGTCCATACTTCACTCTGCTGTCCGGATTATTTTTCTACAGAAACGTCTAGGGTGTGTCACCCCCCCTCCTCAAAAATCTCCAGTGCTTGCCTGCCTCCGCATCAAACAAAAACTCCTCACTATTGGCTTTAAAGCTCTACATCACCTTGCCCCCTCCTACCTTACCTCCCTTTTCGTCTACAACACAACTTGCACACTCCTCCTCCGGCGCTAACCTTCTCACTGCCTCGATCTCACCTGTCTCGCCGCCGACCCCTGGCTCACATCCTACCTCTGGCCTGGAACATCCTTCCTTCTCAAATCCGCCAGGAAATTACTCTCCCCCTCTTCAAAGCCTTACTGAAGGCACATCTCCTCCAAGAGGCCTTCCCAGACTAACCCCCACTTTTCCTCATCTTCCACTCCCTTCCTCATTCCCTTTGCTCTTCCCTCTTCTCCCTGCCCCACAGCACTTATGTATGTATCTGTAATTTTATTTATTTATATTGATGTCTTGTATTGATACTTGTATTGATATCTGTCTTCCTTCTACCCCCTGCAAGACTGTGAGCTCATTGTGGGCAGGGATTGCCTCTCTTTATTACTATATTGTACTTTCCCAAGTGCTTAGTACAGTGCACACAGTAAGCACTCAATACGATTGAATCAGTGAATGACTGATGGGAGAACGCTTGATGTTGTTCACCCGGTAGTTAAGTGCCCACTGGGTATCGAGCTCACCTACTCTTGGTGTGTGTGTGTGTGTGTGTGTGTGTGTGTTTTTGAAATATCAGTACAATCCCCACATTTGATGAGCTTACCATTTAATAGAGGAGCCAAGACAAATGGACAACACTTAGTGAGTTGAGAAAAAAATGGATTAGGTATTTTGTGGTTGGTTGGGGAAATGCATGGGTTAATGCATGGGTTAATGGAGGGAAGAAGTGGGTTTTGCTGTGTTCATAAAACTGGTGAGGGGTCTAGTGGCACACCATACTCTCTTTAACCCAAGTCCCTTAGGTGAACCTGGGAGTGTTTGCCTTACTAAGGGTATAAGAAGGAAATCTGTCTCTTTGTTTCTTTTCCTTAATGTTGCCTCTGTTAAAGGGAATCACCTGTCCTTAATGGGGTTTACTCAGCAGCTACTTTATGCAACCCACTCCACTAGGCATTACTGAGGGTAAATAGAAGGAAACTTACAATTTATGACAGGCGATAAGAAAGCAGAATTCTCAAGCTGTGAGAATGGATCTTTTACAGAGAATGGGCCTCTGTAAAGCGGGTGTTCAATGTTTGTTTGCTATACGTGGGTAAATCTGGTTTTAGGTCTTGATTTGGGGGGTCTGCCCTCTTGTCTTCCTTCCCATTGACTGGGCTTTGATGGTACAAAACAAGGACCCAGGGACCACTTGAGTAGCAAACTCAAAAGCTTGAGAGCTTGGGAAGCGAAGTGTTATGGGGGGTGAGGGTGTGTGTGTAAGAACTTTTCTTTGCACTCTACAGGGAGAAGCCTGTATTATGTCAGTAATTTTCCATTGACTTTTGCAGTGGGTCAGTCTCTACTTTCTGTCTCATATAGACTGTGACTGTGAGCCCACTGTTGGGTAGGGACTGTCTCTATGTGATGCCAATTTGTACTTCCCAAGCGCTTAGTACAGTGCTCTGCACATAGTAAGCGCTCAATAAATACGATTGATTGATTGATTCTGCAGCTCCGCAAATCCTTCTTCTCAAACGCTGATCTATGCACATCATGCCTATCCTTTAAAAACTTCCAATTGCTGCTCACATCAAGCTGCAGCCCTTAACCCATCAACTTCAAGGTTCTCCTTTTCTGCTACACCCCAGCGTGCCCATTCTGCTTCAATTCACTGTTTTTCCTTAACCCTCTGAGCCATTGTTCACCCCCTTTTCCCCAGTTTATCTGCCCTTTCCCCTCAGCTTTGCCAAGCTACAGTCCTACCCGCCTTCAGAGCCTGCCTAAAAACCTGCTGTCTGCCTGAAACCTTCCCTGATTAATACCGGCTGCCGGGTTACAATGTCCATTACAGCTTTCTGAGCACTTGTATCTAATCTGTAAATTTTTTGTTGTTTATACTCTTCCACCATATCCATTCATATGCTTGAGTGTTCTGCTTTCTTATCTCCCTTGTAAGTTCCCTTATATTTACCCTCAATAATGCCTAGTGGAGCCTGTTGGTTAAAGTGGCTGAGGAGTAAATCCTGTTAATGATGATGGTTCCCTTTCACAGAGGCAACATTCCCAGCCAGGGAAAAGTCATGCTGACTTAATTTTAATTTGTACCTGGTTGCAGAAAACTATTCTGTTCGTTTTAAAAATGAAGCACTTCTAGTGTTTGGTTAATTAACTGTGGGATTTAGGACAAAGAATCAAAAACCATTTTTGTTTTCTGAAAATTGTAGCTGAAGAATTTTGGGAGGATTAAACTGTATGGGTGCACTGCTTTTACAGTCAACAGTATTTTTGCTTTTTTGTTTTACTTTAATGGTCCGCAAAAACTATGGAGCTTATTCTAAAGTGATAATTGTAAAGCATTAGTATCTTTTACATTTGGATTTTCAAAATCCCAATACCTGAAGGGAGTTAGCTCACAATTATATTTCCCAGAGGCTGAAACTCTGTGGGGACTTGAATTGAGAGGGGGGGAAAGTAATTTTTTAAAAATGTCTTTTCTTCACAGTGCAATCGAGTTCCTGATGAGAGAAGGTATTCTCTGCCTCTGAAAAGTGTCTATATGAGACAGATTGATCAGATGGTGGGCCTGATCTAAGTTGTTACTGTTTGGGTAGCAATATAAAAAGAAGCATCTGAACCGATGGAAGAAAGAATATGGATATTGGGTCAGGAATGATGTAGGCAATTCTTTCCAACTGCACATCTATTATAATGTACATGCATATTTTAATGATTCTCTGTTCAATAAAAATGCCTCCAGGTTTGTGTAGGATTTAATTTGAAACTGAGGAGGTCGTAGATTGCCTAGTTTGCCATAATTTGCCACCTGAGGAAAATTAAGAGTGCCAAAGCTTGATTAGTCAATTACCAACAAAGGTTGAGTACTTTGGGATTTACAACTCTTTTAAAATTTGCTATCACTTGCCATAAATGCAGTATTGCTACCTCTTTGTTCTGGGATTATGACTGAAGTCCCTCTGAAAAGATCTGAGCTTTACTTGGAATAACTTTTTGTTGTCTCTGAAAACTCCAGCTTTTCCTCACTAATTTCATTATTGGGCTGTTCTCCCAGGTTAGCAATAACCCATTCTTTTATGCATTATTGGTTTGTATAAACCAATCTAGAAAAATCAGGCATTGAGCCCAAGCAATCCTCATATGTTTGTTTCACTTCTGATGAAGCAATTATTCTAGTCAACCTTAACATGAAATCAGATTCTACACAATGGCTCATTGTATGGAGACGGTAATAGGCAGATTGGAGTTTTAATTTGAACATAAATTTAGGGACCTGAAGAGCAAGACCTGTGCCGCTCAAAACCCCGATACCTTGGAGAAAAAGAAAATGCAAATAAGGAACTCAGAGCTCTTATTTTGTTTAAACGTTTCAGGTGCTCCCATATGTGATAACCAAGTTCCCTGTTCCTAATCTGTTTTGGGCTAAAAATCTCTTTCTTGTATCTAGTGCCAATATAGAGGGATGTAGAAGGGGAAAGATTATAGAAATGAGTGGGACCAGAATTCCTCTATTACATTCCTTGAGCAGTTCCAACATCCGCATTTTAGGTTAGTGCCTTAAAATAACTTTGGTCATAAGAAAGCTAAGCTGCTAATTATTTTAGCGAATTTGTTCAGGTTAGACTCCCCTGGGCTTGTATATAGGAATAGAGGAGCTAAGTACAGAACAGCCTAAGGAGTAGGAGTTGTTTGCTTTTTCTTTCTCCCAAACTGGACAGATCCATTTTTTCAGCCTAATGCAGTTTGTGAGGCTTGCAATTTAGTAAGAGAATGGAACTGAATCTAGGTAAAGGTCCATTTTTTGGGGGATGTATATCTGAACTAAAAAAAAAAAAGAGGTCCTGCTTGTAATTTTTTCAAGGACAACTGAATTTCCATGAGCTCAAATGATGCCAAACTGGTGAGGCTGAAGATGCAGCCCAAACCAGAATTAAACTTGGAAAAATGAGTGGTTTGATTCCACGAGGTATTATATCCTCGGGTACAATACATTTCCACATAAAGATTTAGCTTTTAAAATCCAGTCTCATGTGTCCACTTGCCACTGTTTCTCTCTTCAATCTGCTTTTTTTCCTCAAACCATTTCCTAAGGAAATGTTGTTCGAGGAAGGAAACGGCCAACTAGGCCATAGCACTCATCACACTGGAGAGAATATCCACCTTGAGCCGAATGGGAACAGTTCAATTCCTTATTGTAAGTACCATACATTTTAGAATTTTTTTTATATATTTAGGAAGACTATTTTGAAATACTTGGTATTTCTAAAACTTTAGGCTCAATTCTTATTTTTCAACTTGACATGACAAATTTTTTTCATTTTATGAGAATAGGAATCAAAGATTTTAATGTTTTCAAGTATTATTTTGCTCATGAAAGCCTACCCCATTTGCCATCAGCTTCCTTTAGTTGGATCCTCTGTTACCATTCCCTTTTCCAGCAACCCTGCTAACGCCATCGAGGTGAAGGCAGAGGTGTGTCTGGGTGGGAGAATCTGGGACTGGAGGACTGAAATATGCACTCCCATGCCAGCAGTGAGAAACAACCCTCATATTGCCCACTCTCAGCTTTGCTCCTGTCAGACTTCTTCCCTGACACCTTTTGGTGACCATAGGTCCCTGTGCTTGCTCTTTCTCCTGCTTCTGTTATTTTTATTCCACTGCTCCTGATCTTCCTCCACTGCTCCTTCTCCTCCTGCTCTTCCTCCACTTTTTTTCTTCCTCCCCACATCTCTCACCACCTCTTTTTCCCCCCATCACTGCTTTCACGCCTCTTTCATCATCTCTGCTTCCTCCATCCCTCTCCAAACTCCCTTACTGTAAACATGGGTGTTCCAGGCCTGAACTCCTTTTTCTGCCACTCATACATCTCAGGGACATCATGCTAGACTTTCTGAATATGAAACAAATAATGTTGTGCATTTAGCCAGGACTTTCTTGTCTTGTTGCACCTGTATGAATGAGAATTTTTGCGAATCAGTGGTTTCACTAAAATCCCTCTATTTAAGCTCCATGCCAAATCAAAGCACACTCCCAAGATGCTAAACCCCAATGGTTGAGGGCGAAAGGCCAATGGTACATGTGGCCACGTGCCACATATCATTGTAAGTGACAATTCAGTCTGATAGCTATTGGCGAGAGAAAGCAATGAGTTCTGTTTCATCATGTGAATGTTTCATCATGTGAATGAGAGCATTTTTTGTCTGCCTTGAGAAGCCTGACTGCTCCAAGTTTGCTTCGGCACGCACAAACTGAAACATATTTGCAAAAAAAGCCTGAAAATCATGTGCCTACAAAGATAAGATTTGAGTGTTGAAGGGATGAAAAAAGCCCAACATATAGGACTGGTTTCATGTACGTCTGTACTGCACATGATCAAAAGTAGGTTTAAAACAGAAGTACTAGCCAGCTTTGTGACTTTACTAGCCTTAACTCAGATTTTTACAATTCCCTTTGGATGCTGCGCTGAGGCCTTGCGGTAGGAAATATTTCCCAATTTAGCAGTTCCCATGCTCACTATGCCCTGTGTGATCTCCTCTTGGATTAACATAGGATCAGTGCACCAGGATGGAGACGGCCTGCACCTTTTGGTAATCCGTATCTCTCTGTGTAAAACAGAACACTCGGACTTTTATATCCCTTTTCATAAGGCCTGAAGGGTTTTGGACATTTGAAAGCCAGTGGTGCAAGAACTCTGCCCTCCCAGGATTAGTGTAGCATAAGCAGCCTCAAAGTGACCCTTCTCTTCACTACCCCACTGTTGTACCTCCACTCTGTCCCATGGAGTTGGGTGGGGGGCGGGGGGAACCCCCACAGTGAGAGGAAAAAGGCCTGGGTTCCAGAAATGAGCTACAAACATGGCAGCTGTGATTACACAGAAGTTGGATGGAAGATTAGAGCGAAATGTTATCCCTTAGACCGTGGGATAGGTTAAGTATAGTACACACATGAACTAAATGTGAACCAGGTAAAATGTTTACCTGGAAAATTTCAGATCATTCACCTTCCCATAGCCTCTTAATGCAGGACACAGGGCACAGTTTTTATTCTGCACTAGAATGAAAAAAAATCAGTTTTTTTTACAGTGTTGGAAACTGCTGGGATAACTTGTTGAAATATATAGGGCTATTGTGCTTTTTCACTCAGTGTAATGTGCAATATAATTTGCAATTATAATTGGTATTGTTAATCTTTGTAAATAAGAAATGTATTTAAATTGAAGGGGAACTTTTTTGTTTTAAAAGGACCAAATGTTCTTTTATAGATGTTTTAAGGAATATTTTGCTTTCTGAAATTTATTAGTGTTTTTACAAATAATTTTTATTAAAAGATTATCTTTTTTGAATAGTCACTCCTCTATTTTTATTTACGGGGAGAGCTTGGTTCCTGGATGAAGGGTGGGGGTGGGGGTTCTTCCATCTTAAGCTGGCAAGACTATGAAATGATAACCTCTAGTGAGGTTAATTGATCTTGGGTAAGTCACAATTTCTCAGTGCCTTAATTTCCTCATCTGAACAATGACTATGAACATGTGGGAGGGAGACTGTGCCCAACTCAATTATCTGATTGTCTTGTATCAACCCCAGTGCTTAGTACAGTTCAGGGCAAATAGTAAGCATGTGCGAATTGGGGAGTGCCTCGCCGAGAGTCATGTTTCTGGGGACTGTGCTAGCCACATCCAGGTAAAAGGGGAATTTCTGGAAGCTAGCGGGGCACGGGGAAGGGAGGGAACACAGGACTAATCGACCCTGTTGGGGTCCAGGCCAGATCCCTAGACTCTAAACTTGTCCGCTGGGTGACCTTGGGCAAGTCACTTCCCTTCTCTGGGCCTCAGTTTCCCCATCAGTAAAATGGGGATGAAGAGCATGAGCCCCATGTGGGACAGGGACCATGTCCAATCTCACAAACTTGTATCTACCCCAATGCTTAGCACATAGTAAGCACTTAATGAATACCATTATTATTATCATTACTAGTAATACCACCACTTATGAGCTGTGTGGCTTTGGGCAAGTCGCTTCACTTCTGTGGGCCTCAGTGACCTCATCTATAAAATGGGGATTAAGACAGCCCCACATGGGACAACCTGATTAGCTTGGATCTACCCCAGCGCTTAGAACAGTGGTTGGCACATAGTAAGCGTTTAACAAATACCATCATTATTATTAATAAACTCAATGTGGGCAGGAACATGTCTATCAGCTCTATGCAACGTGGCTTAGTGGAAAGAGCCTGGGCTTGGGAGTCATAGGTCAAGGGTTCTAATCCTGGCTTTGCCACTTGTCGGCTGTGTATCTTTGGGCAAGTCACTTTACTTCTCTGGGCCTCAGTGACTACATCTGTAAAATCGGGATGAAGACTGTGAGCCCCACAAGGGATAGGGACTGTGTCCAACCCGATTTACCTGTATGACTTCAGTACTTAGAACAGTGCTTGGCACATAGTAAGTGCTTAACAAAAGCATTATTATAGTATTATTATTCACCCCCATTTTACAAATGAGGTAACTGTGGCCCAGAAAAGTGAAGTGACTTGCCCAAAGTGCTTGGTGCAGTGCTATGCACACAGTAAGTGCTCAGGAAATATTATTGCTTGACTGGAGGGGAAGTTTAGCCTAGTGGAAAGAGTAGGTGACAGGGTTCTAGGAGACCAGGATTCTAGTCCCGGCTCTGCCACTGACCAGCTGTGTGACCTTGGGTAAATCTCTTCACCACTCTGGGCCTCACTGTATATATCTATAGTTCTACTTATTTATATTGATGCTACTGAGGCTTGTCTACTTGTTCTGTTTTGGTTTGTTGTCTGTCTCCCCCCCTTCTAGACCGTGAGCCCGTTGTTGGGTAGGGACTGCCCGTTGTTGGGTAGCGACTGTATCTGTGGCTGAATTGTACTTTCCAAGCACTTAGTGCAGTGCTCTGCACACAGTAAGCACTCAATAAATGCGACTGAATAAACAAATGAATGAACGAAAGTCACACAGAGGACAGGTGGAGGAGGTGGAATTAGAATCCATGACCTACGACTCCCAAGCCCAGGCAATTTTCCACTCAGCCATGCTGCTTCTCAGCTACTAAGCGCTTGGGAGAGGATGGGAGAAGAATAAAGAAGCAGCAGCAGCATGGCTTGGTGGAAGGAGTTCGGGCTTGGGAGTTGGATGTCATGGATTCTGTTCCCAGCTCTGCCACTTGTCAGCTGTGTGACCTTGGGCAAGTCACTTCTCTGGGCCTCAGTTTCCTCATCTGTAAAATGGGGAGACATGGGGCTCCATGTGGGACAACCTAATACCTTGTATCTACTCGAACGCTTGGCACATAGCTCTTAAATACCAACATTATTATTATTATTAATAAACAGACACATTGTGATACAGCGTTTCCCATCTAAGGCCCCAGACTAAGCCCCTCTTTTTCTCTGCTTCTCCTCCCCTCCCCATCGCCTCCACTCCCTCCTTCTGCTCTACCCCCTCCCCACCCCACAGCACTTGTGTCTATCTGTACATGTTTATAATTATAATTCTATTTTTATTAATGATGTGACTATAATTCTATTTATAATGACGCTACTGATGCCTGTTTACTTGTTTTGTTGTCTATCTCCCACCTTCTAAACTGTGAGCCCGCTGTGGGCGGGGATTGTCTCTGTTGCTGAATTGTACGTCCCAAATAGTACAGTGCTCTGCACACAATAAGCGCTCAAATACAATTGAATGAATGAATAAGCTCAAATTCCATTAAAAAAAATGTTGAGAACGGGCACTGGGTGAGCACAACAATTCCCCTCAGCTCATGAAGGCTGGGTTGAAGGTGAAAGAGGTAATAATTATCACACTCAGGTTGTCCAGCAGCCTATATTATGGATGTGGAAGATTTAAAAATTCATGTGATGTGGTGGAATATATCAAGGTTTGGGGAGGGAGGGATTACAATCTACAATCCTGGTAGGAGGAGTAATTGTATTAAGCATTTTTGGTGTGCATATCACTGTACTAAGTGCTGGGAAAAAATCCACAGGTGGGAATTAGACACAATTCCTGTCCCTCAAGATCCTGACAATCTAAGAATGTAAGTTGCGAGAGGGGACTGGCAACAGACCCATGAGTGGTAAAACAATAAAACACCAAAACCAACATAAAAGACAAGGACGAATACATTTACAAATACACAGAGAAGTTATGTGACTTGCCCAAGCTCACCCAGCAGGCAAGTGACCGAACTATAATTAGAACCCAGGTCCCCTGCCTCCTAGGCCCATGCTCTTTCCACTAGGCCATGGGGTTTCTCTTTGCTCATTTGCAAAATTGTCTAAATATTTCTTAACCTTGGGGCCAAGAAGGCACCCAGCTCCCACCTGCTTTGTGTAGGCTGGGCCACGGGAATATCTGCTGGTACTTCAGTGTGGCTAAACAATGCAACCAGTAACCGACACCTAGCCTCTGTGTCACAGACACACAAGTACAAAAATCAGTAGAGTCCTGTGACTAGATGAGAAGAATTTCAGGCTCCTTGCAGCTCAGAGTCAAAGGCACACCCATAGCTACAGCTGCCACCACAGCCATTCATTCATTCAATCATATTTATTGAGCGCTTACTGTGTGCAGAGCACGGTACTAAGCCTTCATGAACATGCCACAGCAGCAGCAGCAGCTGATATCGCCCTGGCCTGGCCTGCACAGAGCATAGTGGGAGCAGGGTCCCTCGTTGGCCCCAAGGTTGAGAAATATTTAGACATTTCTGCAAGTGACCAAGGAGAAGCAGCATGGGTCTAGGACAAGAAGACCTGGTTCTGATTCTGACTCAGCTGCTTGCCTGCTGTGTGGCCTTGGGCAAGTCACTTCTCTGTGCCTCAGTTTTCTCATCTGTAAAATGGAGTTTAAATACCTGCTGTCCTTCTCATTTAGACTGTGAGCTCTGTGTGTGACAGGGACTGGGTACGACCTGATTATCCTCTGGCTACCAAAGGGCCTGGTGCACAGTGAGTGCTTAACAAATACTTAAGTAACTTGAATCTACCCCAGTGTGTGGTGCTGGGTATGTAGTAAGTGCTTAACAAATGCCATTGCTATTACATGGAGAATTCCTTGGCCAGGTAGTAGAAATTAATGAGAGACTGGTAGTAGGGCCTTGAAAAATCTCTCATTACTCCATAGTCCTTCTCTTGGCCCTTGCCTTAATCCAGCCCCTCCCCACCTCTTCGTACTGGCACTAGCTTCCTTCAGTCTCCAGATCTACATTTATTTTCTCATCAACCCTTCACAGGAAGTCTTTTGTGGTGATAGCTAGGCACTCCAAAGGTGGGCCTGTACTGCCCCTTTGAAGTTGTTCATTTGTCGGCTTCATTTGGAAGAAACATTGCAATAGCCATAGCAAAGTCTGTTAATCCATCAGTGTATTTATTGAGAGCTTACTGTGTGAAGAGTGCTGTTCTAAGCACTTGGGAGAGTACAGTACAAGAATTGGTAGTCACTATTCCAGGCTGTTGGGTGAATTTACACTAGCACCATCTCTCTAATTTAATCTTTGATTCTCATGTTTTGAAAAGTGGTCCCCTCAGCTTCAGCAAGAGGCATAATTTTAGCTCTTCTATTAAAGCACCAAACCCACGCGGTCAAATAAGGTGAGCTTCAAACCTAAGTTCCTCTGAACTTTACTGCAATGCTAGGTGGCAGTGGACCACGGAGTTCTTCTCTTACAGCCTTGCATGGGCAGAGTGTCAGACAAATTCAAATCTGATTTGCTCTGAAAGTTTCTGAGTGTTTGTATCAGACCAGCTGCTGGCACATCCCGAGTACAATTGTTCCACCTTTCGGGCTCCTTTGCCACTTTTGAATTCCACCCGATCCATCTTGCTTCATTTATTCAGGCATGAGGTAAGGCAGTCCACAGAATGAAGTCGATAACCACGTGAAACAGTATGGCCCAGTGGAAAGAGCACAGGCCCGAGAGTCAGAGGACCAGGTTTCTAATTCCTGCTCTGCCACTTGCCTGCTGTGTGACCTTGGGCAGGTCAGTTATCCTCTCTGTGTCTGTTTCCTCAATTGTAAAATGGGGATTCAATACCTGTCCTCCCTTCTACTAAGGTTGTGAGCCCCATGTGGGACAAAGACTGTGTCTCATCTGATTAACTTGTATCTACCCCAGTGCTTAGAACAGTGCTTGACACATAGTAAGCACTTAAAAAATACCATACTTTTTATGTAGATGATACTTTATTTTTTAAAAGAGCTGCAACTCTCAACTCTTCCCACCATCATCTACTTCCCTATTCTATAAATGTCATGCTTTTTGGCCCTTTCACTGAGGGCAGTCACAGAGCATTTTTCAAGAGAGGGATGGTTTGCTCGTAAACTCCCTTATGTCTCTTTTGACCTAATGTTTCCTCAGCCCCTAGCAGTAATGCTCTGCACACTGTAAGTGCTCAGTAAATATGACTGAATTGAATTAATATCTAAAGACCCTTCATTGGGTGGGTTATTCAAGCACTGAATAATTTTGTTGGAGAGGAAGACAGTCTTCTTTGGCTTTAACCTTGAAGCTGTTTGGGGATGGAGTTTATGAAAATCCATAACCATGTCCCAAAGGGCACAATTAATTGGGGCCCAAAGGACTATTTCACCTGTGCCCACATCACAAATGATTCACCAAGCCACAATAATAGCGTGAGATTCATTTTTCAGATACTTCAGCCTGGAGCTGGGTTTTCATTTTCGGAGGATGAACTTCTTTTGATACTTTCAAAGGATCGAACAGATGGCCTAGTGAAAGGCATCTGATCATCTGTCACAATGAGTCGTAATACAAAAGGCCCTCTATCTTCTCCAGCAGATACCCAATTAATAGTAGATGCAGCATTGGTTGAGAAGCAGCGTGGCTCAGTGGAAAGAACACGGGCTTTGGAGTCAGAGGTCATGGGTTCAAATCCCAGCTCTGCCAATTGTCAGCTATGTGACTTTGGGCAAGTCACTTAACTTCTCTGGGCCTCAGTTACCTCATCTGTAAAATGGGGATTAATACTGTGAGCCCCCCGTGGGACAAACTCCTCATCCTCGGCTTCAAGGCTCCCCATCACCTAGCCCCCTCCTACCTCACCTCCCTTCTCTCATTCTACAGCCCAGCCTGCACCCTCCGCTCCTCTGCTGCTAATCTCCTCACTGTACCTCGTTCTCGCCTGTCCCGCCGTCGACCCCCGGCCCACGTCATCCCCCTGGCCTGGAATGCCCTCCCTCCGCACATCCGCCAAACTAGCTCTCTTCCTCCCTTCAAGGCCCTACTGAGAGCTCACCTCCTCCAGGAGGCCTTCCCAGACTGAGCCCCCTCCTTCCTCACCCCCTCCTCCCCCTCCCCCCGCCTTACCTCCTTCCCCTCCCCACAGCACCTGTATATATGTATATATGTTTGTACATATTTATTACTCTATTTTATTTGTACATATTTATTCTATTTTATTTTGTTAATATGTTTTGTTTTGTTCTCTGTCTCCCCCTTCTAGACTGTGAGCCCACTGTTGGGTAGGGACCGTCTCTATATGTTGCCAACTTGTACTTCCCAAGTGCTTAGTACAGTGCTCTGCACACAGTAAGTGCTCAATAAATACGATTGAATGAATGAACAACCCGATCACCTTGTAACCACCCCAGCGCTTAGAACAGTGCTTTGTACATAGTAAGCACTCAATAATGCCATCATTATTATTATTATTACTGGACATTCTACTAGGCATTTAGGAAGTACAGAATAACAAAGAGACATATTACTCCTTTAAAGTATTCAATCATCTTGGCCCCTCCTACCTCACCTCACTGATTTTGGGTAAGGACCGTCTCTATATGTTGCTGACTTGTACTTCCCAAGTGCTTAGTACAGTGCTCTGCACACAGTAAGTGCTCAATAAATATGATTGAATGAATGAATCTACTACAGCCCAGCCCACACACTTGGTTCCTCTAGTGCCAGCTTCTTAACTGTGCCCAGATCTCATCTATCTCACTGCTGATCCCTTTCAGTTGATCACTCAGTCAAATTTATTGAACACTTGCTTTGTGCACAGCACTGTACTGAGCACCTGGAAGAGTACAATATATTAGAGAGTTGGTAGACACATTCCCTGCCCAGAGTAAGCTTACAGTCTAGAGTGGGGGACACACATTAATATGAATAAATGAATTACAGATATGCACATAAGTGCTGTGGGGCTGAGGGAGGGGTGAGTAAAGGGTGCAAATCCAAGGGCAAGGGTGATGCAGAAGGGAGTGGGAGAAGAGGAAATGAGGGCCTAGTCACAGAAGGCCTCTTGAAGGAAATGTGCCTCCAATAAAGTAATGAAGGTGGAAAGAGTGAGCATCTGTCATATATGAAGAGGGAGGGCAACCCAGGCCAGAGGCAGGACATAAGACTGCCATGAGATAGACGAGATCAAGGTACAATGAGTAGGTTGACATTAGAGGAGCGAACTTTGCAGGCTGGGTTGTAGTAGGAAATCAGGGAGGTAAGGTAGGAGGAGGCAAGGTGATTGAGGGCCACCCACTCCACTCCACTGCACCCACTCTCTTGGATAACTCATTCACTCCCATAGCTTCAACTTACCATCTCTATTCAGATGATTCCCAAATCTACATCTCCAGCCCGGTTCTCTCTCCTTTTCTGCAGTCTCACATTTTCTCCTGCCTTCAGGACGTGTGTAGATGGAGAATAGAAGGGGACCCAGAACTGAGCCTTGAGGCACTCCCATAGGGGGTGCAGAGGAGGCAGAGGAGAAGCCCCTTAAAGAGATTGAGAATGAGCAGCCAGAGAGATAGGAGGAAAACCAGGAGAGGATAGTGTCAGTGAAGCTGAGGTTGGATAATATTCCTAGGAGAAGGGGGTGATCAACAGTGTCAGTGGCAGCTGAGAGGTCGAGAAGGATTAGGATGGAGTAGAGGCTGTTGGATTTGGCAAGGAGATCATTTATAACATTTGAGAGGGCAGTTTCTGTGGAGTGAAGGAGGAGGAAGCCAGATTGGAGGGGATCAAGGAGAGAATCGGAGGAGAGGAAGTGGGGACAGTGGGTGTGGACAACTCTCTCAAGGGGCTCCCTTCCCCTCCATATATGCCAGACCACCACTCTCTCCACCTTCACAGCTTTATTATAGTCACATGTTCTCCAAGAGGGCTTCACCAATTAAGCATTCTTTCCGGGCTCCCTCCTCCTTCCATGTCACCTCTGCACTTTTATCTGTGACCTTTGGGTATTTGATGTTTGCCCCATTCTCAACCCCACAGCACTTACACACATATCTATAAATTATATATAATAAATGATTTATTTATATTAATGTGTCTCCCCCTCTTGACTGTAAACTTGTTGTGGGCAGGGGACATGTTGACCAGCACTGTTATATTGTATCCTTCCAAGCACTTAGTACAGTGCTCTGCACCATAAGTCCTCAATAAATACCAGTGATGATGATGATGATGATGGCTCCCTGCCACAGGAGAAGAGGCCTACTCTCTTTGAAGCACAGCAGCTGGCATTTGAGAGCAGAGTCTCATATCCCCACTCTGCTTAGGAAGTTACATAGCTGGTACCCCCAGGCCTTGGATGAGTGAATCAAACTTAGGGCAGGACATGTGAGACTGGAAGGATGAAACTACAAGGAAGCAGTGCCTGAGGGCTAGCAGTTTTTGGATGATCTCAAATTCAATGGCTTTCACCTTTGGACCAAACCACATTTGCTGCCCTGGCCCCACCCATTCAGACATTAAGGACAATGATTTTAAGCTGAGCTCATGCAAAAAGACCGGGCAGAGAAGGATCCAGATTGCTGAAGTCTATAGTTTTCTTGTTAATAGATTTAGATCTCCTTTTTGCTTTTTTCTCTTGGGCAGGGATTTCCAAAATGTTAGGTTTACAGGCCAAAAGGCAGCCCCTGATGAAACTCTGTGCAGCCTACAGACAAAAATATAATGAAGTGACTTAATATGTTTAGATAGCAGAAAGATCCTTCCCAATACTGCAGATATCAGCTGTAAAGAGGTAAGTCGGGGAGCATATGTATATATACATATGTATGTGTACATATGTATACATAAAGGTATGCTGAATTTATTATATGCTGAATTTATTGCTCACTGCCATGTCATGATAAATGAACTTTATTCAGTGATCCACCAGTATTTAAGAGAAGAAATCCTTGATTCAAGAGAAGAAAGAAGATATGGTCTTCATTGAGTTCTTTACAGTACCACACAACCTCATCATTAGCTTGCCAGGTCCTTATGAAATGCCTATACTTCCCACAGCAGTGTAATGAGTCAGAGCTCACCCTTCTAGTTTTGCCTCACTTCAATTAGCAGTCAAACACCTCAGCTGGTTAATCTGAACTTATAATCATGATGAACTACATGTCTTCCTCAGAGCCGGTATTTTATAGTAATTATCTAGGTGAATTGCAGGGAGGAAAGAAGATAGGAACAAGTTCAGCACCTCCTGCTTTTTTTAAGTGAATTCTATTCACTGATCTCAGAGGTTTTGGTCAAATTTCACATAAGACATGAACAAAATCTTTGAGCTTCTCTTTTCTTTGAAAGAGTAAATTCTCTGTGGGCAGGGATTTTGCCTACTAATTCTGTTGTACTCTCCCTAGCACTTTGTAGAGGACTTTGTGCACAGCAAGTGCTCAATAAATACCATTGATTGGAATAGACTTGGTTTAGCTATGAAGGCTAATTTGGTGATTAGGAATACCAGCTGGAGCCTGTTCTTGACACTGACTCATTCTGTGAACTGGGGTGAGTCACCATCTCTGTGCTTTTTGGTTTTGAGCTCTTTGCAGACAGACACTGTATATATATGAAATTATTGTTTGGTTATTTGCATTGAAAACTCTCATTTTCACGGGGCTAAGAGGCACAGAATCTTCATGCTCTGAATCTTGTTCTTAAATGCAAATTTAGAGCCCTTGTGAATCAATCAATCAATCAATCAATCAATCGTATTTATTGAGCGCTTACTATGTGCAGAGCACTGTACTAAGCGCTTGGAAAGTACAAATTGGCATCACATAGAGACAGTCCCTACCCGATAGTGGGCTCACAGTCTAAAAGGGGGAGACAGAGAACAGAACCAAACATACCAACAAAATAAAATAAGTAGGATAGAAATTTACAAGTAAAATAAATAAATAAATAAATAAACAGAGTAATAAATATGTACAACCATATATACATATATACAGGTGCTGTGGGGAGGGGAAGGCGGTAAGGCGGGGGGGATGGAGAGGGGGACGAGGGGGAGAGGAAAGAAGGGGCTCAATCTGGGAAGGCCTCCTGGAGGAGGTGAGCTCTCAGCAGGGCCTTGAAGGGAGGAAGAGAGCTAGCTTGGCGGATGGGCAGAGGGAGGGCATTCCAGGCCCGGGGGATGACGTGGGCCGGGGGTCGATGGCGGGACAGGCGAGAGCGAGGTACAGTGAGGAGATTAGTGGTGGAGGAGCGGAGGGTGCGGGCTGGGCAGTAGAAGGAGAGAAGGGAGGTGAGGTAGGAGGGGGCGAGGTGATGGAGAGCCTTGAAGCCCAGGGTGAGGAGTTTCTGCCTGATGCGCAGATTGATCGGTAGCCATTGGAGGTTTTTGAGGAGGGGAGTGATATGTCCAGAGCGTTTCTGGACAAAGATAATCCGGGCAGCAGCATGAAGTATGGATTGAAGTGGAGAGAGACACGAGGATGGGAGATCAGAGAGAAGGCTAGTGCAGTAGTCCAGACGGGATAGGATGAGAGCTTGAATTAGCAGGGTAGCGGTTTGGATGGAGAGGAAAGGGCGGATCTTGGCAATGTTGCGGAGCTGAGACCGGCAGGTTTTGGTGACGGCTTGGATGTGAGGGGTGAATGAGAGAGCGGAGTCGAGGATGACACCAAGGTTGCGGGCTTGTGAGACGGGAAGGATGGTAGTGCCGTCAACAGAGATGGGAAAGTCAGGGAGAGGACAAGGTTTGGGAGGGAAGACAAGGAGCTCAGTCTTCGACATGTTGAGCTTTAGGTGGCGGGGCGGACATCCAGATGGAGATGTCCTGAAGGCAGGAGGAGATGCGAGCCTGGAGGGAGGGGGAGAGAGCAGGGGCAGAGATGTAGATCTGGGTGTCATCAGCGTAGAGGTGATAGTTGAAGCTGTGGGAGCGAATGAGGTCACCAAGGGAGTGAGTGTAGATTGAGAACAGAAGGGGACCAAGCACTGAACCTTGGGGAACTCCCACAGTAAGAGGATGGGAGGGGGAGGAGGAGCCTGCAAAAGAGACTGAGAAAGAACGACCGGAGAGATAAGAGGAGAACCAGGAGAGGACGGAGTCTGTGAAGCCAAGGTCAGATAACGTGTTGAGGAGAAGGGGGTGGTCCACAGTGTCAAAGGCAGCTGAGAGGTCGAGGAGGATTAGGACAGAGTATGAGCCGTTGGATTTGGCAAGCAGGAGGTCATTGGTGACCTTTGAGAGCGCAGTTTCCGTGGAATGAAGGGGACGGAAGCCAGACTGGAGGGGGTCGAGGAGAGAGTTGTTGTTGAGGAATTCTAGGCAGCGCGTGTAGACAACTCGTTCAAGGAGTTTGGAAAGGAATGGTAGGAGGGATATGGGACGATAACTAGAAGGTGAGGTGGGGTCAAGAGAGGGTTTTTTTAGGATGGGAGAGACATGGGCATGTTTGAAGGCAGAGGGGAAGGAACCAGTGGAGAGTGAGCGGTTGAAGATGGAAGTTAAGGAGGGGAGAAGGGATGGAGCGAGAGATTTCATAAGATGAGAGGGAATGGGGTCAGAAGCACAGGTGGCCGGAGTAGCACTTGAGAGGAGGGAGGAGAGTTCCTCTGAGGATACCACTGGGAAGGATGGGAGAGTAGCAGAGAATGTTGAGAGCCGGGGGGTTGGAGAAAGGGGGGAAGAGACTTTGGGGAGGTCGGACCTGATGGATTTAATTTTGTTAATGAAGTAGGAGGCCAGATCGTTGGGGGTGAGGGAAGGAGGAGGGGAAACATTATTGCCCCAGCTGATATGACTTTCCGATTTGTTTTACAATGTCTAATGGCCATTAGATGAGGTCTACCTTCAGAGGGAGTGGCAGATATTAATGAATGGAATCAAACTAATGAATTAGCTGACCCAAATGAGGTACTCATGGGGGAAAATCTGAGTAGTATCTACCAACTCAAGAGAACCCAGAAATGAAATACAGGGAGAAAAATACAGTTTTGTGACCCTAGAACTGACTTTTAAACTAGTTACACTGATTCCTAGCCAATAATCTCATTTATTTTCTGGTATTTGTTAAGTGCCTATTATGTGCCAGGCACTGCACTAAACCCTGGGGTAGATACAAGATTACCAGGGTGGACAGAGTCTGTGTCTCATGAGGGACTCACAGTCTTAATCCCCATTTTACGGATGAGGTAACTGAGGCACAGAGAAGTTCAGTGACTTGCCTAAGGTCACAGAGCAGACAAGTGACAGAGCCGGAATCATTCTTGCCTGTCCCGCCGTCGACCTTGGCCCGCGTCCTACCTCTGGCCTGGAATGCCCTCCCTCCTCAAATCCACCAAGCAATCACTCCTCCCCCTTTCAAAGCCCTACTGAAGGCTCATCTCCTCCAAGAGGCCTTCCCAAACTAAGCCCCCCTTTTCCTCAGCTCCTCCTCCCCTCCACCTCACCTCGACTCACTCCCTTTGCTCTACCCCCTCCCTGCCCCACAGCACTTACGTGTATCTGTATATATATCTATAATTATATTTATTTATATTAATGCCTGTTTACTTGTTCTGATGTATATATATCTATAATTCTATTTATTCTATTGGTGCCTGTTTACTTCTTTTGATGTGTGTCTCCCTGCTTCTAGACTGTAAGCCTGGTGTGGGCAGGGATTGTCTTTATTGCTGAACTGTAATAATAATAATAATGATGGCATTTATTAAGCACTTATGTGCAAAGCACTGTTCTAGGCGCTGGGGAGGTTACAAGGTGATCATGTTGTCCCACAGTGGGCTCACAGTCTTAATCCCCATTTTACAGTTGAGGTAACTGAGGCACAGATAAGTTAAGTGACTTGCCCAAAGTCACACAGCTGACACTTGGCAGACCCGGGATTTGAACCCATGACTTCTGACTCCAAAGCCCGGGCTCTTTCCACTGAGCCCCGCCCCAAGCCCTTAGTACAGTGCTCTGCTCACAGTAAGCACTCAATAAATACGATTGAATGAATGAATGAATGAACTCAGGTCCTTCTGACTCCCAGGCCCATGCTCCATCTACAAGGCTTTTGACTCAACCACCAGTGATTCAAAATGTCTTTTTTTCTTCATTTGGCTTATTTAATTTGGTCTTGCCCACTTATCTCAAACTGAAATTCCATAGCTAGCCCTAGATGAATCTAGAAAGGTGGAACTAGTGAAGGGAGGCTGTTCCAGCTTCTGGAAAAACTAAATAATAAAGTGGGTTTTTTGTTTTGCCGGTTGAACATTACAACATCAAAATTAGAGTGCGAGTTAAGAAATTACCTGAATCTTCAGCCAGGGCCTTGGTTTTGTCACACTCGGGTATTTTGGTGTATTTTTTTCTCAGTGATTTTTTTCCCCATCCCTTTTCGGCTTGAGACCTAGCCTATGAGGTTTAGTTGGTCCAAAACGGAATTGCTTTTGCACCATAGTTGCAGTTATGATTTTCTTCCACAAGAGACCACTATTGCTTCACTGTTCGCTATGCTGCTTCTTCCGATGCAGCCTAATGGTATGGAGAAAATAGATTGTGCTTGTAGGGTTCAAACGTTATGTGCAAAAGTGTAATTTCATGGTTCTTTGAAATATTGCGTTTTACCCCTTCTGCTAAGGAAAGTACATATGTTAATTGAAACCCGAGTAATGGTAACAAAGATAATGATACTTTGCATTTCTGAATGGTCTTTCATACCAGATCATAGCACTTCACTTACATTATTCAATTAAGGATCACAACACCCTTATGAGATAGGTATTATTACCCTCATTTTCAAGAAAGAAAAATGGAAGCACAAGGAAATTATTTGTCACCCAGTGCACCTGTGATCGAGTTGGAACCCCAATTCAGATAAGTACAGGGAAGTTAAAACACAGGTTCAACCGTCAAGGTACATTAGACAATTTCCTGTACTAGTGGGCAATTTGATTTTCATCTCCTGAAAATGTTCTTGATATGAAATAAAATTTGTTAAACTGAAGGTCTAATATGAATGTTGGTGTAGCATAAACTGATTTTAATACTGCAGGTTTGAGAGGGTTTTCTTAATGAGGTAATAGCAACGAGAAAATGCTTAAAGAATTGTGCAGGTATTTTTCAAAATGATTTAGGACATCCCTGATAGCTTATTTTTGTTTTGGGAGCTGGGGAAAATAGGGAGTGGAAATATGGCCGGCGGGGGGGGGGGGGCTCTTAGTGAGGATGCCATGCCTTTGTTCTAGGACCTTAGTCACCGTGAAGAGATACCCCAGGGCTCTTTTTCCCAGTTAAGGCTTTAAGAAGCCCTGTTATTTATAGAATGTTCTCAACATGCCAATCTGCCAACCGATCCAACTCGTCTTCATTATAGACTAATAGGCTTAGGTGGCTTGGGATGATGAACCCCAACTCATTTCCAGAAAAACAACCTAAATTCACAGGCTTTTTTATGAGCTTTGCTTTTAAGGAGTTCAGGGAAAGAGTGACTTAGGTTCTAGTCCCAGTTCTGCCACTGTCCTGCTGCGTGTCTTTGGACGAGTTACTTAACATCACCAGACCTCAGTTTCTTCATCTGAAAAATGGAGATTGTGATTTCAGTTTGAGATGAGTACTGTGTCTGACCTGATTATCTTTTATCTACCACAGAATATAGTCCAGTGCTTGGCACATAAAAAGTGCTTTAACAAATGCCATAAAAATAATAATTACCTGACTGACTTGCCCAAGCTTGGGGCTGCTTGAAATGCCCAGTCCTGACGACTTGTACTTCCCTAGTGCTTAGTATAGTGATCTGCACACAGTAAGCACTCAATAAATACGACTGAATGAATGAATGCCAGGAATTCAGAGCAGCCCTTGGAAGCTGGCTTTAGTTTCCAGGCATACTTCAATCAATTAATCAATCAGTTGTATTTATTGAGCGCTTACTGTGTGCAGAGCACTGTACTAAGCACTTGAGTGAGTAAACAGAAACATTCTCTGCCCACAACAAGCTTATTGTCAGCTGTGTGACTTTGGGCAAGTCATTTAACTTCTCTGGGCCTCAGTTACCTCATCTGTAAAATGGGGATTAAGACTGTGAGCCCCTCATGGGACAACCTGACCACCTTGTAACCTCTCCAGCGCTTAGAACAGTGCTTTGCACATAGTAAGTGCTTAATAAATGCTATTATTATTATTATTATTACAGTCTTGCACAGCCAACAGACAGGGCTTACAGGATTCAGGCTGGATTGGGTGATTCCAAGGTTCAGGAAAGTTTCTGGGATAATCATTATTATTATTATTATAATAACATCCTCTAGACTGTAAGCTTGTTGTGGGCATGGAACGTGTTCACCAACTCTTGGATTGTACTCTCCCAAGCATTTAGTACAGTGCTCTGCACACAGTAAGTGCTCAATAGATACCATTGACTGATGAATAATAATTGTGGCATTTGTTAAGCATTTTCTATATGTGAAGCTGTGAATAAGCACTGGGGTAGATACAAAATAATCAGATCAGAGACAATCCCTATCCCAAGGTCTAAGAAGGAGGAAGAACAGGTATTTAATTCTCATTTTATAGATGAGGAAACTGAGGCATAGAGAAGCGAAGTGACTTGCCCAAGGTTACACAGCAGACAAGCGGTAGAGCTGTGATTAGAATCCAGGTCCTCTGACTCCCAGGACTGTGCTCTTTCCACTAGGCTATGATTGGGATGGTTCCTTAACTCACTCTTTCTCCAGGAATGACTCTGATGAACTATCCCAGAGTTAAGTGGGTGGGTCCCTGAACCTGGAAACCAGTCCAGCTTGGGACTGCAGAAGCAGTCTAGTGGCAAGAGCACAGGCTTGGGAATCAGAGGATATGGATTCTAAACCCGGCTCTGCCACCTATCTGCTGTGTGACCTTGGGCAAGTCACTTCACTTCTCGGTGCCTCAGTTATGCCATCTGTAAAATGGGGATTTATACTGTGAGCCCCATGTGGAACAGGGAGTGTGGTCAACCTGATTGGTTTGTATCTACTCCAGTGTTTAGAACAGTGCTTGGCACATAGCAAGTGCTTAACAAATGCCATAATTATTACTATTATTATCAGAGCAGGCCTCTGACTGCTAGCCTGAATAACATGCAAACTACCACAGCTTCTGGAGCAGAGAGATGCATCCAGGCACCCCGCTGCATTGTCATCAGTTCATGGCCATTGCCTTCTTTTTCTGGGCCTCCAAACAGTGTTGAGAACTAGTGGGCATGCTCCTTTAGCTCATTACAGTGCTCTGCCCACAGTAGGCACTCAGTACATAGCATTGATTGAAGGGGAGAATGGAGAAAATAGCGAAGTTATTCTTTTCAAAATAATTATTCTGAATCCAGATTATTATAAACCTTTTTCAAAAACAGCAAAAGCATTCAATAGTATTTATTGAGCACTTACTGTCTGCAAAGCACTGTACTAAGTGCTTGGGAGACTACAGTGTAACAACAGACAGACACATTCCTGTCCACAAGGAGCTCACAGTCTACAGGGGGAAAAGCATGATTGTGTGGAACCTTTTTCACTGTTTCATATGACTGCATTTCCTCTGTTTACAGGAATAGAGTTTTACAGTGGTAGCAGAACGTTTCTCCCCCGTAACCACCCTCCCGCCCCATCCTCCTCCAGGTTCCTTTCCTAACCTAACCATGATAGTGACTACACTGTCTTAAACTGACAGTTTCTTCTCCATTTCATCAGATTTACAGGAGAATAAAACCATTTGGGTCACTGTTACAACACTGCGAATGATTTTTAGTGATCTATCAATTTTGTAGTAAATGATAAGAAAAAAGCCTTAAACCCCCGCAAGAATCGGGTAAAGCAGTTTTTCATTGAATGAGTTTACAATAGGGAAGGGGATCAGGCTTACAGTGCCTTCTCCCATCAACTTAAAAAAGACCTATCATTAGTCACCCAGTCATCTAATGGTACCACTGCCTTTGCTTCAAGCTAAGGAGAACAATAAACACTTCCACAAATTGAGGTGAACTCTCCAACAGAGAGATTACAAACCTGGCAGGATCATGAGGAAAAAGCAATCTGTACTCAACCTTCCTCAGTAAAAAAAACAACTGACCAAATAATCTAAGGAACACAGCATCTGTCTTTGGTGACACATAATCCAGTCTCTGAGCAACAAAGGGGAGTTATTAGACCATTTCAACAACAGGAAGATGAATATGCTGTGATTCTTTAAAATAATGGGAAGATTTGCACATTTATTTTGTTGGTGGTGTTGTTGATCCATCAATCGAATCATTTCTAGTCACATTTTATGGGATTGTGTCCCATGGTCTCTAATTCCTTTTTCAAATATTTTGAAAACCTCAACTCATTCCTGTATTGAAACTGGGTCTATGAGGCAAAGTGAAGAGTTGAGCAGTTATCCACTGAGTCAGGCAAAGTAGACAGACATCCAGGCTAGATGACAAATAAATTGCTGTTTCTTCAATAGCAAAGTTGTTAGTCTAAATTATCCAGGAAATTGTCTCTGTAAGGTTCAACTTAAATTTGGAGTAGTATTTTTCAAGGAAGTGGAAAGTTTTGTAGACTGTGTTTATATGGAATTCACCAGTGTGATATATTTAGTTTTAGCCACCAAATATTGTTTGGGACCTAATCCATATTTTATAGGTATTGGTCTTCTGTTTTTCTCCTCAGGCCAATAACTGTTGACTTGTAAGGCCTGAAAGTCACAAGGGTGTGGCTATTAACACTAATGATAGCTCAGTAGCAGGAATTTATTTCCTCAAAAGCGAATATGGACCATAATTGGAATCTGCTCAAAGGATTTCAGAGGCCAAACTCATAAATGCAACTGTAGAGAACATATGACTTTCCTGTCAAAACTGTCATACAGTGGACTCATCGTAACAACTGACAGTTTACACCAGAACCTGAAAGAGTAAGAGAAGTTTTGGCAGTTTTCTGCCTTGGGCCCATTCCATCATGCCTAGTTCCATTCTAGGATTCATAATGTGCTTTTATATGCTATTAATATCCTTGCTTAAATGGAGAGTCACTGAAAGGGTGGCATCCTTAACTCTAGCTTGTTATAGCACAGCACACAAACACTTACATCAAAATTGCTAAGAAATGATAGTTTATGGGAAAATAAGATGCAGTGAGTCCATTTTGATAAATGTCATAGAAATTCAGTATCAGAAGCCTCATTTAAGTGTACAGTTTTATAGAATTGTTTAAATCGAATCAGAGAGATATCACTCTGACCTGATCTGGAAGTAATTCGTTAAAATTGAATTAGATAATATGGTAAATTTGGTCTTAATAAATGGGTTCATTTAAAATCCTTGAGGATAAGATCATATCTATTCTATATTTCCCAGTTGCCTAACACAGTAAATACATGTTGACTGAGAAAGTTCTCTTTGCTTCATTGTCATTTCTCAACCCTCCCCAATAAGTAACACTCAGTTTATCAAACCTCTCAGTTCATCAGGTCCCAAATCAAAGCCGATATGCCTATCACCTGTGGTTCTGCCATTTTCTAGGTCAAAGTTCCTCAGATTCAAGTGGGTGCTCTTTCTTTTTGCCTCAAAGAGGCAATGAGATTGTTGTGGACTACCATCCACTAACTTCTTCCCCTGGGATTGCAGAACTCAAAACTCAAGTCTAAACCCCCACTAGATGAGGGTTCTTTCAGGAAAGACCCATCAAAGCATAAAGCCTTGCCATTTGACTAAGCTTTCCACTAATTTATTTACCTGAAGCTATAGGTTACCTCAAATGACACACTGACCTGTCCTTGGTACTTGACCCCTTATATGTACAATGTCACTGGAATGGTAGGGAGGGGAGAGAGCATTAAAAGAGCCGGAAGTAGGGGAGTGCCTGCTAGGGCTAGGTCAGCCAATGCTTCTGTCAGAAGCAACCATTCAAACATCAAAATATTCAGAACATACTCAAACTGACCTGATGAAGATGTGGAAGAGTTCACGGAGGTAGGTGCGGGGCTAGTCCATCGTGAACAGTGGATAACAATTATAATTGGAGAATTATAATTGGAGAAGCAGCATGGCTCAGTGGAGAGAGCACGGGCTTTGGGGTCAGAAGTCATGGGTTCAAATCCCGGCTCCACCACTTGTCAGCTGTGTGACTTTGGGCAAGTCACTTAACTTCTCTGTGCCTCAGTTCCCTCATCTGTAAAATGGGGATTAAGACTGTGAGCCCCATGTGGGACAACCTGATCACCTTGTAACCTCCCCAGAGCTTTGAACAGTGCTTTGCACATAGTAAGTGCTTAATAAATGCTATTATTATTATTATTATAATGATTGTGGTATTTGTTAAGCACTTATATGTGCCAGGCGCTGTACTAAGCACTGGTATGGATACAAGCAAATTGTGTTGGACACAGTCCCTGTCCCTTATGGGGCTCACAGTCTTGATCCCCATTTCACAGATGAGGTAACTGAAGTACAGAAAAGTGAAGTGACTTGCCCAAGGTCACACAGCAGACAAGTGGTGGAGTCAGGATTAGAACCCATGTCTTTCTGACTCCCAGGCCCCTGTTCTGTCCACTAGGCCAAGCTGCTTCTCAGTCCAGTGATGAATACTTCAGGGCCAAGAACCAATGTGACAGAATTGATTATTGGGCTAGTGGTTTGTATGACACCAATCGATCAATGGTATTTATTGAGCGCTTACTGTGTGCAGAGGGATTGTCTCTGTTGCCGTATTGTACTTTCCAAGTGCTTAGTACAGTGCTCTGCACACAGTAAGCACTCAAATACGATTGAGTGAATGAATGAATGCAGAGCACTGTGCTAAGTACTCGGGAGAGTACAATATAACAGAGCTGATAGACATGTTCCCTGTCCACAACAAGCTTACAGTCTAGTCTTGCCCTCTCTCGTCCTTGCCAGTTGGGTCCCCACCGGGCTAGTGGGTACCGCAAGTGAGTAAGAGGGGAACAGGGCCGGGACACCTTGTGCAGCGTATGCAATCATTTTACATGCAAAACCCAAGTACGGCCAAAGGGTCCATCGCCTAGTGCCAATCCTCTGCTGCAGTGCCATAGACTAGCAATGGTTGCCAGGGTAGCTGCCTCTGTAGCAGCTGTGGTTTTCACTGTCCATTGTTATTTTTGGGACTTTTGCCGATCCTGTCCACCACGAGAGACATCCTAGGTGATTCTTTCATCAGAAACCTTCATCACTGATGGCATAGTTTCTGCAGGCTGCTTCACCCTGGCCTCCTCCTCCCTCAATGCAGTGGGCTGAGGATTTGGGGGTAGGTGTCAAGGTGAGGGTACTTTTAACCACTTTAATCCACACCTCAGAATGAAGAACCCAGAAGCAGCCTGACCCCTCCAATGTTGTTAATACCAAGTTTTTCTTGATGTCGAATGCAGTACCGTCCTGAGCACAATTCTTTTGATGCATTTGAGGTATTACAGGAAAAGCATTTCACCAGATGTTCAGCAAGTGACAAAGATCTGTGATTCCTGATTCTAATATTTAAACAAAAACTTCCAATTCTCAGATCCATGGCCTCCAACTGGGAAGAGGCCTGGAAATGCTAGTGACACAGATACAATAACACCATCTGGCCAACCACAGAGAGACGAAAAGGCCTGCTGACAGCACATGATTGAGTTCATGTTCCCTATACCTCCATTTTGTGTCCATCACTTGTGATCTTAGCTTAAATAATGTGTGTTTGGTGAGGTCTATAGGGATTGGGCGTTGGCTGACCAAATCATGGCCCTAGGTGAACATTAATGAGTATCTATTTATGGTCCCACTTAGTGCAGTGGTGTAATTTGGTGGTGTAATGTGCCAAGAACCTGTATTTCTCCCCATCACACAGTAAACTCTCGATGCCTCCACAGTAAGTCATGAGGTTATAATGTAGCTAGAAATGATAGAAGCTGTTCCATTCCCACAAAGAAACCATTCAAAAAGGCAGTGGCATTATTTAATAGGCTCTTCAGTAAACAAAAGAATAGCATTCAGGCCAAGAGAGAAATCTGAACTTCACATACATGAAAAGAAAAACAAATACTTCTTGAGCCATTGTTATAGTTTTTAAAATAAGGAACAGTCAATTGTATTTATTGAGTGTTATGTGCAGGGCACTGTACTAAGCTCTTGGGAGAGTAGATTACAACAGAGCTGGTAGACACATTCCCTGCCCATAAGGAGCTTACAGTCTAGAGGGGGAGATGGACATTAAAATGCATTATGGATATGGACATAAGAGCTGTGGGGCTGAGGGTGGAGTGAATAAAGGATATAAATCCAATGCAAGCAACTTTTCATTACCTGGAAATTCAGGCTTGTCTTATGCTATCAAGTCGTTGCCTACCTATAGAGATGCCCTCTCTCCCAGAATGCCCCACCTCCATCTGCAATCGTTCTGGTAGTGTATCTATAGAGTTTTCTCAGTAAAAATACACAAGTGGTTTACCGTTGCCTCCTTCTGTGCAGTAAGCTTGAGTCTCTGCCTTCAACTCTCTCCCATTCTGCTGCTGCCCAGCACAGGTGAGTTTCGATTTGTAGCAGATTGCCTTCCACTTGCTAGCCACTGCCCAAGCTAGGAATGGAATGGGTAGGCCTCTGCTTGACTCTCCCTCTCATAGCCGAGATTGGTAGAGTACTGGAAACTCTCCAGGTGCGACCCTGAGAGGGGAGAACTTCAGTAGGAGAGGAAAATCCCCTCCAAGCTCATATTTAGTTCCCCTCACAGGTCAACTCTTGGAAATCATTGTGCTTGCCTCCTCCACTGGAATGGGTCCAACTGGCTTTTCTGCTGTTCTGCCAGCAGTCACCCACCTTACATTTACTGTCCTATAGGTCAAACGTTTTGCACATCTTGTTGTCCCAGATGTTGATCCCTGTTGGAGCAGTTCCAACATCAAATGTAAACATGTCAATTGGAATTACCCCCACTGGATTGGATAAAAAATGCCAGGAGAACAATAAAATCCATTTTAGAGGGTATGCGTTATCTATAATGAAGTGACATGAGGATTTCAGCAACTATAACTCAATCTTCCCTCTCAAAGTTTTATTACCTTTAATCCCACTTAAAACAGCAGCAATATCTGTGAATGCAGTAAAGCTGACTCATTTTTCACCGTGTTTTCTCATACAAAGTACCACATTAAAAATGAGCATATACTTACATTTCACAAAGCCAGTTAATTTAGTTCCTGGGTTCCAGTTCAGGAGAGCCCTGATTCTTTCAGGGATCCAAAGGAACTTCACTCGCTGAAACTTTGGACCAATCTTTACTGATGCATGGGCAATTTTAGGAGAGTGGTAGATCTCCAAATCAAATGTGCTCTTATGATCAAGGTAAATGGAAAAACAAATGTGTTGTTTTCCTTTCCGAGGGAGGTGGTATGCTGCTGATAGGATGTTGAAATCAGAGAAGGTTCTGTGCAAAGCACTGAGTGACCAACAGTCTCACGTTGGCCCCAGAGAGGGGACAGAATTTGGTTGGTGGCGGCAGCTTTCTGGAGGGTGGATGGGTTAGGGGAGGGGCTTAGAGTGGATGTAGTGATGGAGCAGGGAAGGGAGGCTGGTAAGAGTAGTGATTGTGTGGAGAAAAGTCACTACCTCATGCTCCTTAGCCCTTCTAAACCCAGATGACTAGTATCTTTGTACCACCTTCACTCACTGCTGGGGACCCATGTTCTGTAGATTGTTCATTTCTAGGCATCAATTTGTTGCTGGCCCTTCTGACAATATTGAATCACTAGCTGAGTTTAAATAATAGTCATTATAGAAAACAGTGGTAATAATAACAGACTATAGAGAGGTTTCTTATGGCATCTTCTCTGTGCCTGTTACCTCAACTGTAAAATGGGGATTAAAACTGTGAGCCCCACGTGGGACAACCTGATTACCTTGTATCAACCCCAGCGCTTAGAACAGTGCTTTGCACATAGTAAGTGCTTAACAAATACCGTTATTATTATTATTATTATTATTTGGTAAGCACTTACTGTGTTCCAGGCACTGTACTAAGCACTGGGGTAGGTACAAGCTAATCAGGTTGTCCACAGTCCGTGTCCTACATGGGGCTCACAGTTATAATCCCCATTTTACAGATGAGGCAAGTGAAGCATGGAGAAGTGAAGTGACTTGCCCAAGGTCACATAGCAGACAAGTGTCAGAGCTGGGATTAGAATCCAGGTCCTTCTGACTCCCAGGCCTGTTCTCTATCCATTAGGGCATGTTGCTTCTCACATTGCCTCATGCTGAATTGTCCTTCACATTTGAAGATGACAGAACTGACAGAGATTTTAATGGTGTGCATTGAGATGAGCAGAAAAGACTGATGAGTAATTGAGAATGCCTTCCACCCTGCATGTCTGTAAAGGATTGTTGTGTTCACTACCTCACGGCCTGATATTACTTTTTGTTCTGCTTAGTGGCTATCACAATCTTCCGAAATCTCTTCTCTAAGGGATTCAACCTATAGCTAATTAGTGCTCCCTGGCATCTTTGCCACTGAAGTCTCTCAGCTGTCCACAAATATGCCACATGTCTAAGGCTTTGCTTAATTATCGAGGTTAACCAGGGATCCCGTGCCACTTCTCCTCCTGTTACCCATATGCAGGCAATGCCGGCAGAAAGCAATACCCATTATGTGAATGGAGCAGAGTTTATCCTCTGGCACTGTGCCACTCTCTGCCAAAAGACTCAAAGCCCAAGAGACTCAGGTCAATCAATTAATCATTCAATCAAGCAATGGTATTTATTGAGTGGTTACAGTTTGCAGAGCATTGTACTAAGTGCTTGGGCGAATGCAGTACAAATGAGTTGGTAGACACCTTTCCAGGCTACAATCAGTTTACAGTCTTTGGAGGGAGACAGACATGATAACAGATTAGGGATAAGGGAAATAATAGAGTGTAAGAATATTTACATAAGTGCTGTGGGGCTGGGGTGACTCTCAAGGATTTAAGGGGTACGCAGCCATCTACGTAGCCGATATGGAGAGGAGGGCAGATGGGGGAAATGAGGGCTTAGTCAGGGAAGGCCTCTTGGAAGAGATGTGAGTTTTAGTAGCGTTTTGGAGGTGGGGAGCGTGGTGGATTGTCAGATATGAAGGGGGAGGGAATTCCGGACCCCAAGCGTACATACGGGAGACAGAGAGAAAGAGGCCAGGAGCACTGCCCAGAAAGTGGGTTGAAATTGGTCACTTTCTTCTCCACCCATACCATCAACTGTATAGACTTAATGTGAACTGGCATAATTAGCATACACTTGGAATGACCATTCAAATAAGTTTCTCACTATGCAAAACTGGCCATCTTTGCCATTGCTCATGTCTGGTTGCTAATAAGTGGTCAACTCCACCTATATCCTAGCTGGGTGCCTTAGTGCCAGCAAGTCTGTTTGAGTATTGTCTCTGGTCAGTCTCCACTTTTGACACACAATCCCATCCCTATCTTGGGGAACCAGTTCCCCTAGAAAAGGACCCCAACAATCTCTCTAAAGCGTTTTTCTCCTTTTCGTGGTGTCCTCACTTCACCTCACCTCACTTGACCAAGGTCAGACAAGATGCCTTCATTTTGACCACAGGCAGACTCAAGGTCATAGAGCAGTCTTGGATCTCCCTAAATTTCTCAGTGCCCGCAAAATTCGTTTAGGAGTTGACATAAACTAGGTGGTTTATCAAATGTTTTTATAGCATCTACTAACATCATGTAGCGATCCTGATGTTGTTCCCTGTACATCTTCTGTAATAATAATATCATAATAAAAATTACGGTATTTGTTAAGCACTTACTATGTGCCAGGCACTGTACTAAATGCAGGGGTGGATGCAAGTAAATTGGGATGGACACAGTCCCTGTCCCACGTGGGGCTTACAGTCTTGATCTTCATTTAACAGATGAGGTATCTGAGGCCCGGAGAAGTGAAGTGACTTGCCTAAGGTCACAGAGCAGACAAGTGGCAGAGGTGGGATTAGAACCCAGGTCCTTCTGACTCTCCCAGGGCCGGGCTCTGTCCACTAGACCATGCTGCCTCTCATTGGTTAACACTGGTCTTCAGTAATTGGTCTAGGAGTACTCTGGCTAGCAACTTGCCAGCAATGAAAACACCTTTTCCTCTTGGAGATGGTGGTGATGGTGGCGTCTTTGAAATCTGGTGACATTTCCTCAAGGCGCCATATGTTGAGGAGAAGCTTGTGTGGGCTAATGAGTACGTTTGTATTCACTTCTTGCTTGTAGATCTTGGCAGGGATATCAGCTGAACTAGGAGCTTTGCCATTCTTAATGACTCTAACTACAGTGGTGACTCCATTGAATATTGGTATAAAGGCCATTTATTTCCGCATATTGGCAGATTCACTATTCAATCAATCAATCATATTTCTTGAGAGCTTACTGAGTGCAGAGCAGAAGCAGCATGGCAAGTGGATAGAGCATGGGCCTGGGAGTCAGAAGATCATGGATTCTAATCACAGCTCCACCATATGCCTGCTGTGTGACCTTGGGAAAGTCACTTTACTTCTCTGTGCCTCAGTTACCTCATCTGGAAAATGGGGATTGAGACTGTGAGCCCCACATGGGACAAGAACTATGTCCAACCAGATTTGCTTGAATCCACCCAGTGCTTTGTATAGTGCCTGGCATACAGTAAGCACTTAACAAATATCACAGTTATTATTATAACTAAGCATCCAATCACCTTGCCCCTTCTTAACTTATCTTGTAGACTTCCTATTCCCCTACACATTCACTTCACTCCAGTGCCAATCTGTACCCAGAGAAGCAGCATGGCTCAGTGGAAAGAGCAAGGGCTTTGGAGTCAGAGGTCACAGGTTCAAATCCCAGCTCTGCCAATTGTCAGCCGTATGACTTTGGGCAAGTCATTTAACTTCTCTGTGCCTCAGTTACCTCATATGTAAAATGGGGATTAAGACTGTGAGCCCCATGTGGGACAACCTGATCACCTTGTAACCTCCCCAGCACTTAGAACAGTGCTTTGCACATAGTAAGCACTTAATAAATGCCATTATTATTATTATTATTATCTATTTTGCCGCCAACCCCTCACCACATCCTGCCTCGGGCCTGGAACTTCCCCCTTCATATCCAACAGACCATCACTCTCCCCATCTTCAAAGCCTTATTAAAATCACATCTCCTCCAAGAGGCCTTCCCCGACTCAGCCCTCATTTCCCTACTCCCTTTCCTTTCTGCATCACCCTTGCACTTGGATTTGTACACTTTATTCACCCCACCCTCAGCCCCAGGGCACTTATGTACATATTCATAATTTATTTTAATCTCTGTCTTCCCCTCTAGACAGTGCAACCCTTGTAGGCAGGAAATGTGTCTGCCAACTCTATTATATTATACTCTCCCAAGTGCTCAGTAGAGTGCTCTGCACACAGTAAGAGCTCAATGAATATGATCGATTGATTGATTGCCTGGGAGAGTACATGTAACAGTTACTGGACATGTTCCCTGCCCAAAGAGCTTCCAGCCTAGAGGGGGAGATTTCATGGGACCTCATCATTCGGAGTTGAGGATATGTTACAGAGACTATGTTACAGGAAGCAGCGTGGCCTAATGGATAGGGTATGGGCCTGGGAGTCAGAAGGACCCGGGATCTAATACCAGCTCTGCCACTTGTCTGGTGTATGAGCTTGGGCAAGTCACTTCACTTCTCTGTACCTCAGTTACTTCATCTGTAAAATGGGGATTACCACTGTGAGACCCATGGTACATGCAGTGTGTCCAATCTGATTATCTTGCATCTACCTCAGTGCTTAGTATAATGCCTGACACATAGTAAGTGCTTAACAAATACCATAAAAACAAACAAAAAACTAATTGGAATGTTTTTGCCATCACTTTAGAATTTCCTCCTTGCTCGTGTTAAGTATGGGCCCATATAAATGCCTCGGGGTCTGCAGAACTGGGTATAAATAGGCTCTTCAGTGATGCATAGAAGTCCTTAGTTTGGCTTCAGTCTATGAAGCCTTGGATCTCTTCAAACTTGACATTCCGTCACTTGTCGGGAAGTAGCTGGTTCTATATGCCTAGTGGAGACTTTGATGGGTATACCTTTTGTTAGGGTCATGAGGTGCAGCCAAGTGAAGCATTGCTTGCTTTGCTGCTAGTAGCTCTTTATTCTCAGAATTGTTCGAGTTAAGCCAGTCCTGATTTTGTCAGCTCAGTGTCCACATTCTTGTTCGGACCCTGGTAGACAGTATCCAGTAGAGACATCCGTTTACTGGTCAATTGGTAGAGGCAGATGGGGTTTCTTCCACTTCTCTATCTGCTTTGATGTCATTGAGGGACTTACAGGTTTATTCCTTTTCTAGGGGTTTGTCATGCATTTATCTGCAAGGTTTGGAGGCAGTTTTGTAATACAATCTTAAATTTCACTAGTGTTAAAATCTATGTGTTGAGCAATAATCCATCTGGGATGATGCATCTCAGCAGTAATATGAAAAGGTTTTATTGTCATACAATGATGTCATAAATGGGTGCCATTTTGAGATCTCGGATGGATCCAAGATGTCTTTCTTTTAGTTGGTAAGTGGACGATTGCTTTGCTAGTTAACAGCTAATTCTTGGCACAGTTGCTGGGAAGAAGCAATAGACCATTGCTGTTTAGCTTGTCAATTCCTTGAGCTCCAATTATTTTGTTTCAAGTTTTTCTGCACTGTTGCCTAAATGTGCATGGAAGTCTCCTATAAAAATTAGTTTGTCAGATACTTGGCTTTGCTGTGATCAGTTTGTGTACATCTTTATAGAATCTGTGTCAGACTGTGGCAGACCTGAGTTTTTTTTCTTTTTGGCATCTGTTAAGTGCTTACTATGTGCCAGATACTGTACTAAGCACTGGGGTAGATACAAGCCAATCAGGTTGGACACAGTCTCTCTTTAATATGGGGCTCACAGTCTTAGTCCCCATTTTACAGATGAGGTAACTGAGGCACAGAGAATAAAAGTGACTTGCCCAAGGTCACATAGCAGACAAGTGGGGGAGTCAGGATTAGAACCCATGACCTTCTGACTCCCAGACCCATACTCTATCTACTATCCACTAGGCCACTCTGCTCCTTTTATAGCTACCCCAGTGCTTGGTACATAGTAAGTGCTTAACAAATATCACAATTACTTTCTTCTTTCTCCTCATCAGCATCAATGATGTCAGGGCATAGCATTAATAAGGTAGCATACACTTTTACTTTAGGGGTAGGTGTAAGATATGCTCACTAATGCCTTTCAGCAGATTTAGATGTGATTGAAACAAGAAATCGTCTGATTGCAAAACTGATGCCTGTGAGGGAGGAGGGAAGATTTCTCCCAGAAGACGGAAAAACCAATGCTCTTTAATCAATTGCATATAATGCTGTGATACAGACTCTGAAGTTGGCTAGATCACGTGTAAACCACTTTCTAGACCACTTCTGTTTTCATGGTGTATTACCCTGATGTTCCATAATTCCAAAGGTGGTTGTTTCTTTTGCGACTGATACTTTTCCATTAGTTTTTCAATTGCATGGTTAAGGATAACCAAATAAGCAATGGTATTTGAACATGTATCAAACAAAAACTCCTCACCATTGGCTTTAAAGTACCTCACCCCCTTACCGCCTCCTACCTTACCTTGCTACTCTCCTTCTACAACCCAGCCCGCACACTTCGCTCCTCTATTGCTAATCTTCTCACACTGCCTCGATCTCGCCTATCTCACCACTGACCCCTAGCCCATGTGCTGCCTCTGGCCTGGAATACCCTCGCTCCTCAAATCCGACAGACAATTACTCTCCCCAGTCCTTCGAAGCCTTATTGAAGGCACATCTCCTCCAAGTGGCCTTCCCAGACTAAGTTCCTCCTTTCCTCTTCTACCACTCTCCTCTGCATCAAGTTGACTTGCTCCCTTTCTCTTCCCCCTTCTCAGCCCCACAGCACTTATGTACATATCTGTAATTTATTTATTTGTATTGCTGTCTGTCTCCCCACTTCTAGACTGTAAGCTCATTATGGACAGGGAATATCTGTTTATTGTTGTATTGTTCTCTCCCAAAGCTTAGTTCAGTGCTCTAAACGCAGTAACCACTCAATAAATATGATTGAATGAATCAATCAATCCTGTGTACAGAACACTGTATTAAGCACATGGGAGAGGACATAGAGTAAGCAGACCCAATCCCTGCCCTCAAAGAGCTTACAATCTAGAAGACTAAAGTCTTCTAACAATTTATGGTATTTACTGAGTGCTTACTGTGTGCAGAGCACTGTACTAAGCACTTGGGAGAATGCAATATAATAGAGTTCACTGCCCACAAGGAGCATACAGTCTAGTGGGGGAAATGGACATTAATATGAATAAATTAAGGATATGTACATAAGTGCTGGGGGGCAGAGGGTGGGGTGAATAAAGAGTACAAATCCAAGTGCAAGAGCAACACAATAGGGAGAGAAAGTAGGGTGCAGTCTAGTGAACTTAATTGTTATTGATTTACTTATTTACCTGTGGGTATGTTTCCCCTGTGCCTAATACAGTACTGTTAGTGCTTAATAAATGATGTTGGTGATGATGAATGATTCACTTATTTGATTTTCTTGTGTTTATATCTTTTCTTTCACACTTTCAGGTATTCTCTATCCAACAATTTAGGTGCACTGTCTTCCCCATTAGATCTTGAGCTCCTCAAAGGCAGGGGTGACATCTTTTGCTTCTTTGTATGTTTCCCAAGCAATTAATACAGTGCTCTGCTCACAGCCAGTGCTCACTGAATACTGTTGTTACTGATCATCACAGCCAGTTCTCACTAAATATTGTTGTTACTGATATTGATAACTGCGACAAGGCAGATAGTTTTTAAGGACTACTTTTCTAATCTGTTTCCCCATTTGAAATGAGCAGTGAGTTCCAAAATAGAGCTGTCCAGATATCCTGGGTGTTATCAAATGGTGCTGCTTTCTCTTCGACATCCCAGTAGCCACAATTCACTAGTAACTACTTACATGGGACTTCTATTTAGGTTTTTAGAGCATATGTAAGTTGAGTTGTTTTTCTAATTGTGATCAGATGTGTTAATCTAGTTACACTCTTGTAACTGACCCCTTGTAGCCAATAACTCATGTGACTATGGACTGAATATATATGCATATTCTCCTTAGTACAGTGTTCTGCGCATAGTAAATGCTCAGTAGATGCCATTGATTAGCAGCAGGCACTTCTGGGCTTTCATTGACTGCACACACTGACTTTCCTGATCAATTGCTGGTTAATTTGCTCTCTTCCCAGTACATTTCTTTATATAATTCAATTTCAAGAAATGAAACTTGACTTTCCTGACAGGACAAAATTGTTTAAAAAAAAGGGGACTCTGAACACTATCCTTGCCTTTAGAAAATATGGACTTTGTAGTCATAAAAATAAGCACCCCAAGAATCTCAAGTACCTCTGTGGACTCACAGGATACCTACCCTCTGGATATCAAAGTTGAATAATACTGAAATTAGCAAGTTCTTTGGATTTATGGAGTTCTTTGCCCCTGAAAGCCTGTAAACATTTTCCTTGCATTTTTCTTCCCAACATTCCTTTGGGGGCAGTGACAAAACCATCATGCCCATTTTACTGATGGAGCAACTGAGGCATAGAGTGGTAATGGGGCCCATTGAAGGTGTCACAACAGAAGTGTACCACCTACCTGAAGTGTATTTCAGTGCCTGTCTCACTGTAAAGTTCTGTAAAGTTGTAAAGTTCTCCAGGGAAGGGGTCATACTTGCTAACTCTCTTGTGCTTTCCCAAGGTCTTAGTGCAGTTCTGGGCACAGATTAAGTGCTTCTTAATAAATACCATTGATTGATTGATGTGTAAAAATCATAACTCGAAGACCGTAGCTGTCTATCCACTCCCCAAGAAGTCGGGTCAATTTGAGAAATGCTGACTCATGTAACCTTCTGAATAAGCCTTTAAGCCTATTACTCTCCAGCTAATTAAAGTCCTCCCAACAAGGTGCAGTTCTCGATTTAATAAGCTTTATGTCAAGACTGCCCTCACTTGTGTTTTTGTCTAGATTCTCATAACTTTTGGGTTTGAAGGGGCTTATTCCTGATTTGGTTACACTCATTACTTGTCTGCTTTGCTAATAGCAGGGTCATTGTTTAACTTCTGGGTGTTCCAGGTTGTGTCTCTCACAGGGGTCACATTTGATTAGTGTCAGGCAGATTTCTTTGATGGATGTTTGTTGTGGGCTGAATTTGTAAAGGGCAAACCTACCATTTACATGGTGGACAGGTGGTTTTCCATGCTGTTCCAGGTCTTGGCCCTGCCCTCTTCCTTACTGTCATTCTGGAGAGCTTCAGGGTAGGCACCAGTGTCCAGAAAGAGACTAGTGCAGAGTCATCATCATCTCTGGACAGCCCTAGCAAGTGTGCGGATACCTAGGCCAATCAAAAGGCATGCAGAAAAACATAGTCTTAAGGAAGAAAATCTCAGAGTCATCAACATTTGCTTTTCAGTTTTTCCAAGTTGAACTGTGACAAAACCCCAAATATTCTTCTGGTGTTGAGGCAGATGGCATTTAGACCAATTAAGTAAGATACATTATAATATGTTTTTTCAAATCAATTTTGTTTGCCCGAGGAGGACTTAGCCCTTATTATTTGGGCCTCTATTTCCTTATGGATGTCACTGGGGGATGGAGATTATCATTTGAAAAGGCATTACTAGTATATACCATTAGTCCAGAAAGAAGGCACATCTAGATGACAGTTCTATGACATGGTATCCTGTCTGTATGAGTCCAACCTTCATGTGAAGCAGTGGGGCTTGGTGGATAAAGCACAGGCTGCGAGCTAGAAGTCCTGGATTCTAATCCCAACTTTGCCACCTGCCTGCTGTATGACTTTGCTGTATGTCTCCATGCCTCAGTTTCCTCAACTGCAAAATGGGGATTCTATACCTGTTCTCCCTCCTACTTAGACTGTGAGCCTCATGTAGGACAAGGACTGTATCTGACCTGATTAACTTGTATCTACCCCAGTGCTTGGAAGTGCTTGACATTTGAAGCATCATGGTATAGTGGATAGATCACAGGCCTGAGAGTCAGAAGGTCATGGGTTCTAATCCCAGCTCCACCACTTGTCTGCTGTGTGACTTTGGGCAAGCCACTTTACTTCTCTGTGCCTCAGTTCCCTGATCTGCAAAATGGGGATTGAGACTGTGAGCCCCATGTGGGACAGGGACTGTGTCCAACCCGATTTGCTAGTATCTACCCCAGCACTTAGTACAGTGCCTAGCATTCAAGTACCTAACAAATACCATAATTATTAATTACATTGTAAGCACTTAACAAATACCATAAAAAAGACCTTATGTTTTCATATTCTACCCCTCTAGGCTGTAAACTCCTTGTGGGCAGAGAGCATGCCAACCAATTCTGTTACATTGTAGTTTCCCAAGCATTTAGTACAGTGCTCTGCACACAGTAAGTGCTCAATAAATATGATCGATTGATTTCCATACTAAATTGTCATAAAAAGTACAAGTTTCTGAGTCCTGTTATGTTAGGTTGAAAATAATACTGGTTCTGTTACTGCAGATAAGAAACAGATTAGTTCCAAATTTTAATTTTTATAACCTGTTGTCATGTTTGGTGCAGAAATGTCCATGGTGACAAAGTATCATCATACATAGTCTCTCAATTTTGGAAGAAGCTACGTGTATTTGGTTGTCAAGGATTTTACTAAAAAATACTGTCAGAGAGCTTTGGAATTGTCTGCTGACCGTGATAGACAATATGGTGCCCTGAACCTGACCAGTGGCACTGTTTCCCAATTTCCATAGAAGGATGTTTCCATAGCAGAAATGTGGAAACTGTTTCCACCAACCTCGATAATATTTGTGGAAAACAACACAGATTAACTGGAGTTTATCTTTTACCTCAGAGATGTTACCCATGATTCAATTGCATAATGTGCCTTTTAAATTTCAGCTACATGCTGTGAGGTTAAAGCATCTATTGAGAGTTCATGAGGAAAGTATTCTTCAGAAAGTTTGCTTATAAAAACACTTCAGACTGATCATAAATATTATAGCCATTAGCTTGTTAGGGAATGGACTAGATTGCAGAGTCAAAGCAGTAATTGTGCAAATGGGAAGTAATTGGTTATCTAAGAGCAAAGGACTATATTTTAGATGAACCACTTACAACATCTGCTTCCTTGTTTTCCAGTTATTTTGCTACTGCAGCAATATGTCTGATAAGCTTCTTACACAGTAATTGTTGATATCTTAGAATGATCTGTTACCTGCTGCTCACAGCTGGTAAAGACTCTCCCACCCTACAGCAATCTTTGTTACCCTTTCTGTTATGTGGAAATCAGTACATTGCACAAAATCAGTACATTGCACACATACCTAAAAGACCCCTTTAAAAACTAGGTCAATTGGAGAAGCGTTCTGCTGCAGAGACAGATGAATTATTTGGCTATTTCCACCGCAGGGGCATGATCTATTTTGTTTTTCCCTCTCGCCTTCATCCTAATTTTTAACTGCACATGTGCATCAGACCCTACTGTTACTTTTTCAGTGCACATTTTCACACAAATTCTTACCCTGGTCCACGAGTAATGAGCAAAGGGAAAAGATCTCTCTTCTAGAGATAGCTACTTAAAACCCTTTCGAAAGTACAAATGTTTCTTTGCTCTAATAGTGCAACAGTTCCTTTGACTGAAACTAGGAAATAGATTCATAGAAATGCCTGTTAGTAAAGTAGAGACAGCACTTCGGAATGGCATCAGACCCCACTAGTCTAGGGCCACTTACAAGGCCTGAGAGACTCAGGAGGGACAGAAAGAGTAGAGTTTTTTTGAATAATCAATCAATCAATCAGTCGTATTTATTGTGCTTACTGTAAGCAAAGTACAGCATCACAATACAACAGTGAGCTTATATATTCCCTGCCCACAGTGAGCTTACAGTCTAGAGGGGAAGAGAGACATGAATATAAATAAATTACAGCTATGTATATAAGTGCTGTGGGGGTGTTGGGGAGGGGTGATGAATAAAGGGAGCAAGTCAGAAGGGAATGGGAAAAGAGGGCTTAGTCAGGGAAGACCCCTAAGAAACAAGCTGCTAAAACCCAGTATCAAACTAGGGAACTTTAAATCTTCACTCTGACGCTCTCCCAAATGAGGTGTTTTGGTTTGCTCAAAGCCCCAAATTGGGCCTTTCCAGGGCAACTTCAAAACTGTCAACTCTTAGGAAGTCGCTCACCCCACCAAAGCCTGCCCAGTCACCCCTCATTCCCTGTGATAAGGGTTAGGGCTGGGCTCAACTCTTGCAGACCAGAACGTGGCCATCATTGATTGGGGACCATGGGTATAACCATGGAAGAGGGAGAGAGGGTATGTATAATAATAATAATGATGGCATTTGTTAAGTGCTTACTATGTGCCAAGCACTGTTCTAAGCGCTGGGGCACATATAAGGTAATCAGATTGTCCCACATGAGGTTCACAGTCTTAATTCCCATTTTACAGATGAGGTAACTGAGGCACAGAGAAATCAAGTGACTTGCCCAAAGTCACACAGCGGATTGGTGGTGGTGCCGGGATTAGAACCCACAGCCTCTGATTCCCAGGCCTGTGCTCTTTCCACTAAGCCACGCTGAGCCATCTGCATACAATAATATTGCTGTGCAACATCTGCAAAGCTTAAGTCATTATGTGATGATAGGGAACATTCTGCCATGAATGGGAAACAAAGGGCAGGGATAATTCACTGCTCTGTGAGGTGGAAAAATGCAAATTTTGGAGTCCCCCAGGAATTGGTACTAGGATCAGTTTTGTTTGTCACCTTCCTAAAATGATCTTGAAGAAAGGGGCCAGGTCATGGAAATCACTTTGTTTAGTGCTTACTGCAAGTCCATGTTTAATAATAATAATAATAATAATAATAATAACAACAATTATGGTATTTGTTAAGTGCTTATTATGTGCCAAGCAATGTTCTAAGCGCCTGGGTAGATACAAGGTAATCAGGTTGTCCCACGTGGGGCTCACAGTCTTAATCCCCATTTTACAGATGAGGTAACTGAGGCACAGAGAAGTTAAGTGACTTGCCCAAGGTCACACAGCAGACAAGTGGCAGAGCCAGGATTAAAACCCTTGTCCTCTGACTCCCAAGCCTGTGCTCTTTCTATTAAACCACATTGCTTCTCTACATGCCACTGCTGCTTATTGTAAAACATTGACATAGGTTATAGAGGAAGATGTTAGCATGTCTTCCTCCAAATCTTTAAAAGCAGGAAAGGATCTTATCACCTGGAGCATGAGCCTGCCTGAAGATAGGGAAATGGACTGAACTACTTCTTGAGGTCGAATACAGCCCTGTGATTCTGTGCTGAAGTTTATCTGTACATATCTTCAAATTATATATGATAAATTATTCATTTATATTATTGTCTGTCTCCCCCTCTAGACTGTAAGCTCGTTTTGGGCAGGGAACATGTCTTCCAGTTGTGTTATATTGTACTCTCCCAAACCCTTAGTAAAGTGTTCTCCACATAGTAAGCACTCAATAAAAGTCTTTGATTGATTGATTGATCTATCCCAACAGTGCATACATGACTATTTGAAACACAGAATGATCCTCTGCTTCTACCCAGTCAGTTTACAATGGGAACAGGCACAGAACTCATGGGAGAGAGACAAATCACAGGATAGAGAAATTAGGGTCACAGATCGATGAGATGCAGGGCTCACCTACTCTGTGATGGATGCTGCAGTTTTATGCACAAAGTATGGGGTAATCCCTGTCCTGTAAATAACCAAAAAAACCCCCGGAATTGGACCCCAATCTGTTTCAAAGTTAATGTCCCCAAACAACAGTAATTTTGCAACATGAATTAACTTCTCAGCAACCCTCCTACCTGTATGCTGCAGATTCCTCAGAAGGTGAGACAGTTCGTACTGCACTGAAATCCCATCGTATGAGATCATCCTTTTGAGTAAGGGAAGTGTACCGGAACACAGATTTTTTTTTATTTTTCATTCAATTGTCTGTTTAAAAAAGGACATAAAATAACAAGAGCTGATTTGTGGTGGTGGTGCTGCAATATAGAACTTCAGAATAAAAGGTGTGTGTGTGTGTGTGAATGGGTGAAAAATGAACATTATAACCTTGATATTTTGAAGGATTTTTCTCTATCAATTTATACAGCCAATAGTTCTCATATACAACTAGCTCTGAGCAATTTGAAGTTGTAAAGCTTAGTCAGAGACGAGTTATGCACAAAAAGTCTGTGAGGAAAATAAGGTGGGGGGTGGTGGAGGGGGAGGCTTTATTTTCCAGTCTTCCACACTTGACTCAGAATTTATACATACTGTAATGAATTCACCTTTGGTCTGGCACCAGGCAGAGAAAGTTTCAACCCTAAGGGAGAATTTTTCTGAATGTTTAGTGAAAATAGAGATTTATAAACGAAGAGTCATTGCAACTGTGATAATAGCATTTGCTCTTTTGAACACCATTCATTCAATTGAAACTTTTTTTTAGATCTTTAAGGTTGAAAAATAATTATAGATGCTATAGAAAACACTATTGGAACATCATAAGCAAATCCATACTGGGTTAGATCGATGGTCTATCCAGTCCTGTATTCTGTTTCTGACAGTGGCAGCAGAGGTTGCTTGGAAGAATCATTTGATGATTGAATTTTGTGGCTTCCATTCCCATGGTTAGAGGTATATTCCCTGACAACCCTAACTTTCTCTTCAAATAACTCTCTTGGATTTATCATCCAGGATCCTATTTAAACCCATATTAAGACTTCTAAAATATTCAATTTATCCTTCTAATATCCCTATTTTTTCCTCTAACAACTCATTGTGGACTTCCTTTCCTTGAATTTATTCAAACCTTTATTGAATATATTGATAGTTCTAACGGCATTTATTACATGCCTACTGAGTGCAGTGCACTGTGCTAAGAGCTTGGGAAGTAAAACAGAAACACAAGATTTGTACATCCCTGCTCGCCAGGAGCTTATGCGCAGCATGGCTCAGTGGAAAGAGCACGGGCTTTGGAGTCAGAGGTCAGGGGTTCAAATCCCGGCTCCACCACTTGTCAGCTGTGTGACTTTGGGCAAGTCACTTAACTGCTCTGTGCCTCAGTTACCTCATCTGTAAAATGGGGATTAAGACTGTGAGCCCCTCATGGGACAACCTGATCACCTTGTAACCTCCCCAGCACTTAGAACAGTGCTTTGCACATAGTAAGCATTTAATAAATGCCATCATTATTATTAATGTGGGAGAAAATTTCATTTGTCTAGCAGCTGCTAGGTGTGTTTTGAAAAGATTGTCTTTAAGCTTCAGTGGGTGTCCATTCATTCAGTTGCTATGGGATTCAGTGAACAATGATTTTGTGTTCGCTCTGTCTTCACCTTTCAAATTTTTGTGAACGTCAATTATAACCCTTATTATCCTTTGCCTTTTCAGGCTATAGATTCCTAAGCCCGGTGTGGGCAGGGATTGTCTCTCTTTATTGCTGAATTGTACTTCCCAAGTGCTTAGTACCATGGTCTGCAAACAGTAAGCGCTCAATAAATACGAATGAATGAATAATTCTTTCATTATCTCCTCATACAGAAGCTTCTCCATCTGTCTGATTATCCTGGTCACCCTTCTCTGTATCTTCTCCAGCTCTACTGTGTCCTCCCCAAGGGCAGGGATCAGAACTCCCTTGTTTTGGGCTGAAGGAACAGTCAATAGTGACTAATAGAATTTGTTCCTGATTTGTGACTCAGATGTCAGAATCACGTAGCTGTAGCCAGGATTATTTTTCTTCATCTGCATTGCTTTGTATTTGCTCACGCTGAAAAGATCTTCTTTGAGTATATCCCAATAAGCTCAGAATTTCAACACCTAGAAGAATTTAGTGCCATCTATAATCTTGAAGATTCACTCTGCATACTGCTTGTTTGAGGTCATTTATGAAAATGTTAAGGGAAATCAGTCCTAGCATTGATCCCTGGGCTCCGGAACTCAACTGTTTACATTTCTCCTGTCCCCAAAGTGTCCCTGCCATTTCTCATCTTCTAATTATGAATTTTATCCATGACCAAATATTCCATCCAATCCAATGGTTGCTTAATCTTTTAAAAATGCTTTGGTGTGGACTTTTGCTTCTGAAAACTCCAAATCTATTATTTTCTCTGGTTCCCCTCCATCTGTGTGCTTACTGGCTCTTTCAAAGAACACTAGCAGAAAAATGAGGCATATAAATTGCCATTCCACAAACAGGTTGTGGGTTCTTTTTTTTTTAGTTTATTTTTGATCAAATTGCTAGTTGTTAAAGTGGAAAACATTAGTGGATAATTCCCCTTGTCACCACTGGAAACCTTGTTAGATGCCAGTTATGTTGGCAATCTGTCAGTTCTTGAGTATAGTGACTGTTGGTAAGCATAATCAATTTTTGATATTTATTTATTCAGTTATATTGTACTCTCTGAAACACTTAGTCCAGTGCTCTGCACACAGTTAAGTGTTCAAAAAATACCATTGATCGACTGACTGAGATGCTCCAGAAAAAATTATTTGTCCTACTCAATCAGTGGTATTTATTGAGCACTAACTATGTGCAGAGCACTGGACTAAGCACTTGGAAGAGTACAGTGCAACAGAACTAGCAGACACGTTCCCTGCCCATAGTGAGCTCACAGTCTATAGGGGGAAACCAGAACCTCAGAAACCATACCTCTGTTTCTTGTCCAGGTGCGTTATTCAGTGACTCTGTGTGAGGATAATTGGTGTCTGTCCTAATGTGCAGCTTTTTCAATTTCCTCTAACATTGCTTGCTCACTTTCCCCTTTCTAGCCAGGTGGCTTGTACTTCAGTTCCACCATATTTCATGTTAAATTTAAAATTTCTGCCTATAGAGAATGGAATCATGGCACTCCTTTCCAACATCACATGGGTCTTTCCATCCTGGTCTTTCCTGTAGAGTTTATAGCCTGATAGCACTGGATCCCATTGGTTTTCTTCTGATGTCTTATACATGCCAATCATATCCAGATCCTGACTAGCTGCTAAGTATCCCAATTCACCTGTCTTAGTTGGTAAATTTTTAGCAAGTGCAGCAAACATTTGTACTTGCTTCTTCTTACTTGTCCACATCCTCCAGTATCCCCATTTTCTAGGCAGTCGTCTACCACCTATACTTTGTTGGATTTCCTCTAGACCCCCCCGCTTCCCTGCCCCTCTCCCCAGTGCTCCCATGCCTTCCACCTGCCTCCTTCTCAACTCACCAACATTCCCCCAGTTCAGTTTTAAAAGTTTCTTCCTCCTTTTTGATGTTTTGTTAACTGATTTAAAACCCAACAATTTTCCATGCTTTTTGCAGTTCCAATCTATAAACTGCAAGTGAGCTGCAGAGAAAAATGAATGATTCCATAGTCAACCTTAAAAAACATTCTCATTATAATGCTCAGTCACAAAATATATCCTGGGAGGACCTTGTTAGACATGCACAGGAAAGGAAAGTTTACCAACACGGCACTAGAACAAATTGCAGGGCTTAACATGTTAAAGCAGCAGATTGTTTTTAGAGAGAATCACAGTGTAAAAGATGACCAAATGCTCATTATGTTTTTTTTTCCAAGTAATCCATACCCTTATCTGTTACTCTTTTAGTTTAAGGCCCCTGGATAGGAAATATTGGCAAGGTGGTTGCCATTACTTTTTCATAAGGCTCATTTATTGAAATATTTAATTCTAACACAAATAGTCTTTAAAAAGCCCTAGCCCCTGTAACTAGAATCAATTTTTTAATCATGTTATAACAGCAGTGGCAAACTGACACCACACATTTGAAATAAAGGGCTTCATTGTTCAGTTTGACATCAACCCTAAGATGTATAGTTCCAAGTCCTCTCCAGCACTAACTCATCTGATGACATTGTTCATTTTAGGGGGTTGAGATGAAATATTTTTAAATGAGAGGAAAAATGTTAGAAATGGCCATTGTTAGCTTAAATGATCTTGTTCTGCATCCAATTTCATGAGAAACAAATTATACAATGTGCATCAATCACCATTTTTTCTCCGAATGATTGATTTTCCATTGAATAGTATCATTAGTTAGCAAATGGCAGCATAAATATTTGATCACCTTGTTATTTTCTCCACTATTACATTCCACCCTGGTCATATATTCTCATACCTTTTGCTTCTCTAACTTTCCAAGATTAGAGACTGTGATAAATTAAAGGGGGAAAAGACAATAAAAAGAATTAACCTGTAAATTAGCAGAGGAAAGGAAAGGATCTAGAAGTCAGTAAATATCTGGCAGTAGAAACATTTTTTATTTTCAGAATAATGTACTTTGTATACTCTTATTTATCTTGTACGAGGCTTAGTCACAGAAAGAAACTGAATGCTTTGAAACTGATCTCAAAGACTACCATTCAGAAACCCAGAATTTTAAAGGTTTTTATTAAAAGATACAATTAATGAAAGGTAGATTTGGACATTTCTATAGCTGTTGCTTAAACTCTGAGACTTATGTAAAAGAAAGTTTTAATAAAAAAATTCGGGTGGAATAAAAGCTGAGAGCTATTCAAGTTGTATGCCACCCCAATCTTATTTGAAAAAATGAAAGAAAACTCGGAATGAAAACTCTATCCCCAAAGCTAAATTCTGTTATCTCTATAACCCCATCTGGTTGTCCTTTTGATTTCCTCCAAGAAGCTCCGGTCAAGCTGTGAATATAATTTGCCTCTTGTACAGCAGACTTTAAGCTGGAGAGAGTTTGCCAACACCATGTGGGAGAAAAAGTTTCAGATGTATCTTTAAATTATATATTATAAATTACTTATTTATTCATATTACTGTCCATCTCCCCCTCTAGACTATAAAATCATTATGGGCAGGGAACATGTCTACTAATTTTGTTGTATTATACTCTCCCATGTGCTTAGTACAGTGCTCTGCACACGGTAAGTGCTCAGTAAATACCATTGATTGATGGATTGATGGGAATGCATCCTATGGTTTGCTTTATGTAGAAGTTCCTTGGGGAAACACATTTTTACAGTCATTAAGAAAATTTTCACTGATGCATTCTGGGATGTTCATCTGTTCCACTGTCTCCTGCTCCCTCTTAACTTTAAAAATTGTAGGCCTGCCTTGCCAAGTTCAAGAAGTTTAGTCACTCGATGTTAGCGAGTGGGATGCAGCCTTCTTGGACTACCTCAGCTTGCCGGTGGGTGGGAGGATGAGGACTGGGGGAGAGGAAATATCCCTGAATGCAGCCTATCGGTGGGTTGGCATTCCCCAACCCCTCCTGCACTGTCTGTTGGCTCTGAACCACTAGTACCTCCATCTTCCCAGATAGTTCTGCCCTGACACTTGGCCCTCACCATCTCTGGTTCACCTCCTCCGGCCCCCCAGAACAACATGTCTTCCAAATTTGCCTCACTCACCTCTGGAAACCACTCTGGCCCAGGCAGGCGGCAGTTGTGACTGTGGCTTTGGACAACAGCCCTATCCTTGTCACAGCTAGCAGCCAGCAGCCCAGGGGAGGGGGTCTACCACTACCATGGTCCTGGTGACTGATTTCTATTTCTAGGGTCATTTCCATCGCAAGCTCCAGCAGGCAGCCTGGGGATGTGGTGCAATTGACCTCAGGCATGAAGCTCATTCGTCACAATTGTGGCAGTGGCAGGGAAGGCTGCTCCATGGCTGGGGCTCTCCTAGTTGCTGCCATTGGTGAGCCCTGAGTTGTGGTGGTGGCAGCAGTAATAGCAACTGTGGTAACTGGTGGTTTTTGATGATTGGGAGGAGAGTGAAAGGCAGAAAATGGAGACAGAATAGACAGAGGTAGGGGAAAATAGAGAAAAATTCTGTGTGGGTGCGTGTGTGTGACAGAGAAAGAGAATGTTTGTCAGAAAGTGATCCATTAGGCACATACAGCACTCACAAAGATGACACCTTTTGTTTGAGGCAGCTTACTGGCAGTAGCAGCCTAGAAAAACAGAGAGAGAAAGCGGCAGAACCTCCTCTTCCCTTGCTGTTATGCTCCCTGGTCTCTTCTTACCCTTTTTCTGAACCAGAGATGATAAGACTCAGAGTACTGATGATTAGTTGGGGAAAGCTTGTTGGGGGAGATGGAATTTTAAGAGGGCTTTGAAGGTGGGGAGAGTAAAGATCTGGAAAATTGTCAGGGAAGGGAGTTCCTGACCCCAATATGAGGAACGGGGTTGGAGACTGGGAAGGAGAGAGTCGGATACAACCAGGAGGTGGACTTGGGAGGAGCAAGCATGTGAGCACAGGAGTCATGGATGAGGAGAGCCGAGGAGTAAAGTGGAAAGAGCTGGTGGAGAGCCTTGAAGCCCAAGGAATGGAATTTTTGCTTGATGCAAAAGGAGCTGGTCAACCACTAGAGAGTTCTGAGGAAAAGGGAGATTGTTCTTAGCAATTTTTCAGCATAATCCAGGCAGCAGCCAGGAGAATGGACTGACAGGGGAGAGACAGGAAGCAGAGAGGCTAATACAATAGTTCAGTTGTGATATGCTGAGGTCCCAAATCAGGGTAGTAGCCTGTATCAGTGAAGGAGAACTTGCTCAAACTGTTTCTGAGGAAAAATGGTCAATTTTTAGCAGTAGATTTGCTATGGCCAACAATGAGTAGTTGAGGTTGATATCAAGGTTGTGGGTTTAGGTCAGAGGAAGGATGTGGGTAATGTTGGGAGGAGGGAAGAATTGAGGGGGGAAGATGTACAGGTCAGTTGTGGACATGTTTGAGTTGCTAACAGGTCATCCAAGTGTAGATGTCCTAGAGGCAAGAGGAGCAGCATAGCCTAGTGAAAAAAGCATGGGCCTGGGAGTTAGAGGACCTGGATTCTAATCCTGGTTTTTCCAATTGCTTGTTGTATGACCTTGAGCAAGTCACTTAACTTCTCTGTGCCTCAGCTTCCTCAACTGTAAAATGGAGATTAAATACCTGTTCCCCCTCCTACTTAGACTGTGAGCCCCATGTGGGCAGGGACTGTGTCTGACCTAATTCACTTGTACCTGCCCCAGAGTTTAAAACAGTGTTTGGCACATAATAAGCGCTTAAGAAATACCAGACACACAGAAAGAGGAGATACAGAATTGTATGATGGATTGGAAGGGATTGGGCTGGAGAGGTAGATTTGCATGTTAGCCACCTAGAGATGGTAGCTGAAGCTATGCTAATAGATAATGAATTCATTCATTCAATCGTATTTACAGTGTACTTACTCTGTGCCAAGCACTGAACTAAGTGCTTGGGAGAGTATATTATGGCAATACACAGACACAGTCCCTGCCCACAATGAGCTTACAGTCTTGGGGTACACTTTAGAGAGTGAGTATGAGTAGAGAGAGAAAAAGGCCCCGTCTTGGGGGAGACTGACAGTTAGGGGATGAGAGGTGGAAGAGGACACAGCAAAGGAAACAGAAGGACCATTTGGAGAGGCAGGAGAACTCGACTATGGGAACGGGATTGGACTCCTGGTCAAACCATGAAATCCTAGTAAGTAAATACCACTGGTAGAAAAGCACTGCTCTAAATCATGTTTGTTTAGTCAAAATCACTTTGCGTATGGAGGCAATCATCCCAGCTAATGGTGTTAAATAATCAAATGGATTGGAATTTACTTTAGATACTTTGATGCCAAGCAGGACATTTATTTTGCACAGTAAAGCTGGGTACATCTTGATTCTAGTAAGTGACAGGGGCTGGAGCAATATCTCTAAAGTCCTATAGCAAGTAATTAAGAGAGGCAATAACTATCAATAGTAACTCCTCCTAGGCAAACTGTCATGAAAGTAGCAATATTCGTAACTGTCAATAATAAATTTGCCTTTACTTCCCTGTATCTACCCAATAAGAGTTTATGGGGAAACACACATAACATAGCTGCTGCAAAATAGAATGATACTGAGTTATAACAGTGACTCTGTAGAAGAATATTTATGCATATATATGTGTATGTGTGTCAGTGGTATTCATTGAGTGCTTACTATGTGAAAATCACCATACTAAGAGCTTGGGAGCAGCGTGGCTTAGCTGAAAGAGCCTGAGCTTGGGAGTCAGAGGTCGTGGGTTCTAATCCCGGCTCTGCCACTTGTCAGCTGCGTGACCTTGGGCAAGTCACTTAACTTCTCTGTGCCTCAGTTACCTCATCTGTAAAATGGGGATTAAGATTGTGAGCCCCATTTGGGACAACCTGATAAACTTGTATCTCCCCCAGCACTTAGAACAGTGCTTGGCACCTAGTAAGTGCTTAACAAATACTATCATTATTATTATTATTATTATTATTACAACAGAGTTAGCAGATATGTTTCTTGCCCATAACAAGCTTACAGTTTAGAGGGGGAGGCAGACATTAATATAAATAAATGATTTATAATATATAATTTAAAGATATGTACATAGGTGGTGTGGGGTTGAGGGTGGAGCAAATATCAAATGCCCAAAGGTCACAGATCCAAGTGCATAGATGATGCAGAAGGGACAGGGATCCAGGGAAAAGAGGGTTTAATTGAGGATGGCCTCTTGGAGGAGATATGACCTTAATAATACTTTGAAGGTGGGATGTGTGGTGGTCTGACAGTGCTTTACACATAGTAAGCCCTTAAGAAATGCCATTATTATTATTATTATTGTTATTCATTCATTCAATTGTATTTAATGAGTGCTTATTGTGTGCAGAACACTGTACTAAGCACTTGGAAAGTACAATACAGCAATAAAGAGAGACAATCCCTGCCCACAATGGGCTCACACTCTAGAGGAGGGGAGACACACATCAATACAAGTAAACAGGCATCAATATAAATAAATAAAATTATAGATATACATGTATATAAATAAGTGCTGTGGGGTGTGGGGAAGAGCAAAGGGAGTCAGTGATGTGGAAGGGAGGGGGAGCTGAGGGAAAGTGAGGCTTAGTCTGGGAAGGCCTTTTGGAGGAGGTGTGCCTTCAGTAGGGCTTTGAAGGAGGGAGAGTGATTGTTTGGCAGATTTGAGGAGGGAAGGGGTTCCTGACCAGAGGTAGGACATGGGCTAGTGACTGGTGGTGAAACAGTAGAGATTGAGGTACAGTGAGAAGGTTAGCACCAGAGGAACAGAGTGTACGGTCTGGGATGTAGAAGAAGAGAAGGGAGGTGAGGTAGGAGGGGGAAAGGTGATGGAGAGCTTTAAAGCCAATAGTGAGTTTTTGTTTGATATGGAGATGGCTAGGCAACCCCTGGAGATTTTTGAGGAGCGGGGTGACATGCCCTGAACTTTTCTGTAGAAAAGTTCCGTTCCGAGCAACGGGGTGAAGTATGGACTGGAGTGGGGAGACACAGGAGGTTGGGAGGTCAGAAAGGAGGCTTATGAGTGGTTGTACTAACGTGGTAGCAGTTTGAATGGTGAGGAAAGGGCGGACCTTGACAATGTTGTGAAGGTGAGCCTGAAACGAGGGAGTTTCAGTCTAGGGAGACGATATGGGAAAGGAGTTGGCTGCAAGAAATATGTGATCAGGGCACAGCAAGTAAGCAGGTGCTAGAGGACCAAAGTGTGTGGGATGAGCTGTAGTAGAAGATCAGTGAAGTGAGGTAGGATCAGGCGAGCTGACTGTGTGCTTTAAAGCCTATGGTAAGGAGTTTCTGTTCGTTGCCGAGGTGGATGGGCAGGTATTGGATATTCTTGAGGAGTGGGGAGATATGAACTGAACATTTTTTAAGAAAAATGATCCATGCAGCTGAGTGAAGTATGGACTGGAACAAGGAGCAACAGGAGCCCGGGGGGTCAGCAAGCAGGCAGAGACAGTAATCAAGGCGATATAGGATAAGTGCTTGGATCAGTTTGGGAGCAGTTTGGATGGAGAGGAAAGGGTGGATTTGAGCGATGTTGTGAAGGTAGGACTGACAGGATTTGGTGACAGATTGAATATGTGGGTGCAATGAGAGACATGAGTCGAGGACGACGGCAAGATTATGGGTTTGTGAGATAGGGAGGACAGTGGGGATAGTGAGGATAGCCCTCATAGACTAGGGTTAGGTGGATGTTGGACTTTGAAGGAAAGAACAGAAAATAAGGGATTGGTGACAGTAGAGAACTAGCTTCCTGCTAAAAAGTAATCTATTCAATTATCTTCAATAGGCAGTCTTTGAAAATGAGAAGAATGGGGTTCTTACTATCGAGCAATTGGATTTTAACTGGAAAACAGGCTACAAAAACTGATGCTTATCATGAAAAGATCTCTGAGTATCGTTTAATTATACCTGAGGTATTTCTGACTTGATGTGTGGGTAGGAGGCGTAGCATTTCCAACTAGTGCTGCTATTATCTCACGGTTCTCCAGATTAATTTTTTCATCTCAGGACAGTGAACACAATCTTCCACCCTCCTTCATTCATCCCATTTCACAGGCAGACTCCTGGCAGAGGCTTGAAAATGCCAACAAAAATATATCTAAGTAGTACCCTTAGTTTCCAGCTATTAGTAATACAAATGCTGGCTTCTATCCATTATCAAGCTTAATAATAATCATTTGCTAGAGAAGTGAGGTGTGTGTTTTAGATGTCTCTGATGCTGGCTGTATAGAGCACTGATCCGTTTGCTACTGAAACATTCAGGGAACAGCTAAACCTGCTTCAGTACGGCCTGTTTCACATGAGGCATCCAGGGAGAGTAGGTGCATTTTGGGATGAGTTCTTACATGCACACACATGCACACACACATATGTAGTATTTCTTGGATAGTGGTGGGTAGTGGGGATAGTGAAGATAACCCTCAAAAATCAGGGTTAGGGGGAGGTTGGACTTTGAAGGAGAGAACAGAAAATAATGGATTGGTGACACTTGAGGATTAGCTTGCTGCTACAAAGTTTTCTGTAAGACTCTTCTGAATATTTTAGAACTGTCTTGACCAGTGCATTGGTGTGATCAAAAACCTTATCTGAGGCCCAGGAATAAAGAGGCCTTCAAAGGGAATAAGTCAATAAAGCTATTTTGTGACTTTCAGAAGCAGATTGAAGCTTCACACATAACACTCACCAAATCTCACCTCTCTCCTTCTTGCTCACCCATTGAACCATTCCCAATTGTGAAAGCCCAAAATATAGTCATCATTTCAGTTTTATTAATTCCAAAGACATGCCTGAGAGTGAGAATCTGTCAAAATATTTTTCCGTGGTTGTTTAAAACCAGAACAGGGCTTAAAGAGGGAGAAAGACCCTAAACCTTTTATAATGTCATTTCACAGCAATGCTTCACTGAAGAATTTATGGCCTTAATCATCACTTTTCTGAAATTCTGAAGTTTCATTTTCCTTCCCAACTTAATCATTGTACTTGTGAAAGCAGGTTCAAATTTTAACTCAACATTTCATTATTGTCTGAATTATCAGGTTTCTTACTGACTCCAAACCTAGTTTTGTTCACTATCTATCCCACAGTGAAAACCCTAGAAAGAGAGCATTTTTCCTTATGCTGTTAAGGTAGGGGAAGTTAAAAATTAAGTAACTAAAACTCAATTCAAGTACAGTCAGTTATAAAAAGATTCCAATCATTGACATTTTGAGAAAATTAGAATTCACTATTAAGAACTTCAATCTAATAGCAAAGGTCAACACATCTCCAAATCAAGTACTACTTGCTGCTGTGATCTTCAGCTCTGTCTGTCATTGTTTTAATTGACCATCAGAGTGTCAATGCTTTACCATTAAGTAAGTTGATGTATTGACCCATGACCAATCTAGGCTTAATTTTAGACAATTTTGATGAGGAAGAAAATTGCACATTATAATCACCTGTTTCTCCAGGCAGGAGAGGAAATTTTATTTTGGTGATTCTAAACCCAAAAGAAATTTCCCAAGAAAGTTGCCTGATCAGATTGCAATAACTATGGAAGTTTCATAACTTTGAGTAATAACTCAAATCATCTCACAACCACTATTAGTCATAAAAAGAATATTAAGGTGCTATGGATAGACCAGAGACTACATAGTCTGTAGGAAATCTGGGTTATGAAAACATTTTGAGGACATGTCAAGTAGAAATGTGAAGAAATGATCCAGTTAAGGAATTTATTAGCTATGTCATTTGATTTAATTTTAATTTTAGGTAATTTTGGTGTAAAAAACCTTTATGTACTAGAGACAAAAGGACTTTTTGAGGATGGTGAAATTTGAATTGAAAACTTTAATTCTGATGACTAACTGATTTCTTCTGAAAATGACTGGGAACCAATAGAACAACAGTTCTACAACTGGGAGATGTCAGTACTGGTTATTGTTTTCTATTTTTGGAAAAGTGTAATTGCCATGAAGTTTATTGGTTCAGTATAGATGCAGTTCCTGTTATCAAGGAGCACACAAATTTGTGGGAATAAATCTAGATAAACACAACAACGATCTAAAATCATAAAAGACATTCACAGAATTGAGAGTTTCCTGAATTGGGATGGTGTGGAGTAGGGGGTGGGCCTCCGAAGGACTGGTGAAAAAGATTGATTCTGAGCTGAGTCCTTAAGGAACACATTAGTTGGTGGGGGTTGGATGAGGAGGGTGATATTCTGGACCACCAAAGGGATGCATGCCTTCCTTTTTCGACAAGAGAGACTTTCTGTTGATAATGATGATGGCATTTATTAAACACTTACTATGTGCAGACACTATGGTAGGTACAAGATGATCGGATTGGATACAGTAGCTATACAACAAAGCACTCACTGTCTAAGGGGCAGGGGGGGACAGTCATTTTCTCTACATATTTAAGATGAGGAAACTGAGGCCCAGAAAAGTTGTGACTTGCCCAAGATCACACAGCAAGCAAGTGGTGGAGGCAAAACTAGAATTCAGGTTCTCTGACACCCAAGCCCATGCTCTTTTCACTAGGTCATGCTGTTGACTTGAAGAGAAAGTTTTTTCACTATGGTGATGTTATTCATGGTACCAAGCCTTCAGCTCAACTTTTCTATGAAGTAGCAATAAGTTGGGCCAAAATTTGGCCTGGAACTTCCCACCTCAATGCAGTCCTTCAACTCTTGATTTGTCAGTGGATTGCTTAATATTGGATAAATCTAAAATAAATTAAGAAAATTTGGATGAGATCATTTTTCTGTATAGAATAAAATTTCTGCCCCAGTACTCTATAGGGAAGACCTGAAATAAGTGCCTAACTAAAATTAAGAGTAAGCTCATTATGGGAAGGGAACATATTTGCTAATTCTGTTGTATAGTAATAATAATAATGATGATGGCATTTATTAAGTGCTTACTATGTGCAAAGCACTGTTCTAAGTGCTGAGGAGGTTACAAGGTGATCAGGTTGTCCTATGGGGGGCTCACTGTCTTAATCCCCATTTTACAGATGAGGTAACTGAGGCACAGAGAAGTTAAGTGATTTGCCCAAAGTCACACAGCTGACAAGTGGTGGAGCTGGGATTTGAACCCATGACCTCTGACTCCAAAGCCCAGGCTCTTTCCACTGAGCCATGCTGCTTCTCTATAATAATGGCATTCGGTAAGTGCTTACTATGTGTGAAGCACTGTTCTAAGAGCTGGGGTGGATACAAGGTCATCAGGTTGTCCCACGTGGGGCTCACAGTTTTCATCCCCATTTTACAGATGAGGTAACTAAGGCCCAGAGAATAATAATAATAATAATAATAATAATAATGATGGTATTTGTTAAGCACTTACTATGTGCAAAGCACTGTTCTAAGCACTGGGGAGGTTACAAGGTGATCAGGTTGTCCCACGGGTGGCTCACAGTTTTAACCCCCATTTTACAGATGAGGTAACTGAGGCACAGCGAAGTGAAGTGACTTGCCCAAGGTCACCCAGAAGACATGTGGCAGAGCCGGGATTAGAACCCATGATCTCTGATTCCCAAGCCTGGGCTCTTTCCAATGAACCACACTGCTTCTCAAGCTCTCCCAAGCTCTTAGAACAATGTTTTGCTAATAGTAGGCACTCAATAGTCCTGTCTCTAAGCCCAAGCCTGGGCCCTGAAGTCATCACAATGATCTATTTGACAGGAAACCCCTCAGGCTTTTCCACTGCACTATGGCCCTGTTTGCTTCCTGTCCCCCCACCCCCACCCCCACCCCAAGTCCCCACTCCATTGTAAATTAGATAGACTCAGAGTCAAAAGTACATTAATTGGAGAAGCAGTGTGGCTTAGTGGAAAGAACCCGAGCTTGGGGGTCAGAGGTTGTGGGTTCTAATCCCGCTTCTGCCAGTAATCAGCTTTGTGACTTTGGGTAAGTCACTTCACTTCTCTGGGCCTCAGTTCTGTAAAATGGGGGTGAAGGCTGTGAGCCCTACATGGGACACCCTGATTACCTTGTATCTACCCCAGTGCTTAGAACAGTGCTTTGCACATAGTAAGTGCTTAACAAATGCCATCATTATTATTATACCAGCAGTTTGATGAACGCTGGGGCATTCTCTGCCCATCAAATGTAGCTCCAGACCAATAACCAATAATGAAACTAGTATAAGAAAGCCATCTCCTGGCACGGCTACCACTTTTTCAAGAACTCAACCTACTGTATTTCCAGGTGTGGAGCCATAGCAGTCCAATAGTATTTCAGGAACCGACCAACAGGGAGACATGGAGTGACATGGAGACTCCTGGAGGGTATAAGTGATTAAAAACAAAATTCTGGTCCAAAGTTCTGGTTCAGGTAACAGGAGAAGATCTATCAATTCATCAGTGGTATTTATTGAGCTTTCACTGTGTGCAGTTACAAGGACTGTACTAGGCATTTAGAAGAGTACAGAACAACAGAATTGGTAGATATGTTCCCTGCCCACAGTGAGCTTACAGTCTGGAAGAGTCTCTAGCTGGTAGCTAGTCGGTTCAGCCAGTCAATCAGTAGTAATTATTGAACACTTGTTGGGTTCAGAAAACTGAACTAAATTTTTGGTAGAATACAATAAATGTAGAAGACCTGATCCCTGATCCTAAGGAGCTTAGAATATAGTGGGGGAAACCAACACAAAAATAATTTACAAATAGGAGAAAGAAGAGCTCTAGTAGAAGAGTATGTATTCATTCATCCATTCATTCAATAGTATTTATTGAGTGCTTACTGTGTGCAGAGCACTGTACTAAGCGTTTGGGAAGTACAAGTTGGCGACATATAGAGATGGTTCCTACCCAACAACGGGCTCACAGTCTACAAGGGGGAGACAGACAACAAAACAGAACATGTGGACAGGTGTCAAGTCATCAGAATAAATAGAATTAAAGCTAAATGCACATCATCAACAAAATAGAATAGTAAATATGTACAAGTAAAATGAATAGCGTAATAAATCTGTACAAACATATATACAGGTTCTGTGGGGAGGGGAAGGAGGTAGGGCGGGGGGAATGGGGAGAAGGAGAGGAAAAAAGGGTACTCAGTCTGGGAAGTCCTCTTGGAGGAGGTGAGCTTTCAATAGGATGATATGGACAGATAAAATGATTTGGACAGAAAGGACAAAAGGACAATGAGAGGCAGTAGTGTGGAGATGACAATACATGAATCCTGGAGATCCAGGCTTAAATTTAACAAGAAGTAATTCTCACCAAGCCCCATTTCATTAGCTCATTAGGAAGGCAGGTCACGTTTGTGCTATTAAGAAACAAGCAGGAACTCTGAACTTTTTTCAAGTTTCCATTAGGTTTGCGTGGTGCAGACATGACAACGAAGACTTAGTCCATTAGACAAAACCATTATTTCCAGGCAGGAGAGCAATAAGCTATAATGAAAGAACAGAGTCCTTGGCATTTGCCCAATCTCTCACAGCCCATCTTGTTTTGATCATAAATCTGTGTTTCTCCCATTTGCCTTTTCCCTGTTGCAGTTTAGTAACCTCAGGAAACACCAGAAAAGCCAGAGGGAGGGAATAGAAGAGAAGGAGGGAGAGAAAACAAGGAGAGGCAGGGATGTTTTGTTTCTGAACTCTCTTCAGGCTTTAGTTGCTCCCTTACATGCTCCCTTTTTGTAAACCCGTTTTGTGCAGGAAGCATGTCTGCTAATTTATTCATTCAGTCATATTTATTGAGCACTTACTGTGTGCAGAGCACTGTACTAAGCACTTGTTAATTCTACAGTTAATTCTGTTGAACTCTCCCAAGCACTTAGTACAATGCTCTGCCCATAGTAAGCACTCAATAAATACCATTGCTTGATTATGTGACAATTCATTTACTTATTCCTACAGAGATCAGACAAGCCCACTGAGTCTTCTGTCTTTCCTAATACGGTTTCCTGGGGTGAATAACCTAGGATACCTAGAATAAAGAACTTAGATTGGGATTATAATCTGGGATGATTATTAAACATTTTCTAGAGAGGAAGCCTGGAAAAATTCCATTTCCTTTCAGGCTCCTCTTCCTCTTCACATCCTTTAACTGTGGGGGTCCTACAGAGCTCTGTTCTGGGTCCTTTAATTTTATCAATCTACACTGGTTTTTTGGGGGGAGCTCATCTGTTCACAAGGCTTCAACTTTCAACTTTATGCTGAGGATTGTCACATCTTTCTCACCAGCCTGGACCTCTCGCCTAATAATCTCACATTTCCTCCTGCCTCCAAGACATCTTAGATATCTTCAAATGGATGATGTGCAGGTACCTTAAACTCAATATGACAGCAACTGAAATTCTCATTTTCTCCCCACCACCTGTCTTCTCATTCATTCATTCAATCATATTGAGCACTTACTGTGTACAAAGCACTGCACTAAGCACTTGGAAAGTACAATTCAGCAACAAATAGAAACAATCCCGACCCAACACTGGGCTCACAGTCTAGAAGGGAGGAGACAGATATCAAAACAAGTAAACAGGCATCAATAGCATCAATATAAATAAACAGAATTATAGATATTGAAATGAGAGCCTATTTAGCCTTTCCTAAATGAAAGGAAGGCTTTTTGGAGACAGTGTGATATTTACAACCCAGCCCACACATTTTGCTCCTCTAATAACGACATATTCACTGTATCTTGATCTTCACTATCTTGCCGCCAACCCTTTGGCCACATCCTTGCTCTGGCCTTGAACACACTCCCTCCTCATATCTGACAACTACTCTCCCCACCTTCAAAATATTATTGAAGGCACATATTCTCCAAGAGGCCTTCCCTGACTAGGTCCTCATTTCCTCTTCTCCAACTCCCCTCTTTGTCACCCTTGCACTTGGATTTGCACCCTTTATTCACCCCTCACTGAGCCCCACACCACTTATGTGCATATCTGTAATTCATTGATTTATATTAATGTCTCTCTCCCCCTCTAGAGTGTAAATTGATTGTGGGCAGGGAACCAACCTGTCTACCAACTCTGTTATACTGTAGTCTTCCAAGTGCCTAGTACAGTCCTCTGCACACAGTAAGTGCTCAATACATATGATTGATTGATTTGAAGGTGAGGAGAGAGGTGTTTGTTGGATATGAGTGGGGAGTGAGTTCCAGGCCAACTGCCATAAACCCTATAGCCCTGATTCCCCTAGCTGCTTAAATTAGCAGAGAGCCCAGGCATACTTGGGTCCAGGACGAGAAAGCTGACCTGAGTCCAAGACTCCTTCACCCACTTTGTCTCTTCCACCAGAATACTTACCAACTGTAGTCTTTGAGCACAATTAATATTAGGTGTGTAATATTGGTGAAACTGCAATGCTTTTCTCCGACCTCCGCTAGAACACTCAGATGACCTCTACTAAAACACTTAACATAATGAATTACTAAAGGGAAAATGAGGGATGTCGACAGGTAAAGATAGGGAAAATGGATGTTGCATTCCTAAGCATTAGGATGGATGTCAAGGAGGACAGCCAATATTTGTTCTTCCAAGCATCCCTGGAAGACACACTAAGCTGTTGGGTCCCCTTATGTCACCCTACCTGAAAGTGGCACCCTAAATGGGACCTGCCACCGGCCATTTTTAGGTGGTGGGATGGAAGTCCCAAAAGTGTGACCATCCTTCCTAACTGGTCTACAAGGATCCATACACGGCATGTTTTATGCTCCTCCTACCCTTGGCCTTGAAGCAGCAGTAGCTAAGTAGCAAAGTACACCATTTCTTCCTAGAAATCACCTGACATTAATCAATCATGCTGTTATTCCTGTGCAGGTGCTTCAGTGTGATAAGGATAGATGCACAGTGGACAATAATTAATGGGGAATAAAAATCACTTTCACGATTTAAACATTTAAAGGAGTTAAAAGCTGTAATTAATTTTGTGACAGGATTTTTTTGTTATTTCTTTTCCTGCATTGTTTTTGTTAAAAGGAGCCTAAAATATTGAACATGGTCTGTAACAGCCAAAAATGTCTTTGAAAAACAGCCAGTGCCTTTCTTCTCAATCTTTGGAATAACAGACATGAAAAATATTATGAAAAATAGACACTACATTCTGCAGTATAGGGAAATAGCAGGACAGGGGAAGAATTTGGGGAACTTTGGGAAGGCATGAAGGGGCAAAGCCTCTGGTCTTCTTTGATGTAGTTAGGTTAGGGATGCTGGACCCCCTCCATCTTCCTAGGCTGACAGAAGGCCTTCCAGAACCATTGTAGCTCCACAGGAGCAGGCAGAATAGTGAATGATCTGTGATTCAAGTGATCACAGTACAAAGAGGGAGAGAAAGGAAAATGGCACCAGCACTGTCATTGCAACAGCGAAGGCAACAGTGCAATAAGGAGCAACCGTTTACCACTCATGATGGGGAAGGGTGGTTTGCCAGTCGCTTACTGGGCAAGTCACTTAACTTCTCTGTGCCTCAGTTATAAATAAATAGAAGTACAGATATATACATAAGTGCTGTGGGGCAGGGAGGAGGGGGAAGAACAAAGGGAGTGAGTCAGGGTGACCTGGAAGGGAGTGGTAGATGAGGGAAAGTGGGGCTTAGTCTGGGAAGGCCTCTTGGAGGAGATGTGCCTTCAGCAGGACTTTAAAGGTGGTCAGGGTAATTGCCTGGTGGATTTGAGGAGGGAGGGTGTTCCATGCCAGAGGTAGGATGTGGGCCAGGGATCTGTAGTGAGACAGGCGAGATTGAGGCACGGTAAGAAGGTTGATTAGTATGTGAGATTTGAAAGTAACTCTCCTTGTGCCCGAACAGTGAAAGAAGCCACCATCTAGAACAGATTGAAAAGGTGTAAAATTTTGGTGGGGTCAAAGAAATATGATCTGGGAAGCTTAGACTCATTGAAATGACAGGCTTGACAAGTGTTCTCAGAATTCCCAAGTTAACTTGATTTCTGCTATCTCTTGCACTGTGGAGGACTCAAAAACAAGCAGATTACCAGGAAAAATATGTGGAAAGGGATGATTAGGTTATAGGTTTAAAGTTGAAGAATGAAATTATTTTATTAAAATGTATTATTCATAATATGAAAAATTCAGCCCTCATCTTTTGTTGACATACGATTATTAGATTCTCAAGGATTACTTGAATATGTTTTGTGACTGACACAACATAAATGATACTAGAACTTTTTGAACCAAAGAAGTAATTTAGAAATTCGATACTGTGGTAAAGGAAAACAAATTGTCCTTGTCTGTTAGCATAAAATGGCCCTAAAAATATACAACTGCAATTTCATGGCTGACCTGTGCTGTAATTTGCAGCTGATGGTTCACTAACCACAAATTTTAATTTGAGATACCCTGGTTTTAGCTAGATAAATATATGTGGAAACCATAATGCAACACCTCTCCATATGAGAAAAGAGACAAAGATGATAGCAGAGTAGACTGAAAGGGACTTCTCATATTATTCCCTTATTAATCCAAATCTTATAGGTTTTAAAATGATAAATCCTTTCTCCGAGACGAGGAGGGGATGGAGTGGTGTGTGGGGGAGGGAATTTTTCACTACAGATAGTATTGAGAAAAAGAATGCATCTTAGTTGATATTTGTTTAATGTTTGTTTTGTGACTCTCTGCTCCACATCAGGCCTTTGTACTTGTATCATCATTATAATAATAATAATAATTTTGGTATTTGTTAAGCGCTTACTATGTGCTAAGCACTGTTCTAAGTGCTGGGGGAGATACAAGGTAATCAGGTTGTCCCACATGGGGCTCACAGTCTTAATCCCCATTTTCCAGATGAGGTAACTGAGGCACAGAGAAGTTGTGACTTGCTCAAAGTCACACAGCTGATAAGTGGCGGAACCATGCTCTTTCCACTGAGCCATGCTGCTTCTCTAATCATCACTGGTTATCCCATCCAGGGAGTGATACAGAATGATCCTCCTTTGGGTGAATGAGTTAGTCCGAGCTGGTGAGTGAGAGTAGTGGATATACAAGCAGTCCTTGACTTAGAACATTTCAAGATACAACCAACAGCACTTAAAACATTTCTAAATTTATACCCTATGCTTTTCATTGGGTTTCACTTTAATGGCACCGGTTTCCTTTATGGCATAACTCAGTTTACTACCTTAAGTATAGTACTTAATCAGAAGTACTGATTAAGCTGCAGAAAAATGGAGAAACAATGTTAAAAGTCATTATTTGGGGAAGGAGGGAAAGGGCAGAGGGTTATCTGATTTCCATGCAGTCAACCAGGGAAAATCACCAGGGGAGGTCAACATCACTAGTTTTCTAATGATGAGGTAAAAGTTGATTACCCTATTGTGGAGCCTTTCTGATGCAATATTATCCATCTATAATTGAATGAGTACACATGCAATTACATAAATGAATAACATGAATAAAAATATATAAATAAAATGACATATTGTCATAAGCAGCAACCTTTGTTCTTGTTGAGCACTGTACTAGGTAGGTGCTTAGGACCAGATAATAAACATTAAAGGCATGGTGACTGATGGGGTGACAGGACTAGGAATGGGGGAGTCTTATTCAGAGAATATCTCCCGGTGACTTTTTAGGAAGACTTTGATGGATGGAAGGGAGATATTATGGAGCAGATTTTTACATACAGTAATTATTGTTCCTCTTTTCCTCTAGGTTTTATAGCAGTTGCAATGAGTTTTGGAGGCTAGGAAGAGGGAAACAAATATTTGAACTAGTCCTCTCATGGCTTGGAAGAGCTATTCTTTCCAGAATTGGAGGCTGAGGAAAGAGTAATTATCCCCATGGGAAGAAAAAAAGCAGGGACAAAAAGGAAGTTAGCAAAAAATATTTATCATTAGAAAGCACCCCTCATGTCAACAGGCAACTAGGGTCCATGAATCTTTGCCAAGCTAATTTAGCACAAGAACCAAAACACTTGCATCAAGAAAGTTGGAGGGTGTGGGTCATTGAGAGGATCAAGGCCAGAAGTAATTCAGTAGAGAGAAGTTTATTTCTAAAATATCTTGCCTTGGCTAAGCCAGGGCTAGGAGGGAGTGACTTTAACTGCAGGGCTGACATGCACTCCCTCCTCAAAATACTACTGCCCTTATAGGCAAGTATTGAAGTGAATGGCTATTTGGGAGTCTAGGTGCTGACTTTTCATTACGTGTGTGTGGATGAAAAGGGAGCCGAGATTTTAGAGATTGGGGGGGATGAGGCAGAGACAGGCTTCAAAGAGATAGCAGGCCAGAAAGCCACCATTTGGGCTCCATTCAGCCCTGATTGGAGACTCTTCTATCTTGTTAGAGACCTGGAATGAGGAAGGCTGGGGCACTTCAGGGGCACTTGCCCCCATCATCCCCATAGTTGGCACCTATGTTTGTTTGGTGGGTTTAGTCTTCAAGTTTATCAATCCACTAAAAGAATTGTTATTTTGGGTGCTGTATAAATCACTTGGTGTCTGTAGTCATGGACTCCCAAGAGTCTGTAGGAGTCCCCAACCCCCAGTATGATAAATTTTCAAAACTTTAACGGATGAAAGGTTGGAAACATGGAAGTAAAGACACATCCGCCAAACTAGCTCTCCTCCTCCCTTCAAAGCCCTACTGAGAGCTCACCTCCTCCAGGAGGCCTTCCCAGACTGAGCCCCCCTTTTCCTCTGCTCCTCCTGCCCTCCCCATCACCCCCTCCCTCCCTCTGCCCTACCTCCTTCCCCTCCCCACAGCACTTATGTATATTTGTACATATTTATTACTCTATTTATTTTCTTAATGATGCATATATAGCTATAATTCTATTTATTCTGATGGTATTGACACCTGTCTACTTGTTTTGTTTTGTTGTCTGTCTCCCCCTTCTAGATTCTGAGCCCGTTGTTGGGTAGGAACCGTCTCTATATGTTGCCAATTTGTACTTCCCAAGCGCTTAGTACAGTGCCCTGCACACAGTAAGTGCTCAATAAATACGATTGAATGAATGAATGAATGAATGAATGAATGAAGTAAAGAGACCTGTGAAGAGATCAGTTCATACTTTACCCTGCTGCCTTGTTTACTTTTCTATAAAACCCTTCAGTTCATGTTTCCCCACTCCTCAAGAACCTCCAGTGGTTGCCCATCCACCTCGGCATCGAACAGAAACTCATCACCTTAGACTTTAAATCATTCAATCGCCTTGCCCTCTCCTACCTTACCTCCCTAATTTCCTACTATAACCCAGCCTCACACTTTGCTCCTCTAATGCTGACCTACTCACCGTACCTCCATCTTGTCTCTCACTACCAACCCCTTGCCCACATCCTGCTGCTGGCCTGGAATGCCCTCCCTCTTCATATCCAACAGAAGATTACTCTCCCCACCTTCAAAGCCTCATTAAAAGCACATCTCCTCCAAGAGGCCTTCCCAGACTAAGGCTTCATTTCCTTTTCTCCCAATCCCTCCTGCATCACCCTTGTATTTGGATTTGCACTCTTTTTTCACCCCTCCCTCAGCCCCACAGTACTTATGTTTGTATCTGTAAATTATTCATTTATGTTATCTGTCCCGCTTTCTAGACTTTGAGCTGGTTGTGTGCAGGGAACATAATAATAATAATGATTAAATTGCACTTTCCCATTGCTTAGTGCAGTGCTTTGCACACAATAACTGCTCAATAAATACATTTGATTGATTTATTGTTTAAATCCTCTAGATGAGAAATAAGAATATTGGGTAGATTGAAGAGGTGCCATGGAAGAGGTGCAGTTAATTTCAGATTGGGCTGAGAGGGTGTCAGACAGTGAGGAGCCAAGGCCATAGTTAAATGGAGTTGCCCCCAATGTCAGAAAAATGATAATGTCACATCCTATTCTTTTTCTTTTCCTTAATTTTAATAACTCTTCTGATAAATGCTATAGATTTTACTTGTGCTGAGAAACATATCAATTATGGGGTTAATTAGTGCTGCTGTTTGAAGCCAAGAGCGGTGTCATATTAATCTAATATATCTTATTGGTAGGGGTTTAATTAATTAGCTACCAAAATCACCCTAGAAAAACTCAAAGCTATGTTAATGAAGCCCATGTATCTACTTATTAGGTACTAACTGTTTCTCCTTTTTTTCTGCACTATTAAGTCATACTTAATTTGTTCACATCATTCTAGTAGTCGATAACAAGGCCTTTATTTTTACACTTCATGGCCTGAATCAGGAACACTTAAAATTTCTAATTTGGCACAATTCTTGCATAATGAAATAATTGTCATGGAAAGGAAATGCTTAGGTGAAGATTTCTGAAGTACTGAAATCAAATTTGCATGAATAAAAATGACATAGTTACGTAATCTTCTTATTCCCAAGGAGAAGAGAACTGATTATGTTATAAAGGTGTTTCAATTTTACAGTTCTATGATGTACAGTGTTGGGAGTCTCATCTGGGGAGTTCATTACTGACAAGTAATATTTTTTTGAACTCCAAGTTCCTTATTCCTGAGCTATTCTCTGGGTGTGATAGATACTTTTGGGAGCTCTGTGAACTTCAATTTATCATCTTCAAGAAGAAATATGAAAGTCTTGATTGTGGAAATCATCATGGGCTCTCACTGCTCTCTGTTAGGGGCAAGATTCTAGATCGTCATCCTGGACTTACTGCTGAAGAACATTCCAGAATCATGGTGTGACCTTAGACCACAGCAGAGCTCAGTGGAAAAGGGCCTTGCTGCGTATCAGCTAAAGGAAAAATATAAGGATCCACATCAACAACTGCATTGCAGTAATAAATCAGTGGCACTTATGAGTGCTTACTGTGCTGAGCTCTTCACTAAGTGCTTGGGAAAATACAATTTAATAATAATTATTGTGGTATTTGCTAAGTGCTTACTATGTACCAAACCCTGTACTAAGCACTGGGGTAGATACAAGACTATCAGGTTGGATGCAGTCCCTGTCTGACAAGAGGCTCAGTCTAGGAGAGAGAACAAGTACTGTCTCCATTTTACAGATGAGGAAACTGAGGCACAGTGAAGTTAAGTGACTTGCCCAAGGTCACAAAGCACACAAGTGGAAGAACTGGGATTAGAACCTGGGTCCTCTGACTTCCAGGCCTGTGTCCTTTCCACTAGGCCATGCTGCTTCAGAGAAGCAGCGTGGCTCAGTGGAAAGAGCACGGACTTGGGAGTCAGAGGTCATGGGTTAGAATTCTGGCTCCACTGCTTGTCAGCTGTGTGATTTTGGGCAAGTCACTTAACTTCTCTGTGCCTCAGTTACCTCATCTGTAAAATGTGGATTAAGAGTGTGAGCCCCACGTGGGACAACCTGAACACCTTGTATCCTCCCCAGCGCTTAGAATAGTGCTTTGCACATAGTAAGTGTTTAACAAAATGCCATCACTATTACTATTATTACAATATAATATTGTTGATAGAAGCAATTCCTGTCTAAAAGGAGATGATAGAATTTGTAGAAGTAGTAGTATTAAGCACCTACTGTGTGCAGAGCACTGTAATGTGTGCTGGAAAAAAATTACATGGCCCTTCAGGGGCACACAGTCTAAAAGTAAAGCGGGTAGGGGTTTGGTGACAGATACAATGGGAAAGTTGAAATAATAATAAAATAAATAATAAAAAATCAACATGAAAGATAATGTTCAGAGTCCAACAAGTCCTGTGGACTCTGAACATTATCTTTCATATTGATTTCTGGGTGCAGTCATTCAAAATCCAGTCACAACCAAAACTTCCTAAAAGTTCTAATATTTGAAAAGGCTTTGTGGCTGTTTAAATCTCTCACTGCCCTGTAGGCCCAAGGCATGTTGAGAAGAAGTGCTCAACCTTATAAAAGCATTTGCAAGTCTTAATAGAGCTGGGATCTGGAAACTAAGAAAATATTTGGGTTCCACTGAGAAGTTTATCAAGATCTAACTGTTACTCCCAGTGATATAGCTGGGGACTACTGAAATAGAAGAGTCTCATCTCCCTCCTAGTTAAGACTGTGAATCCCATGTGGGACAGGGACTGTGTCTAACCTGATTAACTTTTAGCTACCCTAGCGCTTAGAACACACAGTAAGTGCTTAACAAATGCCATAAAAAACCATAAGAAAATCCTTTCCCCATCAGCAATGGGGTTTAAAGCAGGGCTGTGTATTATGTCTAGCCTTGTTTGATGTAGTCTATGTAGCCGAGCTCTGAGACATAACAAGGAATCAGGAGGCTGTTGGAATGATTTTGATTCTATGGGAATCTCTTTCATCTCAACAGGCCAAGAGCATCATGAATCAATCCTGATGATGGTGAACTGTAAGCATAATGTAACTGTCTGACGATGTTATATATATAGAATTATACACAAAAAGTTATGCATTCAGAAAAAGGAAATCTCTATGGATGGATAATCACCCTGACAGATAGCCAAGCTTCTCCATGAGCAGCACATGGATGCTGTTGTGAACAATGATGCGAAGATTGACAAAGAGGAAGAGAATGGAATCAAGAAGCCTAAGGAATCAACCAATCCATCAGTGGTATTTTTTGAGTGCTTACAGTGCAGAATACTTTACTAAACGCTTGGGAGAGGACAATACATTAGAATTTGTAGACACATTCCCTGCCCAAGGCTAAGCATGTCCTCTAGGAGACTGACAGTATGACATTATTATCAAGATAGTAATGATAATAACAGTAGTAATAATAACAGTATTTGTTAAGTGTTTACTATGTGTCAAGCACTGTACTAAGTGCTGGGATAGATACATGATAATCAGGTCCCAGATCATGGGGCTCACAGTCTAAGTAGGAGGGAGAACAGCTATTGAATCCCTACTTTGCAGTTGAGGGAACTGAAGCACACAGAAGTTAAGTGACTTGACCAAGGTCACACAGGAGGTAATTGGCAGAACCAGTATTAGGACCCAGGTCCTCTGACTCCCAGGCCCATGCTCTTGCCACTAGTCCATGCTGCTTCTCTAATAATATCACATACTAACAAACTTCTGGCCAAACTGAAGACCTAGAGAATAATTTTAGTCCAACCTTCAATACGACTGAGACTTGGATTTACCACACGTCACATCCAACCTCTGGAGCAGTTTCATTAAGTGCCATCACTGGGCCATTCTTAAAAATGAAAGAGTTAAATAGGAGCCCAGACAATGGCATTCTTGTGCACAAGCAGTTCACCAGTACCTAAGCAATATTTGTTTGCACCACACCTTTGCTTGGTGTGACAGTGAGGAGAAAGAATGACAGCTACGCAAGAGAACTGAAGGGGAGAAAAGGCAGGGTAGAGGAAATGTTTTAGAGCAGAGGTTTTGAGAAAATCATGTTAAAGTAGGAAAAAACAGAAACAGTGCCAGGCACTGTGGATAACAAATGCTACCATGCAATAAGGGGCACTCTGTACATGCCCATCATATGTAGAGGTTGTCACTTCAGTATCAGTCTTATCAGCCACAATGGCACATGCTAATAAAATTTCCCTATTAATAGCCTCGTTCTTGAACTCCAATGGACGATTGCTGTATTTATGCTGCACTTTGTGAGTGCTATTCATTTAACTAGATTCATTCTTATTTGTCGCAGTGAAAAAAAACCTAAATAATTCATATCTTTCTGTAAGAGTTATGTGCATATCAATTTACATACCATATTTGACTATTTTTGCATACATTTATTCCCTTATCCATCTTTCTGTTCTCTTGTTATAACCAATGGTATCTCTTGCTCCTCTTAACAGTAAATAATTTTGTGTCTATATCCCCTATTTGATTATCAATTCCTTAAGGGCAGGGATTGAGTCTTTTACTTATATGGTACTTTCCCAAGTGCTTAGTACAGTGCTCTGAACTCAGTAAGAATCTGTGAAATGAATTTGTTAATTGACTGATTAAAGTTAGAGATAGCACTTACTAATTCAGAACATGTACATGTACATTTAACATTTTTGTTCTGGAATTGATCTTTTTAAATGGAAGACTCTTGGGGATCTATGCTTAAGAAATACTCGAACAGTGCTTGGCACATAGTAAGCGCTTAACAAATACCAAAATTATTATTATTAAATACTCAGTATTCATTCATTCATTCAATCGTATTTAGTGAGCACTTACTGTATGCAGAGCACTGTATCAAGTGCTTGGAAAGTACAATTCAGCAAGAAAGAGAGACAATCCCTGCCCACAATGGGCTTACAGTCTAAAAGGGGGGAGACAGACCTCAAAACAAGTAAACAGGCATCAATAGCATCAATATAAATAATATAATTTTAGATAAATACACATCAAAACAAATAAACCTGCATTAATATAAATAAATAGATTTATAGATACGTACATATATGCAAAAGTGCTGTGCGACAGAGAGGGGGGTAGAGCAAAGGGCGATGGGGAGGGGAGGGGGATCTGAGGAAAAGGGGGGTTTAGTCTGGGAAGGCCTCCTGGAGGAGGTGAGCCTTCAGTAGGGCTTTGAAGGGGGGAAGTGTGATTGGCAGATTTGAGGATGGAGGAGAAGTGTGATTGTTTGGTGGATTTAAGGAGGGAGGGCATTCAAGGCCAGAGGTAGGATGTAGGCCAGGGGTCGACTGTGGGCCAGGTGAGAATAAGGCACAATGATAAGGATAGCACTAGAGGGGTGGGGTATATCTGGATGACAGGTGACATGGGTATATTTGCTTGTATTTTTCTATATTTTAGAGACATTTTATGGAGCTTTGCAATAGAGAAATACCCATTCTGTTCATTTCAGTGAGAAGTTCAGGATTTTACTTTTTACTCAAGAGATAAAAATGAATGATTGTATTTTTTGAAACTTCCTGTTCTTGAGATTCATTGTTGCCTGATCTTCAGGGAATTATGCCAGTAAATGGGTATCACATTTTTTTCCCAGAGAAGGTCAAGGAAGTGAGCCTGGGGATAGTGACATTTTAAAATATGGTGAAGAGATTAGCTCAAAATCAAAATATCTGTCAACTGCACTTCAGTGCAGTTCACCTCCTTTTTTTGCTGCTGACCGCTCTCTCCTCATCCCCTCCTTCAGAGTAATAATAATTGTGGTATTTGTTGAGCACTTACTATGTGCCAAGCACTGTACTAAGTGCTGGGGCAGATACAATCAGGTCCCACATAGGGCTTACAGTCTAATTAAGAGGGAGAACAGGTTATGAATCCCCATTTTACAGATGATGGAGCTGAGGCACAGAGAAGTTAAATGACTTGTCCAAGGTCACAGCAGGTAAGTGGTGGAGTCAGGATTAGAACCCAGGTCTTCTGACTCCCAGGCCCGGGATCTTTCCACTAGACCACACTGCTTCTCTACAATATTCTAGTTTACTTGTACTGCATATTGATGGACAGTATTCCTCCACCGTTTTCCCCCTCATTTTCCCAAAGAGGGCCTGGTTCTGCTTGATGAGGGGGTGGGGGGTGGGGGCATCAGTAGCAAGGAATTCTCACCTGCTCATCACTGCCCTACTGATCCTGATGGGAGCAAAGGGAATATGTCTGCGTATTACCGTATCTCCCAAGCCCTTAGTACAGTGCTCTGCACACAGTAAGCACTCAATAAATACAATTGAATGAATGAATGAATAGCAAACCTCCATGTTGAAGCGATCATGGCATGAACCTTAAGGGTTTGAGTGGAGTCAGCCAAGCCTTCAACTGCCGAGTGTCAGAAGACTCTCGGTCTGTCTTTTCAGCTCTCACCTGGGCTCTGCACAAAATTGTACTCCTATTAATGACTTTTAATGACTTTCTGTTTACGGTAATGAAGAAGAAACTCCTCTGGAACAATGGTGTAAGCTAGACTATGCCTTAGCTAATATATAACACAACAGATTATGGGCCTGGAAATGGATTCAGGACTTGGAATGCTAAAAATATACTGTGCCAGAATCTCACCTACATAAACAGAACCTGGACATAATTGACATAGAGATGATTCTTACGGAAACAAGGTCTTCGAAGGCATCCATCTTAATGTGTGGTTATTCCAAACAACAACCTCTACTCAATTTAGCTAAAGAAATATTTCTTCACATAGCAGATGATAAGCACATAGAATTTGTTCCCACAGGAAGCTATGCAGGCCAAAAATATCAGCAGATTCAGGAGGGATTTGGATGAATTCATGAATGAGTGTTCCACAGTGAGTTACCGCTGACAGAACCCTGGACCATTGGTCTGACCAAAGAGTGGCATTTCCTATGTTCTTGTATATCTTATGTAGAGAAGCAGCATGGCCTAGTGAAAAGAATATGGGCCTGCAAGTCAGAAGGCCATAGGTTGTAATCTCATCTCTGCCATTTTTGTTATTTGATCTTGGGCAAATCACATCACTTCTCTGTGCCTCAGTTCCCTCATCTGTAAAATGGGGATTAAGATTGTGAGCCTGATGTGGGACAGGGACAATGTCCCACCCTATTTGCTTGTCTCCCCCCCCCCCCACCCCAGCACTTAGTACAGTGTCTGGCACATGGTAAGCACTTAACACATACCACAAGTCTCAATCCGCTGCCCAGAACATCGGAGGCAGCAGGCATTTATTATCTGTCCTTGTGGGCCGTTCAGACTTCCAGTTTCTGCTTATCCAATCTCATTGCCCCCCCACCCCACCCCTCCTGCTCCTCCCTACCTTATTTGGTTGGAATGGGGGAGAGGGATACCTTCTTCTGCATTCTGGGCCTGGAGTGTCTGGCAGCTTCAGTCGCAGGGACAGTGTCTTGGCTGCACTTCTGAGTTCCGCTTTGATAGCTCAGGCACTCATGGTATAGCATTTTGACCTTGAGATGACAGGTGCCCCGATTCACCTTGTAACATACCACTGCTTGGCCCTTGCCATCTATGCCCACCTGACCACGTCCCCCCGCATCCCCTCTGGGTCAAGCGGAAACGGAGCTGCACCAGAAGCCATGCATGTGGCAGATGTGTGATCAGCAGCCTCTTCCATATTTTCTGCCAGTTTTCATATTATGTGGTCAGCCTGTCCAAAACCCTCTGCTCCCAAAGTCACTCAATTTCAGATTGCCTTGAACCAGTCTAGTCAATCTGCAGCTGCTATATTCTACAGTTGAGGTGGTGTTGACTTGTGCCTTTAACTCACTTTGATTCTGTCCATACTGCAGATCCAGTAGTGGTAGACAATAAGGGAATACTGGTTTAATGGGAATATTCTCATTTTCCTTTCTAATCAGATCTCCTGAGGAAGTAGTGCTATGGAAGTAGAACTGAGCCCACTGTTCTGTGTTTGGGTGAGTCTTTATGCAGCTGGGGTTTTTTGTTTGTTTTTGTTGTTTTTAATGGTATTTGTTAAGTGCTTACTATGTGCCAGGCACTGTACTAAGCGCTAGGGTGGATACAAGCTAATCACATTGGACACACTCTATGTCTCAGATGAGGCTTACAGTTTTCAACCCCATTTTATAGATTAGGTAACTGAAGCAAAAAGACGTTAAGTGACTTGCCTAAGGTCACACAGCAGACAAGTGGCAGAGCTGGACTGGAAACCCTAAATTGTTCTGACTCCTAGGCCTGTGCTCTATCTACCTGACCACGCTGCTTCACACAACTGTTACATTAGGCCCTTAGTAGGCAGGAAAACATGGAAGGGGTTAGAGGTTATGCCACTGTAGGTGTTTTTCCCCTAACCCATCTTTCTGCTAATCCTGTTAATAAAGTTTGACTCCCTCAGGCCGTATTGAAAAGATTCACTTCATAAAGCAACAAGTAACTGCCTGTTATCCAACTTCTTTCTATCTAACTTGAATCTGCATATAGTAGCTAGGGAGATGATAAAATGATGCCTTGTTTATTCTCTGATTAATGAATTTAATTATTTTCTCTTTCCTTTCTAAGGCTAAGGCTTTTGTTGGGATTCTTTATGATAAAAGTTCAACAGAATCTTTCCTAAAGAACTTTCCCAGACATAACATTTATTTTTTGTTTCCTTTTTGCCATCCTTTAAAATGCTCATAAAAATGACAGAAAGTGTTAAATGTTTTATAGCATTTGCTTACATGTCTCTGTTCATGAATAATGAAAGCAGTGCTCATGGAGATATGCATGGAATTGCTTGGAAAGGTAACAACATATTTCATTAAAACAGGTTTTCTCTTCTCAGAATCTTTTCTCCTCAACCATTGGTCTTTTTTTAAAATTTACGGTACTTGCTAAATGCTTACTTTGTATCAAACACTGTTCTAAGCGCTGGGGTAGGTACAAACTAATTAGGTCAGATACAGTCCCTGTCCTGCACGGGGCTCACAGTGTAAGTAAGAGGGAGAACAGGTATTTACTCCCCATTTTACAATTGAGGGAACTGAGGCACAGAGAAGTTAAGTGACTTGACCAAGGTCACACAGAAGGCAATTAGAACCCAGGTTCTCTGACTCCAAGATCATGCTGACACACATTCTTATTCATCTCTACAGAACACCGAGTGAGCCCCAGTCTGAGCTTCCCCATTGACTTCTTCCCTCTTCATATCTGACAGACAATTACTCTCTTCACCTTCACAGTCTTAATCCCCATTTTACAGATGAGGTAACTGAGGCACAGAGAAGTTAAGTGATTTGCCCAAAGTCACACAGCTGACAATTGGCAGAGCTGGGATTTGAACCCATGACCTCTGACTCCAAAGCCCAAGCTCTTTCCACTGAGCCATGCTGCTTCAGTTACTCTTGAAAGACATCCAACACATTCTAATGTATGTGAGATAACTTAATACTGGTTTTTGAATAGTAATAATGACTTGTGATGAACCTCAAAGTGCACAAAACCCTGATTTTTTTCATGTTTTTACCATCTTCATTCCAAGTGAATGACATCTTGATGTAATGTATTTCTGAGCCCTTGCTCATATGAAGATCCCTTGCTCATATGAAGACAACACCCTCTGTAGAATCCAGGTGGCCCTTTTCCTCACATCATTGGAGTGTGACCCTTTTGGGAAGCTATTCAATCAATCATATTAATTGAGCGCTTAGTGTGTGCATCGCACTGTACTAAGAACTTGCAACAATATGATATAACAATATAACAGAGTTGGTAGACATGTTCTCTGCCACCCAGCAAGCTTACAGTATAGAAAGGGAGACAGATATTAATATAAATAAGTTACAGATACATATGTAAGTGCTGTGGGGCTGAGGGAGGGGTGAATAAAGGAAGCAAATCAGGACAACACAGAAGGCAGTGGGAGAATAGGAAATGAGGGTTTAGTCTGAGAAGGCCTCTTGGAGGAGATGTACCTTCAATAAGGCTTTAAAGGTGAAGAGAGTAATTGTCTGTCAGATATGAAGAGGGAAGAAGTCAATGGGGAAGCTCAGACTGGGGCTCACTCGGTGTTCTGTAGAGATGAATAAGAATGTGTGTCAGCATGATCTTGGAGTCAGAGAACCTGGGTTCTAATTGCCTTCTGTGTGACCTTGGTCAAGTCACTTAACTTCTCTGTGCCTCAGTTCCCTCATCTGTAAAATGGGGATTAAGACTGTGAGCCCCCCGTGGGACAACCTGATCACCTTGTAACCTCCCCAGCACTTAGAACAGTGCTTTGCACATAGTAAGTGCTTAATAAAGGTCATCATTATTATTGTTGTTATTAAATGGACACTGTCTAACTTAAAGTTACCATAGTAGTTGTTATTAAACATTATGCATTAATTAAATGCTTACCATATGGTAAGTGAGCCCACTGTTGGGTAGGGACCGTCTCTACATGTTGCCAACTTGTCCTTCCCAAGCGCTTAGTACAGTGCTCTGCACACAGTAAGCGCTCAATAAATGCGATTGAATGAATGAATGACTGCTAGAGTAGATTCAAGGTTATGAGATTGGGCACAGTCCCTGTCCCATATGGGGCTCACAATCTATCTTATCCCCATTTTGCAGATGAGGAAAGCACTTAATAAATGCTATTATTATTATTACTATTACTATTACAGGTCAAAGTGCATAGGCTATGCAGAAGGGAGAGGGAGTAGGGAAAATGAGGGGTTAGTCAGAAAAGCCTTCTTGGAGGAGTTGTGCTTTTAAAAGACTCTTTAAGTGGGGAGAGCGTTGGCTTGTCAGGCATGAAGAGTGAGGGAGTTCCATGCCAGAGCATGTATATAGGCAAGGAGTAAGTGACGAGGTAAATGAGATCGAGGTACAATGGCCAGGTTGGTGTCAGAGGAGTGAGTGTGCTAGCTGGGCTGTAGTAGGAAATCAGCGAGGTAAGGTAATAATAATAATAATTTTGGTATTTGTTAAGTGCTTACTATGTGCCAAGCACTGTTCTAAGCGCTGGGGAGGATACAAGGTGATCAGGGTGTCCCATGTGGGGCTCACAATCTTAATCCCCATTTTACAGATGAGGTAACTGAGGCACAGAGAAGTTAAGTGACTTGCCCAAAGTCACACAGCTGACATGTGAGGGAGCTGGGATTTGAACCCATGACCTCTGACTCCCAAGCCTGGGCTCTTGCCACTAAGCCACGCTGAAGGTAGGAGGAGACGAAATGATTGAGTGCTTTAAAGCTCAAAGTAAGGAGTTTCTTTTTGATGTGGAGGTGGATGGGTGACCACAGGAGATTAATGAAGAGTGGGGAGATGTGAACTGAATGGTTTTGTAGGAAATGGTCTAGGCGGCAGAGTAAAGTATGGGCTGGAGTGGATAGAGACAGGACGCAGGGAAGTTAGCAAGGAGCTTGATGCAGTAGTCAAGGCAGGATATAATTATTTGGATCACCATAGTGGCAGTTTGGATGGAGAGGAAAGGACAAATATTGGTGATGTTGTGAAGGTAGGACAGACAGGATTTAGTGACAGATTGAATATGTGGGTTGAATGAGAGAACTGAGTTGAGGATAATGACAAAGCTACAAGCTTATGAGACAGGGAGGATGGTGGTGTTGTCTATAGTGACAGCACCTACACCTACCCCCTTGGAAACCTCATTTGCCCCCACAGTTTCAACTATTATCTCTAGGTGGATGATTCCCAAATCTACCTCTCCAGCCTTGACCTCTCTCTTTTCCAGCAGTCTCTCATTTCCTCCTGCCTTCATCTCTACTTGGACGTCCCATTGACACCTCGAACTTGGAATATTCAATACAGAACTCCTTATTTTCCCACCCAAACCCTGTTCTTCCCCTGACTTTTCCAGCACTATAAACAACACTACTACCCTCCCTGTCTCATAAGCCCATAACCTTGGCATTATACTCAACTTCTCTCTCATTCATCCCACCCATTCAATCTGTCACTAAATCCTGTCGGTTCTACCTTCACAACATTTCTAGAACTGCCCTATCCTGTCCATCCAAACCGCTACCACACAGATCCAAGCATTCATCATTTCCCACCTTGACTATGTATCAGCCTCGTTACTGAATTCCCTGCATCTCATCTCTCCCCTCTACAATACATACTTCACTTTTCTGTCTGGATTGTTTTTCTAAAAAATTTTTAGTCCATAAAATAATAATAATTGTATTTGTTAAGAGCTTACTATTGTGCCAAGCAGTGTTCTAAGTGCTGGGGTAGATACAAGGTAATCAGGTTGTCCCACATGAGGCTCACAGTGTTAATTCCTATTTTACAGATGAGGTAACTGAGGCACAGAGAAGTTAAGTGACTTGCCCAAGGTCACTCAGCAGACAAGTGGCAGCAGGATTAGAACCCACATCCTCTGACTCCCAAGTCCATGCTCTTTCCACTGAGCCATGCTGCTTCTCTGGAGCCATAAATCCTTACTCCTCAAAAACTTCCAGTGGTTGCCCGTCTGCCTCCACATCAAACAAAAACTCCTCTATATGGGTTTTAAAGCATTCAATCAGCTCTTACACTCCTACCTAAGCTTGATATTTACCCCAGGCCCACAATCAATAAATACCATTGAACGCAATGCTCACACTCCTCTCTTCAAACACCTACCTACTCTCTATACCTCAATCACATCTATCCCACCACTGAGCCTCTGCCCACATTCTTTTAGACTATGAGCCCACTGTTGGGTAGGGACTGTCTATATGTTGCCAACTTGTACTTCCTAAGCGCTTAGTACAGTGCTCTGCACACAGTAAGTGCTCAATAAATACGATTGATTGATTGATTCTCCCTCAGGCCTGGAACTCCCTGCTCCTTCATTTCCGGCAGTCCACAACTCTCCCCACCTTCAAATCCTTCCTAAAATCACATCTCCAAGAGGCCTTCCCAGATTCAGCCCTCTATTTCCCCAACTACCTTCCCCTCTGCCTCGACTCTGACTTGGCTGAGTACCCCTTAAGCGTTTTGATACTCACCTCAGCCCCCAATATTTATGTAAGTATTCTTATACTTTACTAATCCCCCTATTCCTAATCTATTTCAGTGTCTGTCATCATCATCATCATCATCAATCGTATTTATTGAGTGCTTACTGTGTGCAGAGCACTGTACTAAGCGCTTGGGAAGTACAAATTGGCAACATATAGAGACAGTCCCTACCCAACAGTGGGCTCACAGTCTAAAAGGGGGAGACAAAACCAAACATACTAACAAAATAAAATAAGTAGAATAGATATGTACAAGTAAAATAAATGAATAAATAGAGTAATAAATATGTACAAACATATATACAGGTGCTGTGGGGAAGGGAAGGAGGTAAGATGGGGGGGATGGAGAGGGGGACGAGGGGGAGAGGAAGGAAGGGGCTCAGTCTGGGAAGGCCTCCTGGAGGAGGTGAGCTCTCAGCAGGGCCTTGAAGGGAGGAAGAGAGCTAGCTTGGTGGATGGGCAGAGGGAGGGCATTCCAGGCCCAGGGGATGACGTGGGCCAGGGGTCGATGGCGGGACAGGCGAGAACGAGGCACGGTGAGGAGATTAGCAGCAGAGGAGCGGAGGGTGCGGGGTGGGCTGTAGAAGGAGAGAAGGGAGTTGAGGTAGGAGGGGGCGAGGTGATGGAGAGCCTTGAAGCCCGGGGTGAGGAGTTTCTGCCTGATGCGCAGATTGATTGGTAGCCACTGGAGATTTTTGAGGAGGGGAGTAATATGCCCAGAGCGTTTCTGGACAAAGATAATCTGGGCAGCAGCATGAAGTATGGATTGAAGTGGGGAGAGACACGAGGATGGGAGATCAGAGAGAAGGCTGATGCAGTAGTCCAGACGGGATAGGATGAGAACTTGAATGAGCAAGGTAACGGTATGGATGGAGAGGAAAGGGCGGATCTTGGCAATGTTGCGGAGCTGAGACCGGCAGGTTTTGGTGATGGCTTGGATGTGAGGGGTGAATGAGAGGGCGGAGTCGAGGATGACACCAAGGTTGCGGGCTTGTGAGACGGGAAGGATGGTAGTGCCATCAACCAGAGATGGGAAAGTCAGGGAGAGGGCAAGGTTTGGGAGGGAAGACAAGGGGTTCAGTCTTCGACATGTTGAGCTTTAGGTGGCAGGCAGACATCCAGATGGAGATGTCCTGAAGGCAGGAGGAGATGCGAGCCTGGAGAGAGGGGGAGAGAGCAGGGGCAGAGATGTCGATCTGGGTGTCATCAGCGTAGAGATGACAGTTGAAGCCGTGGGAGCGAATGAGGTCACCAAGGGAGTGTGTGTAGATCGAGAACAGAAGGGGACCAAGAACTGAACCTTGGGGAACCCCCACAGTAAGAGGATGGGAGGGGGAGGAGGAGCCTGCAAAAGAGACTGAGAATGAACGACCGGAGAGATAAGAGGAGAACCAGGAGAGGACAGAGTCTGTGAAGCCAAGGTCAGATAGCGTGTTGAGGAGAAGGGGGTGGTCCACAGTGTCGAAGGCAGCTGAGAGGTCGAGGAGGATTAGGACAGAGTATGAGCCGTTGGATTTGGCAAGCAGGAGGTCATTGGTGACCTTTGAGAGGGCAGTTTCCATGGAATGTAGGGGACGGAAGCCAGACTGGAGGGGGTCGAAGAGAGAGTAGGTGTTGAGGAATTCTAGGCAGCACGTGTAGACAACTCGTTCAAGGAGTTTGGAAAGGAGTTTGAGGAGGGGAGTAGACTGTACAGTCCCTGTAGACTGTAAGTTCCTTGTGGGCAGATATCATGCCTATCAACTTTGTTGTACTGTACTTTCCCAAGCGCTTAGTACAGGGCTGTGCATTCAGTAAGTGCTCAATTTAAACCATTGATCGGCAGATTTATTGTACCAATGACATCTCCTTCCTTTATCATTTCTACTCATCCCCAGTCTCAGGATTGATATGTTTCCAGAAGTAGACAGAGGAACAATACAGAACTTTTTTTTCCCCAAAGAAATAAATGCAATGAAAAGAATAATTTCGGAAACTTTTGAAATGGGTCAGTCATGGGGATTGTGGAATTGCCTTCTCTGGAGGATTTTATAAATAGGGTCAGTTCTCATCTTTGGAGATTGGTGTAAGCATGGTGATACTTCCTAAGATAGTGGGGATAGAGTAGATGACTATCCAAGTTTCCTACCAGGCTTAAGAACCTGTGAAACTGAGTTTTTGAAAAAATTGCATTCCATTTCACACTGAAATAAAAATGAAACATTTGATCCAAGCGAGAATAGAGAATCAGTATAAAACTAATGGCTGCATTTTAAACTAATGGAGTCCAATTAATTGTTATAAAATGGTAATCATTTATTTTTAAAATGGGAAAAATAAAAAATGAAATCTTTGCTTTTCACTAACTTTAAGGTAGAAAACTTTTTTGTAAATTCACAGCACACTGACATTAATGGATACAAGTAAGTCTATAATCTGATTTCCCTGGAAGCAGTCCAGTGAAAATTGATTCTAAAGATTTCTTCCTCAAGCAAACAATGATCCAGTGTTGACTTAGAAAGTTCATATATTCTCAAATCTTCTATACCATACGGGAAAACATTAGTGTTCATAGAGGGTAGCCATTATACATGGACCACATTAAGGAGAATTTTAAGACTTCACTCTCTTTGATATAGTCTATCATATAAAAATCATAAAAGCCTTCACAGTGTCTGGCTGTAGGGGGAATCAATATCAGTTTCATATTTATCATAGTTAAGTGGCTGCCATGTACATTGCCAAGATCCGCCCTTTCCTCTCCATCCACACCACTACCCTTCTCGTTCAAGCTCTCATCCTATCCCGTCTGGACTACTGCATCAGCCTTCTCTCTGATCTCCCATCCTCGTGTCTCTCCCCACTTCAATCCATACTTCATTCTGCTGCCCGGATTGTCTTTGTCCAGAAACGCTCTGGGCATGTTACTCCCCTCCTCAAAAATCTCCAGTGGCTTCCAATCAATCTGCGCATCAGGCAGAAACTCCTCACCCTCGGCTTCAAGGCTCTCCATCACCTCGCCCCCTCCTACCTCACCTCCCTTCTCTCCTTCTACAGCCCACCCCGCACCCTCCGCTCCTCTGCCGCTAATCTCCTCAGCGTACCTCGTTCTCACCTGTCCCGCCATCGACCCCCGACCCATGTCATCCCCCGGGCCTGGAATGCCCTCCCTCTGCCCATCCGCCAAGCTAGCTCTCTTCCTCCCTTCAAGGCCCTACTGAGAGCTCACCTCCTCCAGGAGGCCTTCCCAGACTGAGCCCCTTCCTTCCTCTCCCCCTCGTCCCCCTCTCCATCCCCCCATCTTACCTCCTTCCCTTCCCCACAGCACCTGTATATATGTATATATCGTTGTACATATTTATTACTCTATTTATTTATTTATTTATTTTACTTGTACATATCTATCCTATTTATTTTATTTTGTTAGTATGTTTGGTTTTGTTCTCTGTCTCCCCCTTTTAGACTGTGAGCCCACTGTTGGGTAGGGACTGTCTCTATATGTTGCCAACTTGTACTTCCCAAGCGCTTAGTACAGTGCTCTGCACACAGTAAGCGCTCAATAAATACGATTGATGATGTAAAGCTCAAAATGGGAAGCTAATTCAGTGTTAGTATTGTGCCAATTTGAAAGTGGGGAGAGTGGTGGCCTGGTGAATATGGAGGGGAAGGGAGAGAGGGCCAGGCACTGAACTAAGTGCTGCGGTAATGAGGTAGGACACAGTCCCTGTCCCACGGGAGCCTCACAGTCTTAATCGACATTTTACACATGAGGTAACTGAGGCCCAGAGAAGTAATTTGACTTGCCCAAGGTCACACAGCATACAAGTAGTGGAGCTGGAATTAGAACCTAGGTCTTTTGACTTCCAGGACCATGTTCTTTCCACTAGACCACACTGCTTCCTTTAGACATCAAACAGATTGGGCCTTGGAAACCCAGCTCCGATTTACCATGGGCTGCTGGGAAAGTCATAGTTTTTGTGTTCTGGAATTGGGAAAAGATGGATTTTTAGTGGGAAAATATGTAAAACTCAATGGGGTAGGTTTCAAAAGCAGATACTCCTGCATAATTTAATGCTTCAGATAATTTTCCAAGCAGATACAACAAAGGATTTATTTTGCTTTTAGGATACTGTGGTGTCTGCTACAAAGTTTTTACGAGGAAATCATTGTTAAAATAGAGTGTGACAGTTGAGGGCTGTTTATGGGAAGAGAGAAAAGCAGCCATTTCTCTGAGAAAGTGATAAAGTATATTTTCTTTTTTTTAAGGTACTTGTTATGAGCTTACTATGGGCCAGGCACTGTACTAAATGCTGGGGTAGAGAAAAGCGAATCAGGTTGGACCCTCTCCCTGTCCCACATGGGGCTCACAGTTTCAATCCCCATTTTACAGAAGACGGAACAGAGTCACTGAGAAGTTAAGTGACTTGCTCAAGATCACACAGCAGACAAGTGAGGGAACTGTTATTAGAACCCAAGTCCTTCTGACTCCCAGACCTTTGCTCTATCTACTAGGGAATGCTGCTTCTCTTTTCCTCCCAGAAACCTTTATTTCCACCGCCGTCATTGCCATCCTTGAGTACGCCCATGTCTCATACCTTACCAGCCTATGCCTGGACAGCAGGATGGGAGGGAGGGTGAGTGAAGGGAAGGGAGGAGGATAGGGAAGTTTTTGCCATTGCCACCCAAGCCCCACTGGCAGAGTTGGCAGGGACCGAGAAGCAGCACGAAGAATCGAGTAAGGTGACACAGGTCTGGGATAAAGGTAGGTAGTTCATACTGTATGTGATTCTGCTCTAGACTGTAAACTCGTAGTGGGCAGGGAACATGTCTGCCAACTCTGCTGTATAGGACTCTCAAAAGTGTTTATTACGTCGCTCTGCACATAAGAAGTGCTTAATAAATACCATTAGTTGATATAGTAGTCTCTCCCTTTCTATCTTTGCCTGAATTGCGGGATTTCTTTTTTTCTTGAATTACTCAGGTTACATACAGAGCTGAAGTGGCTCTGAACATGGCCATTCTACCTGAGCAAGCTGATGTGATGAGACCAGCTCCAGAGAGTCGGCTGCTTCCATTAAGCTTCCTTTTCCATCCTCAGATAGAAGCAGGAAATCTTCCTTGGGACAATTGGGAGGAAGGCAGGAAACCAGTATTCTCTCAGCCACGAAGAGAAGAATCAAATTCAATATTTAGAAAGCACTTTGAGTCTTGAGTGGTAATCACTATAAAGTTGCAGGTATTATCATAATATAGTCGAGAGGACCAAACCCTGTGTTGCATGAATATCAGGGATTTAGCAGCTTTCATTTCTTGTCACAGTTTGAACAGAATTCCCTCCTGCCACATAGCAGTCTTTTTGTTAGGTGAAAGGCTTATTTAAGATCTGTGAATGACAGCCAGATTAGTATAGCCAATGCTATGCAAAGTTGAGATCTGCTTAATTTTGAATTATCCTGCTTCCATGCAATCCTCTTCCAATTATCAGTTTTAAAAAATTTGGTATAAATATACATATATATTCTTGGTGCACCTGTATCATATCTAGACTCCAAAGAAGATGATAAGGTCACGCCCAGACACATTCCAAGTGTGGCCATCTTATTTCTGATATCCTCTATTAACAGGTACAGTTTGCAAATACTACTGCCTCTTCACCTTGTAATTATAAATTGATTAAAGATAAGAGTCTGAGTCTGACATGGAGAGTGCATGACAGATAGGGAAAACATAAGCTTTGTCTCCCTCAGAGATATTGAGTAGATTTTATAATAGAGCAGTAACTGGCACAATAAATTTCAGAGCTACCTTGAAATGAACATTTTTATTCAGAAACTACTGTGCTTGCACTGTTGAAAAGCAGATTGTGAAGCAATTACATGGAGATAAAACTTGTGGGCATTTAATCAATATCGGAGGTTGTATTTCGTTTGCCTTTTTAATTTTAAGTTTAAGATTTTTAAAAGCCATTAGGTGACTTTTTGTTAGATGAAAGCCCTGTTCAAGATCTGTGAATGAGAGATGGTGACCAGAATTTATAGCACAATCTCACTATCTATGTAAAGTTGAGATCTGCTTAATTATGAATTATCCTTCCACCATTCTTTTCTCTCCTAATTATCTTTTTTTAAAAATTAAGCACTATGTGCCAAACACTTTTCTAAGCACTGGGGTAGATACACGTTAATCAGGTTGGGCACAGTCCTTGACCCACATGGGTATCATATTCTGTGTAGGAAGGAGAACAGGCATTTAATCCTCATTTTTACAGTGAGGAAATTGAGGCACAGAGAAGTCAAGTGACTTACCCAAGGTCACACGGCAAGCAATTGGCAGAACTGGGATTAGAACCCAGGTCCTCTGATTCCTAGTCCCATGTTCTTTCCAGTAGGCCATGCTGTTTCTTCCAACGTGGTCATAGGAATGGGCAGGGATTGTTTCTCTTTATTGCTGTATTGTACTTTCCAAATGCTTAGTACAGTGCTCTGCACACAGTAAGCACTCAATAAATATGATTGAATGAATGAATATGTACTTCTAATTGTGTTTTCTTAAAGACCAGTGTACCTCTACTGGTGAGAATTGATGGTCTCTTCGTTTGAGTGTGTTTGACACACACACCTATGACAGAGATATGGTTAGAAAACAAAGACCAGGGAGATTTATCCCTATTTTGGCTCTGAGAAAATGATCTATGAGAAGAAATATTCACTAAGACTAATAATGACAATAAAAGTGATATTCGTTAAAGCCCTTACTGTGTGACAAGCACTGTACTGAGAAGCAGCGTGGCTCAGTGGAAAGAGCACGGGCTTTGGAGTCAGAGGTCATGGGTTCAAATCCCGACTCCGCCAATTGTCAGCTGTGTGACTTTGGGCAAGTCACTTAACTTCTCTGTGCCTCAGTTACCTCATCTGTAAAATGGAGATTAAGACTGTGAGCCCCCCGTGGGACAACCTGATTGCCTTGTAACCTCCCCAGTGCTTAGAAAAGTGCTCTGCACATAGTAAGCACTTAATAAATGCCATTATTATTATTATTATTACTAAGCACTGGGGTAGAAACAAGATAATCAGGTTCCACATGGGGCTCACAGTTTAAGTAGGAGGGAGAACAGGCATTGAATCTTCATTGCAGATGAAGGAACTGAAGCACAGGGAAGTTAAGTGGCTTGCCTAAGGCCACACAGCAGGTATGTGGCAGAGCTGGGATTAAAACCCAGGTCCACTGACTCCCAGACCTGTGCTCTTTTCTTTTTTTTTTTTGTATTTGTTAAGCATATACCATGTGCCAGACACTGCACTAAGCACTCGGTTGATACAAGCTAATCAGGTTTGACACAATCCATGTCCCACATGGGCCTCCCAATCTTAATCCCCATTTTACAGATGAGGTAACTGAGGCATCGAGAAGTGAAGTGACTTCCCCAAAGTCACACGCAGCAGGTAAGAGGCAGAGGTCCTTCTGACTCCCAGGCCCATTCTCTGTCTACTAGGCCTGCATGGAATGCATCATGATATGGTCAACTTGAAATTGCCCAGACAGCCACAAACCTCTTTTTTCTCACTGATTTGGACTGACTCATTAGAGTATCCTAAATTTAGTGAGTCACTGCACAAACATCCTCCTTTCCTTTAGCTGTTTTCAAGGATGTTGCAGACCCAATTGCCTACCTGTGCCTCACTGCAGAGTTTGGTGACAAAGCAGTAATGAACTGACTCAGTAAGGCAGCATGTTTTTTGGGTGATTCACAGGATTTAGCAACACTGGGGAATTAAGCTTCATATTAAATGTAAAATCAAAAAAAGCAATAGTGGTGTCCAACCTTTTCTATAACAGAGACCTGATCTTATCACAGAAAGGTTCTTGAGTAGTTTATTAATAATAATAATAATGATGATGATGGTATTTGTTAAGCACTTACTATGTGCCAAGCACTGTTCTAAGCACTGGGGTAGATACAAGTTAATCAGGTTGTCCCAACCTGACAACCTGATTCAGTATTATTCAGCATGATCTCTGAGCTGGACTCAGTAGGACGGGATCACCAATAATGAGGTTGTGGCACTCAGCTCACTGAAGTTAAAGGCAATATTCAAAGGGGTATTTGTTGAGCACTTACTATGTGTAAAGCACTGTTCTAAGTAACAACTTCTCTGGGCAGGACATATGAGCAGAATGGAAGATAGCAGGATACGCTTGGAGCTATTCTGTGGTGAACATAAGGCTCGTGCAAGCAGGGAGGGCAGAACACATCTTTTAAAGATACACTGAAATACAGCTCAAACAATGTGGTAGAGCAGCACATCCGGACAGTAAGCTCACTGTCGGCAAGGAACATCTTTACCACCTCTGTCAACAAATATGACAGATAGCGGGGAATGTGTCTACCAACTCTGTTGTATTTTACTCTCCCAAGCACTTAGTTCAGTGCTCTGCACATAGTAAGTGCTCAACAAATGCCATTGATGTGTGTGTGAGTGTATATCTACCTGTGCAAAATATTAGCTTATATGTGATCAAAAGGTTCTACCATCTCGCTTTCACATTCAAAATGATTCTAAATAGGATTCTGTAAAAATGAAGAAGTTCAAGGTAATTTCTTTTAAAACTCAGTAGTGAAGTGGGAGATAGATTTTTATTTTAATCACATTGGCATAAATAGTTCATAGGGTTCTCTCTCCCCTTGGGGAATGCTGATAAGTGATGAAGAGCTTGTACTTTTTCTTTGTTTCACCTTCAAAGTCCAGCTCTGATGTAGTAGATTGGGACCAACTGCTGGCTCGAACTCTGCAGGCATAAAAGAGAGTTCCGAGTCACCTTCACCATGGAAATGATGCCAGTGCTGCCCCCACACCCAGCCATTACACCTTCTTCCTCTAAGGGCCAAAGGATCCAACACATGGAGCTGCAATTGGACTAGTTCTGGTGGCTCAGCGGTGACCCCCTCCGTGTTGCCACCGGGTGACTGCTCCCATGCCCCACACACACTTCCCACCCCAACCCCTCCAGTCCCAGGGTCCGGCTCTGCTGTCAAATTATCTCAACCCTCATTTCCTCCCTTAAACACCCTGAGACCCAAGTGTCATGTTGTATCCCCCATGTCCCTGCCCCTGAACGCCTGGGGCTGTGGCACACCCCCATGCATCCTTCCCATCCCCTGGTCCTAGGGTACAGTCATGCTGTACCCCACCCCCTGTCCCCGAATGCAACCCTGCAGCATCTCCTGGAGCTGCTATTGCAACAGTACATCTTCAGCCCCCATGCCCATTGCTTCTTGGGATTGACCCAAGTTCCCCATATCCCCAAGCCCCTTGATATTGGGGTGGTGAACCCCGAGATTCAGATCATGTAGCCCCAAGATAGCAAATCTGGCCAAAATAAAGGAGAGGCTTCAAAGCCAACTTCCTCCCCAGTCACCAATGAGAAGCCACAAAATCCCATTGATGGATCAGGAACTACTGATAGTTTTCACTGGGGGAGGGGGGGGGGGGGCGGGGTCAGGTGAGGTGAGGTCAGGTGCCTTGTGCCGAATTTTATCTCCTGGGGGAGGGTGGGAATGAAGGTGCCTGATTGGGAGCGAGCTGTTGGCCCTGTCTTCTCTACAGGTCATGGGTTCTAATCCCAGCTCTGCCACTTGTCAGCTGTGTGACTTTGGGCAAGTCACTTAACTTGTCAGTGCCTCAGTTGCCTCATCTGTAAAATGGGGATTGAGACTGTGAGCCCCACGTGGGACAACCTGATTACACTGTATCTACCCCAGCGCTTAGAACGGTGCTCGGCACATAGTAAGTGCTTAACAAATACCAACATTATTATTATTATTATTACACTACATCCCTCTGAGAGTGGTAGCAGCTAGCTACCACAACTGCCACAAAGAACCATAGAAGGGCTGTTAGCTTGAGCTTGGATTTACAAGGTAACTGTTTCATGTATTGTGGCAGAAACAGCTGATCTATGGGGGCCTCTAAGAAGACTGACATCATAGTTACCAGCTTTATATTAATCTTAAATCCTGGAATTATGAGCTATTTATCACTTTTGCAGCTTCCAAATTTTGCAATAAAATAACTTTCATTTTCTTCAATTGCCCTGGAGCTACGTCGAAGAGCAAGCATTTGCTAAGCCAATGGAATTCATTTTCAGCTAATGGAAATCACGGTATATTGCTGGTTCATGCGTAAGCCCATCACTTTGGAAATTTTGACACTTGCCAGCAAAATGCATTTTAAAATTGCATGATGACTGATATGAACAAATCACATTAAACACATTTTCCAAGTACCCTTTTCAGTTTATGGATGAAATGTTACATTCTAACTAGGAAATACTGGCATAAGAAAGAGTTGCCTTTTTAATATATTGTAGAGATTTGATCTCTGTGAACTATTTAAAAACTTCCACATGAAGCCCATCTATCAAAAAAGGTAGATTTTCTTTCTTTCTTTTTTTTTTTTTTTTGGCCTGCACAGTAATGGGGTAGTTCTCTTTAACAGATTTCATTCAACTATGTAATTTTGGTTTTCTGGCTATATCGGCCCCCAAACAGAATGTTTGTAGTCAGAATGTAAAGTAATTTATGATTGTATTTTCCTTAATTGCTTTTAAAAAAATCTTCACTTAAATTCAGACTACGAGCATTAATCAATCAGTGGTATTTATTGAGAGCTTACTATGTTCAGAGCACTTTATTAAGTGCTTGGGAGAGAACATTGTAACAGATTTGGTAGACATGCTCCTTACCCACAAATTTATAGTGGAAGACAGACATTTAAATAAATTATGGATATGTGCATAAGCACTGTGGGGCTGAAGGTGAGGAGAATAAAAGGTACACATCCAAGGGAAAAGATGATATGGAGGGGAAAGGGAGTATGGGTAATGAGGGCTTTCTTGGGGAGCGCCTCTTGGAGGAGATGTGATTTTTTTTTATGGCATGTGCTAAGTGCTTACTATGTACCAGGTACTGTACTAAGCACTGGGGTCATCATCAAATGCCATCAAGTCGTTTCCAATCCGTAGCAACTCCATGGACATATCTTCTCCAGAATGTCCTACCGTATGCCGTAATCTGTAGTCATTCTGGTATGTATAACCACAGTAAAAACAAAAAAATATGGACGTGGTTTACCATTGCCTTCTTCCATGCAGTAAAAAACTTTTCACTGCCGTTGTCTTTGATCAACATTTTTGATCACTTGATCATCTGCCTTTGACTCTTTTCCATGGTGTTGCTGCCCAGCACAGGTGAATCAACTTTGTTGATGCTTGGACGTAGACCTATCTATCATGGGTAACCTGGGCGAGGTAATATCTCGCATAGAGATAAGTCTCATCGGCTCAGTGGGAAGAGCCCGGGCTTTAGAGTCAGAGGTCATGGGTTCAAATCCCGGCTCTGCCAATTGTCAGCTGTGTGACTTTGGGCAAGTCACTTCACTTCTCTTTGCCTCAGTTACCTCATCTGTAAAATGGGGATTAAGACTGTGAGCCCCCCGTGGGACAACCTGATCACCTTGTAAGATCCCCAGCGCTTAGAACAGTGCTTTGCACATAGTAAGTGCTTAATAAATGCCATTATTCTTCTTCTTATTATTATTGGCATATGCAAACTCTCTTGCCATGACAAGGTGTTGATTCATAGGAGAGAACACTGGGGTAGATACAAGATAATCAGGTTGGACAAAGTCCATGTCCCACATGAGGCTCACAGTCTTAATCCCCATTTTGCAGATGAGATAACTGAGGCACAGAGAAGTTAAATGATTTGTCCATGGTCACACAGCAGGCAAGTGTCAAAGCAGGAATTAGAACCCAAGTCCTGATGCTCAGGCCAGTGCCCTATCCACTAGCCCACATTGCTTCAATAAGACTTGGAAGGTGGGAAGACTTTTAACACTTTTTCTGTATATTTTGTCTCTGCATTAGACCATGTGCTCTTTGAAAGCAGGGGCTTTGATGAGTTAATTATATATACTTTACTACAAGCCTAGTAAAGTTGCTCAATAGATACTGTACTTGGACTCACTGATTTTACTATTCTGTGCTCATATAGCTGAGCTCCACACTGGCAGAAACATTTTTATGGACTCTGGTGTTTCTAAGTATCCAGAATATCACTCAGTAGTATTTACTGAATACTTATTGTGTGCAGAGCCCTCTATGAAGCCCTTGGGAGAGTTCAATAGAAGTAGAAGACACAGTACATGCCTTCAAGGAAGTCACAATATAACAAGGAGGCAGGCACAAAAATAATTTACAGATAAGAAGTGCTCAAAAACAGTAGACCGAAGTCATGTAGATGCAGTATTTTTTTGATTGTTTCCTGGTGTGGGTCTCCTGATTAGCCAGGTGGTCCGCCTGATAACAGAATGAAATGTCAGCACTGTTGCCAGGGAAGCCCTGGAAGCAAGTCTTGTGAAAGCAAGACTTGAAATCTGCCTGCTAACATTAGATTATGTAATGGTAGAGTTTCTCTTTGTAGATTTTGATTAATCTGGAATTTACATAGGAAAATGCCAATCAGGGCATATCCACTATCCAGGAGTTATGAAGGAAATGACAGGGTCCCTGTCTCCATGTTTTTTATAGTCATAGTAATAGTCTTTATTAAGTACTTACTCTGTGCAGAACATTGTACTAATCGTTGAAATCATTCAGATTTAAATTTTGGTCTTTACTAAACCCCTTCCTGGATTTTTTCTCCTACTATTCTCAGGAGTCCAAGAGACGACAAACCTCGGCCTCAGTAATACTCAAGAGTTCTCCTTTAAAAAGAAAAAGAAGGAAAGACGTGGAAAGAGGCAGAGTTTATTACATTTTCTGCCCACTTCTTCATTTTCACTTCTCCTGCTCTGCTTTCTTTCAGCCCTGGGTGTACAGTCCAGTGTTTATTTCATGGCTGTTCTAACAGTAGAGAGCCTAGAATGAGGCATTTTTGCCAAACCCCCACAGGTAAACACATACGTATCAGGAGAAAGAGAAGGTGTAAATCTTTGGCATACTAATTCTGTTTGGCAAACAAGCTAATTGTATGGTAGTTTTTATGAAGTTAGATGGCAGCTGCAGCATCCTAGAATAAGATACTGTAATTTCAAATATATTCTTAATCTTAACAGAAACAAGCAACACATGTCGAATTGTAGAAGTGAATATAATATTAATTTAATGAATGCAGTAACTTGAATATTGTTTGTGTTGTATGCCTATGAAAAATGATTTATAGTTCTCAGTACTTATTATTTTTGGGTTTTTTTGGCGCTATTAGCCTTCAGTATGAAGGTATGTTCCTAGTGTATGTTCAGAGTTAACAGCCTAATTATTCATCTCACGGACATTAGCGATGACTTCCAAGTTGCTCAGGTTATTGCTTTGGAATGTAATTAGGTACATTTGAAAATACATAGTGTATTAATGATCTGAAAGTCCATAACAGATTCTTAGAGAGATACTGCAGCTTCCCAAGTGAATAAATATTTTTCCTATTTACAAATGCCCTTCTGGACCCTACTGGTTCTCAACAAATCATTATAGTCTAACAGAAAAATATAAACTTTTGCAATATTTGAAAAAGAAAATGATTATACTGTATAAAGTACTTGCTTCATAGTTAAATCTGAGCTATATGTATATATATATTTCATATGAATTTATCCTTGGGGTTCAAAAAGGCTTCCATTGACTTGGGAAAATCTATTCTTCATAGGTTAAAGCATCAACATACCATGATTCAACCTAGCTAACCAATCAGTGACACCCATCCCTATCACTCACCTTAAGGTTTACATTAAGCCTTTTCCCCTTTTAGACTGTTCTCCCCCTCTAGGCTGTAAGCTCCTTATGGGCAAGAAATGTGTCTGCTAAATCTATTGTATTATACTCTCCCAAGCAATTAGTATGGTGCTTTACACATACTAAGCACTCAGTAAATATGATTGATTGATTGACTAGTGTAATTTTTGGGCAATTGATTTTTATTTTTTAACATTGTGAATGCAATGTTAACTATTTGATTTTCAACAATTTGTCATCTGGCACTCAAGAGATCATCTGCCCTAGTCCTCTCTCTCTGGACAAGTGAATGCCTAAACCAATAAAGGAGAGATAGACAAACCTTTTTCATTACAAAGTTATCCTACTTTGAAAGCCTCATCCAGAGTTTGACATTCACTGTAAGTTACTTTTCTCAATTTATTTTTTGGGCAGATGGTTTCCTTCTCCCATTTATGAAAATTCCATTAAGATTTCTCTCAGAATTCGTCGATATTTCTAGAATCCCAAATTACACACCCTAAATTTACTCCTCTTCAACACCTTAATCTGGATGACATTTGTACTTCCACCAACCATCTGAATTGAGGAATCTCTCACATTACCATTTATTTTTAGACTTGCTTGTTAATATTTCCCTTTCAACCTCCCTGGAGGCTCTTCCTCAGCAGGTTTCCCCTTTTTATCAGTCCTAATTAGGGACTCTTGACCAGAGTCAATTCTAGTATGAAGAGGCTCCAGCACTCAAGCCCTGCCAGAGTCTCTCCAAGGGAGGCACTTGAAGCTGATACACTGACTGTCCTTGTCAGCCAACTGCCATCTAGAATTTGACCTAAGGGAGGATAACCTTTTTCAGGGGTTTAATGTTTTAGTGACATGGTTTTATTACCAACTTGTCCTATAGTCTGGTTTAGGTAATGTTGTCTCAGACTCAGCATTAATGGCTTGTCAGTCCATTTTAGGGCCAAAAAATATCACTTTCAATCATATTTCAATCGTATTTATTGAGTGCTTACTGTGTGCAGAGCACTGTACTAAGCACTTGGGAAGTACAAGTTGGCAACATATATCACTTGAGTGGATAGGAGATTCTGTGGGGCTGGGTGCAGAGAGATGATGATCACGTAAAAGAAATCCAGGTGCAAAGGCTTGGTAGGCCAGGAATTTAGCACTGCCACTACCCTTATTAGGCTCTTTTGGTGACTACCAGAGAGCTGGGCAGTTTTAAACCAGTTTAAACACCATTTAAGCTTCTCTAAAAGAGTCTCATTATGGGATTAAGGTCAGATCAGGGTCATTGCCAGAGCCTCACTCTGCCAATTCTCCTGCTCTCCCTCTGGGGCCCAGAGTAGGCATTGTCTGCTATTAGTAGAAGGAGGGTGATGGTGAGTAATGGGGTTGTGAGTGATTAAGTGGCACAATAGATTGCCTTCCAGTTGCTAGCCACTGCCCAAGCTAGGAATGGAATGGGTATTCCTCTGCTTGACTCTTCCTCCCATAGCCAAGACCAGTAGAGTACTGGAAACTCTCCAGGCACGATCCTGAGAGGGGAATCCTACTGAAGAACATATGAATTCAGAAGGACTTTGAAGCATGGGGAGAGCGTGATCTGTCAGATGAGAGGGAGAAGGGAGTTCCAGGTAGGAGGAAGGAAGTGATCAGGAGATCAGGAGGTAAGTGGTGAAAGAGACCAGACTGAGGCACAGTGAGTAGGTTAGTTGGTAGTTAGTGAGAGGGAAGAAGAGTGTAAAGTGAGACATAGTGGGAGAAGAAAGTGTATAAGCAGGAGTGCCTTAAAACCAATTATCAGGAATTTCTGTTTGATGTCGAGCCAAGGGGTGAACATTGGAGGTGTTTGAGGAGTGGGAGACTGAAGAATGTCATGAAAATTTGAAAAACTCACTTCTGTCAGTGCCTGTTAAACCTTTCCTTTAGGATTACTTTTTTTTGCAGCTCCTAAAGTAAGGCTAGTCTAAAACTTGAGGGAATTTTTTTCCAGTATACTTTTAAATTAATAAAACAGTGTGCAAGGCATTTCTTAATGTTTAAATAATGAACCATTCTGAAGTCCATATATGTCAGAAAAAATTGGTAACTTGGATAAGGCTAGAGTAACATGATGGTACGAACTATTTAGCAGTTGCCTCAAACAATGTAGCCAGGGTTTGATGTCTTGAAGGATACACTATACTAGGCAGCTTTTAGGAATATGGGGGAAGCAGAAGATGGCACCAAGACTGATTTTATGAGTCTCCAGTATTCAAAAGTGATTAGTACAGTTCTCAAGCACTTAGTACAGTGCTCTGCACACAGTAAGCACTCAATAAATATGATTGAATGAATGAAGAAGCAATGCATCCATCTCACCTTGTAAAACCTCGTGACTCTTTCCCCTGCTCCCCTACCACCCTGCCACCCTGCCAAAGGAATGCTTACTGAAACCTACACTGAAATATAGAACAAACTAAGAAGCCAGTGTGACAAAGGTGAGATGGTAAGCCTGAAGAGATATAAAGCTCTGCAGATCAAAATTAACCAAGCACTTAAATGCATCCCTGAAGAATGTGTATGTATCCTCCACTGCTGTTCCACTGAAGAGAGATGTATCTACCCTCATCACAGGCAAAAAAGGAATCTTAGAGATGGCAACAGCACTCTAATGTTCTAACGCTTCTCAATCAATCAATAGTATTTATTGTACACTTGTGCAGAGCATTGTATTAAGTGCTTGGGAAAGTACAATGCAGCAGAGTTGGTTGATATGTTACCTGCTCACAAGGGGCTTATAGTCTTCTACCACCTTTAGGATGACACTCTACAAAGAATAGTTTGCCTACCACCTTGTGCAGACACAGCCTTTGATCTAATACTGCATGATGTAAGCCCTAGACTGTAAGCTCATTGTGGAAGGGAATGTGTCTACCAACTGTGTCGTATTGTACTCTCCCAAGCTCATAGTACAGCGCTTTGCACAGTAAGCTCTCAATCAGTACCACTGATTGATGACATCTCTACTGGAGTCAGAGCCAATGTGACAACAAGTTTCAGGCCAAACCAAAGTAGTGTAGGGGAACTGTAGTGCTTCCCTTCTTTATGACTGTGAGATCTGGACCCACCCCAGCTGCCAATATTTGACATCTAGAGCAGTTCCACCAACACTCCCTGGGCATACTATCAAATGATAAGGAAGAATCACAGATCATCTTGGCATCACATGGTCACTGAGTAGAGCATGGACAGCAAAAGGGTGCCCAGACAGCTGCTCAAAAGTGAGCTGAAATGGTATAACTACAAACTGGGTGGATGGAAGAAATGTTTAAAAGACACAGTGTAGTAGCACCTAAAATGTCATGGCCTAGCAGTGGACCTCAGGGAGAGCAGCAGATGGCTGCTCACTGTGGTTAGCACATATCAGAGATGGGGTGACTGCCTTGGAGCAGAGCCTTCAGGGCGATTACAACTCCAAGAGGTCACAGTAGCACAGACTGGGGAGCAAATGCAACTGGGAGCAAAGGGAAATCTTTACCAGTCCATGTCACGGAAAGGACCATCAGTTGCCTCTCATCTGCCACACCCACATCTGCTGAGAAAACATGTACCATCAGTAGCATCTTCTTCAGACCTCTAAGCATGGGGGCGGGGAGGTGTGTGTGTGTGTGTGTGTGTGTGGCCAGCCACAGGCCTCATCACCTAATCAGCAGCAATCCACAACTCCACAGACCACTTGATCCATCCAAAGGAAAGCTGAGCAACACTAACTGGTTCTAGAGCATATTTTTTTTTTGCCTATTCATTTTGGGGGCAGTGGGTTTTCTTCTCTCATTTAGGAAACTTCCACACAGCATAAGTGCTCAAATACTATCCATTGATTGACCTGCACTGGAAATTCAGCAACATAGATTCAGGTCTTGAATGTAGGAATTTACATGTAAGTATCTTGTTTTTAATTTCAGAGGACAAGTGAAGGCCTTTAAAGTGAATGCCTTTATCAGGTCCAACCAATGTGCACTAATCTGACTAATGGGTCTGGAAATGGTGATGTTATTTCTTTCTTATTATTAAAAAGCAAATTAGGAAGCCAGAGGTATTGGAGAAACATGGGTAACAACAAACGTATAAAACTAATTAACACCTAAGACTATATTTAGGTTGACAGATCGTCTTGAGGACCTTGTAGTTATTAAGGTTTTTGTTGCTAATTGTTCCTGGAATAAGCAGGTTGCTTTGCAACTGAAGTCAACTGAAAGGAGGAATATTTTTATTATCCCTCTGAATTATGAAAATATAGACAGTAAAAGCTATTGAAACATTTGTCTTTGAAAAAGTTGCAGGATAATCTGAGGAGGAATTCACATCAATTTGCTTTTTTGATAGGATTATTAGTGAAATCTAGTGATGTGTCTTTAACCAGTCAACACCACAAAGCCCAGCATTGGAGGTGAACTTCAACCAAAATTGTCACTGTACCTACCTCACATGGGCAGAAGTGACCTCTAGAGAGCAGTATGGTAACAGACAAAGCATCTCTTTCCCCTATCTGCCGAATTGTGGCATAAAATGAGATTGATCCCTGAGGTCTGTTGTTTCTTTCAGAAAATTACATTTTTCAATAAATGCCTTGAAATGCTTATGTGAAATGGCAAATATGCAAATTAGAGTGCAAAGGCAAGCACTTAGGAAATGTCACTTGATGTAAGATAAAAACAGTAGCGGGTGGTTTAAGAACAATTTCTGGAAAGAAGGTCCTTTCTTCTAGTAAGTGTGATCTACCACTGAGTTTCTGCTGCCAAAATTCTGCAGTGTATGTCAGAATTTAATATGCTGCTGATTTAATAATGCGGCCCTTAGAAGAAATCTTTTCTCATTTCAAGAGGCAGGTAAAACTCAATTAATAATGGATACTGCTCATGTATGTCCATAGAATCTGGGTTCTTTTGGTTTAAACACACCACAGTGATTTTTGCTTAGAGGGGAAATCCAGCAATTAAAGTGGAGCTTCCAAATAAGAAGTTGATCATTTTAAATGCTGACTTTTTCAGAAATTGATTATAAAACAACTCACATGCTAGTTAGTGCTGACTGTAGTGTCAGGTCCATTATCTCGGGCTATGTATCACAATAACTGAGGAAAGGGTGCAATGTGCAGAATCACTGCCAGCATTTGCTTGCTAAGTACTAACCCAGCCCATTCCTACTCAGCTTGGAAGATGAGATGCGACAAGGAAGCAGTCTAGTGATAAAATTGAGAAAATTGAAACCATCAGGTGTAATCTCCCTAAAATCTCCCCAGCTCCTCTCTAGTCCCTCCCTTCTACTGCCCCTCTTTGACTTTCCCATGTTTCCTCAAGAGCCATCTCTTAGAATCTACCCCCATCCACATGCATCTCAGACCCCATCCTTTCGCACCTTATCAAAATGCTTAATCAATCAATCCTATTTATTGAGCTCATACTGTGTGCAGAGCACTGTACTAAGCACTTAGGAGAGTACAATATCACAGAGTTGGTAGGCACCTTCCCTGCTCACAAGAAATTCATAATCTAGAGGGGGAGACAGATATTAAAATACATTATGAATATGGACATAAGTATTGAGGAGCTGAGGGTGGGGTAGAAAAAGGTACAAATCCAAGTGCAAGGGTGATGCAGAAGGGAGAGGGAGTAGGGGAAATGAGGGCTTAGTTGGGGAAGGCCTCATGGGTTTTGATAAGACTTCGGAGGTGGGAAGAATGATGGTCTTTTGGATATGAAGTGGGGAGGGAGTTCTGAGCCAGAGGGAGGACCTGGATGAGGGGGTTGGTACTGAGAAAGACAAGATTGAGATATAGTGAGTAAGTTGGTGTTAGAGGAGCGAAGTAAATGTATAGGGTTGTAGTAAGGAAATCAGCAAGGTAAGATAGGAGGGAGCAAGCTGATTGAGTTCTTAAAGGCCAATGGTAAGGAATTTCTATTTGATGTGGAAGTGGATTTCATTCATTCATTCAATCATATTTATTGAGCACTTACTGTGTGCAGAGCACTGTACTAAGCACTTGGGAACTACAATTCAAGCGCTTAGTACAGTGCTCTGCACATAGTAAGCGCTCAATAAATACGATTGGTGATGAAGTCAGCAACATATAGAGATGGTCCCTACCCAACAACGGGCTCACAGTCTAGAAGGGGGAGAGAGGCAACAAAACAAAACATGTAGACAGGTGTCAAAATCATCAGAACAAATAGAATTAAAGCTATATGTGCATCATTAACAAAATAAATAGAATAATAAATATGTACAAGTAAAATAGAGTAATAAATCTGTACAAATATTTACAAGTGCTGCAGGGAGGGGAAGGAGGTAGGGCAGAGGGGGGATGGGGAGGAGGAGAGGAAAAGGGGGGCTCAGTCTGGGAAGGCCTCCTGGAGGAGGTGAGCTCTCAGTAGGGCTTTGAAGGGAGGAAGAGAGCTAGTTTGGCAGATGTGAGGAGGGAGGGCATTCCAAGCCAGGGGAAGGACGTGGGCCGGAGGTTGATGGTGGGACAGGCAAGAACGAGGCATAGTGAGGAGGTTAGTGGCAGAAGAGCGGAATGTGTGGGCTGGGCTGTAGAAGGACAGAAGGGAGGTGAGGTAGGAGGGGGTGAGGTGATGGAGAGCCTTGAAGCCCAGGGTAAGGAGTTTCTGCCTGTCTGTCTCGCCACCGACCCCTTGCCCACGCCCTTCCTCTGGCCTGAAACTCTCCACTGCCCCACACCCCCATTTATGACAGACTTCCACCACTCACTCCACATTCAAAGCCTTATTAAAGTCTCCTCTCCTCCCAGAGGCCTTCCCCGACTAAGCCCTCATTTCACCTACTCCCTCTCCCTTCTGTGTCACCCTTTCACTTCGATCTGTACCCTTTAAGCACTTGATATTCACCCCACCCTCAGCCCCACAGCGTTTATTTGCATATCTGTAATTAATTTTAGTGTCTCTCTCCCTCTCTAGACTATTAGCTCCTTGTTACTCTGTTGTATTGTACTATCCCAAGCAAGTGCTTAATACAGTGCTCTGCATACAGTAAGCACTAAATAAATACGATTGATTGAATGACAGTGGAGGCTGGCGATGGGCAAAGAGGCCTCATTTCTCTTAATTTTCATTTTCTCCTAAGGACTAAAAACCTGCCCAGAGTGAGAATTATCAGGACTTTCGTTTACTGGTTGGAGCCTGGAAACATAACTAATCAATGGAACTCTTTAGGGCATTTAGACAGCATGAAGGAACAAGAATTATCAACAACAACAAAATCGTTGACATCGAACAAATTGGCACAGGCTGAGCTCACTTGGTGGTGGGGAAGTAAAATAAAATGAAAGAGGACATAGTGACAAATGTGTTGGGAGAGAATTGTAACACAAAATTGACCACGGATTTTTCATTTATGTAATATTCACGTTGGAAAAAAAAAGTTTGACTGGAATGTGAACTCCCAGGGAAATATTTAGCTTGGGGAAAATGTGTTAGTGGATTTCAGTTCCAGTACATCTCATGTGACTCTCGATTCAATAATACTACTACTAATAATAATAATAATTTTTATTATTATGGTACTTTTTAAGTTGTTACTATGTGCCAAATGCTGTTCTAAGTGCTGGCGTTGATACAAGGTAATCCGGTTGGACACAGTCTCTGTCCCACATGGGGGTCACAGTCTTGATCCCCATTTTACAGATGAGGCAACTGAGGCACAGAGAAGTCAAGTGACTTGCCCAAGGTCGCACAGCAGACCGGTGGTGGAGCCAGGATTAGAACCCATGTCCTCTGACTCCCAGGCCTGTGCTCTTTTCACTAAACCATGCTGTTTTCTCTGCATCAGGTCAGACAAAACCCAGGCTGGTAGCATATCCCTGCCAGCTAGGTAGGAAGTAAAGCTGGAGAAACCGAAACCCCGACAGCTTAAAGAACTTCTTCAAAGTGGTTCGGTGAGTCAGATCTTTTGATTTTTATCTCAGTGCTCTCTCTTGGTCCTGCTTTAGCAGGTGCTGTCTGTGGATACCAAATGCAGCAGGGCACTCTTTCCATGCACATATATGGTCATTTCTTCTGGGAATTCTACAGGAAAAGTCTCACACATTTTCAAACACAAAGTCTGGCATTCCTCTTGAGAAAGGTGATCTTCTCTGGACCTGGATTAGAGGGTGGTGGTGACAATGATTAAGTTTGCTCTAAATCCTTCTTTATAATGTGGAGACAATGGTAGCAGCTTAAGGTGGTCCTAAGTGTTATTTTTGTATCACAGTGCATCATAGTTTACTAATAAACACTGTTTCTAAATTGGAGGTCAGGGGAGGAAGGGAATGGAGAGGCCTGAAGAGAAAAGATTAAACCATATACAGAGTTTAACTGAAAATCCAATTCCAATCATTTGCTTTCTCCTGGAGGGTTTTTAAAAAATTTATTCATATTAAGTTATGTCCCCCTCTATACTGAAAGCTTGTTATGGGCAGGGAACATGTCCGCTAATTTTTCTGTATTGTACTCTCCCAAATGCTTAGTACACTACTCTGCTCATAAGTGCTCAGTAAATACCATTGATTGATTGATTGGAATTATGTTGCATTTGAAACCTGTTTCTGTTAGCTTCCTCGTAGTTATCCCTGACTCTCACTCTAAAAGTTTGAAATATTTTTGGATATTTTCATGAATCTTGGAATGAATGAAACCTATGACCTCGGTGATCTCTGTGAATGTTGTTCACTTAATGCTGGGCCAAGAGTTTCAGTCACTGAAGGAGCCTAAACAGTGTAGAGGGTTGGAATTGTATTCCAGAATATGCCAGAAGGTAGAGGAGAAGCACTGAAGAAAAAGAATAATGTCAGTGGTATTTAAGAGCTTACAATGGGCCAAGCACTGTGCCAATACAATACCATTAGTTCAAACATAGTCTGTCCCACGTGAGGGGGCACAGACTAGGAAGGAAAGAGAACAAGCACTTAGTACAGAGCTCTGCACACAGTAAGCACTCAATAAATACAATTGAATGAATGAATCTCATTTTACAAATGAAGAAATTGAGGTTTAGAGAAGTTGCGTGATTTGCTCAAGGTTAAAGAGCAGGCAAATGGTGGAGCTGGGATTAGAACCCAGGTCTCCTGATTCCCAATTCTGTGCTCTTTTCATTTATGATTGATGGATTGATTAGGCCATGCTGAAGAATGTGATTTTTCTGAGAGGTCAGGCATTCCAAGATAATGGGCCATAGACCTCAGCTGCAAAAGAAAGAAATAAGAATGAATAGTGTAATCTGTAGGTAAAAATGATCTCATGATTAATGCCTATAGATATAGGAAAGCTCAAATTGATTTAAAAAAAATGAGTTGCCAGCCAAATTTCTTGGTCGCCAGCTATATGAAATGCAATCGGCTCATTAGATTTGGGAAAGAGCAGTTGAGGTGACTGGATATTATAGGAGGTTGAGAATTTTTCTTTCCCTGGGTAGACATGGCTAGAAATTGTAAACCCAAAAATCCCTCTAAAGGGAAGCCAGGTAGAAAAAAATATATTCTGTCTTTGAGAGAAATCTGCTTTCTCCCCCGCTACACTGTAAGATCTCTCAGGGCAGGAAACACGGTCTACTTAGTTTATTGTACTTTCCCCTCTGCACACAATAAGTGTTCACTAAATACCATTGATCGGAAAACATAGTATTTTATTTAATATCAGTTTTTGTCTTGCCCAGCCCGGGAACACATCTGGGTAAAGGGTGTTTGGTTTCAGGGTGAGGAATGTTGAATGCCATTGGGAGCTGGTAGGATGGAAAGGGTAGGAGACCTGCTTGCTATGGCACACAGAGCAAGAGAGAGAGCACGGCAGAGGATACAGGTCCAAAAGAGAACTCCTGCAGAGAGATAGAGAACACTAGGAGAACACTGCAGTATTGTTATATTGTACTCTCCCAAGCTTTTAGTACAGTGCTCTGCACACAGTATACACTCAATAAATACGATTGACTAACTAGAAGGAAATTGGAGCAAGGAAGAGAACGAAAAAGGAGAAAGAATGAGATGTGTATCTCTGTAAGTAAGCCCAGACAGACCTTCTTTTACACCCTCCCTGATGCCTGGAATCTGCTCCCACTTGACATCCGGCAGACCAGTGTTTTCCCCATCTTCTTCAGGAAGGCTTTCCTGATTAATCTCTTTTCTCACAACCCTGTTTCCCCAGGTAATGTCACTTCAGCCCCACCTAAACAGTTGGGTACTCACTCCCTCTTCCCCTGTAGCACTTCTGTACATACCGTTATACTCTGTTACTGCCTCATACCTGTAATTTATTTTGGTGTCAGTCCCCCCTGCTAGATTTTAAGCTACCTGAGGTCAGGGATCATAGCTGAGGCTCTATGCGGTCATGCTGGGACATGCAGCAAGAGATCTGGATGCAGGAGTTAGAATATGCTTTCACACCTCTGTGGAATTCTTCCAACTCAACAGACTTTGAGCATCAACTAAAGTTCTAGAAACAGTCATTTAAGAATTGGTGTCTGCAGATAACTGCACCCTAGAGGACTACACTTAAGAAGATAGGGAAATAATTGTAAACTGTTTCACCAATCAAACCAGAATTTCAGGTTGACAATCTCTAAAGATACCTGAGGTGATTTTCAGCCTGCACCAGAGAAGTTGTACTCACCACCAAAAATTTACATAAGCAACAAAGACCTAAATGCTGACATAGAATTCTGTTACCGAGGCAGCATACTGACCAACATCACAATGCTGAATAAGGCACTAGAAAACTGAATCAAGAAGGCCAGCACATCCTTTGGGAGGCTGAGTGTGCCAGCAGCTTGTTAACAGGGAAATTGAAAGTAAGGAGGACAGAGTCCTGGGAGTCAATCATTGAGGATAAATTAACATGGGGCACACCTATCAAAGGAGTGGCTCTTTTTGAGCAAAAACTTCATAAGGAATGAGAAACAAGGAAAAAGAGAAAACAGTGTCAGGAGCTGCAAACATCTAACATAACAGCGTATCAGGGGTCAACCTTTCTGTGTATATAGTGTGGCCGAGGCTGTGACCATGTCAGACACACACACACACACACACACACACACACACACACACACACACACGTGAATTTTACTATCAGTGGTGTCTTTGGATATGAACGACTAATACATATATATATATATATATATATATATATATATATCTGAATCACACCCAGCAATGAACTGTGCTATGTGCAGGGATAGATACAAAAAAGTAATGACAGAGTCCCTGACCCAAAAAAGGGCATACTTTTACTTGGTGCTTCATAATGAAGTTGCTGAGAATCTTCATCCGTAGCTACATTCAGCTGTCAGAAGTTCTGTTACCTTGGACATTCGTCACTGGAAGGAATACATGTTCGTCAGAGGTCATTTTTATCTTAAATTAGAAAACTGAGTTTGTCCTCTCAGGGGTATACACAGTTTGGGCTGTTTTCATAGGCAGCCATCTCGTTGTCAAATAAGATTGAACCAAATGAAATGAAGTGCCTTGATATACACTCCTACACCCATTGTTTTTATTTTTTATAGAAAGGCAAGACATTCTTGTAATTATATCTAATTGTAATGATACTGGCACTCCTACGATGGGCTAACAGTGTGGTCAAAGATCCTCCTAGAGACGCTTTTTCATATTTCACACTCTCTTGGTCCACTGCTCTTCCTCCATGCACCTCTGTGGCATGATATCATGCTTCTTGTAAAATGAAGAGGTAAAAGCTGGGGATTCACTTCAGTGAGCAATGATGGGCTGAATCCGCACCAGCAGTCCTAACTTTTTCTTCACAGCCCTAATGAAGCCTGCCTCCTTAGTCGGTCAATGATAGAGAAAGTTGCTGTGAATACTTAGTCACAATTCAGGAGGGAGGACTGAAAAGCATCAGGTAGAGTGGTGTAGCTTTGATTTTTATTTTTCCAGTCAGATTATGCCCTTAGGTGTACTTCCTCTTTGACATGGGCATTGACCCGATAAACAGAAGCTCTAAATGGAGTACTGGGCTCTGTACTGCCCTCTGAACCCTTCAAGCTGCCAGTGGGACTCTGTGACCTGCCAGAGCTACAGCAGGGTGGAGGAGACAGGACTTAGAACAAGAAAGAGAAGCAGCATGGCCTAGTGGATAGAGCATGGGCCTGTGAGTCAAAAGAACCTGGGTTCTGTCTCTGCCTCTACTACTTGTCTGCTGTGTGACCTTGGGCAAGTCGTTTAACTTCTCTATGCCTCAGTTACCTCATCTGGAAAATGGAGATTAAGACTGCGTGCCCCATGTGGGACATGCACTATGTCCAATCTGTTTACTTTTTATTTACCCCAGTGCTTTACAAATACCATTAAAAAAAGTCTGAAATGGTCTGTGCCAACTATGCAGAGAGATTGATCTCCATGGTAGCTGAGAAGAGCTCTCTGCAGCACCAGTGGCTTAAAATATATAATCCCCATCTTTCTCTTATCCTACCACCCATCAGTTAATGTAAGGGAATCTCAAAGGCATCTAGGCCTAACCAGATGACTTATGTGTTTGTGATCTTTTGCTACTGCCTTTTTGTTTAGGCTATTCTAAAGATTTCTCATGACAGTCAAAATGAGCACTTACAAAAAGGTAGGGGAAACCACTTTAAAAGGGGTTCAACTGAACCCTGTTGGGCCTCCAGTTTCTTGGTGGGGCCAATACTTCTCAATATTATGCAGTCAGCAGATGTATTTTAAAATGGCTGGTAAATGATCTTGTGGCCCAGATGGGATTATTCATAAGCAGATAGTTCCTTCTCCTCACCCCTTGTCTACCTGTTTATAGCCCTTCCTCTCTATTTCTTTTTTTCAGGTACAATTCTTGAGTGGTTCCTTGAGCTGTAAAGGGAGACAAATATGTGGTTAAATAGATGTGGGATAGTTAAGGGTGGGGTTTCTAGACTGTAAACTCATTGTGGGCAGAGGACATATCTACCAACTCCACTATATTGTTCTCTCGCAAGAATTTAGTATAGTGCTCTGCTCACAGTAAGCGCTCAATGAGTATCATTGATTTTTTGTTTGCATACAGTTTTTATGTGCACTTCTCAGTGGGGTGCAATCCTTCCCGCAAAATCTTTTATTGCACCCACTGTCCCAACAGGCAAATGACTCACAGCCCACAACCTTGGTGTCATCCTTGACTCTGCTCTCTCATTCACCTCGCATATCCAATCCATCACCAAATCTTGCTGTTCTCATGTTCACAACATGGCCAAAATCAGCCCTTTCCTCTCCATCCAAACCACTACCACCTAAGTACAGTCACTTATCCTTCCCCGACTGGATTACTGCATCTGCCTCCTTCCTGATCTCTCCCCACTTAAGTCCATACTGCTTTGCTGCCCGGATTATCTTTCTACAGAAATGTTCAGGGCATGTCACCCCCCCTTCTCAGAAATCTCCAGTGGTTGTCTAACAACCTCCGAATCGAACATAAACTCCTCACTATTGGCTTTAAAGCTCTGCCTCACCTTGCCCCTTCTTACCTCACCTCCCTTCTCTCCTCTCCTCTGGTGCTAACCTTTTCACTGTGCCTCCATCTCACCTGTCCTGCCTTCTACCCCTGGCCCACATCCTACCTCTGGCCTGGAACGTCCTCCCTCCTCAAATCCTCCAAACAATCACTCTTCCTCCCTTCAAAGCCCTACTAAAGGCTCTCCTCCTCCAAGAGGCCTTCCCAGACTAAGCCCTTATTTTTTATATTGATGCCTGTTTACTTGTTTTGATGTCTGCCTTCCCCCTTCTTGGCTTTAAGCCTGGTGTAGGCAGGAATTGTTTCTCTTTATTGCTGAATTGTACTTTCCAAGTGCTTAGTACAGTGCTCTGCACACAGTAGTCACTAAATAAATATGATCAAATGAATGAATGAATGCTCTGCACACAGTAAGCGCTCAATAAATACGATTGATTGAATGAGTGAATGAATGAATGACAGGTGAGTGGTCCTCCACAAACCATGAGCAGTATATGTCCTTAGAGATGCAGCATGGTTCAGTGGAAAGAGCACAGGCTTGGGAGTCAGAGGTCATGGATTCAAATCCCTGCTCCACCAATTATCAGCTGTGTGACTTTGGGCAAGTCACTTAACTTCTCTGTGCCTCAGTTACCTCATTTGTAAAATGGGGTTAAGACTGTGAGCCCCACGTGGGACAACCTGTTCACCTTGTATCCTCCCCAGCTCTTAGAACAGTGCTTTGCACATAGTAAGTGCTTAACAAATGACAATATTATTATTATTATTATTCCTCTGTGCAGATTCTCATATCCCAAGACTTCATGACTGGACCAGGGCTCATTGTCGTTTATGATGGGAGACTCCACAATTGTAAATAGACTCTCAAATTCTGTCTGATGACCTGCTGACACTTCTTTCTTCTCTTGGCTTTGTGCTCAGAATTCAAAGCAGCTTTACAGAAATCTCCAAAAAGCACTGGAAACCAAATGTGGTGGTAAGAGTAAAGATTTTTGCTGCTATTGCTTTTAAAAGTGTAAATTGCCAATGATTCTTTCACATCTACTCTCTGTGCTTATTTCAAATATGATGCAAAAGTTCATGTGACTTTATAGTGGTAATCAGTAATTACATAGTAATTTCATTAAAACCGTGGAATATACAGTATATTTACTCTGACTAACCACTGATAGCAATGATCTGGTTAACGCTCTAGTTTTATATCTAAGAGATTTATTTTGTTATATTTGAGACAAGGGATTTTGCACTATGTTTTAGAAACAGATCATGAATGGAATCCGGTTGCCTTTTACTCCTTTAACAACCATTACATTTCAGTATTGGCTTGACTACTGTATATAAAATGAGACATTATCATTAAGGTTTAACAGAAAGTTCAATACGTCATGCAAATTGGTCGAACTGAAACATCCCGTAGGAAATGAAGATATAATTAACTTTTCCTATATTGGTTCTATGCCACAAAGTGTGCAATAATTTGAGAAAGCTCATTTTGGATACTGGCTTTAGCCTTGTGTTTCTCCTTCCTCTGCTAACTAAGCCTTTTGAACTCAAATTGAAGACAGGAAGTAGTTTGGAACAGCCATGAAAAGAAGCATTGGTGTGTCTGAGTGGAAAGAACATGGGCCTGGGAGTCAGAGGATCTGGGTTTTAATCCTGGCTCTGCCGTTTGCCTACTGTGTGACCTTGGGCAAGTCACTTAATTTTCTGTGCCTCATTTTCCTCATCTGTAAAATGGGGATTAAATTCTACTCCCTCCAACTTTAGACTGTAAGCCCCAGGTGGGACAGGGACTGTGCCTGACCTGATTATCTTGTATCTACCACAATGCTTGGCAGAGAGTATGCACTTAACAAATGCCATAATTACTATTATCATTGTAGTCCCAAGCTCTTACTGAAATCAGGAATGGATCAGATTGAAGTGAGATGCTTGGCCTAATCAGTGTCAGGTAGTGACCCTAAAACACTTATGCCTGCTGTTTCTCCTTGGCATTCATTTTAGTAGGAATAATATTTTTCAAGCTCTTTTCGTGTGGAAACCTGTATCAGTGGAGAAACTCTTAGTGTCTGTCTGGCAGGAGCAGATTCAGATGGCCACTGGCATGTGTTTGCCATTCTGAAGGGCAGGATGGAGGATGGAGGGCAGAAGTTGCAGCTGCTGAGAATAGTGATTGGAGATTGAGCTCTGCTTCCATCCCTGACTCAATCTCCCATTGGTAATGTCCAGGTTTTCCCTTGGAAGCTGGAGCAGAACCTTCCTCGGGTTGTACTTCTGAGCCACATGCTGCTAGAAAGAACTCATCCTTGTGCCATTAAGGTCTTGTTCTGGCCACCCCAGTGCAGACTGCATTGCAAAAGGTTGGGGCCCAGGCAAGATAGGGCCAAAGCTTCAAGAGTCTGGTTGAATCCCTTGAGACTTAAACCCAAATCACCATTCGTTCATTCATTCAATCATATTTATTGGGCCCTTACTGTGTGCAAAGCACTGTACTAAGCGCTTGGGAGAGTTCAATACAACCACAAACAGACACATTCCCACCAGAGCTCAAGTTGGGCTGAAAGCACCAGAGGCTGGAACTTGGTGAGCTGAAGAACCTGAGCCTGTTCCTGATGGGCCTTTCCTTTCTTCCCCTTTCCCAGAAAGTCCTAGAGTGACTGGAATAATAATAATAATAATAACATTTATTAAGGGCTTATTATGTGCAAAGCACTGTTCTAAGTGCTGAGGAGGTTACAAGGTGATCAGGTTGCCCCACGGGGGACTCACAGTCTTAATCCTCATTTTACAGATGAGGTAACTGAGGCACAGAGAAGTTCAGTGACTTGCCCAAAGTCACACAGCTGACAATTGGCAGAGTCGAGATTTGAACCCATGACCTCTGACTCCAAAGCCTGTGCTCTTTCCACTGAGCTACACTGTTTGCTGTACCATCCTGGGCCCCAGGAGATTCAGCCTGGCTAATCAGGGATTCCCTGATATGTTTCAGCCGTCTTAATCCTGGGACTTGGTGGCTTTGGCCTATCCTGATCTGGAAGGCGAGAGTAGGAGAGAGGGGAACAGAGAACCCCATAGAAGTAGGGAGGAAACGAAAGGCCACTGAGAAAGGGAGCAGGGCAGAGATAGAATTCTAAAAGAATTTAATTTGTGGGGCTCCTTCTCCAGGGCTTTGGACAAGCTAGTTAACTGTAGTTTTATTAAATACGTAACTCTAAAAAATATTAAACTGCTTATTCATTCATTCATTCAATTGTATTTATTGAGCGCTTACTGTGTGCAGAGCACTGTACTAAGTGCTTGGGAAGTACAAGTTGGCAACATATAGAGACGGTCCCTACCCAACAGTGGGCTCACAGTCTAGAAGGGGGAGACAGACAACAAAACAAAACATATTAACAAAATAAAATAAATAGAATAGTAAATATGTACAAGGAAAATAAATAGAGTAATAAATATGTACAAACATATATACAGGTGCTGTGGGGACGGGAAGGAGGTAAGGCGGGGGGGATGGGGAGGGGGAAGAAGGGGAGAGGAAGGAGGGGGCTCAGTCTGGGAAGGCCTCCTGGAGGGAGTGAGCTCTCAGTAGGGTTTTGAAGGTAGGAAGAGAGCTAGCTTGGCGGATGTGCAGAGGGAGGGCATTCCAGGCCAGGGGGAGGACTATGTGTCAGGCACTATACTAAGAACTGGCATGGATACAAGCAAATCATTTTGGATACAGTCCCTGTCCCACATGGGGCTCACAATCTTAATGCCCATTTTACAGATGAGGTGACTGAGGCACAGAGAAGTTAAGTGACTTGCCCAAGGTCACACAGCAGACAAGTGGCAGAGCTGGGATTAGAACCCAGGTCCTTCTGACTCCCAGGCTGTGCTCTATCCATTAGGCAACACTGCTTCTCTAATAATGATTGTGGCATTTGTTTAGTGCTTACTATGTGCCAGGCACTTGTTAAGTACTGGGGAGAATACAAGCAAATCAGGTTGAACCCAGTTACTGTCCCATGTGGGGCTCACAGTCTCGAGCCCCATTTTATAGATGAGGTTACTGAGGCACAAAGAAGTGAAGCGACTTGCCTAAGGTCACACAGCAGACAAGTGGTGACACTGGGATTAGAAACCATGAACCTTCTGACTCCCAGGCCTGTGCTCTATCCATTATGTCATGCTACTTACTTCTCAGCTAAAATAACTATATCAGGAGAAAGTTTCAGTCCTTCGACATCTAGGTTATGGATCCAGCGTGCTTCCGCTATTCCACTCTGCTCACTGTGAGCTCATGTGGGGCGTGATTATCTGTATCTACCCCAGTCCTTAGTACAGTGCTTGGCATGTTAACAAATACCACAATTCTATGTGTGTATGTGAGTACTCAAGTGCTTATATGCCCTAGTCAAATCAGGATATGACAAATGTAGGGAATATAGATAATGGTGAGTGGTTACAAGAGACAACTTTAACTTCCTTAATATCACTGAGTTTTATTTAATGTGAACATAGTACTTTGGGTTACAAAAGTCTCTGATACAGAACAATTAATAGACCAGGGTAACTTTTCACTCATTGACAAGATGCTAATCTACCTGAAGGTGTTAGTAATTGATGGAAGGGATATTGACCCTTCAATGACACTTTGAAAGTACCCAAGACACTTGTCACTTGAGAAAAATCAGATCTTAATGTTCTTTCCGTTTCTTCAAATTTCTAAATTCCCATCTTAGAGGGAAATTGAATGGCTGCAGTAATGCAGAATTAGAGATGAAGAAGGAATGGTTTATGGAGAAGTATAAGAGGGAAGTCACATCCTGGATGTACCTGTTGATGAGCACCCTACGATACTTGTATTTGTAATAGTGCCTTTTATCACTACTTTATCAGGATTTTACAAAATCCTGTCAGTCTCACCTTCACCACATCACTAAAATCTGCCCTTTCCTCTCCATCCAAACTGCTACCACATTAATACATTCACTCATTTTATCCCACCTAGATTTGAGCCTCAGATTCTGACTCCTTTCTGACCTTAGGGGGCCTTCCCAGACTGAGCCCTTTCCTTCCTCTCCCCCTCGTCCCCCTCTCCATCCCCCATCTTACCTCCTTCCCTTCCCCACAGCACCTGTATATATGTATATATGTTTGTACATATTTATTACTCTATTTATTTATTTATTTATTTTACCTGTACATATCTATTCTATTTATTTTATTTTGTTAGTATGTTTGGTTTTGTTCTCTGTCTCCCCCTTTTAGACTGTGAGCCCACTGTTGGGTAGGGACTGTCTCTATATGTTGCCAACTTGTACTTCCCAAGCGCTTAGTACAGTGCTCTGCACACAGTAAGCGCTCAATAAATACGATTGATTGATTGATTGACCTCCCAAACCTCCTGCCTCTCCCCATTTTTGAGGGAGGGGGTGACATGTCCTGAACATTTCAAAGCCTTACTGAAGGCACATATCCTCCAAGAGGCCTTCCCAGATTAAGCTCCACTTTCCTCTTCTTCCACCCCCTTCTGCGTCACACTGACTTGCTCCCTTTGGTCTCCCAGCCCTACAGCACTTAGGTATATATATGTAATTTTATTTATTTATTTTGATGTATATTTATTTGTATTGATGTCTCTCTCCCTCCCTCTAGACTGTGAGGTTGTTGTGGACAGGGATTGTCAGTCTTTGTTGCTGTACTGTACTTTCCCAAGCGCTTAGTATAGTGCTCTGCACACAGTAAGAGCTCAATAAATATGATTGAATGATTTGAAGGAATCACAGAGATCATCCAAATCCTTTACAGATTATAAAGTCACGTCACCTTAATTGGATTGAATGTTGAGTCTCGGGCATTTTTCATTCACCTTTTATATTCACTGGTTGATTCGGTTGGAACATCTTTTGACTATCTTATCCATGTGCACCTCTGCCCAAGGGCCTGGACATGTAGTTGATTGCAGGCTATACTGATGTAGGTGTATTTAGGAATCAGAAGAGATTTTGGGGGTGAAGGTGGGAAGGGTGAGAGTCCCATCTTTATCAGGGCTCTGTCAACAGGCCTCTTCTCTAGCAGTCTATCTCATATTTGCAAATTACTAAAGCCTCTTGGTTTGCCTGCTTTTTGGAATTTGCAACTCCAGCAGCTGAGAAATAATGACAAAGAGATGCCACTGGAGGTAATTAGGGAGTGAAGTTGCTCCTGAGCATTTTCATTGGAGTTCTGTATAAATAGGGAAAGCAGCTGGGATAAGGCAGGCCTTTTTGGCAATGTTTAACTTCAAATGTGCCAAAACACCTGTGAACTTAGAGTGGCCTTCTTTCTGTTGGGCTATTCCAAAGCTTCTCCCTTTCCTAGTGGCAAAAAATATCCTAAACCTCAATATAAGAGTCCCTATAAACATCACCTGTTCAACCAATAATATTTATTGAGCACTTATTGAATGCAGAGCACTATACTAAATGCTTGGGGGAGTAGAATATAACAGAGTTGGTAGACATGTTCCCTGCCAGCAACAAGCTTTGCAGTCTGGAGGACTGATTTTTTTTTTTTTACTCATTCCTAGATTTAAATTGTGAGCCCCCAGAGGACTGGGGCCATGTCTAATTCCCACCCGTGTATGCTCTGCACATAGTAAGTGCTTACTTAATATTATTATTAAAAAATAATATTATCATTCCTAAAATGTTATTTTCAGGAAACTCAAACATCATTTTTAAAACTTCAGGTGTTGAGGGACATGACATTAACTTTAGATACCAGAGGGCCTAGTATCTAATCCTGGCCTCGCCACTTGCCTGTTATGATCCTTATTGTTTGACATCAGCTGATAATTCCCCAAATGTCACTTCAGCACTTCTGTGCCCCTTACATACTTAAGGACTCAAACGTACCATTGCTCCATTGTATATATTTAACATCCCTCATTCCGTATATACTAACTCACATCCACAACCCCTTTACTTCTTCCTCCTATCCCTAAGTTATTTCAGTGTCTTTCTCCCCTGCTAAATTGTAAACTGCTTGAGGGCAGGGATAATGTCTACTCTACGATACTCTCCCAAATGTAGAGAAGTAGAGAAGCAGCGTGGCTCAGTGGAAAGAGCACTTGCTTTGGAGTCAGAGGTCATAGGTTCAAATCCCGACTCCTCCAATTGTCAGCTGTGTGACTTTGGGCAAGTCATTTAACTTCTCTGTGCCTCAGTTACCTCATCTGTAAAATGGGGATTAAGACTGTGAGCCCCCCGTGGGACAATCTGATCACCTTGTAACCTCCCCAGCGCTTAGAACAGTGCTTTGCACATAGTAAGCATGTAATAAATGCCATAAATAAATAATAAATAAGTGCTTAGAACAGTGCTTTACATGCAGTTAGCACTTAATAAATACTATTTATTGAGAAGCAACGTGGCTCAGTGGAAAGAGCACAGGCTTTGGAGTCAGAGGTCATGGCTTTGAATCCCGGCTCTGCCACTTATCAGCTGTGTGACTTTGGGCAAGTCACTTCACTTCTCTGTGCCTCAGTTCCCTCATCTGTACAATGGGGATGAAGACTGTGAGCCCCCCGTGGGACAACCTGGTCACCTTGTAACCTCCCCAGCTGTTAGAACAGTGTTTTGCATATAGTAAGAGCTTAATAAATGCCATTATTATTATTATCATTATTATTATTATTATTACTACTAAAGGATAGTGTCAGTATTTTAAGGGATGGTGTGAGTGGCAGACACTTTTGTTTTTACTGAAGACAGGAAAAAAAAGGAATGACATGTTGCAGCGGGTCATAGAGAAGTTAGACATAATGAAGAACTTAACTGCAAGTGTTGTTAGCTACTGGGATGCATTGACCAGGGAGAGGCTTGTTGGAGTGCATTGTATGGGATGTGACTTCAGCATGAGGCCAAGTCTGTGAAGCTAAGTCAGTTTTGCCCGAAGCCCAGCACAATCAGAATTGGGGAGAATTTGACAGCCTGTGTCTCACTTGCTAATTAAGCACTAAGGGGAAAAGAGAGGAAAGGGATTATTTGGCCATGCAAATATTATTCCTTGACCCCAAGGCTCCCCTTCAGTTGCCATGCCATCTCCCTCCTATCATTCCTCTCCAGAAAAGTTTAAGTGAGTTGTCTATCCTCCTTCCCTCACCCTCAGTGATCTGGCCTCCTACTTCATTAATAAAATTAAATACATCAGGTCTGACCTCCCCAAAGTCACTCCCCCACCTTCTCCAACCCCCTGGCTCTCAACACTCTCTGCTACTCTCCCATCCTTACCAGCAGTCGCCTCAGAGGAGCTCTCCTCCCTCCTCTCAAGTGCTACTCCGGCCACCTGTACTTCTGACCCCATTTCCTCTCATCTCATGAAATCTCCCGCTCCATCCCTTCTCCCCTCCTTAACTTCCATCTTCAACCGCTCACTCTCCACTGGTTCCTTCCCCTCTGCCTTCAAACATGCCCATGTCTCTCCCATCCTAAAAACACCCTCTCTTGACCTCACCTCACCTTCTAGTTATCGCCCCATCTCCTTCCTACCATTCCTTTCCGAACTCCTTGAACGAGTCATCTACACGCGCTGCCTCGAATTCCTCAACACCAACTCTCTCCTCGATCCCCTCCAGTCTGGCTTCCGTCCCCTACATTCCACGGAAACTGCCCTCTCAAAGGTCACCAATGACCTCCGGCTTGCCAAATCCAACAGCTCATACTCTGTTCCTAATCCTCCTCGACCTCTCAGCTGCCTTCGACACTGTGGCCCACCCCCTTCTCCTCAACACGCTATCCAACCTTGGCTTCACAGACTCCATCCTCTCCTGGATCTCCTCTTATCTCTCCGGTCGTTCATTCTCAGTCTCTTTTGCAGGCTCCTCCTCCCCTTCCCATCCCCTTACTGTGGGGGTTCCTCAAGGTTCAATTCTTGGTCCCCTTCTGTTCTCGATCTACACTCACTCCCTTGGTGACCTCATTCGCTCCCACGGCTTCAACTATCATCTCTACGCTGATGACACCCAAATCTACATCTCTGCCCCTGCTCTCTCCCCCTCCCTCCAGGCTTGCATCTCCTCCTGCCTTCAGGACATCTCCATCTGGATGTCTGCCCGCCACCTAAAACTCAACATGTCCAAGACTGAACTCCTTGTCTTCCCTCCCAAACCCTGCCCTCTCCCTGACTTTCCCAACACTGTTGATGGCACTACCATCCTTCCCATCTCACAGGCCCGCATCCTCGACTCCGCTCTCTCATTCACCCCTCACATCCAAGCCGTCACCAAAACCTGCCGGTCTCAGCTCCACAACATTGCCAAGATCCATCCATTCCTCTCCATCCAAACTGCTACCCTGCTCGTTCAAGCTCTCATCCTATCACATCTGGACTACTGTATCAGCCTCCTCTCCGATATCCCATCCTCTTGTCTCTCCCCACTTCAATCCATACTTCACGCCGCTGCTCAGGTTCTCTTTGTCCAGAAATGTTCTGGGCATGTTACTCCCCTCCTCAAAAATCTCCAGTGGCTGCCAATCAACCTACGCATCAGGCAGAAACTCCTCACCCTCGGTTTCAAGGCTCTCCATCACCTCGCCCCCTCCTACCTCACCTCCCTTCTCTCCTTCTACAGCCCAGCCCGCACCCTCCGCTCTTCTGCTGCTAATCTCCTCACCGTGCCTCGTTCTCGCCTGTCCCGCCGTCGACCCCTGGCCCACGTCATCCCCCTGGCCTGGAATGCCCTCCCTCCTCACATCTGCCAAGCTAGCTCTCTTCCTCCCTTCAAGGCCCTACTGAGAGCTCACCTCCTCCAGGAGGCCTTCCCAGACTGAGCCCCGTCCTTCCTCTCCCCCTCCTCCCCCTCTCCATCCCCCCTGCCTTACCTCCTTCCCTTCCCCACAGCACCTGTATATATGTATATATGTTTGTACATATTTATTACTCGTACATATCTATTCTATTTTATTTTGTTAATATGTTTTGTTTTGTTCTCTGTCTCCCCCTTCTAGACTGTGAGCCCACTGTTGGGTAGGAACCGTCTCTATGTGTTGCCAACTTGTGCTTCCCAAGCGCTTAGTACAGTGCTCTGCACACAATAAGTGCTCAATAAATACGATTGATTGATTGATTATACCCACTGCCTCCACTTGTGCTCCTCTAATACTCTCCCCAACTCCATGCAATCTGGCTTCCTCCCCCTTGAGTCCACAGAAATGGCCCTCTCTAAGGTCACCAATGACCTTCTTCTTGCCAAATCCAATGACCTCTACTCCATCATAATCCTCCTCAATGTCTCAGCTGTCGTCACCACTGTGGACCACCCCATTCTCCCGGAAACATTATCAAACATTATCATGGCTTCACTGACACTGTCCTCTTCTCCTGGCTCTCCTCCTACCTCTCTGGTTGCTCCTTCTTGGTCTCTTCTGTGGGCTCCTCCTTTGCTTCCCATACTCTAACTGGGGGAGTCCCTCAAGGCCCAGTACTGTGTCCCCTTCTCTTATCCAACTTACACCCACTCACTTCAACTACCATCTCTGCGCAGATGAAGATGGTAGTTGAAGAGGTAGATTTGGGAACTGTGCAGATGATTCCCAAATCTACCTCTTCAGTCCTGACTTCATTCTTCCTCTGCAGTGTCACATTTCTTCCTGACTTCAGGACATCTCTACTTGGATGTTCCACCGACACTTCAAACTTAACATGTCCAAAATAGAACTCTTCATCCTTCCACACAAACCCTGTTCTCCCTCTGTCTTTCCCATCACTGTAGTCAACACCACTATTCTCCCTGTCTCCCAAGATCATAAAGTTGTCATTACCCTATACTCATCTCTCTCATTCAATCCATATATTCATTCGGACACTAAATCTGGTCAAAACTACTGTAATAACATCACTAAAATTTGCCCTTTCCTCTCCATCCAAACTGCTTCTATACTTTTCCAAGCACTTTTCATATTCCACTTTGACTACTGCATCAGCCTCCTTGCTGACCTCCCTGCTTCTTGTCTCTGCCCACTCCAGTTCATACCGGATGATTGCAGACCGGATGATTTTTCTACAAAACCATTCAGTCCATGTTTCCCCACTCCCCAAGAACCTCCAGTGGTTGTCCATCCACCTTCACATCAAATAGAAATTCCTTGCCACAGGCTTTGAAGCACTCAATCACCTTACCCCCTCTTACCTTACCTCTCTCATTTCCTACTACAACTCAGCTTACTCATTTCACTCTTCTTTATCTTTGTTCTTGTCTTTTATATTTTCGTTTCAACTTCTCTTACATGTCTATTGCCAATTGCCCTCACTTTACCTTTACTCTTATATTGTCAGCCCTTTGTGGTCCAGGGACCACATTTATATTTTGTCTGGGAACCTGTTTCCCAGTGCTTTGTAAGCCCTCCTTTCCTCTTCTTCCACTCCCTCTTGCAACACCCTGACTTTCTCTCTTCATTCATCTCTCTTCAAAGCCCCACATCACTTATGTACATATTTGTAGTCTGTTTACTTCTAATGTCTATCTTCCCCTCTAAACTGTAAACTCGTTGTGTGTAGGGAATGTATATGTTTATTGTTGTAGTCTCCTAAGCACTTAGTTCAGTGTTCTACACACAGTAAGCACTCAATAAATAGGATTGACTGACTCTTCTAATGCCAATAGGCTTACTGTACCTTGATCTCGTCTATCTCGCTCCTGAGTTCTGGTACACATCTGCCTCTGTCCTGGAACTCCTGCCCCCTTCATATGCAACAGATAATAATAATAATAACAATGATAATAGTATTTGTTAAGCACTTACTACGTGCCAGGCACTATCCTAAGCCATGGGGTGGATATAAGCAAATCAAGTTAGATGCAGTCCCTTTCCCATGTGTGGCTCACAGTCTCAATCCCCATTATACAGATGAGGTAACTAAGGCCCAGAGAAGTGAAGTGACTTGCCCAGGGTCACACGGCAGACAAGTGGCAAAGATGGAATTAGAATCCATGACCTTCTGACTCCCAGGCCCGGGCTCTATCCACTAGGCCATGCTGCTTCTCAGATGATCCCTCTCCACATCTCCAAAACCTTATTAAAATCACATCTCCTCCAAGAGGCCTTCCTCACCTAAACTTCATTTCCTTTCCCCACTCTCCCTTCTGTGTCGCTCATGCACTTTAATATGTACCCCTAAAGCACTTGATATTCACCCCACCCTCAGTCCCACAACACTTTTGTATATATCCATAATTTATTTTAATGTCTGTCTCCCCCTCTAGACTTCAAGCTCCTTGGGGGCAGGGAATCAGTCCATTCATTTAATTGAATTTGTTGAGTGCTTACTATGTGCAGAGCACTGTACTAAGCGCTTGTGTGAGTACAACAAACAATAAACAGAACCATTCCCTGCCCACAATGAGCTTTACAGTCTAGGGAGGGGGAGACAGACATAAATATAAATAAATTACAGATATGTACATAAGTGCTGTGGGGTTGGAGGGGGAAAGAACAAAGGGAGCAAGTCAGGGCAAAGCAAAAGGAATCAGGTGAAGAGGAAAAGGGGACTTAGTCAAGGAAGGCCTCTTGGAGGAGATGTGCCTTCAATAAGGCTTTCAAGCGGGAGAGAGTAACTGTCTGTCGGAGTTGAGGAGGGAAGGAGTTCCAGGCCAGAGGCAGGATGTGGATGAGGGGTTGACGGTGAGATAGATGAGATCAAGGCACAATGAGAAGGTTAGCATTAGAGGAGCGAAAGTGTGTGGACTGGGTTGTAGGAGGAGAGTAGTGAGGTGAGATAGGAGGGGGCAAAGTGATTGAGTGCTTTAAAGCCAATGGTGAGGAGTTTTTGTTTGATGCGGAGGTGGATGGACAACCACAGGAATTTTTTGAGGTGGGGGGAGACATGTCCTGAGTGTTTTTGTAGAAAAATGATCCAGACAGCAGAGTGAACTATGGACTGGAGTGGGGAGAGACAGGAGGCTGGAAGGTCAGCAAGGAGGCCGATGCAGTAATCCAGGTGGAATAGGTGAATGATTGTATTAATGTGGTAGCAGTTTGGATAGAGAAGAAAGGGTGGATTTGGGCGATGTTGTGAAGGTGGAACAGATAGGATTTAGTGATGGCTTGAATGTGTGGGTTGAATGAGAGAGAGGAGTCAAGGATAACACCAAGGTTATGGGCTTGTGAGACAGGAAGGATGGTGGGGCCATATGCAGTGATGGGAAAGTCAGGGGCAGGAAAGAGTTTGGGTAGGAAAATAAGTAGTTCTGTTTTGGCCATGTTAAGCTTGAGGTGACAGGAGGGCATCCAAGTAGAGATGTTTTGGAGGCAAGAGGAAATGTGAGACTGCAGACAGGGAGAGAGATCAGGGCTGGAGATGTAGATTTGGGTATCATCCTCATAGAGGAGGTAGTTGAAGCATGGGAGCAAATGAGTTCTCCAAAGGAGTGGGTGTAGATGAAGAATAAAAGGAGACCCAAAACTGAACCTTGAGAGACCCCCACAGTTGACCTCCACAGTTAGGGGGTGGGAATCAGAGGAGGAACACGTGAAGGAAACTGAAAATGAATGGCCAGAGAGGTAAGAAGAGAACTGGGAGAGGACAGTATCAGTAAAGCCAAGGTTGAATATGTTTCCAGGAGAAGGGGGAGGTCGACAGCGTCGAAGGCAGCTGAGAGGTCAAGGATTAGGATGGCATAGAGGCCGATGGATTTGGCAAGAAGGCAAGTTTCTACCAACTCTATCATATTATACTCTCCCAAGTGCTTAGTACAGAGCTCTGCACACAATAATCTCTCAACAAATACCTTTGATTGATCTATGTTTTGGTTTTTATACCCCACAAAACTGATCTTAGAGATAAAATCAAAGCAAAGGAAAAAACTTCTAGGTGTGCATTTAAATCCTGCTGCTGCTGCCACTATTACTATCTGAACTATTGAAAATCAGCATAGCCTAGTGGATAGAGAGAGGCCTGGGAGTCAGAAGGACCTGAGTTCTAATCCTGGCTCCACCACTTGTCTGCTGTGTGACCTTGGACAAGTCACTTAACTACTCTGTGCCTCAGATACCTCATCTGTAAAATGGGGATTAAGACTGTGAGCCCCATGTGGGACATGGACTTTGTCCAACCTGATTAACTTGTATCTTCCCGAGTGCTTAGAACAGTGCCTGGCAGATAGCGTTTAAAAAAATACCATTTTGAGAAAGCATAAAAACTAAGACCAACTCTCGACCAACTTGAACTCTAGCATATGCTGCAAGTGAACCAAAGCACCTTGCTTCCACTGAAAAGGAATGGGCCTCCCTTAAATGTCAAGTTATTTTTCTAAAAAATAGAATTGGAATTCTGGCAGGAAGACCTCCAATTTTCAGTTCTTGGTGTGGTGTGGACATCACGCCTGGAGTAAGAGGAGGGCAGAGGCATGGACAGTGGTTTTATAGAAAAATGTTCTGGGCTGCAGAGAGAAGTATGGACTGGCATGAGGAGAGACAGGAGGCAGGGAGGTCAGGGGAAGGCTGAGGCAGTAGTCAAGGCGGGATATGAAAAGTGCTTGGATCAGCATTGTAGCAGTTTGGTTGGAGAGGAAAGGGCAAATTTTAGCTATGTGATAAAGGTAGATCCGACAGGATTTAATGCCAGAATAAATATATGGGTTAAATGAGAGAGATGAGTACAGGATAATGCCAAGGTTATGGGCTTGGGAGACAGGGAGGATAGTGATGATGGGAGTGATGGGAAAGACAGGTGATGGGAAAGACAGCTTGGTGTAGGCCAAGCTGAGTTAGAACCCCACCCCTAACCAAATCCAGACCATGCAGGGCTTTCGGTTGTGAAATCTCCTTTGGAGGTTATTGAGGAGAATGTAGACAGTTATCACTCTGGGTCTGTTGAGTGCCATCCTACCACAATGAAGAGGGATGGACTGATATGTTCCTCTGAGGTCCCTCCCAACCTCAAGAGTCTGTATACTGTGCATTTTCATTTTAATCTTATGAGATTTGTTTAATTTAAAGATCATTATCACTCAACAGTGAGTACACACTGAATGAAAAAAGAATAATAGTATGAAAAAGAAAAAGAATGAAATGAAATTGAATGAAAAAGAATAATTAAGCACTTCATTCATTCAATCATGTTTACTGAGCGCGTACTGTATGCAGAGCACTATACTAAGTGCTTGGAAAGTACAATTCAGCAACAGAGACATCCCTACCCAACAACAGGCTCACAGTCTGTGTCAAGCTTAAGTGCTTAGTACAGTACTCTGCACACAGTAAGTGCTCAATAAATTTGAGTGAATGAATGAATGATTGAATAAATGTAAGATAATCAGATTGGACACCATCCCTGTCACACAGGTGGTTCACCGTCTAAAAGGGAGGGTGAACAAGTATTTTATCACCCATTTACAAATGAGGAAACTAAGGCACCAAGAAATGACTTGTCCAAGTTCATTCAGGAGGCAGATGATAGAGATGCGACTAGAACCCAGATCTTAACTCCCAGCCCATCCTCTTTCCACTAGACAACAAAGGTAATAACATCACCAAAGTAAGAAACACAGTCTATACCTTTGAGGAGCTTGCAGCCCAATAGGGAAGGTGGACATAAATTGATGAATATGGCAGTGTTAAAGGACAGCAGACTTTTGCAGTAGATCAAAGTGTTGAGAAATGCATTTACCTGTATTTTCAACCTAGGAATTTGATTGTGAAGTTTCATGAGCTTCTGCAAACTCCTGTGACTGGATGAATGAGTAGTTAGTGCTTTGTTCTGCTCCCTGTCCTGAAGGAATCCTGGAAAACAAGAGAAGAGAGTTTCAAAACGATGATGGCATTTGTTAAGTGCTATGTGCCAAGTACTGTTCTAAGCGCTGGGGAAGATACAAGTTAATCCGGTTGTCCCATGCGGGGCTCACAGTCTTAATCTCCATTTTACAGATGAGGTCACTGAGGCACAGAGAAGTGAAGAGACTTGCCCAAAGTCACACAGCTGACAAGTGGCGGAGCTGGGATGAGAACCCACGACCTCTGACTCCCAACCCTGTGCTCTTTCCATTAAGCTATGCTGCTTCCCTAGGCGGGGGAGAGTGGTTGTCTGTGGGGTTAGAGGAAGGAGGGTGTTCCAGGCCAGAAGCAGGACGTGGGCCAGGGGTCGACTGCCACCCTCACTATCCCCACCATCAGTGCCCACCCAGCTATGGTCCTATCACCGTCCTCACCCTTACTGCCATCACTGGCATCTCCGTCACCACCCCCGTCTATGTCATCACAATTATCCCCATCCCCGCCGCCTCTGCCCTCACTGCCATCACTACTAGTACCATGACTGTCGCCGCCACCAGCCCCATCCCCTTGCCAGCCCTGTTCTCGCCTTACATCAGGGCCACCGTGGCCATAAGCTCCAACGTTGTCATCTCTCGTCTCACTCTCCTTGCCATCAGTGTTATTACCCTCCTCCCTGCAATTGCTGTTACCACCATTGTCACTGCTACCAGAGTGTGATTTTTAGCACCACCCGTGGGATGGTCACCACCATCTTGGTCACTACCATCACCCTTTTCCTCTCTGTCACTGTGACCATCTACAGACCTCCCACCGCCACCTCTCTCACAAATGTGTACACACACACACACACACATGTTACCATATTAAGCTACACTGGGGCACCGCCCAGGTCAACTGACATCAGCGTTTGCCCCATTGACCTCAAGTGAGCTGGTCCCTGTGCCCCTTGGCTGCGGACAGCTTGCCCTGTTAGGGAAGGACGCCCGTGGGCCCTGGGACCCTCAAGCCTTCCCAAAGAACATCTCCGGGACCATGGCTGGGGTAATAATAATAGTAATCAGAACAATAGTAATTGTGGTATTTGTTAAGCGCTTACTGTGTGCCAGGCACTGTACTAATCACTGGGTGGATACATGCTTATCAAGTTGGACACAGTCTCTGTCCCACATGGGGCTCACACTCTCAATCCCCATTTTATAGATGAGGTAAGTGAGGTCCAGAGAAGTGAAGAGACTTGCCAAAGGTCACAGCAGACAAGTAGCAGAGCCAGGATTAGAACCCATGCTGCCCCCCAGCCCGACCTTCAGGAGCCCCAGAGGAGAGGCGTCCATTGCCGGAGGAGACTAGGGATAACACCCCTCCCCCATCCACCCACGACCCCATCTCCAGAGATCACGAAGCCTTCCGATGGCTCGGTCCCGAGCCCTGTTTGGGGGAGACAGTGGGGCAGTACAAGGAATCTCCCCATTTCACAGTGGGGCACACTGACACCCAGGGGAAGCTAGCCAACACGTGTCTCCTGTGCCAACAACGAGAGCCTCATTGGCAGATAGGGGAATCAGAAACAAGCGAGCCTTGTGGGCCGGCTCTCCCCCAACCCCCGGCTCTAACCACCGACCCCACACTGCTCCTCTTCCTCCTCCTTTTTTTAAATAAATGGTATTTGTTAAGCGCTTACTATGTGTCAAGCACTGCTCTACGCTCTGGGTAGACACAAGCTAATCAGGCCAGATCTAGTCCATGTCTCACATAGAATTCACAGTCTAAGTAGGAGGGAGAACAGGAAATGAATCTCCTTCTTGCAGTTGACGAAACTGAGGCCGAGAGAAGTGGAGTGACTTGCCCCAGATCACACAGCAGGTAAAAGCAGAACTCTGGCTCCCAGGCCCTGGGTTTTATCCACTAGACGATGCTTCTCCTCCTCTTCTTCCTCCTCCTGCTCCTTTTCCCTAGGGCTCCTGGTCACGGGCTCTGTGGAAGATAGAGCCCCTCCTTGGGGCCCAGGACCCTGTCTACTTCTCATCTATGTATTGTTGCCACTGCTTAGTACATAGAAAATCAGCATGGCCTAGTAAAAAGAGCCCAGGCCTGGGAGTCAGAGGACCTGGGTTCTAATCCCAGTTCTGCCACTTGCCTGCTGTGTGACCCTGGGCAAGTCGCTTAACTTCTCTGTGTCCCAGTTCCCTCCTCTGCAAAATGGGCACTCAAGGCCTGCTCTCCCTTTTACTCGGACCAAAACCCCATGTGGGACCAGATTATCTTTTATCTACCCCAGCGCTTAGTATAGTGCTTGACATACAGTAAGCACTTAACAAATACCACATTTATTATCATTATTACAGTTACTATTATTAAGTGCTGTCGAGTCATTTCTGACTCATAGCAACTCCATGGATATACTTTCTCCAGGACGTCCTGTCCTCTGCCATAATCCGCAACCTTTTTAATGGGTCTTCCTTTATCATTGTTATGGTCTCTCTCCATTTTGCTGACGGTCTGCCTCTTCCATGTTTTCCCTGGACTTTTCCTAGCATTAGTGTCTTCTCCAGAGAATTAGTCCTCCTGATTAGGTGTCCAAAACATGCTAATCTGAGTCACTTGGCCTTCCAAAGACCACTTGGGTTTAATTTGCTTCAAAATCCATTTGTTTGTCTTTCAGGCAGTACGTGATATTCGCAAAAGTCTTCTCCAACTGTTATTATGGTAGGCACTTAATAAATAGCATTACTCCTACGACTACCACTACTGCCTAACTTCGTGCTAGAATTGTAAGCTCCTCGAGGATCAGGGATGGGGTCTACTAATTCTATTAATAATAATGGTATTTGTTAAGTGCTTACTCTGTGCCAAGCACTGTTCTACGCACTGGGGAAGATACAAGATTATTGTTGTCCCACGTGGGGCTCACAATCTTAATCCCCATTTTCCAGGTGAGGTAACTGAGGCTCCGAGAAAGTAAGTGACTTGCCCGAAGTCACAGAGCTGACAAGTGGCGGAGCCCGATTTAGAACCCATGACCTCTGACTCCCAGGCCTGTGCTCTTTCCACCAAGCCACGCTGCTTCTTACATAGTAAGTGTTTGCTAAAGACTACTGAACTCTCCTCGGCGTTTAGTACAGAGGTACTCAGGGGATACTACTGGTTGGTTGGTTGCTACCAGTAGGTGGGAGCAAGATGGCGTTTTCAGCCATCGCAGGCATCTTGTACCGTCTCTCCCCGGGGTCTACCTCGTCTCTGCTCCGCGTCGGCGACCCCCAACCGCCCATCGCCCACCGCCCCCGCGGAGAGAAGGGGGGCGGGGTCCGCAGGACCAGGCCCCGGCCGCCCGCCAGGTGGCGCTGCTCCCTCGTCCGACGCCTCTCCCAGCTAATAACTGGTATTTTAAAAATAATCATGTTGGTATTTGTTAAGCGCTTCCTATGTGCCAAGCACTGTTCTAAGCGCTGGGATGGATACAAGGTCATCAGGTTGTCCCAGGTGGGGCTCAGTCTTCATCCCCATTTTGAGCCCGTTGTTGGGTAGGAATTCATTCATTCATTCAATCGTATTTATTGAGCGCTTACTGTGTGCAGAGCACTGTACTAAGCGCTTGGGAGGTACAAGTTGGCAACATGTAGAGACGGTCCCTACCCAGCAATGGGCTCACAGTCCAGAAGGGGGAGACAAACAACAAAACAAAAGTGCAACTTTGTAGAAGTACAGGATCTAAGGCAAACCTGACACTAAAAGCCCACCTCTTTTCCCAATGACATTTTTCTCCTGCTTAACCTGTTGTGGTTTTTACTTACAAAATTTCTTCATAAAGAGTCAATCAAGATGCCCCCAAACTGATAAAATGGCATTCAGATTATCATTAATATCACTTTGCCAGATTTCAAAGAGATAGCTAATGCAAAGACATCTTGGCAATCTGAAGCTGGCTGACATGGGAGGAGAAAGCATGGTCAGGGAGAGAATAAGTATGTGCACATTCGCGTGCTCGTGCACGCGCGCGCGCACACACACACACACACACACACACTCTTTAAGATTTGAAGCTGAAGTAAGCACCACTATGGCAGGGAACTTGAAATCTTTACATCATGGTATGCTCCCCTAGGGAATGCCTTGAAAGTCAGAAGGGCAGAATAAATGATTTAGGCAGAGGGTCAAACAATTGGGAATAGCTGTGTACAGTTGGGAGACCTCTGCAACAGATAGAACTGCAGCAATCAGCTCTGTTTGAACAAAGGCTCTGCACAGAATGAGATTCGAAAAGGCAGGCTGGAAAACAAAGACAGGCCTTATATGGAACAAAACCATCAGTGCAGCAAGGATCTGTCTTTAAGTGTTAACAATGCAGCAGGGTGAATCAGTTTCAGCCACACTTGTCTATATGGATAGGTTCTCACCATCAGCAGCATCGTTTTCAAAAACAAAAACCAGCTCGTTCTCATTTTCCATTTTTCTCTCCCTCTCCACTTATCGTGGCTTAGTGGATAGAGTACAGGCCAGGGAGTTAGAAGGACCTGGGTTCTAATCCCGGCTCTTCCACGTGTTTGCTGTGTGATCTTGGGCAATTCACTTCACTTCTCTGGTCCTCAGTTCCCTCATCTGTAAAATGGGGATAACATTGTGAACCCCATGTGTGACAAGGACTGTGCCTAAACTTATTAACTTGTATCTACTCCAGCGTTTAGGTGTTAAATATATGCTAATAATAATAATTATAATGATAATAGTGGTATTTGGTAACTTACCAACTTGGTAACACTTACTATGTGTCAAGCACAGTACTAAGCACTGGGGCATTTACAACATAATCAGGTCAGACACACTTCCTGTCCCACATGGGACTCACAGTCTACGAAGGAGGAAGAAAAGGCATTGAATCCTCACTTTATGGATGAAGTAAATGAGGCACAGAGAAGTTGAATGACTTATCCAAGGTTATACAGCAGGCATGTAGCAGAGGCAGGTTTAGAACCCAGGCCTCACTGCTCCTCAACATTCTCAACATGCTGATGATAATAGTAAGATTTTAGCCAAAGCATGTGAGACTAAACATATTAATGTGCAATTGAAGTTCCTTCTGTACTGTGATTATGCAAAGACATAATAATAATAATGGCCTAGCTAAGTGCTTACTATATGCCAGGCACTGTACTAAGCTCTGGGGTGGATACAAGCAAATTGGGTTGGACACAGTCCCTGTCTCATGTGGGGCTCACAGTCTCCATCCCCATTTTACAGATGAGGGAACTGAGGCCCAGAGAAGTGAAGTGACTTGCCCAAGGTCTCACATCAGACAAGTGGTGGAGCTGGGAGTAGAACTCATCACCTTCTTACTCCCAGGCCCATGCTCTGTCCACTACTCCATGCTGTTTCCCTTGTCTTTGGTATCACCCGGAGTGTTTTGCAAACTGGCTTTTTGGAATCACAGTCAATAATTTGGGAGTTGGGTCTTCATCAGTGAACCCTGAACTGCCATCTTCAACCCTACTTCCCAGTTGTAGAAGTAGTAGTGTTCATTAAGCACTTACTGTGTGCAGAGCACTGGGAGAAAATACATAGCTGGGAATTGGACACGGTCCTTGTTAGACTAAGTCCCCGTAGACAGTAAACTCCTTGTGGGCAGGGGTTGCATCTACCAACTCTGTTGCATTGTACTTTCCCTTGTGCTTTGTTCAGTGCTCTGCACACAGTAAGAGTGCAATAACTGCCATTGATTGATTGGGACAAATATTCATGGAACTTTAGTGTTGTGGCAGTCTCTTGAATTAATAGCATAGCTGTTGTACTGACAATGTTGGAATGAACTAAAGCTACTGAAGTGAGCCTGCTTTCACCGCATTAAATATTAGTTGGGGGAAGGGGCGGGGACGCATTTAAACTGTCTAGAGAACCTGAAAGGATTAACTTGGGACCTGCAATTTATTGATCAAGCTACTGTTGAAAATGCTGATTTATGGTATGCTGAGTGGACTTCACCAGAGTGGTCTGTAATTGGGCATAAACATCTATATCCTTCACTCCAGATAGGAGAGTTCAGACAGAAACACCCCTAAAGTATGAAAGGCAGTGTGGAGACCAGTCCCAAAGTTAAGTAGTGGGTACTTAAGACTTTAGAAATATGGCTCCAGAGAGGGTGTTTGACTCAGAATGTCAAATGAAATTCAGAGGAAGATCTGAATATTTCAGGGACCACCTGTTGTACTCTCTTGACCCACAACTTTTAAAAGGCACATTTTCTTAATTGGTATTGGCAATTTGGTCCGGGACACAGACTGCTGGAAGCTTTGCTTTGGTTTGCAGCTCCATCCCAAATCCACTGTGTGATCACAGGTAAGTATCTCAAACTCACAGCGCCTCGATTTCCCCGATGTAAAATGGGCACAGCATGTACCATGATCAGCACTTCCCAGAAATGTTGGGAGAGTTCATAACATGATGCCAGTAAAGCATTTTGAGCTCTGCCAAAGAACAGTGCCATAGAAAAAAAAGAGGAAGCCGTTATTGCTTATACATTTTTCATTTCATCATGAAATATCTGTATGTAGAAACTATATTTCAGACAAGGGGATGATAAAGTTCTTTCCTAATATTCATTCTGTGAGTAGGTCTAGCTTACATCAATAAATTTGATGCCTAACCAACTTGCCATAAAATTCCAAGGTCCTAGCACAGGCCCCTTTTCGCTGACCACAGCATGAGACAGAATCCCTAAAGATCTCATTCACAATCATTGCTAGATGGGGTCCAGTGAGTCACCCTTCACCCATTCCTTTAATAGTGTTCTCACTCCAAGCAGTGAAATAAACAATCCGTGGACCACAGCAGTATTGATTAGCCTCTGATCTACTAGGTCAAGGCTGAGAGAAAACTATTGACAACCGTGCAGAAAGCCAGATTCTAGGCCTAAAGAGCACTGAACCTAATGCTTTTTCCTTGGAGCAGTCAGTTCACTCTTTGTGACATTTTGTAGTCAATGCTCTTTGTGTTCTGAGGAAGGAAAGGCCAAACATTGGATGAATCAGCAGATCCATCAGGACACTGACTGTGTATTATTATCATTAGCAGAAGGAAGAACAAGGATTTGATCATGAGTAGAATGAATATGCCAGGATAAAGAAACAGAATAAATGAATGCAGGATAGACTGTAAACTCCTTGTGGGCAGGAATGTGTCTGTTTATTGTAATGTACTCTCTCAAGTGCTTAGTATGGTGCTCTGCACACAGTAAGTGCTCAGTAATTATGTTTGAGTGAATATGGAGCACTTACTGTGTTCAGAGCATCGTACTAAGCGCTTGGGAGAATACAGCATAACTGAGTTGGTAGATACGTTCCCTGCCCACAACAAGCTGACAGTCAAATGCTGACTGTACTAAGCAAGTTTCAAGATAGTTTGGAGAATACAATACATATTTCAGGACATTCATCTTAAGTATTTATCTGTGTCTCTTCTAAATTCTGGAGTCCAGTGGCTTAATAATGATGATAACGATAATAATAAGTATGGTACTTATTAAGTGCTTATTATGTGCCACTGTTCTAAGCACTGAGGTAGATTCAAGTTAATCAGGTTGGACACAGTCCCTTTCCCACATGGGGCTCACACTCTTAATCCCCATTTTATAGATGAGGGAACTGAGGCCCAGAGAAGTGAAGTGACTTGCCCAGGGTTACACAGCAGACATGTGGTGGAGCTGGAATTAGAACCCAGGATCTTCTGAATTCCAGGCCCACAATGTATCCACTAAACCGTGATGGCCTCATGCTCCATCAATGATGAACTTTTGAAATTCCACATTTTTCCAGAGTAGACCTTTTATTTTGGTTTCTCTTCTGGATCTTCTGATGACTACTCTTTGCCTTAAAATGACTTTTTAGACCTCAGGTCTCACAGAGAAATAGTGAAAATTAGCTTGTGAAGGTACAATTAGTCAGTGGCCATAGTTCTACTTTGGGTGAAGGAACAAGAAGTGGGAATTGCACTCTTCAGTGCATTTTCATTTACTGTGTCTTCCACTTCCTCTCCCCCTTCTGGGTTCTGCTTCTCAGCTCAGTTTCTCAAGTTACATTCCTGCTCTTCTGCCTCTACCCTTAGTCCCACCACTCCCACAGCACATTTATACCTATCTTTATACTCGGTTACATCCCCTTCCTGTAATTTATTCTAAACGTCTGTCTCCTTGACTAGATTGTAAGCTTCTCGGAGGCAGGGATGGTTTCTGTTGTACTCTCCCAAGCACTTAGTTCAATACTCTGCACATGGTAAATGCTCAAGAAATACCACTGATTGATTGTTTGATTTTACATCTCCAAAGCCAACAAGATTACAACTCGTCTGCCCAGAGTGCTGTGTTGGGGATACTGTTCTTTTTTGTGTGTGTGATATTTAAGTGCTTACAATGTGCTAGGCACTGTACTCAGCACTGGGGTATATACAAGCTAATCAGGTTGGACACAGTCCCTGTCCCACATGGTCCTCACAGTCTTAATCCCCATTTTGCAGCTGAGGTAACTGAGGCACAGAGAAGTAAAGTGATTTGCCCAAGGTCACACAGCAGAGAAGTGGTGGAGCCAGAATTAGAACCCACGTCGTTCTGACTCCCAGGCCCCTGCTTTATCCAATAGGGCACATTGCTTCTCACTAGGCAACACTGTCTCTCTTGGGCAGGAGAAGTTGGCTGTAGATGAGGAAGAAAAATAAACTCCCAAATCCAGTCTGTCTTGGGCACTTACTCCTCCTACCTTTCTCAAGTATGAGGTAAAAGGATTGAAAACGCATGCTTTTTAGTACGGTATTTAGTCTTCTATTTTGGGGAAGTTGAATTGCTTTAAATATGGTAGCTAATCAATTTCCACAGCCTAATGGAGAAAATCCATTCATTTCCTGATGAACATACCTGGTTTGAGGATATACCACAAGCTGAGCAAACGGTTGAGGAAACCAATGCATTGTGTTTGGCTTAAGTTCCTAAGTCATGAGCAAAGCCATGCAATATGCTGCTCTATTCCAGTCACTGGCAACCCTGGTCACTTGTGCCAGAGCATGGCATGCAAGGCCATTCTGTCAAGACTGTAGACTCATTGTGGGCAGGGAATGTTCTTACTAATTCTGTTATATTGTACTCTCCCAAGTGCTTAGTACAGTGCTCTGCACACAATAAATGTTCAATAACTTACTTTGATTGGGAAGCAGTATGGTCTAATGGAAAGGGCACAGGCCCTGGGTTCTAATATTGACTCCGCCACTTCCTGCTGTGTGACTTTGGGAAAGTCACTTAACTTCTCTACTCCTCAGTTCCCTCACCTGTAAAATGGGGATTCAGTGCCTGTTCTCCCTCCTACTTAGACTTGAGTCCCATTGGGACCTGATTATTTTGTATGTTTCCCGGAACTTAGAAGAGTGCCCAACATGTAGTAAGTGCTTAACAATTAGCACAACTATTATTTTTAGAAGAAAGAAAGTTTCTAACTGGTAAGAAAAAAGCTGCAACATGGGGGCTGGCACATGACCTGCTCTGTTCCTTCTCTGGCCTCTCCAAAAATGGCAAGCAATAGTAACAAAGAAAAAAAAAATTCTCAAGTGATCAGTCTAGAATAACTCTTGTTCTACTCATCATTTGACCATTTGGTTGGTTTGAAGACAACTTTGCTGAGATACTGTGGGTGACTGTTAAACAATTATGGGTTTTGGTACTGATTAAACCCTTCCTGCAACTTTATGGAGTGAATTGCTTTTGAATGCATCAAGACCAATCCCTGCAATAACACAGTTTCTACTTGTGTTTAAGTGGTGGTGGAAAAGGTAGGACAATTCAAAGTGGTGTTTCATAAAGGAGAAAATTTGAAGAAGGCTAAACAAATACTGTACATAAATCTTCTGGAGTATAAAGGTAAAGCAGAGGAATATTGGAGGCATAATGAATATAGGGCTAACAGGAAAATCCTGTTTGATAAGGAATAGTAAGGCAGCAAGGCCTGGGAGTCAGATGGCCCTCCGTTCTGATCCCGGCTCTGCCACTTGTCTGCCGTATGATTTTGGGCAAGTCACTTCACTTCTCTGTGCCTCAGTTACCTCATCTGTAAAATGGGTATCAAGACTGTGAGCCTCATGTGGGACATGGACCATGTTAAAACTGATTAGCTTGTTCAATACAGTGCCAGGCACATAATAAGCATTTAACAAATGCCATTTTAAAAAAAAATTCAGAGGTCAATCAATTATAATAATGATAATGTGTCAAGTACTGTGCTAAGCAGTGGGGTTGATACAAGATAATCAGAATTGGATGCAATCACGGTTTCACACAGCACAAAGAATGCTGAGGAAACTGAGGCACAAAGTGACCTTACCCAAGGTCATAGCAGGCAAGTAGGGAAAGTGGGACTTGAACCCAGGTTTCCTGATTCTCAGACTCACGCTCTTTCCACTTGGCCATGCTGTCTCACGCTTAGAGAACTTTAAGCACATAAGAGATTTAGAGTTGTTTTCAATTGTGCCCTAAATTTTACTAGCAACTTAAGTCACCAAAAGAACTGTTTTCAAATAATCAAATTGCCAAGTTTACCACCCAAACATTTACAATGTTACTTATAAGAAAGCTGAGCCAACTGAAGGGAGAAATGGTAGGGAAGACTTATAAGAACAAGGTGGGCAGGTAACGTTACTACCCACTGTGTTATATTCTCCCAAGTGCTAAGTATAGTGCTCTGCACACAATAAATGCTCAAGAAATACCATTGATTGATTGATTGTAAAATAGAGGTTTCAGTCAATCAGTGGAAAGAGATCCCAGGGCACCTTCCTGCAGGTAACATTCAGAACTGAATTTTCTAAGAAATCAGCTTTGGCTAGCTGCAGAGAAATCATGAATCATGGAATAATTACATTGTTAGCTGTAAACAGTTTTAATTTATACAGGTGACATTTAAAATGCAAATCAGACCTTAAGATAATTGCTGGAAGTAAGGAAGCTTCTGCTGGTTCAGGGAACACTTCCAGTTTCTGTGGAAATTATTCAAAATGCAACAAGGAGATCAATGAAGGAGCTTCAGTCGTGGCTGACTTACAGTTTGATTTCTCTGAAACCAAATAATTTGAGTTAATATCAATTGTGTGTGACATGTTTGGTAATAGAAATCCATAAAAGGCTATTCGATCCATACACTGCCCATAAGCACAGGTCCTAGAAATATGTCTCAATCATTTTCTTAAATTTTTGTTACCAATTTAAGCATGGAGACAGGAGAAACTAGACTTGGTTCACATGGGAGCCTTACGGCTAACTGCTGAAGAATCACACTAGGTTTACCCTTTAAGTAATAATAATGATGATATTAAATAAGTATTAAGCACTGCACATAGTATTAGGGTAGATAATCAGATCATACATGGTCTCTATCTCACATGGGGCTCACAAGCAGGTATCTTATACTCATTTTACAGATGAGGAAACACACACACAGTGGTTGAGTCATCCAAGATTATATAGCAGGCCAATGACAGAGCTAGGAACAGAACCCATGTCTCTTGACTCATATCTCTAATTTATTTATTTTTATTTATTTATATTGTCTGTTTTCCCCGCTAGACTGTAAGCTCGTTGTGGGCAGGGAATGTGTCTGTGTATTGTTATATTGTACTTTCCCCCTCTCCATCCCCCCCATCTTACCTCCTTCCCTTCCCCACAGCACCTGTATATATGTATATATGTTTGTACATATTTATTACTCTATTTATTTATTTTACTTGTACATATCTATTCTATTTATTTTATTTTGTTAGTATGTTTGGTTTTGTTCTCTGTCTCCCCCTTTTAGACTGTGAGCCCACTGTTGGGTAGGGACTGTCTCTGTATGTTGCCAACTTGTACTTCCCAAGCGCTTAGTACAGTGCTCTGCAAACCGTAAATGTACAATAAATACGATTGATTGATTGATTGATTGATTTCCCAAGCACTTACTACAGTGCTCTGCTCACAATAAGTACTCGATAAATATGGTTGAATGAAAAAATGACTAGGGCAATGCCCTTTCCACTAGGCCACTTTTAAGAAAGTATCCTTTCAGAGTTTATGATTGAAAATGTAGTTTCCTGTGATGCCACTGAGCAAGGGAAGGGACCATCCTGGAAGCCAAAAATGGAGGACTAAATGGAGGTCAGTAATTAGAGAAGTTGTTTAAAATGGAAGTCTGCATACTCCTGGAGATAGCCTATCTGCTGGTCTGTGGATGGGGCAGGGGATGAAGGAAACACAGAGAAATAAAATCAGTTTTCTGTGGGGATTCTCTAAGGAGGGGACCTTGCATCCATTACATGGCCCTGGTATCTTCCACCTATTCCCACTCCAACATGGTTAATAGGTGCATACACTCATTAATTCACTGAGAGCCAGGCACTGTTCTAAGAAGAACAACAGAACAAAAATAATTGGTCCCTGCCCTCAAGGATCTTACAATTCAACTGGGGGAGAATATTTTCAAAGCAGTGCTGATTGTCTGTTGTCTTCTCAAAAACTTTCCTTTGATTTTTCTCTCTCAGGGAGGCACCCCAAGTCTACACACACTTGCTTTCTGCAGGTTGACTGTTCTGCTGTAGGCTGTCCAGAAGGATTTTGGCTAGAATCTTGCTGGCAAGAAACAGCATGGCTTAGTGGATAAATCATGGACCTGGGAGTGAAAAGGACCCGAGTTCTAATGTGCTGTCTGCTGTGTGAACTTGGGTAAGTCACTTCACCTCTCTGTGCCTCACCTCATCTGTAAAATGGGGATTAGGACTATGAGCCCCATAAGGGACTGGAGCTGTGTTCAACCTGATTAGCTTATATCTACCTCAGGTAGATAAAACTGAAAGAACTCTGTTATATCATACTCTCTCAAGTGCTTAGTACAATGCCTAGCACACAGTAAGTACTTCACAGATACCATAAAAAAATTGAAAGGCCTGGTAGTTTTAAGTCACCCTGCTGACTTACTTCTTGTAGACGATGATTATGTTGGCATCTTTGGAGCCTTGTGATATTTCTTCTGTGTATTGAGGAAGAGGTCGGATGGTTAGTACAACACTCGGCCCCTCAGATGGCTGTAATAATGTGCAAATGTGGCAGGTTCCAATGAGCTAGGATAATGGTAAGTGAAGGGGAGGGGAAATTATCATTGATTGTGAGTGTGGCTGATGAGACTAATGCGTGACTGACAGACCCTTCCACATCATGTGAATATAAAGCTTGCTCCTTGCTGCCCTGTTGCATTTATTTTCCCACTCTAGACTGTAAGCTCATTGTGGACTTGGAATGTATCTACCAACTCTGTAATATCATACTCTCTCAAGTGCTTAGTACAGTGCTCTGCGCACAATAAGCACTCAATAAATACCATCGATTGATTTGCTGTTCCTCAGGCTGATCTGTCTTCTTCTGTTACTGTATTTCAACCATCTTTGACTGTGCCCTTCACTTGAGGATTTCAAAGCATTTCTTCTGTTCACTCTCTTTCTAATTTTGCCTTTACAGTTCACCATACAACAACTATTTGGAGCATAGCTCAGTGGAAATCAATCAATCGTATTTATTGAGTGCTTACTATGTGCAGAGCACTGTACTAAGCGCTTGGGAGGTACAAATTGGCATCACATAGAGACAGTCCCTACCCAACAGTGGGCTCACAGTCTAAAAGGGGGAGACAGAGAACAGAACCAAACATACCAACAAAATAAAATAAGTAGGATAGAAATGTACAAGTAAAATAAATAAATAAATAAATAAATAGAGTAATAAATATGTACAACCATATATACATATATACAGGTGCTGTGGGGAAGGGAAGGAGGTAAGACGGGGGGATGGAGAGGGGAACGAGGGGGAGAGGAAAGAAGGGGCTCAGTCTGGGAAGGCCTCCTGGAGGAGGTGAGCTCTCAGCAGGGCCTTGAAGGGAGGAAGAGAGCTAGCTTGGCGGATGGGCAGAGGGAGGGCATTCCAGGCCCGGGGGATGACGTGGGCCGGGGGTCGATGGCGGGACAGGCGAGAGCGAGGTACAGTGAGGAGATTAGTGGTGGAGGAGCGGAGGGTGCGGGCTGGGCAGTAGAAGGAGAGAAGGGAGGTGAGGTAGGAGGGGGCGAGGTGATGGAGAGCCTTGAAGCCCAGGGTGAGGAGTTTCTGCCTGATGCGCAGATTGATCGGTAGCCATTGGAGGTTTTTGAGGAGGGGAGTAATATGTCCAGAGCGTTTCTGGACAAAGATAATCCGGGCAGCAGCATGAAGTATGGATTGAAGTGGAGAGAGACACGAGGATGGGAGATCAGAGAGAAGGCTAGTGCAGTAGTCCAGACGGGATAGGATGAGAGCTTGAATGAGCAGGGTAGCGGTTTGGATGGAGAAGAAAGGGCGGATCTTGGCAATGTTGCGGAGCTGAGACCGGCAGGTTTTGGTGACGGCTTGGATGTGAGGGGTGAATGAGAGAGCGGAGTCGAGGATGACACCAAGGTTGCGGGCTTGTGAGACGGGAAGGATGGTAGTGCCGTCAACAGAGATGGGAAAGTCAGGGAGAGGACAAGGTTTGGGAGGGAAGACAAGGAGCTCAGTCTTCGACATGTTGAGCTTTAGGTGGCGGGCGGACATCCAGATGGAGATGTCCTGAAGGCAGGAGGAGATGCGAGCCTGGAGGGAGGGGGAGAGAGCAGGGGCAGAGATGTAGATCTGGGTGTCATCAGCGTAGAGATGATAGTTGAAGCCGTGGGAGCGAATGAGGTCACCAAGGGAGTGAGTGTATATTGAGAACAGAAGGGGACCAAGCACTGAACCTTGGGGAACCCCCACAGTAAGAGGATGGGAGGGGGAGGAGGAGCCTGCAAAAGAGACTGAGAAAGAACGACCGGAGAGATAAGAGGAGAACCAGGAGAGGACGGAGTCTGTGAAGCCAAGGTCAGATAACGTGTTGAGGAGAAGGGGGTGGTCCACAGTGTCAAAGGCAGCTGAGAGGTCGAGGAGGATTAGGACAGAGTATGAGCCGTTGGATTTGGCAAGCAGGAGGTCATTGGTGACCTTTGAGAGCGCAGTTTCCGTGGAATGAAGGGGACGGAAGCCAGACTGGAGGGGGTCGAGGAGAGAGTTGTTGTTGAGGAATTCTAGGCAGCGCGTGTAGACAACTCGTTCAAGAGCAAGAGCACGGTCAAGAGCACGTTCAAGAGCACGGTCTTGGGAGTCAGAGGTCATGGGTTTGAATCCAGGCTCTGCCACTTGTCAGCTGTGTGACCTTGGGCAAGCTACTTAATTTCCCTGTGCCTCAGATACCTCATCTGTAAAATGGGGATTAAGACTGTGAGCCCCACGTTGGACAACCTGATCACCTTTATCCCCCAGGCACTTAGAACAGTGCTTCACACATAGTAAGTGCTTAACAAATACCATTATTATTATTATTATTATAAACACTCATATGCAGTGTAGACTCCAAATGCATTAGTCTCTCTTCATATTTCTATTTTATACTTTTAATCCACTTTTGATTGCTTTTCCCTTGTCCTTCCCCAAGCAATTATATCCTCCTAAGGGGAGCCAGTGAACAATTCCTTCCAAACTCTAGGGCAATTGCTAACCTCTTCACTTGTGCAGCTCCGGTATTTACAGCTCAGAACCATTTTACTACTTCTGTATTGTCTTTCTTTTTGCTACCTATACATTTACCTAGAGGCTTTAAGTAGTCCTCTCCACCAACCATCCAATCTCTTTTCATCGTCACTAGGTGACAAAATGTTTAACTTAGCTGGTGCTGACCTGTTTATTTTTCCTTTACCAAAGTTCATTAGTGGAGAGTTCTTTCAAGTGAATTCCATTTGCTGCCCATTTTCCCGATTGTGTGGACAATATAATCCCGGTCTTTCGCTGAATGATTTCTCATTATGCATTGTTAGACAAGTTATAAAATAATGTGAAAATAGAAGATACTCTCTGGAAGATGACAAATCACTACTTTTGGATGTCTCTTCTGGCTACTCACCATTAAGCATCCACAGACCAAAAAAAACCTGTGTCTAAGAAGATCCTTCTTATTTTAATACCTCAATAATAAACTTTCTTTTTAAGAGCTTTTCAAAAGTGTTAAGGTATACTTATAAACTTGGCCAAGTCTGTTAGATACATACCCAGGTCCCTTCTGTTTGCTTGAACAGCATACTGTATTCGGGACACAAACTCTAAATCCCCCAATCTCCTCTATAGATGATTGTTTCTGGAGTTATATTGCTAATAGGCTACTTAAAGAGAGGTCATCTGAGACAAATCAATCAGTTATGAGTATTTATTGAACACCTTCTGAAAGCAGAGAACTGTAGGGAGACACTATTTTAAGGTATTTTTTAAGCACTTATGATGTGCCTGGCACTGTACTAAGTGCTTGGGTAGATTCAAGCTAATCAGGTTGGACACAATCCATGTCTCACATGGGGCTCACAGCCTTAATCCCAGTTTTACACATGAGGTAACTGAGGCACAGAGAAGCAAAGTGACTCGCCTAAGATCACATAGCAGACAAGTGGTAGAGCCAGCATTGGAACCCAGATCCTTTTGAATCCCTGGCCTGTGCTCTATCCATTAGGCCACTCTGCTTCTCAAGAGAGATGGTAACAAATAGAAGATTTGCATAGGATGTGAGAAGAATGGATAAATAGTGGTTCTGAAATCCTAGCAAATGAAAAGTGTTTGGGTTGTCTGCCAGGGAGGGGCCCAGAAGGGACTGTTTTTCTTAGCTTTGGGCCTTCTGATTTCTGAATTAGGGAGCTGAGTATCCAGTTTTTCACTTAGCCTTTGTTTTCCTCACCCTCCCTTTTTGCCATATCATCATTTTTATCCCCTTCAATAGAGGCAGAAAAGGAAAAGGGCAAATTGCACCTTAAGGTAATACCAGGAAGTAACGATGCTTCAGCATGCTCAGTAGAGGCAGAAAAGAAAAAGGGCAAATTACACCTTTAAGATAATACCAGAAAGTGAGGATGCTTCAGCATGTTCAGGGAACATTTCCAGTTTCCATGGAAATTCTTCAAAATGCAACAAGAAGATCAATAAAAGAGCTTCAGTTCCAGCAGATGTAGTGTTTGTGTTCTATGAAACCAAAGAATTTGAGTTGGTCAATATTTGTGTCACATTTGGTAACTGAAATTTAAAGAATTTTTTCATCAATTGATTTTCCTTCTTGTTAGTGGCACTGGCTAAAGTTCTGGTGCTGGAGGAAGCCAAACTATTGTCTTTAAAATGACATTTTTGGATTCTCTGTGCTTTTATTTTTTTTGTAACTTAGTCCCATAACAATTTGACTGAATATATGAAGTGAGGTAAGAACATAATCTTAAAATAAAGCACATATGAATATGTAAACTACTAGCTGGAGATTTGGGATAATAATAATAAGACCTTGAATTTGTACTGTACTTGTATTTTTCCAAAGCACTTCCACGTTCAATCGCTCATTTTATCTTCACATTCCTGTGAAGTAAAGAGAGGCTGGCATTAGTACTCTCATTTTTCAGGTGTGGAAATTGAGGTTCAAGGAAGTTAAGTGACTTGGCTGAGGTCTCCTAGCAATCCCAAAATAGGATTAGATGTCCACTCTGCTGACTCTTGGCTCATGCTCTCTTTAGTAGTTTACCTAGTGAGAAGCAGCATGGATAGAGCATGGGCCTGGAAGCCAGGAGGACCTGGGTTCTATTTCTGCCTCTGTCACTTGTCTGCTGTGACCTTGGACATGTTATTCAAATTATTTGTGCCTCAGTTACCTCATCTGTAAAATGGGGATTAAGACTGTGAGCCCCATAATAATAATAATAATAATAATGATGGCATTTATTAAGCTCTTACTATGTGCAAAGCACTGTTATAAGGGCTGGGGAGGTTACAAGGTAATCAAGTTGTCCCACGAGGGGCTCACAGTATTAATCCCCATTTTACAGATGAGGTAACTGAGGTACAGAGAAGTTAAGTGACTTGCCCAAAGTCACACAGCTGACAATTGGCAGAGCCAGGATTTGAACCCATGACCTCTGACTCCAAAGCCCGTGCTCTTTCCATTGAGCCATGCTGCTTCTCCATGTGGAACATGGACTGTGTCCAACCTGATTAGCTTGTATCTACTGCAGTGCTTAGTGCAGTGCCCAGCACATAGGAAACACTTAACAAATATCATTTTTAAAAAAACACCATGCCTCCCCTAAAAGAGATAAGGAGATGCTTTGGAGGGTTGGAGGGTAACAGCTGTACTGATAATAGTTATAATAATGGTGGTATTTGTTAAGTGCTTACTATATGCAAAGCACTGTTTTAAGTACTGGGGGGGGGATACAAGGTGATCAGGTTTTCCCACTTGGGGCTTACAGTCTTAATTCCCATTTTACAGATGAGGTAACTGAGGCACAGAGAAGTTAAGTGGCTTGCCCAAGGTCATACAGCTAAGTGGTGGAGCCAGAATTTGAACCCATGTCCTCTGATTCCCAAGTCCGTGCTCTATCCACTGAGCCACGCTGCTTCCCCACACTGCTTTCCCACACTGCAGATCTGATGAAGCATCAGAAACAAATAAGTCTCAAAGGGTGAAACTTCCAAGCTAGTTCAGAATATCTACCTATTAATTGGATAGTCAAAATCAGAGTAGTTAGTACTGTGCCACTCCAGTTGCCTCAAACCTTGGACTTTGCAAGCTTGGTGAGTTGGCCTCCTGTATCTACTTGTCTTCTGCCATCAAGTCATTTACGACCCATAGCGACACCATGGACACATCTCTCCCAGAATGCCCCACTTTCCATCTGCAATCATTCTTGTAGTGTATCCATAGAGTTTTCTTGGTAAAAATATAGAAGTGGTTTACCATTGCCGCCTTCCACGCAGTAAACTCGAGTCTCCTCCCTCAACTCTCTCCCGTGCTGCTGCTGCCCAGCATGGTGAATTTTGACTTGTAGCAGTTTGCCTTCCACTCCCTAGCCACTGCCCAAACTAGGAATGGAATGGGTAGGACTCTGCCTGACTCTCCCTCCCATAGCCAAGACTGATAGAGTACTGGAAACTCTCCAGGTGCAACCCTGAGAGGGGCCTCTATCTACTAGTGTGACCTTTTCCCCATCTTTCTTTACCACGCTTCATTTTGCCAGCCCCCTCACTAATAGGTTGAGAGGAGCCTAGCATATGCTTGCAGTAAATACAAAGTTGCTACGAAACACAGACACAGAGGGAGAGAAGGAAAAGGATAAAGTAAAAGGGGTGAAGGGAAAGGGGGAGGGAGAGAGAGAGAGAGAGAGAGAGAGAGGGAATCAATCAATCAAAGATATTTACTGAGCACTTACTGTGAGCACAGCTCTGTACTAAACACTTGGGAGAGTACAATGCAACAGAGTTAGTTGACATGTTCTTTGCCCACGGGGAGTTTAGAGTCTATAGGGAGAGACAGGCATTAATATAAATAAATTATGGATAGCTGCATAAGTGCCATAAGGCTGAGGGTGGGATGAATATCAAGTGGTTAGAGGATACAGGGGGTTGCAGAAGGGAGAGAGTAGGGGAAATGAGGGGTCAGTTGGGGAAGGCCTCTTGGAAGGAGATGTGATTTTAACAAGGCTTTGAAGGTGGGGAGAGCCATGGTCTCTATATGAAGCTGGAGGGAAAAGAGGAGGGGGAGGGAGAGAGAGACAGACAGATACAGACAGGCCTATCCCAACAAGTATGTGTGTTAGTTTGGTATGTTTTACAGTACTTAGTATGAAGCATCTTTCTGCTGAGACACTCCAAGGGTTCACCAAGGAATGACTTAGTTTTCAGAACAGTTCTGGTGGTGAAGAGAAACATTATTTCACTGATCTACATTGAAATGTTGAGGTACAGAATGGGCAAGCAATATGCCTATGGCTTCATCCGTCAAGCAGCAAGAAGCAGAGCTGCAGAGAACTAAAGGAGGATTCTCTAGAGGAGCCGCATATTGATTTTAATTTGTTTCTTTCCTGATATTCAAATATGGAAGCTCTAGGCAAGTTGAAAGATGAAGGTTTCACTCAACTGAAAGAATGGATGGGCATGCGTGTGAACTAGTTCTCTGTTCCTTCCTGAACAGCCTGGTTTAAAAATGCGTTATGAGCCACAGTAGCACAGTTCTGATTCTTTATTCAGTTTAATGTTCATCTTTAGACACCTTTTTTTGATAAAAGATAGCGTGGCAAGATATTCAAATGAGGTTGCGTCACATTGCTCTTTAAACCAACTTTAAACTGGGCCGTTTGTTCAGATTGAGTTTCGGTGAGCCTATGGCAAATGCCCTGGAGGGGTCAGTCCTACCTAGGCACTGCATAAAGCCCCAGCTTGCAAGGCCGCTGTTAGGGCTGGGGGGTCCCGGGAAGAGTAGTAATAACATTTATTAAGCACTTACTATGTGCAGAGCACTGTACTAAGCATTTGGAACATCTACGCAAGTGGGAAATAGATGTATTCCCTGACCCTTGGTGAGCTCTCACAATGTAAAAACTAAATGCCGATGCAGTAGTTTCACTACTTAGTTGCTCCTGGTCAGGACCTCTTCGGGATCGTGCAAAGGGTTCTAGACCAAAATGGATGGCAGCTGGGATAAATGCAAGGATCAGACACAACCAAGTCTTGGTGGGAAGGATCAGGTCAGTCCTGAAGTGGTAAGAGTCCAGGGAAAAGACAAAGGAGGCTAGGATATGTCATTGGGCATCATTGAGGCAGTTCTTTTCATCATAGAGCAGAATGAGTCAGTACATCTGCCACACCTTCAAGATTAATCCGTAGGTCAGAGCAAGTGTGACTCTTGCCAAAAGGCAAACATCTGAGAGAGTGTGTTGTGGGCTTGTATGACGTATACACAGGGCCAGCAAAACAGTGCGCTTTACTGTGCACCTACTTTAGGCAAGAGCACAGTAATAATAATAATAATGATGGCATTAATTAAGCACTTCCTATGTGCAAAACACTGTGCTAAGCACTGGGGAGGTTACAAGGTGATCAGGTTGTCCCACAGGGGGCTCACAATCTTAATCCCCATTTTACAGATGAGGTAACTGAGGCACAGAGAAGTTAAGTGACTTGCCCAAAGTCACATAGCTGACAATTGACAGAGCTGGGATTTGAACCCATGACCTCTGACTCCAAAACCCATGCTCTTTTCCACTGAGCCACGCTGCTTCTCTAAACCTCTCAGTGCCAGTAGACATGGTTGGAGGAATGAATGGGCAGGTTGGGCAGTGGAGCCCCCTGGGTAGTTGGGGTTGGATCAAGAACACCGGGACCACTGGGGACTCCCAGACACAGCGTGGCCTTGGGTTGTTACTGTACCCTTCCTTTTCTTAAGGGCCATCAGAGATGGAGGCTCTGCAATATCTCTTGCTAACCCAGTCTAGTGTGTTATAAGGGCCACTCTCATAGAGAAGCAGCATGGCCTAGGGATTGAGTACAGGCCTGGGAGTCAGAAGGACCTGGGTTCTAATTCCAGCTCCACCACTTGTCTGCTGTGTGACTTTGGGCAAGTCACTTAAGTTATCTGTGCCTCAGTTACCTCATCTGTAAAGTGGGGAATAAGACTGTGACTCCCCCCGCCCCCCATGTGGGACAGGGACTGTGTCCAACCCAATTATCTTGTATCTACCCCAGTGCTTATTACAGTGCCTGGCACAGAGTAAGTGTTTAACAAATACCACAACAATTATTATTAAATCCAACTTAAATCCCTCCTATTTTCAGTGAAGCTTTCCCATTAAGATGCCTTCATGGATAGCATAGAGGTTCTGGGCCTCAGTTTCTAGAATTTAAGTGTGGTATTTGTTAAGCCATTACTATGTGCCAAGCACTGTACTAAGCTCTGGGGGTAGATACAAGACAAGCAGGTTCCACATGGGGGCTCACATTTTAAGTAGGAGGGAAGTTAAGTGCCTTGTCCAAGGTTACACAGCAAGTATATGGCAGAGCTGGGATTAGAACCCAGTTCCTCTGACTCCCAGTCCTGTGCTCTTTTCTCTAGTCCACCCTTCTATTCTCAACTAGATCACTGGAACCAAAATATATTATGGTCACCAGCTCCTCCCCTGCCACCTTCAGACATCTTGTGTAATTCAAGCCCGTTTTAACTGGAGCTCATTTCCTCTTGTTTGAGCTTGAATGGATGTGGAAAACAGCTGCTCAGCACCTTCTTCATAAAATATGCTGAGACTTGAAACACCACGATTTAGGGGGAAGAGCACAGTACTGGGAGTCAGAGGACCTGGGTTCTAATCCTGGCTCTACCGCTTACCTGCTGTGTGACTTTGGGCAAGTTACTTATCTTTTCTGTGCCTTAGTTCCCTCCTCTGCAGAATGGGAACTCAATACATATTCTCCCTCCTACTTAGACTGTGAGCCCCATATGGCACTTGATCATCTTGTATCTACTCCAGCACTTAGTACAGTGCTTGACATATAGTAAGCACTTAACAAATACTACAATTATTCTAGTCCTGACTCAGTAATGTACCTGCTGTGTGACCTTGAACAAGTCACTTAACTTTTCTGTGCCTCAGTTCCCTCATCTGAAAAATGAGAATTCAATACCTGTTCTCCCTTCCCCTTAGATTGGGAACCCCTTGCAGGACAGGGACTGTCCAATCTGATTGTACTGTATCTACCTCAGTATTTAGCACAGTGCTTGGCCTATAGAATGCACTTAACTAATACCACAAATATTATTATTAGACTTGAACATGGTAAGCAGTCAGCCCATAAGATTCTCTTCTCTAAGAGGTTTCATGTCAGCTTGGCCTTCTAATAGCAGCAAAATTGTCATGTCATGCCATGCTGGCACACAGGAGCTGGGGGAAAATAGGAAAAGAAATCTCAAAATCCACAGTCTGGGAAGACAGGATAAAGTTTTAAAAAGGGGAAAGAGGGTGTGCGTAACATTGGAGGAGAAGACCTGAGTTAGGAGTTCTATGGTCACAAGTCAAGGACCACAGCATGGGACAACACAATAATTTTGCTTCCAGCAGAAGTAAGTCAGCTCTGCAATCACCTGTCTCTCTAGGCTAACAATCCCAGTCCCTTTAGCTTTCCTCATCAATCTTCCCATCCCAAGCGCATGGAAAAATAGCAGCACACAGGAGAGGAGGACAAGTTTTGACCCCAGATCAAAAGCTGGAGTGGCAGTGAACTTGCTCTGAACTTGGCACCCTTCAATCAATCAATCAGTGGTATTTACTGAATACTGACTATATGCAGAGCACTGTGCTAAGTACTTGGGAGAGAACCATACAATCGAGTTGATAGACATGATTCCTGCCCACAGGAGTTTACAGTCTAGAGGGGAAGAGACATTTAAATAAACTAGAGAGGGCAAAGGATATATAGATAATCAATCAATCATATTTATTGAGCGCTTACTGTGCGCAGAGTACTGTACTAAGCGCTTAGACTATGAGCCCACTGTTGGGTAGGGACTGTCTCTATATGTTGCCAACTTGTACTTCCCAAGCGCTTAGTACAGTGCTCTGCACATAGTAAGCACTCAATAAATATGATTGATTGATTGATTGATTGATATGAGTATCATGCTGGGGTGAGTATCAAAGTGCTTAAGGAGTACAGACCCAAGTGCCTAAGCAACGCAGAGGAGAGGGTCGATAGGGAAAATGAGGGCTTAGTCATGGAAGGCCTCTAGGTGGAGGTGTGATTTTAGGAAGACTTTGAAAGTTGGCAAGAATGGTGGTCTGTCAGATGTGAAGGGGGAGAGGGGTGTCAGGCCAGAGGGAGGCTTTGACAAGGGGTGGGCGACAAGTTAGAAAAGATTGAGGTACAGTGCGTACGTTGGTTTTAGAGAAGTGAAGTGTGAGGGCTGGGCTGTAGTAGGCGACTAGCGAGGTAAAAAGTGTGAGCTTGGACAAGTCTCGGAGTTGGTTTTAGAATCCAGGTCCTCTGATTCCCAGGCCCGTGATCTTTGCACTAGTCCATGCTGCTTCTCAATGGAGAAGTGGTGGATTTTAGTGATGTTGTGAAGGTAGAATGTAAAGGACTTGGTGACAGACTGAATAAGTGGGTTGAATGAGAGAGATCAGTTGAGGATAATGCCAAGGTGAGACAGAAAGGCTAATGATGTTGCATACGGTTATGGGAAAGTCTCAGGGAGGACGGGCTTTGGGTGGAAAGATGAGGAGTTCTGTTTTAGACATGTTAAGTTTGAGGTATCAGTGGGACATCCAGGTAGAGATGTCCTGAAGGCAGGAGGAAATGTGAGACTGCAGAGGAGAGAGGTTGGGGGTAGAGATGTAGATTTAGGACTCATCTGCGTAGAGATGGTAGTTGGAGCCACATGAGCTAATGAGTTCTCCAAAGGAGTGGGTTTTGATGGAGACTAGAAGGGGGCCCAGAACTGAACTGTGAGAGACTCCCACAACTAGGGGGTGGGAGGCAGAGGAGGAGCTTGTGAAAGAGACTGAGGATAAGTGGCTGGAGAGATATCAAGAGAGGAGAGTGTCAGTGAAACAAAGGTTAGATAGCGTTTCCAGGAAAAAGGGATTGTTCACAGTGTCAAAGGCAGCAGAAAAGTTGAGGATGATTAGGATGGAGTAGGGATCATTAGGACCTTAAAAGGGCGGTTTCCATGGGGTGGAGGGGTCAGAAGCCAGATTTCAGGTGGTTAAAGAGAGAAGTGGAGGTAGCAGGCGTAAACAACTCGCCCAAGGAATTTTGAATGGAATGGTAGCAGGGAGACGGGGGTGATAACTGGAGGGAGGTGTGGGGTCAAGGGAGGGGGGTTTTTGAGGGTGGGATAAATGGGCATGTTTGAAAGCAATGGGGAAGGAACCATTGGAATGTGAGCAGTTGAAGATGAGGGTCAGATATGGGAGAAAGGAGGGGGCAAGCGTTTTAATAAGGTGTTAAGGGGTGGAATCAGAGGTGCGAGTTGAGGCGGGGGGATTTTAAGAGGAGACAGGAGATCTCTTAAGATATTGATGAGAAAGAAGGGAGAGCTGGAGGGGGCAGGAGGAGGGTGAGTGTTGGAGAGGTACAGGGGAGATTTAAGGGGGATCATGTCTGGCGGCTTCAATTTTACTGCTGAAATAAGTGGCAAGTGTTACTGGTGGCATAAATAACTAGAGAGAAATTTATAGTACCACCAGACCATCCATATGGGTGCAAACCACAGTTTCTTAATGTTGACGGAATCAGACTCTCCTACTAAAATGTATAGGAGCTCTCTTGTTCTCTCTTATACTAGAAAATGATCCTTTGCTTTGGTGTGTTCTTCCTGATTGGTCTGTACCTCAAGCAAGGCTTACCTGCTTGCCAAAGTAAACTTAGCCCCTCCAAGTTAACTCTCATAACTTTAAACTGCACCCTGCTTCTCCAAATTGGCCTTCTACAGATTGGCAGATGGAGAAACCCCAGTTGAAGGAATAAAGTGTTATTTGGGAACAGGACAGTCAGTTTTGTGGAATCCAGGTTATTTTGAAGGGAAAAAGGATAAAGTGGTTTTCAGAGGTGGAAGATTGATTCATTAAAAAGAAGTTGAGTTCCAAGGAAAGGGACTGGGATCAGAAGGATTTGAGTTGTAACCCCCTCCTCCCCCGCTCCACCCCCCGCATTACCTCCTTCCATTCCCCACAGCACCTGTATATATGTATATATGTTTGTACGGATTTATTACTCTACTTATTTTACTTGTACATATTCTATTTATTTTATTCTGTTAATATGTTTTGTTAATATGTTTTGTTCTCTGTCTCTGTCTCTGTCTCTGTCTCCGTCTCCCCCTTCGAGACTGTGAGCCCACTGTTGGGTAGGGACCGTCTCTATATGTTGCCAACTTGTAATTCCCAAGCGCTTAGTACAGTGCTCTGCACACAGTAAGCACTCAATAAATACGATTGAATGAATGAATGAATGAATCTGAACCCTGCCGCTTGTCTGCTCTATGACCTTGGGCAAGTCACTCAACTTCTCTGTGCCTCATTTACCACATCTGAAAATTAGGGATTAAGACTGTGAGCCCCACATGGGACATGGGACATGTGAGCCCCCCCATCTTACCTCCTTCCCTTCCCCACTGCACCTGCATATATGTATATATGTTTGTACATATGTGTTACTCTATTTATTTATTTATTTATTTTACTTGTGCATATCTATTCTATTTATTTTATTTTGTTAGTATGTTTGGCTTTGTTCTCTGTCTCCCCCTTTCAGACTGTGAGCCCACTGTTGGGTAGGGACTGTCTCTATATGTTACCAACTTGTACTTCCCAAGCGCTTAGTACAGTGCTCTGCACACAGTAAGCGCTCAATAAATACGATTGATGATGATGACAGGGAATGTGTCCAACCTCATTACCTTAAATCCACCCCAGTGCTTAGTACAGTGCCTGACATGTAAAGGTTTAACAAATGCCATAAAAAAAAGGAAACCATCTTGGTTTGGAGAAGGAAAGTCTTAGAGAAATTTCATGGACATGAATCCATGAAAGCCTAGTGCAGTCTAACCTAGGGATATGACCGAGGGCAAAGTGTGTTAGAGCATTAAAAGCAATGAGGCAGTTGGACCTGAAAAGAAAAAAAAGAACTTGACCACCTTGGGCACCGACTCCCCTTTTCATAAGTGATATTTGAATGCCATGCATCTAATGTAAAATCAACAACTTTCTCCAGAGTGATTCCTCTTCTCACCACCCACACAGTTATAAAAAAACTACTTGCTTTTTCAGTCTGTGCTAAATGACAGCTTTTTTTCAGCTTTTTTTAAACTGGGAAATGACTCACAGTTCTTGAGGTGCAATATGGATTATATAGCTAATTTATTCGTCTTGCCCAGAGACACTTGAGATAATTACAGTGGGAAATTCCATTTTTTTAGCCTAGATTCTGAGAGGATTATATTGCTAGCTTCTCTTTGGGACTCTGCTTGTCACTGTGGAAATAAAAGAGTACTTGATCTAACTACTGGGGCAATGTGGAAGCAAAACTAGAGCTTCTTCAGAATAGGAGAATGTTCAATACAAATGCTATCGTGATTTTTCCCCCTAAAATTCACTTTAAGATTTTTAAAAATAACATACTATTTCTGCTCTCTTGAATAGTTGATTTTCAGATGTGTAAATGCCAAACACTGATCTCAAGTGTGCCGTTGAAATGTAGGACCTGTAATTGTTTATATATTTTTACATATTAATTCTTTTAAAAATGGTATTTGTTAAGTGCTTAGTATGTACCAGGCACTGTACTAAATGCTGAGGTAGATGCAAGCTAATCGGGTTGGATACAGTCAATGTCCCTCATGGGGCTCAGTCTTAATTCCCATTTTACAAATGAGGTAACTGAGGAACATTCATTTATTCATTCAATCACATTTATTGAGCGCTTACTGTGTGCAGAGCACTGTACTAAGCGCTTGTGAAGTACAAGTTGGCAACATATAGAGACGGTCCCTACCCAACAGCGGGCTCACAGTCTAGAAGGGGGAGACAGACAACAAAACAAAATGTATTAACAAAATAAAATAAATAGAATGGTAAATATGTACAAGTAAAATAAATAGAGTAATAAATCTGTACATCAGAGGTAAGATTTCCCCTAAAGTTTCCTTCCTACCTGGGGGCCCATGAATCCCTCAGTCGCCACCCTTGGGCCTACTCCACACTGGACGTGCCAAAGACTGGGGATGCCTCCATTTACCATCTCCCCACCCCAGGCAGCTCCAACAGGGCCCTGTGTGGGGGCACACAGTCACCATCCCGGGCTACCCTTTCTGGTGACTCAGCTTCCCCACCTGGGCAATGGGTGGGTTCCCTGGGCCTCTGTCTGAGGAGTGATTGCTCTGCCCTCCTGACCCCAGTCTGCAGGTCCTGGCATCAGGGCCTGCCTCCTTCATCCATGTAAGGGAGGTGCATTCACCATTGCCACGGGGGACAATGAGGCACAAAGAGAGGAAGAGAGAAGAACTTACCCAAGGTAACAGAGCCTGCTGGGACAGAACTGGGAAGTGGAACCCAGTCCAGCCTGCAATTCAGGCTGCTACATTCCAGGGGCCGTAAATCGTGTGTTTTAGTGGCCCCTCTGTAGCCACACAGTCATACACACCTTGACACACCTGGGGTCACACCCACACACACAGACCCAGGTACCTAACCTCCTGCTTGACAGAGACAGATCAGATAGCACACTCCTTGCATGCATGCATACACACACATGCATACACACACTTGTGCACATGAGCATCCTCTCTCCCTCACCTCAACAAAGCTGCACTTCGGGCTGTCTGCTTCCTGGGGGTGTCTCCCATCTGTCCTCTCCCTTGCCCATCCCTCCCCACCCCGACCCAAAGCCAGGGCTCCTGACTGGGCCTAATGATCACTCTGTCCAGGCAGCCAGGGAGGTGAAGTAAGTGACCAACTCCCTTCCTCCCCAGAGTAGGCTTAAATCTGGGGACTGCGACCCTAGAGGCTTGTGAGCACAATAATAATAATAATCATAATTATGGTATTTGTTAAGTGCTTAACTATGTGCCAGGCACTGCACTAAGCACTGGGGTGGATACAAGCAAACTGGGTCGGACACGGTCCCTGTCCCACATGGGGCTCAAAGTCTCAATCTTCATTTTACAGATGATGTAACTGAGGCCCAGAGAAGTAAAGGGACTTGCTCAAGGTCACACAGCAGTGCAGAGCCACGATTGGAACCCACGCCCCTCTGACTCCCAGACCTGTGCTCTATCCAGTACGCCATGCCACACAAGAACAGAGCAGGTTTCACTGAGCAAAACTCTGAAGTTACTGAGGGTAGAGCCACAGCTTCTCCTTGGGTAGTGCGGTGCCAAGTGGTTTCTACACCCAGCAGGTACCCGATACAGTTCTCTGCACCCAGGCAGGACAGAGTGTTCAGCTGGCAGACGCATTGGGCGTGAGACACAGCATGGTGTAGTGAATAGAGCATGGGCCTCACAGTCAGAAGGTCATGGGTTCCAATCCCGGCTCTGCCAATTGTCTGCCGTGTGGCCTTGGGCAAGTCACGAGACTTGCCGTGTAGCCTTGGGCAAGGCATGAGAAGCAGCATGGCTCAGTGGAAAGAGAATGGGCTTTGGAGTCAGAGGTCATGGGTTCAAATTCTGACTCTGCTAATTGTCAGCTGTGTGACTGGGCAAGTCACTTAACTTCTCTGTGCCTCAGTTCCCTCATCTGCAAAATGGGGATGAAGACTGTGAGCCCCCCGTGGGACAACCTGATCACCTTGCAACCTCCCCAGCACTCAGAACAGTGCTTTGCACATAGTAAGCACTTAACAAATGCCATTATTATTATTATTACTTCAATTCCCTGCTCCTCAGTTCCCTCTTTTGTAAAACGGAGATTTCAAATGTGAGTCCCATGTGGGACAGGGACTGCATCCAACTTGATTGCTTGTATTCACCCCAGTGCTCAGTTCAGTGCCTGGCACATAGTAAGCGCCTAAACAAATACCACAATTACAAATACAACAATCAGGGCTCCTGTCCACCCGACTTCCTGTCTGCTGACCTTTCCGGGACAGAGGGAGGGCCAGATTCAGGTCCCGGTGGCTGGAGATTGTTCAGACCTGTGGGACCCCAGGGCAGCAGCCGGAATCAACAAAAAGAATGGTCCCGGAGAGAGCAGAGTCTCTTCTTCCCTCCACCTCCATGGAGAACAACAGAGAGGGTATCTCAGGGGGCCACGGAGAGGGTATCTCTGCGGGCACGGGAACCCCAGGCAGCCATCTCAGCCGGGACGATGGGGCAGGGAGTGAGAATGGATGGGGGGAGGGGAGTCTGGTTGCACAGGAGTTTTCCCAGAGCAGAGACGCATCATCCTGTTAAGGGCTTCCTGCCTCACCCTCCTGCTACACAACACATACCCACCCACACACCTCCCCCGCCCCACCTGTGTCACACTTCATAAGTCAGTCCTTTTCCGGTTTTCCTCAGGTCAGAGGAGGTGGGGGAGTCGGAGGGGCCTGGGTGGGACTCACCCTCCCGGGGATGTAGTACAGAATCTTGTCCGCAGTGTTGTCTTGCTCTTGCCTGGCCTCGCCCCTGAAAAGGCCTGTCAGCTTCCTCAAACTGTCCTCCCTTTGTGAAGTGACTTGGCCAAGGTCACACAGCAGACAAGCTGCAGAGCCACGCTTAAAACCCAAGTCCTTTTGACTCTCAGGCCCACGGGAGACAACAATGTTTCTCTTGGCCACACTGCTTCTTCTGTTCTTGTCTTTAAGATAGACAATATTCATTCATTCAATCGTATTTATTGAGCGCTTACTGTGTGCAGAGCACTGTACTAAGCGCTTGGGAAGTACAAATAGGCAACGTATAGAGACGATCCCTACCCAACAACGGGCTCACAGTCTAGAAGGGGAAGACAGACATCAGAACCAAACAAGTAGACAGGTGTCAATACCATCAGAATAAATAGACAATATTGTCTATCTTAATTTTTTTTGTTCTTTGAGTCTATCCCTATCTGTCTTATAATACCATTTTTCAGGAAGTTGTTTTTTGGAATTATTATTAGTATCAGAAGTATTTATGAAGAACTTACCCCATGCAACACCATGTAATAACTGCTGGAGAGAAAATGCAAGAAATTTTATGAGACAGTTTCAAGACCACCAGAGGCTCACAAGCCAAATGGGAGAGGACTTAAAGAATATATACCAAAGACTAATAGCGCAATGAAAGAAAAGTTTAAACAATAAAAATATAAACAGTAAATGTGTATGTAAATGTATCTGGATGTGATGGAGTATCCCGATGAAGATGATGAATGAGCTGCAGTTGTGAGACCTGTGTGAAAGAATTGATTGTAGTGTTTGCAATTTTTGCAGTGCCACCCTCATCTCAGCCCATCACATGCCCACTGGGCCACAGAGTGAAATGAGTGAATAGGTGGGAAGAAGTATCATCACTTGGTGGCATTTATTAAGCACCTTTTGACTTGCAAAGCAATATTGTACAAGCTTGAAAGAGTACAAAAGAAGTAAGACTCAAGTTCTCTGTCCTCAAGGAAACCACAATCTAAGGGAGTATGAAAAAAATTGTTTATAAACAGTGGAACCAGGAGGAAAAACAAGGATATAGTAGGGAGTAGTAGTAGTAGTAGTAGTAGTAGTAGTAGTAGTAGTAGTAGTAGTGGTAGTAGTAGAGAAGCACTGTGACCTAGTTGAAAGAGCACGGGCCTGGAAGTCAAAGGACCTGGGTTCTAATACTGGCTCTGCTAACTGCTTGCTGTGTGACTCAGGGCAAGTTATTTGACTTCTCTCTGTTTCAGTTTCCTCCACTGTAAAATGGAGATTGAATACCTGTTCTCCCTCCTACTTAGACTGTGAGTCCCATGTGGATCAGGGACTGTGTCCAACCTTTTGAACTAATATCTACCCTAGTGTTTACAACAGTGCTTAACACATACTAAGCACATAACAAATACCATAATAATGATAGTAATAACAATGTCAGGATGGAATAATTAATTGAATATATATATGTGCCTAATGGAAAGACTGTGGGCCTGGGAGTTAGAGAAAGTCTGCCATTTGTCAGCTGGGTGATCTTGAAGTTAATTTAATTTTTCTGTGCCTCAGCTTCCTTAAATACCTATTCTCCCTTCCTGTTAGACTGTGAGTACCATGCTGGACAAGGATGTGTCTGATCTTATTTTCTTGTACTTACCCCAGGGTTTAGTACATGCTTAAGTACGGAGTAAGTGCTTAACAATACCAAAAAAAATTAATAATGATACTAATAAATACTGAAGATAGGAATCAAATATGTAAATACTAAGAGTAGCTATTCGGTTGATGTGACTAGGATATTGAGAATAAGTTGGGGAAGGCTCCTTGGAGAATGTGAGATTTTAGCAGCACTTAGGAGTGAGGAAACACTGGGGTCTGGTGAATTTTCAGGGAGTGGAGGGTGGGGGAGAGTTCTAGACTGCAGAAGCAATGTGAGCAAAGCGTTAGAGGTAGGAGAGTTGAGAACAAGATATAGTTAAAAGGTGAACTTAATAGAAGGGAAGAGCATGAGCTGGAGAGCAGTGGGAGAAAAGATTCAATTCACAGATGATAGTACCACCATCCTCTCTATCTTTAATTCTGCTATCAAGCAATTGTATTTATTGAGCACTTACTCTGTGCAGAGCACTGTACTAAGCGCTTGGGAGAGTACAGTGAAACAGAGTTGGTAGAAACATTCCCTGCCAACAAGGAGCTTCCTGTCTAGAGGGAGAGACAGTAATGTAAATAAATGAATTACAGATAGGTACATAAGTGATATGGGGCAAATAAAGGGTGCAAATCCAAGTGCAAGGGTGATGTAGAAGGGAGTGGGAGAAGAAGCAGCATGGCCTAGTGGATACAGCATGGGCCTGGGCATCAGAAGGACCTGAGTTCTAATCCTGACTCCACCACTTGTCTGTTAGGTGACCTTGGGCAAGTCAAGTAAATTCTCTGGACTTCAATTCCCTCAGCTGTAAAATCGGGATTAAGTCTGTGAACCCCATTTGGGACAGGGACTGTGTCCAACCCAATTTGCTTGTATCTACCCCAGCATTTAGTACAGTGCACATAGTAAGTGCTTAAGAAATACCATTAAAAAAGGGAAGAAAAACAAAAGAAGAAATGAAGGCCCAGTCGGGGAAGGCCTCTTGGAGATGTTATTTAAGTAAGGCTTTAAAGGTGGGGAAAGGGATCGTCTGTCGGATATAAAGGGGGATGGCATTCCAGGTCAGAGGCAGGATGTGGGTGAGGGGTCGACCACTAGTTAAAGATTGAGGTACTGTGAGTAGGTTGGCATTAGAGGAGCCACGTGTGAGGGCTGGGTTGTAGTAGAAAATCAGCTAGATAAGATGGAAGGGGGCAAGGTGATTAAGTCCTTTAAAACCAATGATAAGGAGTTTCTGTTTGATGGGGAAGTGGGTGGGTGACTATCAGAGATTCTTGAGGAGTGGGGAAATGTGGACTGAATGTTTTTTCTGAAAAATGATCTGGGCAGCCCGGTAAATTAAAACCTGGAGTGGGGAAAGACCGGAGACAGGGAGGTCAATGAGGATGCTGATGCAGTAGTCAGGGTGGGATATGAAAAGTGCTTGTATCAGCTAAGTTGCAGTCTGGATGGCGAGGAAAAGGCCAGGTTTAGTGATGTTATGAAGGTAGATCTGACAGGATTTAGTGTCAGAATGAATATGTGGGTCAAATGAGAGAGATAAGTACAGGAAAATGCCAAGGTTATGGGCTTGGGAGACAGGGAGAGTAGTGGTGTCATTTACAGTGATAGGAAACTCAGGAGAGGATTTGGGCAGGTAGATGAGGACAGGTTAAGATCGAGGTGTCTGTGGGACATCCTTGTAGAGATATCCTGAAGGCAGGAGGAAATATGAGATTTCAGAGAAGGGGTACGATCAGGGCTGGAGATGTAGATTTGAGAAGACTCATCTGCATAGAGACTGTGATTGAAGCCATGGGAGTGAATGAGTTCCTCAAAGGAGTGGGTGTAGATAGAAAATAGGAGACCCAGAACTGAGCCTTGAGGAACGCCCACATTTAAGAAGGGGGAGACAGAGGAGGAGCCTGTGAAAGAGTGAGAATGAGCATCCAGAGACAGAGGAGGAGAACCAGGAGAGGACACTGTCAGAGGGCAGTTAACAGATCACAACTCTCCCCATCTTTAAAGCCCTTTTGGAATCCTACCTCTTCTAGTTGGTCTTCCCCTAATAATTTGTCTTCTCTGGTAATGTCGTCTCAACTGTCGCTGCAGCACTTTTGCACTACTTTTGCACTTACAATCACTTGTATCATTTATGCAAATAGTGTATAGTGCTAATATTAAATGCGGTTGTAAATTTGTTTTAATGGTAATTTTTAAGTTCTTACTATCTTCCAGGCACTGTACTAAGCACTGGGGTAATACAAGATAATTGGGTTGGACACAATTCCTGTCCCACATAGGGCTCGCAGTCCTAATCCTCATTACACAGATGCGGTAACTGAGGCACAGAGAAGTTGTGACCTGCCCAAAGTCACAGAGCAGCCAAGTGGAGGATCTCGAATTAGAACTCAGGTCCTCCCAGGCCTGGTCTCTTTCCACTAGACCATGCTGCTTTCATTTTCTTCTCCCTCCTATCAGTAACTTATTTTGTCTCAGTCTCCCTCCCTAGGTTGCAAACTCATTAGAGTCATGGACTCTGTCTTCTAACTCTAATGTTCTCTACCCAGTGCTTTGCACAGTGAGTGCTCAGTAAAACTATGGATTGATTAATTTGTAAAATTTGCCTTGGAATAGTGCCTATAAATCACAGTTGAAACTGAGTAGCTTTATAGAGAATGCTCTCTTCGATATTCTCTAGTAGTAGTAGTAATAGCATTTATTAAGCACTTATTGAGTGCAGAGCACAGTTCAAAGTGTGTTTCTGTCCCTTGGGGGGCTCACAATTTAAGTGTTTTAAGTGGGGAGAAGGGATTGGAAACAGCCACTTCAAGCATGATGAAACATTAAAACAACACAATGCACAGAGGTGCCAAGTCACAGTGGGGATGGAGGAGTGAGTCCTAGAACATGCGGGAGTTACTTTTAACCGTGGCCCAGAGTGCATGGAACAGGCTAGGAGCCGGGCAAAGACAGCATGTAATCTTACAGCCACTTTTGAATATTATGCCTTGGCAGTTGTTTTCTTAGTAATTCAAATCTGTCAAAAAGACATAACTCACTTTGCTTGTATAGTCATGGGCCATCTTTCTCAGCCAAATGGAAGTGTATTCATCATGCATCTCCTTTTTTCATGGCACCCTCTGTGCACTACGTGGGACAATTTAATTGGCTGACCTATTCCCAGATAATTAGATCATTAAACAAAAACTGTGTTTTATCAGGAGACAATTTGGTCTAAAATTAAACTGTATAATAGTGCCTGTTTAGTAATGTCATCCATATGGCTCCCCTGTATGGGCTTGTCCAATGACAGGGAACTGAGGAATGGTTATTTTCAGCACTGTCTTGACACTTGCAAATAATACAGTTCCTGATTTAAAAGTCCTGCTTATAATGATCTCAACTACTGCACTGTCACCTAAGACATGTACATTACTAGCAAATGACACTCTTCCAGAGGATTTTTTTGTGTGTGAAGAACTGAGTTTCAGGAGCTGAATGCTTTTGAACCATATAACAATAAAAACACACTTGGCATAGGGAAATTTAGTTACAACCACATTTCAGCAGATCATCACCAAGTTAGAAACAAGCATGTGATGTCCATGGAGAATCTCCAATATTTATTCATAGTTGGAGGTAAAGTTATATACAATTTCTTCTTTTCAACCTCCAAAGACCCAGTAAATGACTGCAGAAATACAGTAAATACTTAAATACAGTTAGGTCATTTCAGTGCGAAAGATGCACCCGGTGCAAAGCATTTTTAAGGCTGACATACTTAATCATCTCCCCATAGGGAAACCAGCCAGGATTGAGCAGTTCATAATATAAATGGAGAATTCTTAAGAGACTATTTTCATTGTAGAAAATGGAGTGCTGTTGATTACATTCATGTTGCTCACAAGAAACAATTTCTCCTTGCTACACCATGACTCTCTCTTGTTTGTCTAAAATATATTGAGGATTGATTTTTTTCCCTCAAACTGGCTTATGTGAGACTTACTTTTTCATTCCTTAAATTTCTATACATAAAGTGATTTTCAAGTGCAATTGTTTATTTGGAAAGGAAAATCAATAAGAAGTGGACCAAGGACAGTGTCTGATTCTCACTTGTGTATTTTTTCTGAGTGCTTAGTACAGTGCTCTGCATCCAATAAGAGCTTGATAAATGCTGTTACTACTTAATTACGCCCATCAAAATAGGGGAGAGCAGGGAGCAGGATAAGCTTTGCACACAATAAGCTCTCAGTAAATACGATTGAATGAATAATGAGGGGGTCTCTCCTGAGACTGAAATCAATGGATCTCAAATGGGGTTATGAGGTAGCCCGGGTGACAGATTTTCCAGGCTTCCAGTCCACTGGCTCAATCTGAACCACATTAGACTGAAGATGCAACACCACACACCCACTCCAATGCAAGCAACACTTGGGAAATAGTTTTTGGCCGGAATAACAAGATCACAAGGCCAACAAAGCCATACCTTGTTCTCTCGGAGCAACTCGTTCTTTTAAGTTCGTCAAGAGATCCTGTCCTATTCGTTCCTTGTGAAAAAGCTCCTAGACCCCAGCATCCCTTTCCTTAAAACTATCGCACTTCAAAGCCTTACTGAAGGCTCACCTCCTCCAGGAGGCCTTCTGAGACTAAGCCCCCCTTTTCCTCTGCTCCCTCTCCCCCATCACCCCGACTCACTCCCTTTGCTCTACTCTCCCCTCCCCACACACAGCACCTGTGTATGTATGTATATATCTATAATTCTGTTGATTTCTATTAATGCCTGTTTACTTGTTTTGATGTGCATATATATCTCTAATTCTATTTATTTATATTGATGCCTGTTCACTTGTTTTGATGTCTGTTTTCCCCCCTTCTAGACTGTGAGCCCACTGTGGGCAGGGATTGTCTCTCTTTGTTGCTGAATTGTATTTTCCAAGTGCTTAGTACAGTGCTCTGTGCACAATAAGTGCTCAGTAAATATGGTTGAATGATCGAATGAATGAATGAATGATAAAATTAGATGTTTGAATCTACAAAAAGGGAATAGATGAAGAGTGGATATAAAGGCAATATCTGCCAGTAGCATCTTGCACACTTTAACATTTGTTTGATTCTGTTAATAATAATAATAATAATAATGATGGCATTTATTAAGCACTTACTATGTGCTAAGCACTGTTCTAAGCGCTGGGGAGGTTACAAGGTGATTAGGTTGTCCCACTTGGGGCTCACAGTCTTAATCCCCATTTTACAGATGAAGTAACTGAGGCCCAGAGAAGTTAAGTGACTTTCCCAAAGTCACACAGCTGACAATTGGCAGAGCTGGGATTTGAACCCATGACCTCTGACTCCAAAGCCCAGGCTCTTTCCACTGAGCCATGCTGATTTTCTGTTGTGTTGTACTCTCCCAAGTGCTTAGTATAGTGCTCTGCACATAGTAAGCACTCAATAAATTCCATTGATTTAGCTGGTGGCTTAATTCAGACATGATTGGGGCAAGTAAAAAGGGTTGGTTTTCTAGCTCTTCAGCTCCTATTTGTATGATGTGCTCCTGTCCTAACACACCCAGCTTTTGCCTTCTGGGGTTGTGAATAAATTAGATCCATAGAGAAACAAGAAGTTCTCAGAATTGATGTGAGAGCCAGCGACCTGAGCTGCCAGCTCCCCACTGCCTATTGATCCCCCCAGCTCACTGTTCCATTCATTGAATCTGTCCAGATACTGAGGCAGAGACCTCAGTTTCTAGACCATCCCAGTCAACCCCAGCCAAGTGAAAATTCAAACTGTGGCCTGACACAGTTGCAGAATTTATTTTGCACATGTTCAACTGTGTTACATTTATAGGTTAAAAATACAATGCCCCACTATTAAAATAGAATACAGTTTTGTCAAAATGCACATCCAGATTTGTTGCCAAGTATTCGGGCACCCAAACTGAAATCCAAACCAAGCATCAGAGTGATGTTACATAGATTTAACTTCAGGGATAAAAAAAAGCATGCTCTAGACCAGTAATGGAAGTTCAAATCTATTAAAATATAGAAGAACAGCTGGGAATGATCAGCTTAGCCAGGCAAGCCTCAATGCCTGACATCTGGGTCTTTTTCTCCAACAGCCGGAGGCGGCCTACAAAAATCTGGGATGATCTGGCTAAATGAATCAATCAGTGGTGTTTGTTGAGCACTAACTGTGTGTAGAGCCCTGTACTAAGCACTTGGAAGAGTACAGTACAACAGAGTTAAGAGACCCAATGTCTGCCCTAAGAGAGTTTGCACTTTAGTGGAATATATGGCCAGTTTGTTGACAGGGCGTTCAGAGGAAAGAGGTGGGGACACATCCTCTCATCTGTCATAAAGAAAGACAAATTATAAACAATTTTTTATTGCATTAGACAAAAAAGAGATTGGCATACAATGTTTCAGTATTTATTTTTCTTTATGAATGTTTTTACAAGCACAGTAATTATTATTCCCAAAGATGTCATTACCTGGAATACCATCAAAGAATGGCTATTCCCAAACCATGATCATTTTCATGTGTCTCAAGGGATCATTTATGTAATGTGAAATTTTAATTATGCACTGCTTTTGTTTGCCTCGTTACATTTTTAAACTTATTTTTGAAAGGCTGCTGTTTGCCATTCAGAAAGTATCGTTAGTTTTTCTGTTCATTTTGCTACTCTGCTAATGAGCAAAATTAATGAGATAATAGGAAGCAATAATTCAGGATTGAGAGGAAGGGAGCCCCAACATCCATTGTTATACATATAACAATGTTGATGAACACTGGAAACAAAAGCCGCAGAAGCCTTAATTACAGTTGAAGAGAAGGTAAAATGGTATTTAAAGAACTATTCATTCCTTTTCCTAACTCTCATCTTGGTTTTGACTGGTTAATAGAAAAAACCCCAAATGAACTCAATAATAAAACCTCTCCTAGATTATTTGTTTAGAAGACATTTACTTCCTCTTTCTCTAGTCAAATCTCTGGAATTTAAAATAACTATTCATTAATAATAATAATAATAATAATAATAATTTTGGTATGTGGTAAGTACTTACTATGTACCAAGCACTGTACTAAATGTCAGGGTAAATACAAGATAATCAGGTCCCACATGGGGTTCACAGTCTCAGTAGGAGGGCGGACAGGTATTGAATCCCCATTTTGCAGGAGAGGAAATAATAATAATAATGATGATGATGATAATGATGGTATTTGTTAAGTGCTTACTATGTGCCAAGCACTGTTCTAAGCTCTGGGAAACTGAAGCACAGAGAAGTTAAATGACTTGCTCAGAGTTACGCAGCAGAAAAATGGCAGAGCCAGGAAAAGACCTTCAGCCCCCTGACTCCTAGGCCTTTACTCTTTCCACTAGGCCATGCTGCTTCTCATTCCTGCCTATTCTACTCTCATCTCAGGAATGGTGTGATAAGAAGCAGCATGGCCTAGTGGAAACAGCAAGAGCCTGGGAGTCAAAGGACCTCAATTCTAATCCTGGTTCCACCTCTTGGCTGCTGTGTGAACTTGGGCAAATCACTTAACTTCTCTGTGCCTCACTTTCCTCATCTGTAAAATAGAAATTACATCTGACTCTCTCATACATTGTGAGCCCCATGGGAGACAGGGAGTGTGCAACCTAATAAACTTGCATCTACCCCAGTGTTTAGAACAGTGCTTGACAGACAGTAAGTGGTTAACTAATATGATAATAACAATTAAATTGTATCTCGTTTGTCAGTGAGCACATCTGTAAGCTGATGGGGGAGAGCAGGAGAGCACTGTGGTGATACTTGAAGTTAAATAGCTTAAATGACACATAAATGGCTATTAATTCAATAGCAACTCAGTAGGTTTAATTCCTATGTAGCTCATCAGGACAGATTATTTATGGGTGCTCTTGTGAAACTGTGTGTTTCTTCATGGTAAATTTTAGGTATTCATAGGTATTTTTCTGCACAAATCAAATGGCAGTGTGTAAGGATTATACAGATCATTGCTCCATCATACTTTATAGTGTACTCACTTTAAGGACATGGGTCATATCTTCTCTGAATCCATCAAATCCCCTGATATTCTTAGTCAGCAACATCTCAGACAAAGCAAAGTACTGGTTAAATGTTAAATTTGAATTGTATGTAAGCTGCTAAAAATTGACAAGCAGTGAAAAATGTTTCTACTCCAGATAAAGTTTTCAGATATCCCACTTCTGCTCTTACATCCACTTATAGCACTTGTGGATATGTTATAATCAATTCCTCTATTCAGATTCTCGGTCATGAATGTCTCAGGCTCGTAATAGGGGATTCCATCTTCATCTTCTGCTGTCTAAGCATTTATTCATCCACATAACCGTTTTCTCATTCTTTTTCATCCTATCTATAATGGTAGATGTCTGTCTGTCTCCCCTGCTAGATTATAAACCCCTTGTGGCCGGGGATTGCGTTTTATAACTCTTGAGAAGCATTCAGTCATTCAATCATAATTATTCAGCGCTTACAGCATGGCCTAGTGGAAAGAGCATGGGCTTGGTAGTCAGAGGACCTGGCTTCTAATCCCAACTCCATCACTTACCTGCTTTGTGACCTTGGTCAAGTCATTTAACTTCTCTGTGCCTCAGTTGCTTCATCTGCAGAATGGGAATTCAATACATGTTCTCCCTCCTGTTTTGACTGTGAGCCCCATGTGGGACCTGATTATCATGTATTCATTCATCCATTCATTCAGTCAGTCAATCATATTTATTCAGTGCTTACTGTGTGCATAGCACTATACTAAGCGCTTGGAAGGTACAATTCAGCAACAAATAGAGACAATCCCTACCCAACAACGGGCTCGCAGTGCAGTAGACAGGCATCAATAGCATCAATATAGATAAATAGAATTATAGATGTATGCACATCATTAATAAAATGAATAGAATTATAAATGTGTACATAAATACACAAGTGCGTGGGATGGGGAGGGGGGTAGAGCAGAGGTAGGGAATCGGAGAGATGTGGAGGGGAGGAGGAGCAGAGGAAAAGGAGGGCTTAGTCTGGGAAGACCTCCTAGAGGAGGTGAACTTTCAGTAAGGCTTTGAAGGGGAGAGGTGTGCTAGTTTGGCGGATGTGAGGGCAGAGGGCATTCCAGGTCAGAGGTAGGACATGGGCCAGGTGTCGACAGTGGGAGAGGTGAGAACGAGGCACAGTGAGGAGGTTAGCGGCAGAGGAGCATAGTGTGTGGGCTGGGCTGTGGAAGGAGAGAAGGGAGGTTAGGTAGGAGGGGGCAAGGTAATGGAGAGCTTTGAAGCTAACAGTGAGGAAGTTTTGCTTGATACGAAGGTTGATAGACAACCACTGGAGCTTTTTTTTTGTGTGGGGGGGGTGACATGCCCAGGGCGTTTCTGTAGAAAAATAACTCGGGCAGCAGAGTGAAGTATAGACTGAAGTGGGGAGAGACAGGAGGTTGGGAGATCAGAAAAGATGCTGATGTAGTAATCCAGTCGGGATATGATGAGTAATTGTACTAGTAGTGATTGTAGTGATGTATCTAGCCCAGCACTTAATAAAGTGCTTGGTACATAGAAAATGTTTAACAAATACTATTAGTAGTACTAGTAGTAGTAGTAGTAGTAGTAGTAGTAGTAGTAGTATTGTTATTAATGATAATAATAAATAATTGTGTCATTCTAATTGTGGTATTTGTTAAGCACTTACAATGTGCTAGGTACTGTAGGGGCTAGGCACTGGTGGGGAATACAAACAATTGGGTTGGACACAGTCCATGTCTCACAGGGGGCTCATAGTCTTACAGATGAGGAATTGAGGCACAGAGAAGTGAAGTTACTTTCCCTAAGTCACACAACAGACAAGTGGCGGAACCAGGATTAGAACTCATGACCTTCTGACTCCCAGGCCCATGCTCTATCCACTTAGGCCATGCTGCTTCTCATGTACTCTCCCATTTTATTGTACTCTCCCAAATGTTTAGTACAGTTCTCTGCACACAATGAGTGCTCAAATGCTGTTGTTTGAGCCCATAAAAGTAGACAGGATTGTACCACAAGTAGGATGGCCACTGATGGCCCTCACAGACACTGGACAGACATACATGTAACAGATACATGCATTAGTCTGGGCATGAAGTGTAACATAATGACACTTTGTGAGAGAGCATCCAAGGTCATCTGAACCTAGAAAGTTTTTCCATGGTGACCTCTGACCCCTCTCATATGTTCCTGAGACTTTGTGGTATCCTCCCATGTCCCTATGAACATATTATTATTATTATTAAGTGCCCTCGAGTCATTTCCGATTCATAGCGACTTATCACCAAGTTACATTAACGACAACCTCATTCACACCTACTCAGCCCTCCTGTCCCGCCATCGACCCCCGGCCCATATCCTCCCCCGGGCCTGGAATGCCCTCCCTCTGCCCATCCGCCAAGCTAGCTCTCTTCCTCCCTTCAAGGCCTTACTGAGAGCTCATCTCCTCCAGGAGGCCTTCCCAGACTGAGCCCCTTCCTTCCTCTCCCCCTCGTCCCCCTCTCCATCCCCCACATCTTACCTCCTTCCCTTCCCCACAGCACCTGTATATATGTATATATGTTTGTACATATTTATTACTTTATTTATTTTACTTGTACCTATCTATTCTATTTATTTTATTTTGTTAGTATGTTTGGTTTTGTTCTCTGTCTCCCCCTTCTAGACTGTGAGCCCACTGTTGGGTAGGGACTGTCTCTATATGTTGCCAGCTTGTACTTCCCAAGCACTTAGTACAGTGCTCTGCACACAGTAAGCGCTCAATAAATACGATTGATTGATAGCGACTCCACGGATATACTTTCTCCAGAATGTCCTGTCCTCTGCCATAATCCTCAACCTTTCTAATGGTTCTTCTGTTATTGTTGTTATGGTATCTATCCATCTAGCTGCCAGTCTGCCTCTTCCACATTTTCCCTGGACTTTTTCTAGCATTAGTTTCTTCTCCAGAGAATTAATCCTCCTTATTTTGTGTCCAAAATATGATAATCTAAGTCAAGTCATTTGGCCTTCCAAAGACTACTTTGGTTTAATCTGCTCCAAAATCCATTTGTTTATTTTTTTGGGCAGTCCATGGTATTTGCAAAAGTCTTCTCCAACACCATAATTCAAAACAATAGATGTTCCTTTGATACTGTTTTTTCACTGTCCAGCTTTTGTATCCATACATTGTCACTGGAACACCATAGAGTTGACAATTTGTATTTCTGTGGCAATTGTTACATCAGCACATTTCATGATTTTTTCCAGGCTCTTCATAGCAAGTCTTCCTAACGCTAATTTTCAGGGTATTTCTTGGCTACTAGTTCCTTTATTATTGATTATCGATCCCAGGAGAGAAAAATGGTCAACTGTTTCAATCATCTCTCCATCCATTACAAATGTGCTAAAACTTCCAGTTGTCCTGATCTTTGTTTTTAGGCAACAGTCAATCAGTGGTATTTAAACACTTACTGTGTGAAAAGTACTCTACTAAACATATGGGAGGATACAATACAATAGATTTGGGAGATACAATACCCTGCCCTCAAGGAGCTTGCAATCTGGTGAGGCATGATTTATGGGCTGTGCAACTAGACAGAAGGAGACAAGGTTGAAGAAGGCTAGGCACTTTCTTAAAATAAAAGTAGTGGACATAAAGATGTTGGATGCTACATCTGTACTAGACAGGGGGCAGACTATCTGAAAACATGACTGCAAACTTGAAGTATGGCAACCCTAACCACGAGGTCTGCGGGTGCGCCTTCATTGTTCATTTGACGGTTTTTGCCCATGTTTTTGCATGCTCCTATCCCATGAATTAGCACCATTTTCTCTTTGCTCTCATTAAGAGATTTGTAATAAGTTATTATTTGTGGTGCTAATGATGGAAAATGTTAGTATGCTGACTCAGAAATTCCCTAGATCTTGGTATCCTACTGGGATGTCAGACAGAAGGAGGTGATCCACACAATACATTTTTATAGAAAACAATTTCAAAATGTTTCATAGAGAAATCTGATCTGTTTATAATCTAAATGTTTACCTAATGTCTTTGCAGTCCTTGCTAAACATTTGATTTTCATGAATGTTTTTTCCATTTAGATTTCTATCACCTCTATTATTCTAAAAAGTGTCTAAATATGCCAATGTGATGATGCAGCAAGGACTTTGAAACTATTAATTATAGTTATTGAATGCTTACTGTGTGCAGAGCACTGTAGTAAGCACTTGGGAGAGTACAATACAATAAAGTTAGCAGACATGATCCCTGCCCTTAAGGAGAGTACAATCTAAGTGGGGGAGACTGACCCTAAAATAAAGAAATTGCAGGTAGGAGGGAGAAATAGAGTATAAAGATAATATGCAAGTGCAACAGGAGTGGGTGGTTGTGCTTAGGTGAACTGAAAGTGGAGTTGTGGGGGAGATGAGATGTTTTTAAGCAAGAGAGGCCTCAGGGAGGAGATGTGATTTCAGAAATGCTTTGAAGATGGGGTGAGCACTGGTGTGCTGAATGTGGAAGGGAGAAAGTTCCAGGTAGAAAGAAAGGCTTGAGCTAGAGATCAGCAGTTAGAGAGATGGGAACGAGGACAGTGATGAGGTTGGTTTGATTGGAATGGACAATGAAAATTGGACTGTAGTGAGATAGAAGAATGGATAATTAGGAATGAGAGAGCCGATTGCCTTAAAGTGAAGTTTCTGCTTGATACAGAGTGGGATGGATAACCATTGGAGATTTTTGAGGAGTGGCGGAACATGCCCAGGGCAGTCTGTGAGATGGCTGATACAGTCGAGTCAGATATGACAAAAGACTGAGCCTACATTTTAGCAGTTTGGATGGAAAGAAGGGGTGAATTCTGGAGATGTTTTAGAGGAAAGACCAACAGGATTTGGTGGTAGAGTCAATTTGGGGATTGAAAGAGAAAAAGGAGTCGGGGATAATGCCAAGGTTGTGAGGAAAAATAATCAGTACCCCAGGCAAAGGCCATCAATCTGGGGTAGGTAGCCTTGCCAATTGAGCTCTGGCTGAAAATTCAATCTCTCAGAAAATCTGTACATACACACTTTGGGCCTAATACACTTTTCAGGTGACCCTAATTACCTTGGGACAAAATGTACTAGCAGCCAAGTCCCCTTTGTTAGATCACAAATAAGGCTGCCCATATTTTTGGTGTAAAACGGGTAGATTCTGCAGATTTTCTAATGCAGATGTGGTCATGGATTACTCGGTAGGTACACATACTTTTCTTGGTGCTATGGGGTTAAAGAGGAAAGATTGAACTTGTCCCTCATTAATAATTTTACACAACTAATATCATAGATTATAAATTTGTCTAGAGAGGGATCACAGTTCATACTTCTTCCATGTGTCCTTCTAGTGTTTAGTACAATAGGTCCTCAATCTGAAGCCGCATGGCCTAGTAGAAGTAGCATGGCCCACTAGAAGCATCATGGCCTAGTGGATTGAACATGGGCCTGGGAGTCAGAAAGACCTGGGTACTAATTCTGGATCTGCCACTTGTTCGCTGTGTGACCTTGGGCAAGTCATTTAACTTCTCTGTGCCTCAGTTCGCTCATCTGTAAAATGGGGATTAAGACTGTGAGCCTTATGTGGGACAGGGACTGTTTCCAACCTGATTATCTTCTATCTTCTATCTACAGTGCCTGGTACATAGTAAGTGCTTAACAAATATCACCATTATTATTATTGTTATTTTTGCTGCTAACGGAGTTCAAAATTGAACTTGCAGTTTGGGGCCTAGTTTCCTGGTTGATTGGGGAAACTTCTCAGAGTTTTCTTTAAGACATTAGGGGAGGGTTATGCATTTAGCCAGTAAATTTGGATTATGTAAACAAACTTTAAATAATATAGGCAGAAATATTTTTTTCCACAGAGAAAATATTTGCAGTATCCAGATAATTGCCTCGACTTGAGCCCACTGTTGGGTAGGGACTGTCTCTATATGTTGCCAACTTGTACTTCCCAAGTGCTTAGTACAGTGCTCTGCACACAGTAAGCGCTCAATAAATACGATTGTTGATGATGACCCCCTCTATAGATCTAATCTTAAGAGCATATATGGAAAGTCCTTTAATGTAGAAAAAAACAACACAAAACAAAATATGCCACATATCCTGAGAGGTTTCTAGGGAGCTGCTACAAAGATTTATATCCTCAGCGATACTTAAAGTCAGTGATCTGTGGTAGGACAGATATTGGGGAGTAATTCTCTTGTTCTTGAAGGTATTTGTTCTTTGTGTCAAATATTTGATTAAATCAATAATTCAGGTCTGTCATGGATTTGTATCAAAGGAACACAATTATCAAGGTTTTGTAAATTTCATTTTTCAGTAGTTTTATGAAACAGTTACTGTCACTATGGAGGGTTGAATCTGAGGCCTTCAATTCTTGCAATAATTGCCAAGAGCTGAGGTTATAGAGGTATGCATGTGTGTGTATGTATATATAAATGCACTTTATATAGAAAAATGGTGGCAAGCAGATGGTGAGACTGTCCTGGGGACAGACTGGTGGGGTCAATACTATGTTTTGGTGGCCATTCTTCCACCACTGTGGCAATGGTATCTCCATTCCCCGCTGCGGGAATGGCTAAGCAATGTTGTTAGGAAGTGGAGTGGTATGTGCAGTGTGTGCCTACTCTTGCCAGTGAGTCTGTGTTTGCAACAGATATAGGCTTACTTCCAATGGGGATTAAGATAGAGGTTTTACAGAACTTACTGCCCACTTTGAGCTCCAGAGGCTGTGTCGAAGTGCCACTGGTTTCCTTGACAGGAGTATCAGGCTTCAATACTGTTGACAGGATTTACCTTCATGGAGTGCTTGAAGATTCATTCATTCATTCAATCGTATTTATTGGTTTCCTTGATAGGAGTATCAAGCTTCAATAGTGCTGACAGGATTTACCTTCATAGAGTGCTTGGAGATTCATTCATTCATTCAATCATATTTATTGAGCACTTACTGTGTGCAGAGCTCTGTACTAAGCACTTGGAAAGTACAATTTGGCAACAAATAGAGACAATCCCTACACAACAATGGGCTCACAAGGCAAGCAAAAAAGTGCAGGGTAGTCTAATATACAGTGAGCCGGATTCTCCTATCTGGAAGCAGAAGCTCTTTCAAGTCATTGATTGGTCATTTGGGGCACTAGAGATGAGATGGAGATTACATTCATTTGTTGGATATTAACTTCATTATTTTGGGATGTATAAGAGGAAATTGTCCATGAAATGATGACTCTTCAAACACTGTCCAAGGCCAGTAGAGAAAAATGGAGTTGTTACCTGACCTGTTGATATGGGGGAAGGGGAAAAGGGGAAACAGACAAGACAGAGGGAACTTAGAGAAAAGTGAGTACCGCACCATCTTCCCAAAGCATCCTTCCACACCTCTCCAACTGTGAGTGGCTCACCTGCATTGTGGCAGCATGCAAAATAGCACAATGGAATCACACAAAGTCAAGTTTGGCAGAAATCTACCCTATTCCCCTGAACCAGAAATGTTTCTCTGAGGAATCCTGACCTCTTCTCCCACCAACGGCTCCAGGGTTATTGTACTGATTCCCCTCTCAGCTCCCTCTGAACATGTTCAACATTTTCAGGCCATAGGTCACAATGGGAAGAGCTTAGGTGGAGGGAGTTTGAGCAGAGAAAGACAAATGCAGGACTTATGCAGCATGGCTTAGTGGAAAGAGCATGGGCCTAGGAGTCAGAGAACCTGGGTTCTGATCCTGGCTCAGACTCTTGCCTCCTGTGTGACTTTGGGCAAGTCATTTAAATTCTCTATGTCTCTGTTTCCTCATTTGTAAAATGGGAATGAAATATCTCTCCTTCCTCCTATTTAAGCTATGAAGCCCATGAACTACAGGGACTGTGTCCAACTTGATGGTCTAGCACTTACTACTACAGGGCTTGGTACATAATGAGCACTTAATAAATATTATTATTATTATTATTAATAATAAAAATAATAATGCTGATGATAATAATAATAATGATGTGGCATCTGTACTGAACAGGGGCCAGACCAACTGAAATCTGCCAGTCAGTATGACTGGGTGGGGTGTATGTATGAGACAGAGAGAGAGAGAGAGAGAGAGAGAGAGAAAGAGAGAAATATAGAGCCTTGGTTCCCCATCCTTTCTGCCAATGTCTCCTTCAGATCATCATTGCCACGTGGAATCAAACCCGCCCTTTTCCTTCCTCTTAGTTCAGCCACCTACTCGCAGCTGGGCAAAACCTGGGTGGTGCCATTAAATAGCTCAGTAAAATAGCTCCCAAAAGTTTGTCACCCCTTCAAACCCGGAAATACTCCATGTGCTTGCTAAAAAAATTCAGGTTGAGTGATTAGCACTCAAGTCATTGATGGATAAAAGCAGGTTGGGTTTCTAATGTAGCTGTCTACTTGTCAGATCTGAGAGACAAATAACTACAAGATTAAAGACCTCTGTGTTTCATGCCGTTACTGAAGTTTTATAAATAAAAGAGACATATAATTTCTATTAGTCTAAAAGCAGCTCATCGCCTTTAATTCAGAAAAGGTACTTGAATGCTTCTACCTTTAAAGAAAGTTTATTATAGCTGTGTCATTCACATTGCTAGTTGGAATTCATCAAATACAGCATTTCTACCACTTTCCAAACTTAATTTTCTGGATTTATTTCGACAATGCATATAAAGCACCGAACACTAAGATTATGACAATTTTTCTTTTAGTAAAACATAACCCTTCCTCAAATCATTGAAGTCTCCAAGTTTTATACACTTACAAGAAAACCCCCATGAATTTAAGAAATCAAATGGAGGAACAGAAATGATACAGAATTTGAAAATGATTTGCACACATTGGCGTTAAACTGATTGAAATAGCCAAAGGCAGAAAGAAATGAACTTTATTTGAACATAGATATATGTGTTTTCTGTTTCAGTGATAGTGATTTATTTTTTGACCCAAAGCCAGTAGGTAACAATGCAGTAGAACCTCGTAGAAGAAATATTTTCTATCTCTTTTGCCCTTTACAGTGTTGACAATTCCTCTTCCCCATAATTTCCCTTCAAACTCATCTAATTTTGGCTTTTTTGCTTATGAATTTCCAAGATGCCTGTCACTGTAACGTTAAGGCATGTTTTATATTCCTAACTCTTCTCTTTCCTGACGGTTGTTAACAAACCTCTTGGGGGCTAGACGATACAGTTGAAACATAATTATAGTCATGATACTAAGGGAGAAAGGGACCATTACCAATTGCTTTAGTCTTAACTCTTGATTTTCTTGTTCGATTTTACTTTTACTTGATGACCCTATTAACATTCTTCTAGCTTATTCTGGTGGGTGTTAGAGCTCAGAAGCTTTCAGTGGTGATGTGTGCTATGAAATGCTCAGGTGAACATTAAATCTGTTTTAGAAAAACTGCGACCTTTTGATATTCAACTGCTCAGTCCTCACATCTGGATGAATAACTTTGCAACCTCTCCTCTGTACTCTCTATTTTAACAGTCTGGAAATAATCTTTCTCACACTGCTATGTGGCTATTCCACACAGGCTTCCTAATGCTGCCTGGCTTGTGATCAGAGAAGGAGGTTAATTGAAATGGGGTTTGCTTGAGAGTATGCTTTGATTTGAATTGAATGTGTGCTGAGTGCAGCCCTGAACTGAGGAACCGGGACTCAGCAAAGCTTTGTAATAGTGGCAAGCCAGAGTATACGCCCTTTTATCGAACCTTTCATTTGAGTATTCCCAAATCACTCCCCTATATTAATTGAATCTAATCTTACACAGATGAGATGTGTTTTAATACTGCCATGCTAAGAGTATAAAGGGGAGCTGAAGGACAAGGAACCAACATCAGAGAGATTTGTCCAATTAAGTAGAGAGCCCTATGTTAAAACTATGACTCCTATTTTAGAGTGATTACTATGTTCTTTGCTGAAACTCTCATTGTATGCACTGAATTCTGTTCTTTTTCTTGGTGTTATATGACTGACTCTACATTCAAATTTGTAAAGATTGGAATGGGCTCTCAAATAGAACAAAATATTAATCATGTCCTATTTGAGATAGTATTTGGATAATGGGAAATTTCAAAATGTAAAGGTGGAACTAGAACAAGTCTTACAAATTAACATCTGTCTGGAGGCCAGAGCCTGGAAGAAATCAGTTGAACAGTTGAAAATACAACCGGTATTTACTAAAACAGTACGAGCTGTCCTCTGAGTTCAAAGCTAAAGCTGCTAATGGCAAGATTGTGTCAGTGTGCGCAGATGCAGTTGATAAAACCAATATGTGACTGTCCTCGTGATGTACATGTAAAGATTACTCTGTGCTGGGTGGTTGCAATTTTTAACAGTAAGTTGGTGCTGTTTTCTTTTCTCCCTCTTGGTATTATTATCTTCCTGAAACCTCTGCTAAAATCCAGTCACTCTGTTTCTGACTGCCACAGCCAAGCTGATCTTTCTTTTGTGGCATCTTCCCAGCTGTTCATTGCTCTACCACATCATTTAAGATTCTGTGGTTTTAAAGATTTCTTTCATGTCCATCTTCTAGTAGTTGTATTAGTAATGTAGTATTTTTTGAATGCCCTCTGGGTGTGGTTTACCATATTAGGCACTTGGGAAGTGCAGAAGAAAGAAATGACACATTTCATTCATTCAATCATATTTATTGAGCACTTACAGAGCACTGTACTAAGTGCTTGGAAAGTACAATTTAGCAATAGAGACAATCCCTTCCCATACCGGGCTTACAGTCTCGACACATTTCCTGCCCACAAGGAGTTTACACTCTAATGGAGAAGTCAAATGAAAAAAAATATTTACAGCATTGTCAAAATAAGCAAATTAAGTGGCTATCTCCACCCCTTGCTCACACCGTCCTTCCTGCCTGGAGCTGCCTCCCCTTTCATAACTGACAGACTTCCACTTTTCCCATTTTCAAAGCCCTCCTAAAATCACATCCCTTCCAGGAAGCCTTCCCAGACTAAGCCCTCATTTTCCCTATTCACTCTCCCTCCTAGTCACTTATCCACTTGAGTCTGCATCCCTTAAGGGCTTATGTACTACCACTCCCCCACCAACACACACACACACACACACACACACACACACACACACACACACACACACACACACACACATTTAAGTACCCATCTTTATACTCAGTTGCCTCCCCTACCTGTAATTTATTTTAGTGTCTGTCTCCCCTGCTAGATTTTGAGGTCCTTGAGAGCAGAGCTCACCACTACCTACTCTATCGTACTCACCCAAGCACTTAGTACAATGTTCTGCACACAGTAAGTGCTCAATAAATACTACTGATTGATTGACATATGAGTGTTAAAGAGGGTGTAAGTAAGTTCTGAAGTGCTAGATTTTCTATCATTACCTCGTTTCAGCTCACCTTAGAATAATCATTTGGGTAATGATAATAATTGTGGTATTTAAGTATTTACTATGTGTCAAGCATGTACTAAACGCTGGGGTAGATACATGGGGCTCCCAGTCTAGGTAGGAGGGAGAACAGGTATTGGATCCCAATTTTGCAGATGAGGGAACTGAGGTGTGGAGAAGGGAAATGACTTGCACAAGGTCAAAAAACAGACAAGAGGAGAAGCCGGGATTAGAACCCAGGTCCTCTTACTCCCATGCCCATGCAGTTTCTATTAGGCCACACTGCTTCTCCTAGCCTCTTTGCGTCTCCTGCCCAGTGAAGAAGGTATGATGTGATGACCATTGCTTTAATGTTGGTGGTCTGACTGCAGTCCAGGAGATCCTTATTTAAGATCCTGTCTTGCATTTGATGTTTAAGTATGGCATGTAAGTTACTTGGATGGAACTGCTCTGGAAGTCATATGTGGCAACTGTGATAGGCCCAGGTCTCACAGCCTTAAAAAAGGGGGCACTGCAATTGTCCAGTACATCTTTGTGGCCTTGGTCAAGTCATTTATCTTCTCTGTGCTTCAGTTACCTCATTCATAAAATGGGGATTAAGATTGTGAGCCCTATGTGGGACATGAACTGTGTCCAACTTGGCGTAGTGGAAAGAGCACAGGCTTTGGAGTCAGAGGTCATGGGTTCAAATCTTGGCTCCACCAATTGTCAGCTGTGTGACTTTGGGCAAGTCACTTAACTTCTCTGTGCCTCAGTTACCTCATCCGTAAAATGGGGATTAGGACTGTGAGCCCCCCTTGGGACTACCTGATCACCTTGTAACCTTCCCAGCGCTTAGAACAGTGCTTTGCACATAGTAAGCGCTTAATAAATTCCATCATTATTATTATTAGCTTGTTTCAACCCCAGCTCTTAGTGCAGTGCCTGGCACATAGTAAGCACTTAACAAATGCCACAAAATAATAAGTATCTTTGGTTTGTTTTGAATCTTGATACATTATTGTCCCCATACTCGGACTCAGAACCTCCCCAAAAGGCACTAGCCATAACTCCTTGGCTACTGTAGCACCACTGGACAACGAGCTACCCAAGTAACAGAATGCAGTGATGGTATGTGTGTTGTTGCTGCTGTTGCTCATTGGTCTCAGTATGTAAAAATCTTTAGAATGCACCTACAGAGATGGATTAGATTCAGGGTTCTGCACCCCTTCCAGCAGCTCCTGTAGTATGGTCCATCTGCTTGTAGTCTCCTCATATGAGAGCAGAGTTGGGAGGGAGGGCTGTTGGAGCACAAACAGCAGTAGAACGTGAGCCAGAAGTACAAGTAGAAGCTGCTTGGAGATATAATCCCCTGTGCTGCCTGAACAGAACTGCCAGACAGAAATTCTTTTCTCTATCTCCCAGGAAACAATATTGGGGCAGGGAGTTTGAAGGGGTGATAATAACATAATATGATGTTGCAGCCTAGGGCCTAGTTGGTTTCTATATATAGATCTGGCCCGTACTACATAATAAGCTTCTTGGAGATAGAAACCCCCTGTAACCCATATTCTGTAAACCTCCCGGAGCCTTTTGCAGTTCTGTGAAAATGAAATAGTGATGATGATGAAGGCTTATGAACTGTTGTTCAAGAAGCCTGGTTTATAAACCAGTTTAAGGAAAGTCATATTATATGTAGAGAAATTGTGTGTGTGTGTGTGTGTGTGTGTGTGTGTGTGTGTGTGTGTGTGTGTTTAGGGTTCTATGATAACACGAATTTTGATGAAACAACATCAAGTAGGTGTGAACGTCCTTATTGTTGAGACTTAAATTTAAGCACATTGCTTTCTTTAATCAACATTTCATTTTTCCTGGATAACTTTATTTTGTCATATTGCTTTACCCTCTCCAATTTGGGGGCAGGTTGCATTTCTGGCATTGGGGTCAACTATATAATTGGGAGAATAACTCTCAAACTTGTGGTTTTCATCTCCCAGCCAAAATGAGATGAAATTAATTAATTTAAATTAATTCAGTTAATCATATAAATTAATTAATGGATTGTGGTATTGGTTAAGCACTTTCTATATTCCAAGCACTGTACAAAGCACTGTGATAGATACAAGATAATCAGGTCCCACATAGGGCTCACAGTCTAAGTAGGAAGGAACACAGGGATTGAATCCATATTTTGCAGATGAGGGAACTGAGGCACAGAGAAGTTAAGTGACATACTTAAAGTCACATAGCCGGTATGTGGCAAGGCCAGCATTACACTTGGTGTGAGTTTAAATGTAGAAAATTAGTTTCTGATGAGGAAATACTTAACTTCATTGCTTTCTGCTGACCAGTCTATTTACCCTAAATCACCCTGAAATAATCAGAAGTTTTCATTGTACAAGTTACTTGCTGCTTCCCATTTTTTCTGCTCCCTCCCTCATTTTACATTCTTTCCATTAATTAGTTTTAAACTAATATTTCAGGATATTTAATTTTTATTTCACTATGAAGCAGGTTTTTTTTTTATCACCCTGTCCTAAATACAAACATATATGACTCATATCTATGACGTAAGATCTAGAAATCTCAATCATTTTAAAGGTTTAGATATGTGTCTCTAAATACATTTGGGATAAACAAATAGTTCCTAATATTGTGAATTTAAAATCCATTTGTGCTTAAAGACCTTGATATGGATGCTCAAAATGAGTGATTTCATCAACTGTGCTGCATCCATATACTTTGTGGTATACTTTTGTAAAAATGGAAATACTTTGGTAAAAACTCCCAATTTACTTTTATGGGTACCTGAAACAATTGGCTAAGAAAAATAAAAGCTTTTCACAGACTACCATTTACAAGTTCATTCATTTATTCATTTAGTCGTATTTATTGAGAGCTTACTGTATGCAGAGAACTGTACTAAACGCTAAACAATGGGCTCACAGTCTAGAAGTGAGGAGACAGACAACAAAACAAAATAAGTAGACAGGCATCAATAGCATCAATATAAATAAATAGAATTATAGATATATGCACATTAATAAAATAAATAGAATAATAAATATGTTCATATATACACAAGTGCTGTGGGGCAGGGAGGGGAGTAGAGCAGAGGGAGGGAGTCGGTGAGATGGGGTGGGGAGGAGAAGCAGAGGAAAAGGGGGGCTCAGTCTAGGAAGGCTTTCTGGAGGAGGTGAGCTTTCAGTAGGGCTTTGAAAGGGGAGGTGTACTAGTTTGGTGGATGTGAGGGGAGAGGGCATTCCAGGCCACAGGTAGGCTGTGGACCAGGGGTTGATGGCAGGACAGGCGAGAATGAGGTACAGTGAGGAGGTTAGCAGCAGAGGAGCGGAGGGCGGATCTTGGCGATGTTGTGAAGGTGAGACCGGCAGGTTTTGGTGATGGATTGGATGTGTAGGGTGAAGAGGAAAGCGGAGTCAAGGATGACACCAAGGTTGTGGGCTTGTGAGATGGGAAGGATGATAGTGCCGTCCACAGTGACGGGAAAGTCAGGGAGAGGACAGGGTTTGGGAGGGAAGATAAGGAGCTCAGTCTTGGACATGTTGAGTTTTAGGCGGTGAGAGGACAACCAGGTGGAGATGTCCTGAAGGCAGGAGGAGATATGAACCTGGAGGGAGGGAGAGAGAACAGGGGAGGAGGTGTACATTTGGGTATCGTCTGCGTAGTTGAAGCCATGGTAGTGAATGAGTTCACCAAGGGAGTGAGTATAGATGGAGAATAGAAGGGAACCAAGAGCTGACCCTTGAGGAACCCATACAGTTAGGGAATGGCAGCGGGAGGAGGAGCCTGTGAAGTAGACTGAGAATGAATGTCCAGAGAGATAAGAGGAGAACCAGGAGAGGACAGAGTCAATGAAGCCAAGGTTGGATAATGTGTTGAGGAGAAGGGGATGGTTGATAGTGTCAAAGGCAGATGAGAGGTTGAGGAGGATTAGGATAGAGTAGGAGCCATTGGATTTGGCAAGAAGGAGGTCACTGGTGACCTTTGAGAGGGATGTTTCGGTGGAGTGGAGGGGACGGGGTCACCAATGACCTCCTGCTTACCAAATCCAATGGCTCATACTCTATCCTAATCCTCCTCGACCTCTCAGCTGCCTTTGACACTGTGGACCACCCCCTTCTCTTTAACACACTATCCAACCTTGCCTTCACAGACTCTGTCCTCTCCTGGTTCTCCTCTTATCTCTCCGGTCATTCATTCTCAGTCTCTTTTGCAGGCTCCTCCTCCCCCCCCATCCCCTTACTGTGGGGGTTCCCCAAGGTTCAGTTCTCGGTCCCCTTCTGTTCTCGATCTACACTCACTCCCTTGGTGACCTCATTCGCTCCCACGGCTTCAACTATCATCTCTACGCTGATGACACCCAAATCTACATCTCTGCCCCTGCTCTCTCCCCCTCCCTCCAGGCTCGCATCTCCTCCTACCTTCAGGACATCTCCATCTGGATGTCTGCCCACCACCTAAAACTCAACATGTCCAAGACTGAACTCCTTGTCTTCCCTCCCAAACCCTGCCCTCTCCCTGACTTTCCCATCACTGTTGACGGCACTACCATCCTTCCCGTCTCACAAGCCCGCAACCTTGGTGTCATCCTCGACTCCGCTCTCTCATTCACCCCTCACATCCAAGCCGTCACCAAAACCTGCCGGTCTCAGCTCCGCAACATTGCCAAGATCCGCCCTTTCCTCTCCATCCATACCGTTACCTTGCTCATTCAAGTTCTCATCCTATCCCGTCTGGACTACTGCATCAGCCTTCTCTCTGATCTCCCATCCTCGTGTCTCTCCCCACTTCAATCCATACTTCATGCTGCTGCCCAGATTATCTTTGTCCAGAAATGCTCTGGGCATATTACTCCCCTCCTCAAAAATCTCCAGTGGCTACCAATCAATCTGCACATCAGGCAGAAAATCCTCACCCTTGGCTTCAAGGCTCTCCATTACCTCGCCCCCTCCTACCTAACCTCCCTTCCCTCCTTCTACAGCTCAGCCCGCACCCTCTGCTCCTCTGCTGCTAATCTCCTCACTGTGCCTCATTCTCGCCTGTCCCGCCGTCGACCCCCGTCCCACGTCATCCCCCTGGCCTGGAATGCCTTCCCTCCACACATCCGCCAAGCTAGCTCTCTTTCTCCCTTCAAGGCCCTACTGAGAGCTCACCTCCTCCAAGAGGCCTTCCCAGACTGAGCCCCCTCCTTCCTCTCCCCCTCATCCCCTTCTCCATCCCCCCATCTTACCTCCTTCCCTTCCCCACAGCACCTGTATATATGTATATATGTTTGTACATATTTATTACTCTATTTATTTATTTTACTTGTACATATCTATTCCATTTATTTTATTTTGTTAATATGTTTGGTTTTGTTCTCTGTCTCCCCCTTCTAGACTGTGAGCCCACTGTTGGGTAGGGACTGTCTCTATATGTTGCCAACTTGTACTTCCCAAGACCTTAGTACAGTGCTCTGCACACAGTAAGCGCTCAATAAATACGATTGATTGATTGACAGAAGCCAGATTGGAGGGGGTCCAGGAGAGAGTTGGAGGAGAGGAATTTGAGGCAGAGAGTGTAGACAACTTGCTCTAGGAGTTTGGAAAGGAAGGATAGGAGGGAGATGGGGCAGTAACTGGAGGGGGCACTGGGGTCAAGGGAGGGTTTTTTTCGGATGGGGGATACATGGGCATGTTTGAAGGCAGAGGGGAAGAAGTTATTGGAGAGTGAGCAGTTGAAGAATGGAAGTTAAGGAGGGGAGGAGGGAAGGGGTGAAAGTTTTTATAAGATGAGAGGGAATGGGGAAAGTAGAGGAGAGGGGGTTGAGAGCAGCGGGGGGGGGGGGAGATGGAAAATGGGGAGGGGTGACTTTGGGGAACTCAGACCTGATGGTGTTAATTTTCCTAATGAAGTGGGTGGCCAGATCATTGGTGGTGAGGGTTGGAGGAGGGGGAGGAACAGGGGGCCTGAGGAGGGAGTGAAATGTCTGAAACAGCTGACAAGCATGAAGGGAATGGGTGTCAATAAGGGAAGAGAAATAGTTTTGCCCGGCAGAGGAGAGGGCAGAGTTACTTCATATAAATCACCTGATACAAATTAAATTAATGTGCCATTATAGTTGCTTTTATGTAATGGTACTATCCATTATGGGTATTTCTAGATCTGATAACTATTATTTTAAGATATTTGGAAAATGATTAGATTAATTTAACCTCCTGAATGTTGAAATGCATAAATTCTTTATTGAAGACCTAATTGTACCCTGGTAATAAGATTTCTGTGACCTCTAGTTAGCAAATTATAGTAACTGTGTAGATACTGACCCAATTACTGTTTGAAGATTTATATTAGAATGCATATATAAGGACAACAACTTAAATGCCACCATCTGTAAAATGTCTTCCTCATTTGGGCTTTCCACTTTAAAAGGAGATAAAAATTTTTAGTGAAGAAAAAATGCCCACATGCGATTGGTAAGTCAAGGAGTTCAGTTATCTTGCTGTGAGATAGAGGATCTGGTTAACATTAAATTGTACAGACATTTATTTCCTAATTTCAAATGAAAATGGAAAATCTAACTGCCCCTGGGTATCACAGACATACAGTTCTATAGCTATTATGATAACAATCTTATATTTCCAGTAAACAGCAGCTTTTATCTGAATTGATACCAGACTGCTTTCCCAACTTCTAGCACCATATTGTAGGCTTGATCAACTCTCTTTTGAGAGTCTGACTTAGGCTAGGAACAGAGATGAGTCCCGTCAATATAAAAATCACTTCACCAAAGGAGCTCTTCCCCCTCTGGTTTGAAATGCTGTAGCAGGCAAAAATGACATAATCATTTCAGAAAAAATTCCAAGTTGCATTTTATCTCTGATTACAGCAGGGTAATCATCCAGAATATTGGTTTGCACAGATTTTTATCTTGCAAGAATAACTTCTATATTACTTTGGTTACAACTTCCAGTCAGTGTGATTTATAGATCTGAGGGCAGAATTCCTTGTGGTGGCACTATGTGGAAAATTTCTGATGCCTGCAATTTGAGGGTGCAGGTTGCCTGTACAATAGATACTTTACCCTCCTAAGACTAGATCCATTTTCCTGAAGATAAACCTAAGGAGTGTTTTTTTTTTCTTCTTTCTATTTTAACCCCTTATTGTCATCAAGTTCAGTGTCCTAGCATTTAAGGAGACCATATTTCCCAGCGCTCAAGGTAGATGGTAACAGAGGGTAGAACAGAAAAGGCAAGCAAGACAGAAAGATAGAGACAGATAGAAAATACATCAGGTAAGGAAAGAGAAAGGAAGAAAGAGACAAATGAAGAGAGACAGGACAAAACAGGGAAAAAGACAATGTGGGAGGCAAGGGGCAGAGAAAGGAGGGAAAAAAAGAGAGCTGTGGAGTACAAAGGGGAAGAAACAGGGAGGAATGGAAGAGGGGAAGAGGAAAAAGGATGAGGATGAATAGAAGTGAGGCAGAGAGTCTATAGCTCAGGCCAGAAAAATGCAAGGGGCCCACGGGGACTGAGCCCTAAGGGTCCGGGCTAAGGGGGCCTGGAACAGACCTGGGAAGAGCTGCACCACTTGTGGCCCAGAAAGCACCTGACCCCTGAACGAGATATTAACAGCCCCATTAGTAATAGCTAAAAGTATTCTGTTCTCCCTCCTGCCTAGACTGTGAACCACATTTTGGACATGGTTATCTTGTACCTACCCCAGCACTTAGTACACTGCTTGGTACATAGTAAGCACTTAACAAATACCACAATTATTATTGTTATTATTTCATAGCTAATGAGAAGCAGCGTGGCCTAGTGGAAATAGCGTGGGCCTGGGAGTCAGAGGACCCGGACTCTATTCCCGGCTCCACCACTTGTCTGCTGTGTGACCTTCGGCAAATCACTGAATTTCTCTATGCCTCATTTTCCTCATCTCTAAAAAAGGGTGTTAAGACTGTGAGCCCCATGTGGAACATAGACAGTGTCTAACCTGATTAGCTTGTATCTACCCCAGTGCTCAGAACAGAGCCCAGCACAGCCTGGGAATCGGAGGACTTAGATTCTAATCCCAGCTTTGCCATTTACTTGCTGTGTGACCTTGCACAAATCACTTAACTTCTCTGTGCCTCAGTTTCCTCATATGCAAAGTAGAGATTAAATCCTACTCCCTTTTACTTAGAATGTGAGCCTCATGTGAGACAAGGTCTGTGTCCAATGTGATTATCCTGTATCTATCACAGCACTAAAGTACAGTGTCTGGCACATAGTCAGTGCCTAAAAAGCACCATAATTATATTGTAACTCCATCAAGTCATAGGGGATCAATTATTGGTAATGTGATCGATGTCAGGTGAGTGGTCTGCTCCTGTGTGGATGGTAGAGTGGTTTGGGGAGCCAATGTGAGGCCAGAGGATGCTCCTTGCTGGGCACTAATCAGACTGGAAAGATCAATCTATAAATGGTACTTATTGAGCACTGACTGTGGACAGAGGACTGTACTAAGCATTTGGTAGAGTTCAAGAGAGTTGGTAGACACATTCCCTGCCAATAAGGTGCTTATAGTCTGATCAATCACAATCAATCAATGGCATTTTTTGAGCACTTACTAGATGCAGAACACTCTACTAAGTGCTTGGGAGACTACAATATAGAAGAATTAGCAGAAATGTTCACTGCCCATAACGAGCTTACAGTCTAGAGGGGGAGACAGACATTAATAGGAATGAATGAGTAATTTATAATATATAATTTGAAGCTAGGTACATAAGTACTGTGGGGTTGGGGGTGCGGTGAATATTAAATGTTCAGAAAAATAATAATAATGGTATTTGTTAAGTGCTTATTATGTGCAAAGCACTGTTCTAAGCACTGGGGGGTACAAGGTGATCAGGTTGTCCCACGTGGGGCTCACAGTCTTAATCCCCATTTTACAGATGAGGGAACTGAGGCCCAAAGAAGTTAGTGACTTGTCCAAAGTCACACAGCTGACAATGGGTGGAGCTGGGATTTGAACCCATGACCTCTGACTCCAAAGCCCATACTCTTTCAACTGAGCCACGCTGCTTCTCTATAGAAGTCATAGATTCAAGTGCATAGTTGCCACAGAAGGGAGAATGGGCTGGGGTAAAGAGGACTTAATCAGGGAAGGCCTCTTGGAAGAGATGTCACCTTAATAATGCTTTGACAGTGGAGAGAGTTGTGGTCTGGTGTACATGGAGAGGGAGGGAAAGGGGTTGGCAGCGAGATTGACGAGATTGGGATATAGTGAATAAGTGGTGCTAGATTGGAGTGGGGAGAGACAGGGAGCTGGGACGTCAGCAAGAGATGTAGTCAAGGCAGGAGAAGATAAGTGCTTGGATTAGCATGGTAGCAGTTTGGATGGAGTGGGAAGGGTGGATTTTAACAATGTTGTGAAGGTAGAACTGACAGGATTCGGTGATAGACTTTGTGGGTGGAATTAGAGATGAGTCAAGGACAACACCAAGGTTATCGGCTTGTGAGATAAAGAGGGTAGTGGTGTTTTCTACAGTGCTGGGAAAGACATGGGGAGGACAGGGGTTGGGAGGGAACTTAAGGAGTTCAGTTTTGGACATGTTTAATTTGAGGCATTGGGAGGTTATACAAGTAGAGATATTTTGAAGGCAGGAGGAAATGGGAGGTTACAGGGAAGGAGAGAAGTCAGGGTTGGAGATGTAGATTTGGGAATTATCTACATAGAGTCAGTCAGCCAATCATATTTATTGGGCACTTACTGTGTGCAGAACACTATACTAAGCATTTGGGATAGTACAATACAACAGATACATTCACTGCTTTCAATGAGTTGACAGTCTAGACATTAATATAAATAAATGAAATGGCAGATATGTACATAAGTGCTGTGGGGGCTTGGTAGGGGGATGAAAAAAGGGAGCAAGTTGGGGGATGCAGAAGGAAAAGGAAAAAGGGGCTTAGTCAGGGAAGGCCTCTTAGAGGCCACATGGAAGTGAATGAATTCTACAAGGGAGTGGGTTTAGAGGGAGAAGAGAAAGAGACCTAGAACTGAGCCTCGAGGGACTCCTACTATCTGAGTGTGGGAAGCACAAGAGGAGCCAGCAAAAGAATCTGAGAAGAAGTGGTTAGAGAGATGGGAGAACCAAGAAAGGACAGTGTCCGTGAATCCAAGGTTGGATAAAGTTTCAAGGAGAACAGGGTGGTCTACAGTATCAAAGATGTCTGAGATGTCTAGGAAGATTAGAATGGAGTAGAGGCCATCACATTTGGTGAGAAGAAGGGCATTGGTTACCTTAGAGAGGGCTGTTTCTGTGAAGTGAAAGGATGGAAGCCAGATTGGAGGGTATCTAGGAGAGAATTGGAGGATAGGAAATGGAGGCAGTGGGTGTAAACAACTCTCTCAGGAAGTTTGGAGAGAAATTATAGGAGGGAATTGGGGCAGTAACCAGTGGGGTCAAGTGAGGGTTTTTTTAGGATAGGGGATACAGAGGCATGTTTGAAAGCAGTGGGGAAGAAGCTGCTGGAGAGTGAAGAGTTGAAGAAGGCAGTCAAGGGTAGGGATCATGTCCACATTCTCCCTCTTCCTTGCAACTCCCTCTCCATTAATATACAACAGACCCTCAGTCTCCTCACCTTCAAATCTTTATTAAAATCAATCGATCAGTGGTATTTATTGAGCGCTTACTGTGTGGAGAGCACTGTACTAAGCACTTGGGAAGGTACTCTGAAACAGAATTGGTAGAAATGTTCCCTGCCCACAAGGGGCTTACAATCTAGAGGGTGATATATATTACTGCATCAGCCTCCTCTCTGATCTCCCATCCTCCGGTCTCTCCCCACTTCAGTCTATACTTCACTCTGCTGCCTGGATTATCTTTGTGCAGAAATGCTCTGGGCATGTTACTCCCCTCCTCAAAAATCTCCAGTGGCTGCCTGTCAACCTACGAATCAAGCAAAAACTCCTCACTCTCGGCTTCAAGGCTTTCCATCACCTTGCCCCCTCCTACCTCACCTCTCTTCTCTCCTTCTACAGCCCAGCCCGCACCCTCCGCTCCTCTGCCGGTAACCACCTCACTGTACCTCGTTCTCGCCTGTCCTGCCATCGACCCCTGGCCTACGTCCTTCCCCTGGCCTGGAATGCCCTCCCTCCACACATACGCCAAGCTAGCTCTCTTCCTCCCTTCAAAGCCCTACTGAGAGCTCATCTCCTCCAGGAGGCCTTCCCAGACTGAGCCCCCCTTTTCCTCTCCTCCTTCCCATCCCCCCGCCCTATCTCCTTCCCCTCCCCATAGCACTTGTATATATTTGTACAGATTTATTACTCTATTTTACTTGTACATATTTACTATTCTATTTATTTTGTTAATGATGTGCGTATAGCTTTAATTCCATTTGTTCTGACGATTTTGACACCTGTCTACATGTTTGTTTTGTTGTCTGTCTCCCTCTTCTAGACTGTGAGCCCGTTGTTGGGTAGGGACCGTCTCTATATGTTGCTGAATTGTACTTCCCAAGCGCTTAGTACAGTGCTCTGCACACAGTAAGCGCTCAATAAATATGATAGAATGAATTAATGAATATAGAAGGGAGAGGGAGTAGAAGAAATCAGGGCTTAGTTGGGGAAGGCCTTGCTAAACTCACATCTCCTTCAAGAGGCCTTTCCCAAGTAAACTCTCATTTCCTCTACTCCCATTTCTTTCTGCATTGGCTTTACACCTGGAGCTGTGACCATTAAGCACTTGATATTCACCGCACCCTCAGCCCCACTGCACTTCTGCACATATCCAAAATTTTTGTCTGCCCTCCAACCACTAGAATGTTGCAGCTGCAGCTCAGGACTTTCTCTTATGCCCTAGCCCCATGGTGTGCCTTCAAACCCCTCCCTCTGAACTCCCCTCCTTTGTCCCCCATCCCCAGCACCTCTCCTCCTCCCCCTCCACACAGGCCAGCCTTCCTCAGTGCACTCCCATCCAATTCCTCCTCACTCCTCGAAGTTCTTTTTTTTTTGTATGGTATTTGTTAAGGAGTTACTATGCCCCAGGTGCTGTACTAAGCACTGGGGTAGATACAAGATAATTAAGTTAGACACAGTCGTTATCCCACATGGAGCTTAATCCCATTTTACGGATGAGGTAACTGTGGCACAGAGAAGTGAAGTGACTTGCCCAGTGTCACAAAAACGACAAATGGAAGAGCCAGGATTAGATCCCAGGTCCTTCTGACTCCCTGGCCTGTGTTCTATCCACTAGGCCATGCTCCTTTCTCAAATATGTGAGGTTCTTCAAATATGTGAGAATCCCTTCATGGCTGCTGTGGTGTTATAAAGGGTAGCAAGCAGATCATTCCAGAAGAATTGTTTCAGGTAAGTTGCTTCTGGGGCAATTCTGGTTGCATTTATCTGTATATATGTAACTTGGGGACCAAGACAATGGTTTCTAGAACGTCAGGAAATAGGGTATGTTTGCTGACTGGATGGGATGGAAGTGCTTAGGATGCAACTGGAACAATAATAATAACAATAATAATAATAATAATGGTATTTGTTAAGCACTTACTATGTGCCAAGCCCTGTTCTGAGCTCTGGAGTAGATACAAGATAATCAGGTTGTCCCAAGTGGGGCTCACAGTCTTGTTCCTCATTTTACAGATGAGGTAACTGAGGCACAGAAAAGTTAAGTGGCTTGCCAAAGTCACGTAGCAGACAAATGGCAGAGTGGAGATTAGAATCCACGTCCTCTGGCTCCCAAGCCCAAGCTCTTTCCACTAAGCCACGCTTCTTTGGGAAAAATTTTGGCATGGCCTAGTGGAAAGGGCACGTGCCTTGGAGTCAGAGGCCCTGGGTTCTAATCCCAGCTCCACCACCTAACTGCTGCATGACCTTGGACAAGTCACATAACTTCTCTGTGCCTCAGTTACCTCACCGGTAAAATGTCGATTAGACTGAGTCCTATGTAGGACAGGGACTGTGTCATCCTCAATTATCTCATACATACCCTAGCACTTAGTACATTGTAAGCACTTAACAAATACCATTTAAGAAGTGGCTCTTTGAGGCCAAGTTGGAGGGAAGAAAAAGTTTCATTAATCAATCAGTGGTATTTATTGAGTGTTTACTATGTGCAGAGTACTGCACTAAGGAGGTAAAAGGCTCTGCCTTTTGGAAGACTTGTTGGTCTTGAGCATTCATGGCGAAAATTTGACTCTGAATCCAGAAGTCCCATTTTTGCTTTCTTCCTCTTTCTCGCCTAAAATTTGGTGTCATGCAAATATGCCTGGCCTGCTGCTACCCAGAGATAATCCAACCCTGGGTTGACTGGTCATCTCAACTCTCAGTCAGAGTTAGGTTTTGAAGAGTGCGAATAGATTCAAAACTATTTTGTTTTCTCATGTATACACAAACCAAGCCTTCCCTGAGAAGCTGTGAAATATGACTGCAGAAACCCCTGTTATTGCTTATAACCCAGTGCTGATGTGGACATGAAAAATGAGAATAATAGCTGGTAACAAATATTAGATCATGATGACAAGGAAATTCATTGTTGGGAACTTTCCAATAAAAAAGGATGGTGCTATCAATTCATTTTAAGAGTCTGAAAGTTACTTTCTGAGAAATTATCCTTTACACATCTACTTTGACTTTTCATGGTATTCCGGTTTGATTTAATACCCATCTTTCTTCTTCTGCTTTTGTACAAAATACCTTTTGCTTTTCTAATGTCATGCCACTCAGTGTTGATCATTAATTCAGGAGTGTTGCCAACTTGTACTTCCCAAGCACCCAAGCACTTAGTACAGTGCTCTGCACACAGTAAGCACTCAATAAATACGATTGAATGAATGAATGAGTACAGGGGCAAATTGTCAGCCCCATGTGGGACAACCTGATCACTTTGAGTCCCCCTAGAGCTTAGAACAGTGCTTTGCACATAGTAAGCGCTTAACAAATGCCATCATCATCAAATTGTGAGTTTCATTATGCATCCTGACAAATATGTATTTGTTTGGTGTTCCGCCGAGTATTCATTCATTAAATGTGGTGTAAGTTACATATCGACATTTGGATTTGCCCTTAAAATACTGAGTATCGGAATCAATTGCATCAGTCTCTCTGCTACCCCTGCATGCATTTTTCCAAATGTGGGCAATGGCTATGGAACTTGCCACTCTGGCAATTTTGTTAGTTGCTTAAGGCCATCTACACTTCTCCACAGGATCCTGATCATTTGTTCTTAGCCCAGTCAGGACTGGTTTGATTAATGGTGATCCTGGGAAGTCAGGCACTCTAATCCACATCTTGTTCAGTGTAAATGGCTGCTGCTGCTAACCTCCTGCGTTTCCAAATGCACTTGATTTGGCCACTTTGTTGGATGCCATTTCCTCTCACATTCTATGCTGGGAGATCCAAAATAATGCCTGCCATTGTAGCAGCATCATCACCCTCATCGGTGGTATTTATTGAATGCTTACTATGGGCAGAACACTGGACTAAGCAGTTGGGAGAATACAGTGCAACAGAGTTGGCAGACGTTCCCGGCCTAAAATGAGCTTGCAGTCTACAGGGGTAGCAGCCTAACCTCAGATAATAATAATAATAATGATAATAATAATAATAATAATAATGATGGCTTTTGTTAAGTGCTTACTATGTGCCAAGCACTGTGCTAAGCACTGGGGGAATACAAGGTAATCAGGTTGTCCCACAGGAGGCTCACAGTTTTAATCCTCACTTTACAGATGAGGGAACTGAGGCCCAGAGAAGTTAAGTGACTTGCCCGAAGTCACACAGCTGAAAAGTGGCAGAGCAGGGATTAGAACCCATGACCTCTGGCTCCCAAGCCTGGGCTTTTTCCACTGAGTCATGCTTCTCTCAGATCATTCTAGAGAGATTGTGCTCATCACAAATTGGGAAATTGGGCTCTGAAGAGATGTTACTTTGGCATCAATTTTCTTGAAGTACTGACCAGATGGATATTATTGATCAACGATTCAACAGTACTCATTAAGCACCCACTTTAGGTGGAATATCATGCTAGGGGCTACAGGAAGTTGCACAGGAAGAACAAGATGATGCCCCTGACCTTGAGGAACTCATAGTGTAATGGAGAGAAAGGATAAATGGAAATGTATGAATGAACCTGCAAGGCATTAGAGGAGCTAACTGAGTTTGCTGGATTGTAGTAGGAAGGGACAAGGTGATCGAGTGCTTTAAAGCTGATGGGAAGGAGTTTCTGTTTAATGTGGAGGAGGATGGGGAACCACTGGATTTCCTTCTACAAACCAGCACTCTCACACTGCTCCTTGTACCTCGATCTTGTCTATCTCACTACCGTTCCTTCACCCCTGTCCTGCCTTTTGCCTGGAACTCCCTTGATATCCAGCAGACCACCACCCTTCCCACCTTCAAAGCTTTAATAAAACCACATCTCCAAGACGCCTTCCCCGACTAAGCCCTCATTTTTCCTACTCCCTCTCCCTTCTGCGCTGCCCTTGCACTTGGATTTATACCCTTCATTCAAATATTGAGGAATATATATTGCTCTGTGTGTGTGCATAGATATTTAGCTGTCCTTTAATAATGCTACTGACAGTGAAATCTGAGAATGTGGCCAAAATGATCAATGCACAGCTGACAAATCATTCCTCATTGTTTGCATAACACACTGTCATTTGCCCTGCTGATGCATTTGCCATCAGTAGCACCTGTTGCTATTTCCAACTGATCACTTCATTATCTAATCTTCCCAATATCTCTACTCAAGGAGAGGAACTTCCTTACCAGCTGCCACATGTCAGACTGCTTAATCTGCTGCAGTTGCTGGGCCACATTTTTGGAGACTTTCACCATATCTTTAAATTGTTTTCTTCTGCTCTCCCTGCTTGCACATGCATTGGATTCACCATACAGCTGCTTCTTGGGTATCTAGCTATATAAGCTGTACCATTCAGTGAAGTTGTGTTCCAATGAGATCACTGGTAAGCTCCCTGTGTTTCTGGGAGTTCACTGCTGGTGTCCCTGGTGTGGGGCGTGACTCTTAGTTGAGACTGACAAAACTACTCAGAAAGCCAGATTTTCCTTTTGTGGTGGGTCTAAGTTTCACAGTTGGTCACCTCCACTCTAGTCTCATCAGTTGATACACCATACTGCTGTTTAGGACATCTCCCTGAAGTATTGCTCAACCAACGTCTCCCCTTTCCTCAAATCTCTCCAATCATTGTCTATCTCAATCAATCAGTGGCATTTTGGTATTTATTGAACACTTAGTGTGTGCAGAGCACTGTACTAAGTGCTTGGGAGAGTACAGTGCAACAGAGTTGATAGACATGTTCCCCGCCCACAAGGAGCTTACAGTTTAGAAGGCGAGAAAGAAATTAAAATGAATTACGGATGTGGGCACAAGTGCTGTGGGGCTGAGCATGGTGTGAATATCAACTGCTTAAAGGGTACAGATCTAAGTGCAAGGGTGACTCAGAAAGGAGAGGGATTAGGGTAAATGAGGGCTTACTCAGGGAAGGCTTCTGGGAGGAGAGGAAATTTTAATAAGTCTTTGAAGGTAGGGAGAATGGTGGCCTATTGTGCATGAAGGAGGGCATGCCAGGCCAGAGGGAGGACATGGGCAAGTGGTTGTCAGTGAGATAGATGAGATAATGAGATGGAGGTACAATGTGTAGGTTAGCATTAGAGGAATGAAGCATGCAAGCTGGGCAGCAGAGGGTCCCTTCCCATTCCTTGTGCCTAAGGTAGGAATTGAATGAGTCCAGGGAAACCAGAATTCTTCATCATCCTCTGTATTATAGGATACCAGGTCACTTAAGTGCAGTGGTGCTGTAAAAGCTCACATAATAACAGTCATGCTAGTCTTGTCTTGTTGTTTGTCATTGAGTCATCTCCGACCCACAGCGACACCATGGACACCGCTCTCCCGGAACGCCCCACCTCCATCTGCAATCATTCTGGTAGTGTATCTATAGAGTTTTCTTGGTAAAAATACAGAAGTTTTTATCACTGCCTCCTTCCATGCAGTAAACGTGAGTCTCTGCCCTCGACTCTTTCCTATGCCACTGCTGCCCAACACAGGTGAGTTTTGACTTGTAGCACATTGGCTTCCACCTGCTAGCCACTGACCAATCTAGGAATGGAATGGATAGGCCTCTGCATGATTCTCCCCCCTATAGTCAAGACTGGTAGGGTACTGGAAACTCTCCAGGTGCAACCCTAAGAGGGGCATACTAGTCAGGATCAGGCAAAAATTAATTCCTTTCATGAACAGCTTCGTGAGCAGAGTATTGCATTCAAAGGCATCTTATTGGAGAAATGGCAACACATTCTATAGTTTCGCCTTGAATTATGCCAGTTCAATCCTGCTCTGCCCTACAATGTTTTGCAACAAGTGATTTTTTTTCTTTCCTTTTTTTATCTGGCTGTGCTGGGGGGGACCCAGTGCACTTCCCTGTTTCTCAACTATGGCCTCTTTCTTTGTATCAACAGTCAGCCATCCAATTGCAGTAGAGGATCAACAAGCTAGCTAATCAGCCTGTGAAAGAGTGGCCTAAATTTGATAATCCAGTTGGAGTAATTAGATCTCCAGCCTTGAAATAATTGAGAATTGCTTATTTGGTTGTATGCGTAAGCCAATTTGGTTGTATTGTACTCTTGCAAGTACAGTGCTTTGCACATAATAAGCTCTCAATAATTACCGATGATGATGATGATGATGAAGTAGAAAATCAGTCAGTAAAGCAGGAGGGGGCAAGGTGATTGAATGCTCTAAAGCTGTTGGTAAGAAATTTCTCTTTGATGTGGAAGTGGATGGGCAACCAGTGGAGGCTCTCAAGGAGACGTGGTTAGATGTGGACTGAACACTGTTTTAGGAAAATGATCTGGGCAGCAAAGTGAAATACAGATTCGAGTGGGGAGAAACAGGAGGCAGGGAGATCAACGAGGAGGCTGATGCAGTAGTCAGGGTGGGATAGGATAAGTGCTTGGATCAGCATAGGTGCAGTCTGGATAGAGAGGAAAGGGCATATTTTAGCAGTATTGTGAAGGCAGAATCAACAGGATTTGGTGACACATTGGACATATGGGTTGAATGAGAGAGCTGAGTTGAGGATAATAATAATAATAATGGCATTTATTAAGCGCTTACTATGTGCAAAGCACTGTTCTGAGCATTGGGGAGGTTACAAGGTGATCAGGTTGTCCCACAGGGGTCTAACAGTTTTAATCCCCATTTTACAGATGAGGTAACTGAGGCCCAGAGAAGTTAAGTGACTTGCCCAAAGTCACACAGCTGACAATTGGCAGAGCTGGGATTTGAACCCATGACCTCTGACTCCAAAGCCCGTACTCTTTCCACTGAGCCACACTACTTCAAGGATAATACTAAGGTTATAGGCTTGGGAGACAGGGAGGATGGTGGTGTTGTCTACAGTGATGGGGAAAATGGGGGAGGATGGAGTTGGGGTGGGAAGATGAGGTCTGTTTTGGACATGTTAAGAGGGAATGCTTTGGTGGGACATCCAAATAGAGATAGGAGGAATTGCGAGACTACAGTGAAGGAAAGGTCAAGGCCAGAAAGGTAGTCAATCAGTCAGTCAATCAATGGTATTTATTGAGTGCCTACCCTGTAGAGAGTACTGTATTAAGTGCTTGGGAAAGTACACTATGACAGAGTTGGGAGATGTGATCCCTTTCCACAAGGATCATACAATCTACAATGGGAGACAGACCTTAAAGAAGACTAGGGATTGGGGAAATAGTTGAGTATAAGAATACGCACATAAGTATTTTGGAGCTGGTGTGAGTATCAAGGAGTTTAAGGAGTACACAGCCAAGTTCACAGTTCATGCAGGGGGGAGAGTGGAAAGGGGAAAGCACTTAGTACAGTGCTGTGCACACAGTAAGCACTCAACAAATACAATCGAATGAATGAATGAAATGAAGGGAAATAAAGAGATCTAGGAAGACCTCTTGGAGAAGATGTGATTTGGGGAACATTTTGAAGGTGGGGAGAGTGGTAGACTGTGGGATGTGAAGGGAGACGGGAGTTCCAGACCAGAGGGAGAATGTGGGCAAGGGGTCAGTGGCAGGATAGATGAGAGCAGGTACAGATAGTAGGTTGGTGTTAGGGAAGCAGAGTATGCAGAGTGGGTTGCAGTCGGAAGTCAGCAAAGTTCAGTAAGAGGGACAGAGGTGATTGAGTACTTTAATGCTGATGGTAGGAGTTTTTCTGTGATGCAGAGGTGGATGGGCAACCACTGGAGATTTTTGAGGAGTGGGAAAGCATAGATGGAAATTTTTTTAGAAAAATGATCCAGGCAGCAGAGTGAAGTATGGAGTGGAGAGGGGAGAGACAGGAGGCAAGGAGGTCAATGAGGAGAATGCGGTAGTCAAGGTGGAAAATGATAAGTGTTTGGATGGAGAGGAAAGGGTGGAATTTAGAGATGTTCTAGGGATGGAATTTGCCAGATAAATGAGAGAGATGAATTGAAGATAATGACAAGGTTAAGGGCTTGTGAGACAGGGAGGGTGGATGTGCAGGCTACAGTGATGGGAAAGTCAGGGGGAGGGCAGAATTTGGAAAGGAAGAAGAGGAGTTCTTTTTTGGCTGTGTTACATTTGAGGCATCAGCGTGACATCCAAGTATACATGTCCCCGAGGCAAGAGGAATTGCAAGAGTGCAGAGAATGCTGAACAGGAATCATCTGTGTAAAGATGGTAGCAGAAGCCACACGAGCAAATGAGTTCCCCAAGACGGTGGGGGTGGGTAGAGAATAGAAGGGGACCCAGTGGTGAGCCTTGAGGGATCCCCTCAGAAAGTGTGGGAGGCAGAGGGAGAGCCCACAAATAAGATTGATAAGGAGTGTCTAGAGAGATAGGGGGAGAGAACCAGGAGAGAACAGTGTCAGTGAAGCCAAGGTTAGATAATGTTTCCAGGAGAATGGGGTGGTCCACAGTGCTTAAGGTAGCTTGAGAGTTCAAGGAGGACCTTAGTACAGTTCTCTGCACAGAGCAGAAACCTAGGAATCAGAGGACCTGAGTTCTAATCCTGGCTCTGCCAATTGCTTGCTGTGTGACCTTGGGCAAGTCAATCAATCAATCGTATTTATTGAGTGCTTACTATGTGTAGAGCACTGTACTAAGCTCTTGGGAGAGTACAATACAACAGAATTAGCAGACCCATTCCCTGCCCATAGTGAGCTTACAGTCTACAGACTGTAACTTACCTTCTCTATGTCTCAGTTTCCTCAACCGTAAAATGGGGATTAAATCCTACTCCCTCCTACTTAGACTGTGAGTCCCATGTGGGACAGGGATTGTGTCCATCCTGATAAGCTTGTATCTACCCCAATGCTTAAAACAATGCTTGATACATAGTAAGTGCTTCATGAATACCATAAAAAAAGAGCTTACAGTGTAGAGTTCTGTTTCTGGCACTGCTCAGGAAGGCCAGTTGAGCCGTAGTGGCAGATCAACAATAGCCTCTTCAGTTATCCTACCTTATGCCTGCTAGGTGGGCTTATAGAACCTCCCAAAGTGTGCCCATATGGCTTAATGTGGGGCATCTGGTCACCTTCACCCCTTGCTGCTCCTCAGTAATGGAACCAAGTGAATTGAGTGGGTATCATTCAGTGTGGTTCCAGAAGGCTTCATTTTCAGTCAGAGTGTAAATATTGCCAGAGAAGATGTGATGTGAGATGAGCTCAGGACCTAAGTAGAGATTTGTAGTAGCTATGCTATAGCTATTGGCTTGGTATATTATTTCAGTGTTTCCCAGAATCCCGTAGCCTTCAAGTAGTCTGTTAAAACACCAGGTTAAAGAACCTTGACTCTCCCATGTTTTGAAGGGACTGTATGTTCAGCTTTCTAAGACTGCCAGAACAGAGGTGTTTGTAAAAATAAACCTGATGGTGATTGCTGTATGGTTTCCAACAACATTGCCCCATGCTGCCCTACCAAGCTGAATTTACACACTCTTGAAAACGTGGAAGAATCAAGCTCAATCTCTTGTAGCATTAACTCCTGCTGCAAAAAGGCTTTTTTGTGCTTGTATCTTGCTGGTGAGGCATCACTTACCCTCAAATGCTGCTGATTCAAGTCAGCATTCATTCTGATCTTCACAAGAAAGGCACAGTCAAACTGTAATTGTTCAATTATTAATCAAAGAAGAAGTCTATCATAGTTCAAGCAAGACATTCTCACCCTTTGACTTGATTTCATAAAAAGCAAGACGTTTAATTCAAACTGCTGGTATCAACACTGGTATCATTCCTCTATGTTCACCAGTACCCTCCCCCTAGACTTCTGTAACCAGCCTTTGCCAGCCAATGCTTTGGCCACTCTAATGTCGGCAGCCGACTAACATGATAAACTAACATGATAAACTAACATGGTAAAACCGTTTTACCAAGCCTTTAAAGTAATCTCCACAGTCCAGACCAGGAACTGTAGAACATTCAGGGCTGCTGTAGGCTTTCCCCAGCTGTCCAATTGTTTGAAGGTGGCACCCAAGGTTTTCATTCACTGTGTGATCCAATTTCAAAGTGGCAGGAAACACACAAATCCACTTAAGAAAGTCTTGGCACACAGCATCCAAATCTGATGCTATTGTTTGGGTGCAATTATGGCTGGCAAAATGCTCGCTTATTTTATTAGTGTTGATTAATGATTTTCAACAATTGGGTACCAAGTAGGCCATGCTTCTGATCGTCATACTCTGAGGCTTAGAATTGCAATCAGCTTATTGAAGTGGGTTTTCTGCTACAGATGGTGAGCAAGCTGCATCTTTTCATTGGCATAGTTCGTGACACCCATTTATATTGTTAGAGTTGCCAGTTTATGGTCCAGGAGGCAAAGGAAGGGATGTAGTTCATTGGAAAGTTCATAGGAATAGGAGAGTTGTGTTAAGTCTCCCTCTGGGTGTCCCTAATCCTAGGGTTGTGATTCGAAGGCCAAATCAATCAATCGGTCATATTTCCTGGACATTTTAATGTATGCAGAGCACTGTAATAATCATAATAATAATAATGGCATTTATTAAGTGCTTACTATCTGCAAAGCACTGTTCTAAGCACTGGGGAGGTTAAAAGGCGATACGGTTGTCCCACGGGAGGCTCACAGTCTTAATCCCCATTTTACAGATGAGGTAACTGAGGCCCAGAGAAGTGAAGTGACTTGCCCAAAGTCACACAGCTGACAATTGGTGGAGCGCGATTTGAACCCATGACCTCTTCCTCCAAAGCCCGGACTCTTTCCACTGAGCCACGCTGCTTCTCTCTCCTTCTGTACTAAGTGCTTGGGAGAGTACAATTCAGCAGCATTAATAAACATGTTGCCTGCCCACAAGGAGCTTACATTCTAGAGGGGGACACAGATTTTAAAATAAATTATTGATATGGACATAAGTGCCTTGGGGTGAATATCAAGTTTGTAAAGGGCATGGATCCAAGTGCCTAGTTGACACAGAGGGAGGAGGAGGAGAAATGAGAGTTTAGTCGAGGAAGTCCTCTTGAAGAAAATGTGGTTTTACTAAGGCTTTGAAGATGGGGAGAATGATGGTCTGTCAGATATGAAGGGGGAGGGAGTTCCAGGACAGAAGGAAGATGTGGACAAGGGATCAGTGGAGTGATAGATGAGCTCGAGGTACAGTGAGTAGGTTAGCATTGGAGGAGGGAAACATGAGAGCTGGGATGTAGTAAGAAATCAGTGAAGTAAGGTAGGAGGGGGTGATCTGTTTGATGCAGAGGTGGATGGGCATCCACTCAAGGTTTTTGAGGAAAGTGGAGACATGGACTGAACTTTTTTTAGAAAAATGATCCAAGCAGCAGAGTGAAATATGGACTAGAGTTGGGAGAGACAGGAGGCAGGGACGTCAAGCAAGGAGACTGATGCAGTAATCAAGGTGAGACAAGATAAATGCTTGGAGTAACGTGGTAGCAGTTTGGATGAAGAGGAAAGGGTGGATTTTAGTGCTATTGTGAAGGTGGAACCAACAGGATTTGGTGACAGATTGAATCTGTGGGTTGAATGAGCGAGATGAGTCGACTTGCCTAGGTGTCAGGCAGGATGTGACAGTCGCCCAGTCTGTGACACCAAAGACACTTAGTCTAGCAACCGCCATCCTCACTGAAATATTATCACTATCTGATTTCTCTCTGGAAGGTAACCGCTCTTCCCCATTCCACCCCTTCAGTTCTTCCAGCAGACTGCCAATTTCTGTTTCATTGGCCAGATAGGCAGCACACAAAGCATTTGCTAATGAGCTGGCTTGTGTGTGAACTGACCAGTCCTCAGACTTTCTCAAAGGGAAAAAAGTGCCGAGGAAATGATGCCTCACTTTTCACTTGAGACAGGTGAGTGGCCCGAAAGCAATGACCTGGGGTTCACTGCCGCCAGTATTTGCCACAGTTGAGTTAAAACTACCAGCCATAGGGAAAGTGGAGTGTATTTACTGTCCCCTCTGCAGCGGTTGTGAATTTGGATGACTTGCTTTATTACAGTTAGCATATCATCAGGGACACAGCCAAGCGCAGGTATTAAATTACTTAGAACATGTATCCCAACCAAGGAAGCATGCTAGTTCATTGGCTAGCTTAGCCTGAGCAATAGTTTCATAAGTATTTTTTTTTTTAGCCTCAAGCCATCCTGGGCAGGTAATCTGGAAATTACCGTCCCCCTGAGGAATGCATGGAGCATGTCTGATGCCTCCAGGAGAGTGATTTTCACTGAATAGTCACCCCCAATTATAAAGCACCCTTTCTCTGGTCTAGAAAGGCTTTATTGTAGGAGGAAATTGTGCATTATGTTGAACAGGGAAGAAGATAGAGCTAGCAATTTAAAATGCTTAGCGGCAATTTCATGTAAGCTCGGTGGCTGACACGCAAGAAATAAATGTTCCCCTTTAGCATTTTCACCAGTCACTCTGGTGGAGGTCTCCGCCATCGGGAAGCAGGCTTTCCGATTAGGAAGGGAGGCTTTACGGAATTGAGCCAGTAGGTGGCACTATGGTTTCAAAGGAAAAAAAAGACGAAACCAGGCACACTAGGGAAAAAATGAAAAACGAGAAACCAGCAGGGACAAAGCACATAGACATTTTCTTGTGACATCTTTCCTATTCAAGTGAGCATCTTCTCATACGGACTAGTGGCTACCTGACAAAATCTAGTCCCAGGTAAAATGGGGTCCATTTCAAATACAAATAAAGACAAGCGCAGGAATCACAACTTAATGGAGGGGTGGAGGTGAGCTGTTTTGTGTTTTTATGAATTCAAGGTATTCTCGGGTATTTGGAAGCCACTGATATCTCACTGTCCATCATATGCAAAGTTGCTCCTTCTGCCACTGTTCATTCTGCTAGAGCTAAGAGAAGTAGTATGGTCTAGTGGAAAGAGCACAGGCCTGGGAATCAGAAGACTTGGGTTCTTATTTGTAGTCAACACCCCTAGACTGTACACTTGTCGTGGGCAGGGAACGTGTTTACCAACTCTGTTGTACTCTCCCCAGCACTTAGTACAATGCTCTGCAAACAGTAAGTGCTGAGTGAATACCACTGATTGATTAATTGATGAATTAGGGAGGCAGTATGGCTTAGTGGAAAGAGCACGGACCTAGGGTTCAGAGGACCGGGGTTCTAATTCTGGCTCCACATGCTGTGTGTCCTTGGGCAAGTCACTTACTTTCTCTGGGCCTCAGTTCCTCATCTGCAAAATGGGGATTCATTCATTCATTCATTCAATCGTATTTATTGAGCGCTTACTGTGTGCACAGCACTGTACTAAGTGCTTGGAAAGTATAATTAAGCAACAAATAGAGACAATCCCTGCCCACAACTGGCTCACAGTCTAGAAGGAGGGAGGCAGGCACCAAAACAAGTAAACAGGCATCAATAGAATCAACATAAATTAATAGAATTATAGATATATACACATCATTAATATAAATAAATATAAATATGTACATATATCCACAGGTGCTGTGGGGTAGAGCAAAGGGAGCTAGTCAGGGAGATAGGGAGAGGAGGGGGAGCAGAGGAAAAGGGGGGCTGTACCTGTACTGCTACCTGTTTTCCCTCCCTCTTAGACTGTGAGCTCCATATAGGACTTGATTATCTTGTATCTACCGTGGTGCTTAGTAGAGTGCGTAGAACATAGTAAGTGGTTAACAAATACCACAATTATTATTACTGATTGCTTAATTTTGGCTATGCCTCTTGCCCAATGGTGACCTTGGGCAAGTCACTTCACTTCTCTGTGTCTCAGTTTCCTCGTCTGTAAAACGAGGATTCAATACCCATTCTACCATCCTCTGTTTCCTCATCTGTAAAATGGGGATTCAGTACCCGTTCTCCCATCCTCTTAGACTGTGAGCACCATGTGGGTCAGGGACTATGCCTGGCTTGATTATCTTGTCTCTAGCTAGTCTCTGTTATATGAACTTATTCCTGGCAACAAGTGTTAAATGGGATACTTCCTTGCAATCTGACAAGGGTATGCACTTGCCTTGTAAGGTAGGACTGGGTTCTTCTTTTAGCTGTAGGTGGTATGACCTCAGGAGGTGAGCCCCTGAAAATCCTGCCAAACGGGAGATTATTGAACTTTTTCAGGGTTCCCTATTAGCATTTTGGGTTAACAGATACTGAAAGAAATAGCCTGATAAGATGGAATGTGTCAAATCCCATGTTGGTGTTTTATGTGGCAGTTCATAGCTCATTTTAATTACGTTGACATAATTGTCTATGGCATTCAACTGGGCTTGTCTAAACACAACTTGTGAGTCATTTTTACAAACTTCAGTAAATCCCATGGGATGGAAAGAAAGGACACAGATCACTCATCTAATTCATTCATTCATATTTATTGAGCGCTTACTGTGTGCAGAGCACTGTACTAGGCTGCAACATATAGAGACATATAGAGACAGTCCCTACCCAACAATGGGCTCACAGTCTAGAAGGGGGAGACAGACAACAAAACAAAACAAGTAGATAGGTGTCAATACCATCAGAATAAATAGAATTATAGCTATATACACTTCATTAATAAAATAAATATAGTAAATATGTACAAATAAAATAGAGTAATAAATATGTACAAATATATACAAGTGCTGTGGGGAGGGGAAAGGGATAGGGCAGAGGGAGTGAGGGGGTGATGGGGAGGGAAGGGGGAGGAGGTATGAAGTGAGACCATTGTTTGGATTTTCTAATGGCAAGATTTTGGTAGTGAGGGAAGATTATTTTGGGTATTATCTATTTTTCCTCAGAGGGGTGTTACCAGCTATTGAGATAGTCAGAGTAGAAGAAGACTAATCTCAAATTGTAGATTTTAGGATAGGGGTTTGTATGCTCCTTAGCCAGGAACACTGAAGTCTCTGACACTCGATTGCAACTTGGCATTGCATTCCCTGGGCTAGTTGGAAGCAGAAGTCCAGTACCTTGAATGCCATTTTATAGATTGTGTTTCCAGATTCATTCATTCATTCAATTGTATTTATGGAGCGCTTACTGTGTGCAGAGCACTGTACTAAGCGCTTGGGAAGTACAAGTTGGCAACATACAGAGACGGTCCCTACCCAACAGTGGGCTCACAGTCTAGAAGGGGGAGATTTGATTGCCTGCTGGAAGGCTAGAATGAATTAACAGACACCTACTCCTGTAAGAGGAATTACAAAAGCAAATCTATTTCCAGGCATCCTAAAGTGGCAATTGGAGCAACCGGTCCAAATGCAAGCAAGAAGAGAGGAGGCCTGTGGTCACTCCTGTACTAGTGGAGAGGAGAGGTAGGGAGAGGCATAGATTAGTTCCCCAGGCCATGACATACTCTAGGTTCAGCAAAGATTCTGGGAGTGAATTCCCAGGCCAGGGACAATCCAGGGGCACCATAGAAGTCTGCAGGCTTACACCACACTTTCTAGCCACTGCAAAAGCCACCACTGATGGTAACTCTGGCTTTGTCTTGGCAGCAGAAGCAGGTTTGGCAACCAGAAAGCTCTGCTTTGGGACAAGGGACTGTCCCCAGATTCCCACCCCTAGAATTTGGAGTCTCCCTCCCTTCTTTCTAGTCTACCTCTATAGGATATGTCACCAAGGGCAGGGCAAAGAATCTCAGGTTAAGGGGGCATGGGCTGGGTCCTGGAAACCACACTGTCTCCTTCTGATGCTTCCCTCTGCCCTGGGAGAGGCCACATGTGAAGAGGGATGGGGTCTAGGAAAACCTGGGTTGAAGTGCCCTTACTTTGGACCTGAAATTCACTTGGTCTGCCTCTTCATAAGTTGGAAAACTATTGGGTGGGATTTGAACTAGAATGGTGCCTTTGAAATATGGTTTTGAATGAAAATATTAGAGTGTAACTAAATCTTAGTTGGGGTTGAGGGGATCTGCATTTGATTTTCAAAGGGGGCTTCACAAACATTTCTGTTTGTGAAAGAAGAGCATTTCCCATGAAAGTCCAAAAGGCCGAAATGCTTAGAAGAGTGCCTGGCACATAGTAAGCATGTAACAAATACCATTTTAAAAAATGTGAAGCAGTATTATGTTTCCCTGCATATGTTTTGAGTTCTCACAGTTCAGAGAACAATGCCATTGATAATCTCATTCAAAATTATACCTTACTGGCTTGAGATGATAGAACGCTAACTTCAGTTTCTAAACAAGAAATATCCACACAGGCCAACTAGCAAATGGATTTTCTGGAGGGCCATGTGTCATATTTTCAGATTATTTTTTCAGTGCTGAGCTACCTACTCCAAATAATTTCATAAATGGTCCTAAATATCTCATTCCAGATTGATAACTTTGGTAGCTAAGACTTGGTTTGGGTAAGGTGCTGAAATTTCCCATGATATGAAGGTCCATAAAAATCTAGTGTGGGTTATATAGAACCTTTGGGAATCTTTGTGTATCCCGGTCATCTGACTTAGGAGGTTTGTTTTTCCTTTTATTCATTCATTCATTCAATCATATTTATTGAGCGCTTACTGTGTGCAGAGCACTGTACTAGGCACTTGGGAAGTACAAGTTGGCAAAATATAGAGACGGTCCCTACCCAACAGTGGGCTTACAGTCTAGAAGGGGGAGACAGAGAACAAAACAAGACATATTAATAAAATAAAATAAATAGAATAAATATGTACAAGTAAAATAAATAGAGTAATAAATACATACAAACATAATCAATCAATCAATCGTATTTATTGAGTGCTTACTTTGTGCAGAGCACTGTACTAAGCACTTGGGAAGTACAAGTTGGCAACATATAGAGACAGTCCCTTCCCAACAGTGGGCTCACAGTCTAAAAGGGGGAGACAGAGAACAAAACCAAACATACTAGCAAAATAAAATAAATAGAATAGATATGTACAAGCAAAATAAATAAATAAATAAATAGAGTAATAAATATGTACAAACATATATACATATATACAGGTGCTGTGGGGAAGGGAAGGAGGTAAGATGGAGGGGATGGAGAGGGGGACGAGGGGGAGAGGAAGGAAGGGGCTCAGTCTGGGAAGGCTTCCTGGAGGAGGTGAGCTCTCAGTAGGGCCTTGAAGGGAGGAAGAGAGCTAGCTTGGCAGATGTGGGGAGGGAGGGCATTCCAGGCCTGGGGGATGTCATGGGCCCGGGGTTGATGGCGGGACAGGTGAGAACGAGGTGTGGTGAGGAGATTAGCGGCAGAGGAGCGGAGGGTGCGGGGTGGGCTGTAGAAGGAGAGAAGGGAGGTGAGGTAGGAGGGGCCGAGGTGATGGAGAGCCTTGAAGCCCAGGTTGAGGAGTTTCTGCCTGATGCGCAGATTGATTGGTAGCCATTGGAGATTTTTGAGGAGGGGAGTAACTTGCCCAGAGCGTTTCTGGACAAAGACAATCCGGGCAGCAGCATGAAGTATGGATTGAAGTGGGGAGAGACACGAGGATGGGAGATCAGAGAGAAGGCTGATGCAGTAGTCCAGATGGGATAGGATGAGAGCTTGAACGAGAAGGGTAGCGGTATGGATGGAGAGGAAAGGCCGGATCTTGGCAATGTTGCGGAGCTGAGACCGGCAGGTTTTGGTGACGGCTTGGATGTGAGGGGTGAATGAGAGAGCGGAGTCGAGGATGACACCAAGTTTGCGGGCTTGTGGGATGGGAAGGATGGTAGTGCAGTCAACAGAGATGGGAAAGTCAGGGAGAGGGCAGGGTTTGGGAGGGAAGACAAGGAGTTCAGTCTTGGACATGTTGAGTTTTAGGTGGCGGGCAGACATCCAGATAGAGATGTCCTGAAGGCAGGAGGGGATGCGAGCCTGGAGAGAGGGGGAGAGAGCAGGGGCAGAGATGTAGATCTGGGTGTCATCAGCGTAGAGATGATAGTTGAAGCCGTGGGAGCGAATGAGGTCACCAAGGGAGTGCATGTAGATCGAACGCATGTAGATGCGTGTAGAACATATATACATAAATACAGATGCTGCGGGGAGGAGAAGGAGGTAAGGCGGGGGGGGATGGAGAGGGGGAGGAAGGGAAGAGGAAGGAGGGGGCATCCTTCCCCCATCTGCCTTATCCCATCCTCTCCCTCCTTTAAGTTCTATCTCTTCTTGGAAGTTTTCCTCAATTAGCTTTGGCTGCTACTACTATGGTGATTAAGGAGTTGCCAAGTACAAATTGTCTGGAATTGCCAAGATTCAGAGATTGAGGAAAACCTGGGTCACAAAATATGAGCATATTGTGATTGTGTAAGAATCACAGTTTCCTTATGACATTTTACAGGGTCATGAGATGACCCATGATTTTTCTCCATCACCCGACTAACCAATAATGCCTGGAAATTTGTGAGCTGCTAGTGAAATGCCTAACCTCAACAGAGCAGATTCTAGATAAAAGGGTGGGGGGTAGGTAGGCAAGGGAAAAATGACGCTTCTGTGTTAATCTTTTGTTCAGAAATAAAGCTCATTAATGATTCTCAAGAATAGCCATTTGTTATTTACCTCTCCACAGTAACACTTAAGCAGATTTGTTTTAAAGAGTCAATATTTCATCAGTTGTTCTCAGTAGTTAGTAACTGGTATTGAATGCAAATGATTTTCTTTGAGAACTATAGAACTATTGAATTATTTTGCACATGCTTAGATTATATACTGGCAGAACTGAGAGGTTCCAAAACTTTATTTCCCAAAGTTCACTGGAGATCCTATCACCATACTGTAATATAGATTTGCCTTAAGTCTTTAATATTTTCTAGAGGAATGCTCATGTACAAATATGCCCAAGTGGCTACTTGTTAACTTTCCAAATGGCTCTGAGCCAAACACATCGAAACACAATTTACCACATAAATAAGGATTCAGAGGAATATCATTTTTATAATAATAATAATATATTACTACTGTGGCGTGTTGGAATCCTGGGAATGAAGAATGTCTTAGCAAAGGTTTCTGGTTGATATTTTTGGAGGACTGTGCTACTCCAGAGAGAGTACCATCAATTATGTCGATTCCTTGATCTTGTAGTTAACAGGTTCACCATTGTGCAATATTTGCAGGGCCTTTCACAAAAAACTACCAGTCGGCAAATGCTTTCATTAGACGAGTATAGTGCCATCAATAGTCTTCTTGCCTAATTTAATAAAATGATAAAAATGACACTTCCTAATAGTATTTTCAAATTGGGTATTAACTCTTCTTATAGTTTTGGTTCTATATATGTAGATTCTAATGATCTTTGCTTTGAAGAGTTTGAAGCCCAGGGAAACCAGTCAAAAATATTATCAACAGCATTATTAGAATCCCCAAAAGGGCAATATTGCACTTGCCTTTTGAAAGTGTGGTTAAAATGTCCAGATCTTTGGAAAAAAAATAGTCCTCATGAAGAGTCTCTCTGAAATGGAGCCCAGAATTATTATGTAATGTTGTTCTTCTGGAGGTTGGCTGAGGATGAGAGAAAAGATGAGAAGGCTGGCTGAACTTATTAGTCCTCTTGTTCGGATTGTCAGAGGCTTATTAATGTAGTTTATTGGTTGTAGACTGCATCTGAAGTACAAACTTGCTGAATGAAACTTCTTTTTCGTCCTGATAACCACTATGGATTGACAGTGTGGAACAGCAAATAAGTAGAAAGATCAAGCAGGATGCCACTGGCAAAGACTACCCAGGCTGATAAAATGTTACACAGTGGATTTCCCACACCAATTATTATACAGTCAGCATGATTTTGGCTCCTGAGAAGCAACCAAAAATTGTGACTACAATTACAATGGGGAGTTTCTGAGGTGTTCTGGGCATTGGTAAATGCTCTGGAATGGATAGAAGACCATGCAGAAATGAAATTATGAAGCTATGAAGTTTTTCAATTTAATACACAGAATCTCAGTCAACTCCTTCCCTGAAAAGCTCACTATTGCTTCTCATAAAAAAACAAATATTTTTGCCCATTCTTGTCAAGGCTATCCCATCACCTGGTTCTTTCCTTACCACTGTCCTCTATCCTGCTATACTACCCCAGCTCATCATGCCTCCCAAGCTAACTTTTTTACTGTCCCTTGCTTATTACTTTCAACCTGTCTGAAACACACCGTCTTGCAGCTTCGACAAACCACACCCCTCCACCTTTATCAAGACCCTCTTGGAAAGATCACCTCCCCCTGAAGGCATTCCCCAATTAATCCAGAGCTTCCCAATGGTGCCATTCCATTAGACATCTGAGTATTCATGTATTTATCTGTCTATCAGTCATTACCTTGCATAATATTTGTAGTTTTTTTCTCACTCTCGAGTCTGGTCTATTTACCAATCTATATCTATTCAGTTCCCCATTAAATTTGGAGAAGCAGCGTGGCCTAGTGGAAAGAGCACAGTCTAGGGAGTCAGAGGACCTGGGTTCTAATCCTGACTCTGCTACCTGTCTGCTGTGTGACCTTGGACAAGCCACTTAACTTCTCCAGGTTTCAGTTTCCTAACCTGCAAAATGGGGATTCAATTCCTGTTCTCCCTCCTATTTAGATGGTGATCCCCACGTGGAATCTGATTATCTTGTATCAATCAATCAATCAATCAGTCGTATTTATTGAGTGCTTACTGTGTGCAGAGCACTGTACTAAGCGCTTGGGAAGTACAAGTTGGCAACATATAGAGACAGTCCCTACCCAACAGTGGGCTCACAGTCTAAAAGGGGGAGACAGAACAAAACAAAACATACTAACAAAATAAAATAAATAGAATAGATATGTACAAGTAAAATAAATAAATAAATAGAGTAATAAATATGTACAAACATATATACATATATCCTGAACTTAATATAGTGCTTTACACATAGTAAGCACTTAAATATTATTATTATTATTGTAACCTCCCTAAGGGCAAGGATAGCAACTTTTACTGCTTCTATTTTTTCCCAAATCTCTATCAAACGTATTTATTGAGCACTTTCTGTGTTCTGTGTAAGTGTAAGAGCTGTACTAAGCGCTTGAGAGAATACACTACAACAGAAATAGCAGACATGTTCCAGGCCCATAATGTGCTAACAGTCTAAGATCACCCTGCAGAGTAATCGCTATGCAAGCAGCTGCTCAATAAATACTATTAGAATAGAACTGGCAAGGCAAAAACCCTGATCAAGTGTGGCTCACTGATAGTTTTTCTTGAGTCTTTAGCCTGAAATGCCTTTCAAAAATATGCAGTTACAACAGTGCTATTTATCAGTAGAATTCAGGAAGTGTTTATTTTTTTCATCAGTTGGTTCTTTAACTTTTAGAGCTCGTGAAATCGGTTGGATTTCAAGATGGGACATTTAGGGTCGTACATCGTTCCAAAATTCTTAGCCTTGTAAAGAAATTTATTTGCCTTCTTAGTACGCTAAAGGTTTCATTTCATAAAGTGGTAACAGAGTTTTGAAAATGAGGATATTAGGTATGTAAAAAGCATTGTTGCATTCATCAAACGTTTGGTGACATGTTTAGCGCGTCATCATCGACAGTATTTTTGGAGGGCCTGCTAGAAGTGCCGGGCACTGTCATAGGGTGCTTGCATAACATGTAGAACATGATGCAAAAGATGATTCCTGCCCTTGAGGAGCTTACAGACCAATAGGGAAGAGAGCAGACCCGCTCTTCCCTTATCCCCCTCCTGAGCATGTATCCTTATGCTGAATGCTAAGCAGTGTGGCTCAGTGGAAAAAGCATGGGCTTTGGAGTTGGAGGTCATGGGTTCAAATCCCGGCTCGGCCACTTGTCAGCTGTGTGACTTTGGGCAAGTCACTTAACTTCTCTGGGCCTCAGTTCCCTCATCTGTAAAATGGGGATTAAGAATGTGAGCCCCCTGTGGGACAACCTGATCACCTTGTAACCTCCCCAGCGCTTAGAACAGTGCTTTGCACATAGTAAGTGCTTAATAAATGCCATAATTATTATTATTATTATGCTCCTTGCGGGCAGGGATTGTGTTATCAATGCTGTTGGCTTGAACTTTCCCAAGCCCTTAGTACAGGGTTCTGCACACAGTAAGTGCTCAAGAAATGCCATTGATTGATTATATTGATTATATTATCTTGCTTTCCCTACATGCAGTTCATTTTGAGTGTCTGTCTCCTCTACTGGATTGAAAGCTTCTTGACGGCAGGGATCATGCTTGCTATTCCTTACCAAGTGCTCAGTACAGTGCACAGCCCAGGGTAAGTGCTCAGTAAATATTATTGATTGATTAAGCTGAAATGGATGGATATTCATTAAAAGAGAGAGTGAATAGATATTAGCACAAATGAATAAAAAAACCACTTTAAGAAAAATTTGCACTCTGGAAAAGTCAAGATTCTTGTAGGGACAGTCATTTGGACACTCAGAAAAAAAACTGTTTTTCTCCTAATTCCAAGCATACATAGCTAGAACAATAAGCAAATTCCAACTTTCATATGGTATTCAAAGTATTGAATATCCAGTTAGTGCTCTTACGCTAAGTATACTATTGCTTGAAAATACAGTCAGTGCAGTTGAACTTTCATATTCTCTTACCTCAGAAGGAAAATCATTATGTTATTGCCTGAAGCTACGCAGCAAAAATTAGATATGTCACAAACCTCCTTTATTCCTCAGACATGCTTGAAAGGTCTTCTGACTGCTCAACTAACACCAGGTGAGAATGAGTTAAACTGACGTTAGAAAAAGTTTCTAAACATTCTTCAAATTGTGAGATTTTTCAGGCCTAGACCCTGAAGTAGTTTTCAGCATTAGATCTCACACAGCGATCAGGCCATTTTGTATCGGAGACATCAAAAAGTACTTCAGACTTAATAATCCGCAAATATTAGTCATTCATGGGTCTTATATTGCACAAAAAGTCCTTTTGAGGGCCTCAGAAAGAGATGAGTACAGTACATAGGTCCCTTTTATTTCTGTGTTTCCAAACGATTTCCTCTCTAGTTAAAACAAAATAAAACAAACAAAATAAACCCATTTTCTAGGTTTCAGCAGAAACATTTGCTTAAAATGATGTCAGCATGATGACATCACTATTGCTGACATTCCAATACCTCCATGTAATAGTTAGTATTTCAGATGTCCTCATTTCTACATTTAACCCATATATTTAGCAAAATATTTGTGTTTTTTATTCATTTAATGCTCTTTCTGGTAGGCCACTTTGCTTCCCTAATGCAGTATGTATTGAGTGCTAACTATGTGATGAACACTGGGGTGAATACAAAACAAATTCAGACTCAGTGGCTATTCCACAGGGGACTCACCACTCTCCCACCATCTTGGTTGGGGAGGATAGAAGCATAGAAAACAGAGCACGGGCCTGGGAATCAGAGAACCTGGGTTCTAACTTCAGCTACGCTACTTGTCTGTTGTGTGACCTTGGGCAAGTCACTTAATATCTCTGTTCCTCAGTTATCTCATCTGTAAAATGGGGATTAAGATTGTGATCCCTGTGTCGGACAGGGACTGTGTCCAACCTGATTATCTTGGATCCACTTCAGTGCTTACTACAGGGCCTGGCTTATAGTAAGTGCTTTAACAAGTAAAATAATATTGATTACAAACAAAAAATAATGGAAATTGGAAGCATTTGAACAATAAGTACCATTGATTAGTTGATTTATTGACATATAAGAATAAAAAACTAAGGGCACAAATAGGTATATAAATGGTCCTTGGAGGGGCAGACTGATATTCCTCCTCTTGACAGGCAATAGCTCTTGTTTCCAAATGTTCTAACAGCTAACTAATAATGATAATAATAATTATGGTACTTGTTAAGCACTCACTATGTGCCAAGCACTGTTTTAAGCACTAGGGTAGATAGAAGTTAATCAGATCGAATACAGTCCTTGTCCCACATGGGACACATTCCCATTGTACAAATGAGGTAACTGAGGCACAGAGAAGTGAAGAGACTTGCCCAAGGTCATGCAGTGGACATGTGGTGGAACCAGGATTAGAACCCAGGTCCTTTTGACTCCCAGACCCGTGCTCTATCCACTAAGCCATGCTGAAGGCAACACCTGTTGGTGATGGGAGTTGCAATTCTGTGGTGATGGGCGGGAGGAGGATGACTCTTAAGGGCACCAGAGTTCATAATAATAATAATGATATATGCTAAGCTCTTACTATGTGCCAAGCACTGTGTTAAGTGCTGGGGTAGATACAAGGTGATCAGGTTGTCCCACGTAGGGTTCACAGTCTTAATCCCCATTTTACAGGTGAGGTAACTGAGACACAGAGAAGTTAAGTGACTTGTCCAAAGTCAGACAGCTGACAAATAACGGAGCTGGGAGCTGACTCCCAAGCCTGTGCTCTTTCCACTAAGCCATGCTGTTTCTCGGTGTCATTGGCTTCCCCTAGCTGACTCCAGAGCATGCGGTGGCATGATGGCTACAAATTCGTGGGTCAGTCAGTCAATCAATTGTATTTCTTGAGTGCTTACTGTGTGCAGAGCACTGTACTCAGCTCTTGGGAGAGTACCGTATAATAGACACGTTCCCTACCCACGGTGAGCTTGTTTAGTGTACTGAACTTGAATTGGCTTTGAAGCACTCAATTAGCTTTCTCCCTCCTACCTTTTCTTTTCTCCTGCTCCATTCAAGCTCTTCCTCTTCACTCCTGTCAGGGTAGCCTACTTACTCGGCCACGTTCTCATTTCGCCCATCACCTGATTCTTGCTCACACCCTCCCCCTTGCCTTGAACATCTTCCCTGCTTCATATCGAACAGACAAACATAGGTCTTCCCATCTTATCTCTTCCAGGAGGATTTACCCAGGTAATCTCTGATCTCTCTTCCTCCTCTGTTTCTTTTCCCCTGCAGCCCCTTCAACATTTCCATGCCACCTAAACCCTTAAGTACTCACTACCCACATAGCATTTACATAACTACAGAGAAGTTAAGTGGTTTGCCCAAAGTCACACAGCAGACAAGTGGCAGAGTTTGGATTAGAAGCGGCATGGGTCAGTGGAAAAAGCACGGGCTTTGGAGTCAGTGGTCATGAGTTCAAATCCCAGCTCTGCCACTTGCCAGCTGTGTGACTTTGGGCAAGTCACTTAACTTCTCTGTGCCTCAGTGACCTCATCTGTAAAATGGGGATTGACTGTGAGCTCCCCATGGGACAACCTGATCACCTTGTAGCCTCCCCAGCGCTTAGAACAGTGCTTTGCACATAGTAAGCACTTAACAAATGCCATTACTATTATTATTATTAGAACCCATGTCCTCTGACTCCCAAATCCATGCTTTTTTCACTGAGCCACACTGTTTCCCACATACTATGTACAACTAGAGTCATGTCAATATTGGCTTTTAATAACTCATACTGTACTAGCCATTAACAATGATCCCCATATCTTTTTCTGGGTAACTGGGCTTTAGGTAGTCTGTCCCATCTCATTCATTTTTTCAATCGTATTTATTGAGTGCTTAATGTGTGCAGAACACTCTACTAAGCGCTTCGGAAGTACAAGTTGGTAACATATAGAGACGGTCCCTACCCAACAATGATCTCCTTTGGTAGTGTTTGTTTTGTTTTTAGACTGTGAGCCCACTGTTGGGTAGGGACTGTCTCTATATGTTGCCAACTTGTACTTCCCAAGCACTTAGTACAGTGCTCTGCACACAGTAAGCGCTCAATAAGTACGATTGATTGATTGATTTTGGGGCCTAAATTTACTACCTTAAACCCATTAAGCCATGACTCTTCTGAAGTACATTTGATTATTTATGCCAGTTGGAACTTTATTTCCATCTTTTAAAGTGTTAGCCAACCCCCGCCTCCTCCAACACTTAATGTCATTGAGAAGCAGTGTGACCTAGTCACTTAATTTCTCTGGGCCTCAGTTACCTCATCTGTAACATAGGGATTGCCCGTGAGCCCCACTTGGAACATGGACTGTGTTCCACCTGATTAGCTTGTATCTACCCCAGCACTTAGTACGGTGCCTGGCACATAGTAAGCGCTTAATAAATGAATACCATTGAAAGAAAAATAGGCTGTCTCAATGAGCATACTCCCAGATCTTTTGTTTGGGTCATTAAACAAACCATAGACTAGAATCTGCCCCAGGACCGATCCCTGTATGTTGACTATCTTGGCTACTGTTTACTTGTACATTTTCCACTCCCCTACAACCTTGCCATTTCTCCTTCTTGAAATTTGTTTTACATATTGCATTATTGTCTATGTTCAGAATCCATTCCAAATATCTTTGTACATTTGAACCAGATTCTAGTTTTCCAGAGACTACATTTAAAATAGCTTTGAGCAGTTGGGTCTGAATGTGTGTACTCATTACTACGGTATCTACTTTGGAAACATTGTCTACATAATTAAACTGGTTATGCATCTTTTCTTTATTGTTCCATTAAAGCCAGCCAGAAGAAGGCAAAACAAGAAAGCTTATTATCAGCAAGGGCAAGAAAAGGAAAGAGGAGTTCTTTAGATGACTGTTGAGAAGTTGCTTTCCTTCTAATGAGTAAAATAGGCACTAATGGTAATATAATTGTTATCAGTTAAAGTTTGCAGTTATTAAAAGAGTAATAAAAAGTAGTTCATAATAGCCATTAAATGATTTGCCTATGTTTTTATGGATGGTTTGCTCTCTGAATAATTAAGACATGCACATTAAATTCTCAGATGAATAAATCCAGTACAAATGAACATTTTTAAGTCAATACACAATGCTGGTTACAATGTGTTTTTTTCTTCAAAATGTGTTGCATTTCCCTAATTAAAGAAGCCTTTTGAGATATGAAGGAATCCAAACATTGTAATCAATTCAGTCTGTTTGTGGCTTTGCATTTTGACAAAAAAGGAAATGTACTTTGGGAATAAGGTACAGATGGTGTTATTACGAGACAGCATTCGCTCACGTTTTGAGCAAATTTTTCATGCATTCATGAAGATCATTGAGCTCAGTGCTCCCATCTGAGCTCCCAGTGGGGATACGATCCACTCTCAGGAGCAGCAGAAGGACAGCAGATCTCTCCACCCCCAGTCTTCTTCATTTGAAGCATTGCTTTCTGTGAGGGAGCTACCAAAGTGACTCCTCAGGCTACGCTGAGGTGTTGTGGGGTTCTGGAGCAGAGGCAGCTGCCTGATGATAAACTTGCCAGGGCCATTTGGCTACCACCCTTTTTCCCACCTCAATGAATCAGTCAATCATATTTATTGAGTGCTTACTGTGTGCAGAGCACTGTACTAAGTGTTTGGGAGAGTACAATGTAACACAAGCAGCGTGGCTTAATGGAAAGAGCACAGGCTTGGGAGTCTGAAGTCGTGAGTTCTAATCCTGGCTCCGCCACTTATCAGCTGTGTGACTTTTGGCAAGTCATTTAACTTCTCTGTGCCTCAGTTACCTCATCTGTAAAATGGGGATTATGACTATGAGCTCCACGTGGGACACCCTGATTACCTTGTATCTACCCCAGAGCTTAGAACAGCACATAGTAAGTGCTTAACAAATACCACTATTATAACAGACACATTCCCTGCCCACGATGAGCTTACAGTCTAGAGAGTTGGGCAACCCCCAAATGCCTCTTTGTGTCTCCAGACACATGCCAACCGAGGCACAGAGAAGTTGTGACTTAACCAAGGTCACGCAGCAGTCAGGTGGCAGGGCCGGGATTAGAATTCAGGTCCTCTGACTCCCAGGGCTATGTTCTTTCCAGTAGGCCACACTGCCTTTTTTTGTATAAGCTACTGCACCCTTGCCTGTTTTGAGAAAACTAGTTTCTGAATGAACAGAAATGCAGGATCCAGTGTCTATATGCAAAAAATAATGCCTGGAAGTGATTGTAAGTAAAAAATTAGAATGCAAAAGCAGAGACCAAGCTTTTACCTTATTGTGCTATAAAAGGCATTTATACAATATATCCACATTCTACAATGTTCTCATGCAAAGTGATATGGAACATTTGCCATCATCAAAGTCTGAAATGGGCTGTTTAAATACACTGGATGAAATTGTCTCTGTGCCCAGTTCTATCTAACTTTACTAATGATAGGAAAAAGTGTACATGTGTCATCTTGCCCAATTTTTAAATATACTAAATGTGAAATTCGGTACTTTGACCTGGCTTTTTCTTAGCTATTTCCTGAAATGATAATTTGGAGAAATCCCAGGAAATGCCAATCATGCTTTTCCTTGATAACTCAGCATAATGGCACGGTGATAAATGGTAGCACACTAGTATCCCATTTCACACAGTTTCAAGACCAAAATTGTCATTCAAACACATCTGATTCCTCCCGGACAAATCCCCAAAACATAAAGACCCCCCCAGACTTCCCCCAAACAATTTAAAATAACAGAAATATTTTTGTTGCTGTAACTGACTTAACCATTTTTCAGAATACATTTGAGTGAGTAATTTCAATCAGGCAAGCCTGATTATTAAGTGCTTACTGTGTGCAGAGCACCATACTAAGCACTTGGGAGACTGCAATATAATAAGTTTGATAGACATGATTCCCTGCCCACAAGGAGCTTATAGTCTAGAGGAGGAGACAGACATTAAAATTAATTACACAGTTGTACATAAGTGCTGTGGCGTTGAGGGTGGGGTGTGAAAAGGGTACAAATCCAAGCACAAGAATGACACAGAAGGGAGAGGGCAAAGGGGAACTGAGGGCTTAGTAGGGGAAGGCCTCTTTGAGGAGATGTAATTTTAATAATTAGGCTGCAGAGAAACAGAGTGACTTAGTGGAAAGAGCACGGGCTTAGGTGTCAGACGATGTGGGTTCTAATCCCAGCCCACCACTTGTCTGCTGTGTGACCTTGGGTGAGCCACTTAAATTCTCTGTGCCTCAGTTACCTCATCTGTAAAATGGGGATTAAGACTGTGAGCCCCACGTGGGACAACCTGATTACCTTGTGTCTACCCCAGTGCTTAGAACAGTGCTTGGCACATAGTAAGTGCTTAACAAATACCATTATTATTATTATTATTATTATTATTAAGGCTCTGAAGGTGGGGAGAGTGATTGTCTCCTCGATGTGAAGGGGGAGGGAGTTCCAGGCCAGAGGCAGGATGTGGGCGAAGGATCAGTTGTGAGGTGAGATAGACCAGACTCGGGTACAGTGAGTAGGTTAGCACTAGAGGGGTAGAGTGAGTGTGCTGAGTAGAAGGAAATCAGTGAGATAAGATAGGGAGGGATCAAGGTAATTGAGTATTTTAAAACCAGTGTTAAGGGGTTTTTGTTTGATGTGGAAGTTACCACTGGAGGTTCTTGAGGAGTGAGGAAAGATGGACTGAACATTTTTGTAGAGAAATTATGCAGGCAGGAGAGTGAAGTATGGACTGAAGTGGGGTTAGAAAGGAGGCAAGGAGGCTGATGCAGTAGGCGATGCAGGGTAGGATGAGTGCTTGAATCAACATGGTAGCAATTTAGATGCAGAGGAAAGGGAGGATTTTAGCGATGTTGTGAAGGTAGAACCAACAGGAGTCCCTGGTTCTGTGACATGTAATATGTAGAATTAAGTTGACTCCTCTTCCCATAATTTTAGAGTTAACTTACAACCACAATTAGAACTATCCCTGCATGGATTCAAGTCTTTTTTTAATGGTATTTGTTAAGTGCTTACTATGTGCCCAGCACTGTAATAAGCATGGGTAAGTAGAAGCTAATCAGGTTGGACGCGGTCCATGTCCCACATGGGCTCACGGTATTAATCCCCATTTTACAGATGAGGTAACTGAGGTACAGAAAAGGTAAGTGATTTGCCCAAGGTCACACAGCAGACAAGTGGTCAAGCTGAGATTGGAGCCCAAGTACTTCTGACTCCCAGGCCAGTGCTCTATCCCTAGGCCATGCTACCTTCAGTTCTTTCTTTGTGTTCAAAAATGATTTTTAAAAAATCACACTCTCAAAACCCTGGACTGCACTTAGTAAGCTGTCTGTGGAGTTGACTTTTGTTTTAATGACCTGTGAAAAACACTAATTTACTTGTGTTGAAAGACCCCCCAAAGAGACTTTTCAGCCATAGGCAAATCATGTTTTGGATTTTGACACCAATTGAAAGAGAGACTTTTTTCTGAAATGCAAATAGTTGTCAGGTGCTTCTCCTAAGAATGATTCCTTGCCTCCAAACCAGATGATCTGCTTATATGGGTCAATACTATTTTGGGGTGTAGATCAGAATATTGGCAATACTTTAAAAATTGGTCTGTCAAGCAAACCTTTCTACAAAATTTGTAGTTCGGATTGGTCTGTTCTCTCAAAGAGGTTTGCAGACAAAAATCTCTCACTACAACCCACCCTGCATCACCATCATCATAAATCATCAATAGTATTTATTAATAATAATAATAATAATTATAGTTATGGTATTTGTTAAGAGCTTACTATGTGCCAAGCCCTGTTCTAAACACTGGGGTAGATACAAGGTAATCAGTTTGTCCCACTTGGGGCTCACAGCCTTAATCTCCATTTTACAGATGAAGTAACTGAGGCACAGAGTAGTGAAGTGATTTGCCCAAGGTCACAGAGAAGACATGTGGCAGAGCCTGGATTAGAACCCAGCTCCTTGTGACTCCCAGGCCTGTGTTCTATCCATTAAGCCATGCTGCTTCTCAACTACACAGTTTCTGAGTATCCTAGAGGAATGGAATCATTATAGTGCCCTTGCCATCTATGCAAGAGATCCTTTTCATCTGTGATGAGGATGGTTCCATGTAGTCTTTTCAGTGGTTACAGAGTTTGGGTTTGGAACCATAAAGTTTGGGTTTGGGTTTGAGTTTGGGGCCATAAAGTTTGGAAGATGGGGAGAGCTGAGGTCTGGCAGATTTGGAGGTATGGGAGCTTCAGGCTGGATCAATAGCAGGAATGAGGCCATGGTGGCAGGAGAGTTAAGAGTGAAGAACAGTTAGAAGGTGAGCCTGGAAGGCAGCAAAGTGTATAAGTTGGGGAAAACCATGTGAAAGGAACCAATCTGTGAAGGGAAGATTTGGAAGGATGACGTGCTGTCAAATCAACACAATTCTAAAACTCCATGCCTACATTTCCTATTCCAATTTGTGAGTAATTAAAATAGCATAAACATTCCAAAAATGTTCATATACAGGGGTGCTTTTTGTGTAGGCCCATGTCCTTATTAACAAGTCTCACCTGTACCCTTTAAGCATTTGATAGTCACCCTAACCTCAGCCCCGCAGCACTTACGTACCTCTCCGTAATTTATTTTAATGTGTGTCTCCCGCTCTAGACTGTAAGCTCCTTATGGGCAGGGAACATGTCCACCAATTCTGTTGCATTGTATTCTCCAAAGTGCTTAGTTCAGGGCTATGCATATGGTAAACACTCAAAAAATACCATTAATTGATTGATGGATGCACCAGTAGAGCCAGGGCTGGTTGAATTGCATTTGGTTACGTGCTCAAGTTTGGCGGTTTTGTTACCACCTCGATGCTGATTGGAACATACTTTCTCTGCCTTTCTATTGCATTTATGTGCTCAGTATTTTTTTGTTCCTCCAGTTTATTATGTTAAAGTCAGTTTGCGATATTTTTGTATTTTACATTGAACAAAAAACACTACCAAGATGGTTCTAGTAAAAACATTTATTGAGAACACCTTTTGGAGAAGAACTAAATGTATTTATTAAGTTCCTCTTCTGTGCTAAGCTTTGTGATAAATGCTGGGGTAGATACAAAATGAACCATTCAGACACACTTCAGTCCCACAAAGGGCTCAGTGAGGGAGGACAGATACATAGAGAAGGAGGAATAAGTTGCAAACAGTGGAGGCAATTCTTGAATTCAGAAATAAAGAACAGCATAGGGGGAAACCTTTGTCAGAGAGGGCGGTCCTCTGGAGCCTCACCACCCGAGACCCCAGGTTACAAATGGCTCAGCTGTCCCACCACTCCAACAGTCGGGGGGTAGGGGAGAGGGCAGGTTTCCGCTTGGTCAGCCGTGTCGATGGTTGGAATGTGAACGCTTCCTCCTCCACATCAACAGTATTTATTGGATTGGCAATTATGCACCTTGCTGGGACATACCATAGTACATATGGCTGGGTACTGCCCGGGGAGGGAGGTGACTCTTTATAATGAATTAAAAGCATGTACTCAGGTTTGCTCAGAGTGAGTGTTATTGGTCAGAAAATTAGGCCAAAGGACCCAGTGAAATGTTGACAATGTCATTTTTCTATTTGTTTCCTCAATTCAAATGAGCCAAGCTTCGGTGTAGAGCTTCAGACCTCTTGCTGGAGCAGTATGGCTCATCAATTCAATGAGAATTTCCTCTGCAACTAGGTGCATGGACTCATGGTAGACAGCTGTTTGAACAGCTGGGAAGCCGACCCTCACCAAACATTTAATGCAACAGGAGGGGCTCCTAGATGCCAATATTCATGTCCATCTGCTTGACTCGCATCATACCCTCTCACTCTTTGGTCAGTTCCCCCTTGTACTGGGGCTCAGGTATTAGGCTAAAATGTCATCAGATGATCAACTTGCAAATCTTTCCCAGGTAACCTCTCTTTTATGATTGCACAATGCTCTTTTCTAAGCATCATGAATATTCACTGTTGAAAGATGGTACAGATTAACATTCCTTTGGCTAGCAGAGATATCTGCTGGTAATAATTAAATTATAGCTACAGGGTGGGTGTTTGTGTAGCTAATAACAACACTTGTGCTTGAAAAAATTTGAGGGCAAATCGGGCATACTAATCAGAAGACACTTTTCTTTCAGGCCTTTATTGCTTAGGTGACAGGATGGGATCCTTCGAAGATGGAGGCACCACTCCTACCTGATATTCTGTAGTCTTTTTTTGCAGTATTTGTTCAGCTCTCACTATGGACCAGGCCCTGTACTACGCACTGGGGTAGATACAAGCTAATCAGATTGGACACAGTCCATGTCCCACATGGGGCTCCCAGTCTTAATCTCCATTTTACAGAGGAGGTAACTGAGGCAAGGAGAAGTGAAGTGTTTTGCCCAAGGTCACACAGCGGACAAGTGGCGGAGCCGGAATTAGACCCCAATTCGTTCTGACTCCCAGGCCCATGCTCTATCCACTAGGCTGTGCTGCTTCTCAGATCATAAGCAGTCAAATGTAACATGTTTTGATGCTATTAATGCCTGTCTACTTGTTTTGTTTTGTTGTCTGTCTCCCCCTTCTAGACTGTGAGCCCATTGTTGGGTAGGGATTGTCTCTATCTGTTGCCAAATTGTACTTCCCAAGTGCTTAGTACCGTGCTCTGCACACAGTAAGCGCTTAATAAATACGATTGAATGAATGAATGAATGAATGAATAACAATAATTGTGGCAAGCACCGTACTAAGCGCTGGGGTTTATACAATGTAATCAGGTCCCACCTGGGGCTCATAGCCTAATCAGTAGGAAGACACAGATACTGATCCACCATTTTGCAGATGAGGTAACTGAGCCCCTGAGAACTGCAGTGACTTTCCCAAGGTCACACAGAAGGCAAGTGGCAGAGCCGGTATTAGAATCCAGGTCCTCTGACTCCCAGGCCCGTGCTCCTTCCACTAGGCCAAAGGAGCAGCGGTCTATCTTCCACCATTACAGCAAGTGCCAGCATGCATGTAAAGGACTCCCTGAAACACCACATCATGGACACAGCCCCAAGCCCAAAAGTCTGGTAGGGATTTGCAGCTACTAAACAATAAGGTTTAAGGATTGACCTGCACACCTGCAATATGATAAAATTCTGAAAGGAAGTCCCTGAGGGAGTACCTCTGTTGTACTTTCCAAAGCATTTAGTGCAGTGCTCTGGACACAGTTAAGTGTTCAGTAAATGTCATTGATGATATAAAATAAATAAAATGTGACAATGATCTGGGAGCTGTGGATAGTAAGGGAGTGTAAAACCTTCATTGTTCCAAAAAACCTTTCCATCTAATGGTGACAGAGTGTACAAACATGACTGTGAGGCAGTAAGGTATTGAAAACTCTTTGGAAAAAGAAAAATGCTATTTTGCTTGGCTATTTTTCCCTCTGCAGTTAATATTTGTCATTCCCGGAAAGCACAAGCTTGGAAGGATGAAATAGAGCAATAAAAGCATTGATTGTTTGAATTTTCCTCCTTTGTTTCCCAAGGAATTGTTGTGCATGTCTACATCTATTTTGGACTGTAAGTTCCTAGATAGCACAGATCATAATTTTTGACCTTTACAGTGGCCAGCAGAATGCTTTTCACACATGAGAACTGACTTTCTACTCCTGGCAGATGAGGATTGAGCAGAAATTTGAGGAACAGCACAGTCAGGTGAACAAGGACCAATCCTGAGTTCTTGGTGCCGTTCCTGTATTTTTTTTCCTCAACCAGATGCATCAGGAAGTCCAATTCTATCATGCTTGAGTGGCACCTGAAACCACGCTGAAATGCTGGGATTCCACTTGACTCTTTCCACTCCTTCTATGAGAAGCAGTGTGGCCCAGTGGAATAGGTACAGGACTGGGAGTCAGGCAACCTGCCTGGGTCCTAAGACCCACTCTGCCATTTTCCTGCTGTGTGAGTTTGGACAAGTCACTTAGCTTCTCTGCACTTTACTTTCTTCATTTGTAAAAAGGGGCTCAAATTCTCGTCTCCCTCTTCCTTACACCGTGGGAGCACCTGTGTCTGATCTGATTTTCCTGTACCTATTCCACAGTTATTTTTCTATGGAAGGAGACTGGAAAACCGCAGAGGTATTGCTAACTTAATTGTCTTTGGTTATTTTCTGGAGGTGCATGACCCATGTTTATCCCTTAAATTGCTTTGATGTTGTCTGATAATCTCTTCAGCATATTCCTCTACATCTCGTCACTCATACAATCGTATATAATGGAGATCAGTTTATGTTTCATCGTTGAACAAATGCATTTATTTTCATGCCGGTTTCTAATTTTCATGCTGGTTTCCTAGAGATGTAGGAATACTGACAGAACCATGAGTAGAAACCTTAGCAGTAAGTATTTCGGGTAGTGGAAACAAGAATGTGTCCTTAGTAACCTACTCATAAATGGCTTCTCTTTAGTCTATCTATGGCTGTTTAAAATAGTTTTCAGTGACATATGTTGTAAACACACCGGGAAGCACATTAGGAGCACAGATGGATATTTTCTCTTGTATGACGACGTACTGTTGCAGAAAAGAACTTAGTTTGGCAATTTACTTCACTATACTGTTTTCGCAATCATGTCAAACAGATCCTTTTAAAATGGGAAACTATATATAAAGTCTCCAAATAAGACTACTCGCTGGGAATTTACTAAGCCATGATAATTATTGACTTCACCCTCACACAGTTTTAAATGGACAGCTGTATATGAATATTAATTTTCTTTGAGGGTTTTTAAAAGATTTTCTTCAGTAGTTTTGTTTTCTCAATATAATTGAGGGAATTAGGACTTCTTACAAAGCAGCAATGAAACGAGTGGAATTTTTCAACTTGTAGTGAAACAATCAACAATTTCTAAACAGGACATCATTTCAAATGGAATTTGTGTTCATCATTGTATGTATTGTAGCTATTATGATCTTGTATTTTTCTGATTCAAGGGCCCAAGGTGACCTTTCTGTCTCATTTTTGGAAATAGATTCAGTCTTCCTATTTTGTCTTTCTATATTACTTGTAGATGTTTTACTCTACTTTGCTTTGTTCTGGATTCTCCCCCTCTCCCTTCTCTCTCTCCCAGAGAAAGGCAGAGGCTATAATTAAACTAGTCACTCAGTAGCTTTCAATGCAGAATTTGTCTTTTGTAGTGATAATTATGGTCTTAAATAAGCACCTACTATGTACTAAATACTGGGGCAGATGCAAGGTTATAAGATTTAAGGTTATTATTAGTAAAGCAATGTGGCTTAGTGGAAAGAGCACAGGCCTGGAAGTCAAGACACCTGGGTTCTCATATCAGGTCTGCGCCCTCCCTGCTGTGTGACTTTGGGCAAGTCACTTAATTTTTCTGTGCTTCAGTTTACTCATCTGTAAATAAATGAGCATTAGACTGTGAACTCCATGTGAGATAGGGACTGCGCTCAATCTGCGTATATTGTATCTATCCCAGTGCTTAGTACTGGGCTTGACACATAGGAAGTGCTTAATCCATACCACAATTATTAGTTTTATTTCATAATAATAATAATAATAATAATAATAATAATAATAATAATAATAGTGGTATCTGTTAAGCGTTTACTATGTGCCAAGCACTGTTCTAAGCACTGGGGGAGATACAGGGTAATCAAGTTGTCCCACATGGGGCTCACAGTCTTCATCCCCATTTTCCAGATGAGGGAACTGAGGCACAGAGAAGTGAAGTGACTTGCCCAAGGTCACACAGCAGACAAGTGGCAGAGCCGGGATTAGAATCCATGACCTCTGACTCCCAAACTCGAGCTCTTTCCACTGAGTCACACAGCTGCTCCAAAATGATGATGGTGGTATTTGTTAAATGTTTACTATGTGCCAAGCAATGTTCTAAGCCCTGGGGTAGATACAAGGTTATCAGGTTGTCCCACATGGGGCTCACAGTCTTAATCACCATTTTGCAGATGAGGTAACTGAGGCACAGAGAAGTGAAGTGATTTTCCCAAAGTCACACAGCTGACAAATGGCAGAGTCGGGATTTGAACCCATGACCTCTGATTTATTCATTCATTCAGTCGTATTTATTGAGCGCTTACTGTGCAGATCACTGTACTAAGCGCTTGGGAAGTAGAAGTTGGCAACATATAGAGATGGTCCCTACCCAACAGCGGGCTCACTGTCTAGAAGGGGGAGACAGACACCAAAAAAAAATATTAACAAAATAAAATAAATAGAATAGTAAATATGTACAAGTAAAATAAATAGAGTAATAAATATGTACAAACATATACACAGGTGCTGTGGGGAGGGGAAGGAGGTAAGGTGAGGGGGATGGGGAGGGGAAGGGGGGAGAGGAAGGAGGGGGCTCAGTCTGGGAAGGCCTCCTGGAGGAGGTGAGCTCTCAGTAGGGCTCTGAAGGGAGGAAGAGAGCTAGCTTGGCAGATGTGCAGAGGGAGGGCATTCCAGGCCAGGGGGAGGACATGGGCCAGGGTCGACGGCGGGACAGGCAAGAACGAGGCACAGTGAGGAGGTTAGCGGCAGAGGAGCGGAAGGTGTGGGCTGGGCTGTAGAAGGAAAGAAGGGAGGTGAGGTAGGAGGGGGTGAGGTGATGGAGAGCCTTGAAGCCGAGAGTGAGGAGTTTTTACCTGATGCGTAGGTTGATTGGTAGCCACTGGAGATTTTTGAGGAGAGGAGTAACATGGCCAGAGCGTTTCTGCACAAAGATGATCCGGGCAGCAGTGTGAAGTATAGATTGAAGTGGGGAGAGACAGGAGGTTGGGAGATCAGAGAGGAGGCTGATGCAGTAATCCAGTCGGGATAGGATGGGAGATTGAACCAGCAGGGCAGCAGTTTGGATGGAGAGGAAAGGGCGGATCTTGGCGATGTTGCGGAGGTGAGACCGGCAGGATTTGGTGACGGATTGGATGTGAGGGGTGAACGAGAGAGCGGAGTCGAGGATGACACCAAGGTTGCAGGCTTGTGAGATGGGAAGGATGGTAGTGCCATCAACAGTGATGGGAAAGTCAGGGAGAGGGCAGGGTTTGGGAGGGAAGATAAGGAGTTCAGTCTTGGACATATTGAGTTTTAGATGGAGGGCAGACATCCAGATGGAGATGTCTTGAAGGCAGGAGGAGACACGAGCCTGTACAAGTTGCCAGCTTGTACTTCCCAAGCGCTTAGTACAGTGCCCTGCACACAGTAAGCACTCAATAAATACGATTGAATGAATGAATGAATGAAGGGAGGGAGAGAGAGCAGGGGCAGAGATATAGATTTGGGTGTCATCAGCATGGAGATGATAGTTGAAGCCGTGGGAGCAAATGAGTTCACCAAGGGAGTCAGTGTAGATAGAGAACAGAAGGGGACCAAGAACTCACCCTTGAGGAACCCCTACAGTAAGGGGATGGGAGGGGGAGGAGGAGCCCTCAGAAGAGACTGAGAATGAATTGCCAGAGAGATAAGAGAAGAACCAGGAGAGGACAGAGTCTGTAAAGCCAACGTTGGATAGCGTGTTGAGAAGGGGGTGGTCCACAGTGTCAAAGGCAGCTGAGAGGTCGAAGAGGATTAGGATAGAGTAGGTGCCATTGGATTTGGTAAGCTGGAGGTCATTGGTGACCTTTGAGAGGGTAGTTTCCATGGAATGTAGGGGATGGAAGCCAGATCGGAGTGGGTCGAGGAGAGAGTTGGCGTTGAGGAATTCGAGGCAGCACGTGTAGACGACTTGTTCAAGGAGTTTGGAAAGGAATGGTAGGCGGGAGATAGGGTGATAACTAGAAGGTGAGGTGGGGTCAAGAGAGGTTTTTTTAGGATGGGAGAGGCCCGTGCTCTTTCCACTGAGCCACGCTTCTTTATTATAAACAATCCCTGTCCTGTAGGGTGCTCACAATCTGTATTATTCCCATTTTACATATGAAGAAGCTGAGGCTCAGAGAGGTTAAGCTACTTGTCCATGGTCAGACTGGATGGCAGTGGTAGAGCTGGGATCTGAACCCAGGTGTCCTCATTCCCAGGCCTGTGTTCTTTCCACTAGACTCAGTCTCACAACCATATAGGAGACTGGACACCCCGGTGGGTGTAGAACTTGATGCTCTGTTGTTGCTATCCTTTGTCTTACAGCACCATCAAAAGTCTTTGGGACAGTGATTTAGAAACTGCTCTATGCAAATGACTGTGTTCTAGAGGCATGTGAACAAGAAGACATGAGGCAAATGTTCATGAATCATCTTGCAGGTTCAACACAGAGCTATGGCTGACATCTCACCTGTGAACCCAGCCAGCAACAAAGAATTTAAAACTGTCACTCAAAACTGTCTACTCTCTAGGCAGTATATTATCCACAATGCACAGTGATAAGGAGATATAAAACAGAATAAAAAAGGTGAAGATAGGTCCTGACAGACTCTAGTAGAAAACCAGATTGACTGACACCTTAGTTAGGTTTTGAAAGACTTCAAGAAATTGTTCTTCCAAAGCTTTAGTTTGAGTGAAATGAACATTTATTAATTAAAATTCAAACATACCTATTTTAAACAATAGATTTCAGGTTTTTAAAGAGGGTTAAATGATCAATAATAATAATATTTGTTTTGATACTATGGGTCAAGCACTGTTAATCAGGGGAATCAGGATGGACATAAGTCCCTGTCCCACATGGGGCTCCCAGTCATCGAATCCACATTTGATTGATGAGGAAACTGAGGCACAGAAAATTTAATTGATTTCTCCAAGGTCACATAGGAGGTGAGTGGCAGGGCTCAGAACAGTGCTTTGCACATAGTAAGTGCTTAATAAATGCCATCATTATTATTAGAACCCAGCTTCTCTGACTCCCAGGCTCATGCTCTTTCCACTGGGCCATGTTTCCAAAATAAAAAAAATACAAACTCCAAGTGCTTCTGAGTTAGATAACTAAAGTTCAGGCATTTGAGTGTTTGAGATATTGATTTATCATCTAGGTAGGCCATGGGAAGTTGGTGATGGAGTGTTGAGTTTACTCAAAAGAGTACACTTTCCTAGATCAATTTCATGTTTATTCTCAGTGAATTGCAAATGTTTTTTAAAGAAGTGGTAAGTGGTGCAGGAATTGTCAACATTTTGTGCTTTTCTGGGCCTGATACAATACAGTTTGAGAAGTGTTTTCAGGAAGGTCTTCAGGAACATACAGATTTGACACCTCAGTTGCCACTTAAAGATGAAAAAAGAGGACACAATTTGACAGAAATTTTTTATTAATCATTTGTGTTTATTGAGTGCTTACTGTGTGCAGTGCATTGTAGTAAGCACTTTGGAGAGCTCCCCTCCTACCTCACTTCCCTTCTCTCCTTCTACAGCCCAGCCCGCACCCTCCGCTCATCTGCCGCTAACCTCCTCACTGTGCCTCGTTCTCGCCTGTCCCGTCATCGACCCCTGGCCCATTCCTACCTCTGGCCTGAAATGCCCTCCCTCCTCACATCTTCCAAATTAGCTCTCTTCCCCTCTTAAAAGTTTGAGAGCTCACCTCCTCCAGGAGGCCTTCCCAGACTGAGCCCCCTTTTTCCTCTCCTCCTCCCCATCCCCCCTGCCCTACTTCCTTCCCCTCCCCACAGCACTTGTATATATATTTGTACAGATTTAATACTCTATTTGTTTTACTTGTACATATTTACTATTCTATTTATTTTGTTAATGATGTGCATATAGCTTTAATTCTATTTGTTCTGGCGATTTTGACACCAGTCTACATGTTTTGTTTTGTTGTCTGTCTCCCCCTTCTAGACTGTGAGCCCGTTGTTTGGGTAGGGTCTGTCTCTATATGTTGCCGACTTGTACTTCCCAAACACTTACTACTGTGCTCTGCACACAGTAAGTGCTCAATAAATACGATTGAATGAATGAATGAATGAATGAATGATATGACACCAAGGTGTCAGAGCCACACCTGTTGGGGTTCTCCACTGTATATTCAATCTGGGCTGCAGAGAGAGGGAAGATGAAGGAATGACCATTTCTAAGCCATAGCAGTTCGGGAGCAAGAACTTTGTGTCCTGACAGGAAGACGGTAGGCAGTGATTCCGATGATCCATGACCTGGGCCGGCTGAGGCAGCTCAGCAGAGGGAGATCTCTGTGTCCTTGGGCAGCTGTACATCCTGGCCTATGTTAAGTATTCCGGAGCAAACTGATAGGTCTTGAATCAGACGTTTGTTTCAATGGTTTTTGTAAATGCAAAATGGTGGCTAGTGCCTATTTTCCAAAATGCCTGTCAGGAAGTCAGCCAAATTTATTGAGCACCCTTGGTATGCAGTGTTTCAGTATGGGATATTTCAAGAGTTGAAAAGAACTGTTTTTTGTCCATTAGAGGTGATGAGGAAACACAAATACCATATAAAACTTAACAGGTTAAAGAAGCATTAAAAAAATGTGAGCGATTCGAAGAACACAAATGGGAAGCAACGTAGCCTAGTGGAAAGACCATGTACCTGGGAGTCAGAGGACCTGGGTTCTAATCCTGGTTCTGCCACATACCTGCTGAGTGACCTTGGGCAAGTCACTTCACTTCTCAGTGCCTCAGGTCCCTCATTTGTAAAATGGGGATTCAATCCCTTTTCTCCCTCCTACTTAGACTGTGTGCCCCATCTAGGTCCTAATTACCTTGTATCTTCCTCAGTGATTAGTACAATGCTTGGCACATAGTTAATCATTTAACAAATACTACAATTATTATTATTTATCATTATTAAATGATAAATCGCAGAAGTTCAGTGATAACTTTGCTGAAAGGACTGTTCTTAAGGACATTCTTGGAGTTATTGACACTAACAAATACGATTATTATTATTATTATTATTTGTACCAGTTTAATAGGAGTCAGATGCTCATTCCCACTATTTTTTTCAGAATAACTGAGAAAAAAATCTGCTTGACTTATTGGTACTGGAAATATGCAATTTAAAAAATGGATACACTGAACTGAAAGTAAATAATTGCAGCATAATGCAAATGTGTGTGATGTCAATATGTACATATTGTGGTGTGAATTTTCCCTTAACATGGGGTTAGTCAAGAATGCAATCTCTCTGTTAATGTAAAGTTGAATGTATTCATGTTTTTTGTGGGGTAAAATATTTCCTTTCCATTTTTTTATGGTTCAGGTAACAAAATGTCCAATTTTCTTCAGTTTCCAAATTTGTATTTATTCAGAGAAAAAAGTATTCAATGACAATGAAATTCTTCTTTAATAACATCAGAAGGTATGTATAGACTGAAATAATTAGACCAAGAAGTTCTAAAAAATGTAATTCTTATCAAGCATGTAGCAAAATTTTGGACTCCAAAGTCTCACATGCCTTACTTTGTACAAAAGCATCCTGAGATTTATTTTCCTGTGTTGGAAATTTTTGGAGATTACTTTTAAAATGTTACAGATAATTTGCTCACCAAAAAGAGATAAATGTAATGCTGTGATTCCTACTCATTTGGCATGCTCCATCTCTTTCTGTCTCCAGTCTTTATATCGGAATAGTTTATGCATCTTTCAACCCTGAAAAAAATAATGGTTCCATATTGCCATTCATCTTAAGGTATGAGGCAATGAAGGGACACCTTGAAGGGTCATTCTATGAATTTTTCTTTATTTGATAGTTCTGTGAGAAAATTTGGAAATACATTTCTTCCTGGGGGATACAATAGGTTGTATTGCCTCACCATCACTATGTCAAAATAGGCTCAACAAGAAAGGTCAGTGATATAGATTAAATTCCAACCAGAAGGGAGCAATAAAAGGTAACCACTTTACATGGTTTCCGGTAGATTGAGTTTTCTTTCTGTCACACAAATACAGATCATTTGAAAAAGATACAAAGAGTCTCTGAAGTCTTCATCCTGTTTTGTGACTACAAACAATTTTGTGTATAGACCATCGTGCACAAATGTTATACACAAATCCATGAGGTCACATGGATCAAAAGCAAAATGCCAGAGTTGTAGTGATGATGATGTGAGAGGCAACTAGCCCCATAATTCTAGACTGTAAGCCCATTGTGGGCAGGGATTGTCTCTCTTTATTGCTTAACTGTAATTTCCAAGTGCTTAGTACAGTATTCTGCACACAGTAAGCACTCAATAAATGACTGACTGACTGAATGGACTCTGGAAGTATGGAAATGCAGGTGGGAGATATGTCTTCTGTTTTCTCCTCCCCTTTGACCAGGCAAATATATAATTCAGAAAACTTGATGATCCTTTCGAGAGGTTTGACACATGAACCTGGATTCTAATCCCAGCTCTGCCATGTGACCTTGGGCAAATCACTTCTGTGTCCCTCAGTTAACCGCATCTGGAAAATGGGGATTAAAAATGTGAGCCTATTGTGGAACAGGGACTGTGTCCAACCCAATTACCTTGTATCTACCCCAGCACTTAGTACAGTTCCCTAGAGAAGCAGCGTGGCTTAGTGGAAAGAGCCCGGGCTTGGGAGTCAGAGGTCGTGAGTTCTAATCCTGGCTCTTCCACTTGTCAGCTGTGTGACTTTGGGCAAGTGATTTAACTTCTCTGTGCTTCAGTTACCTCATCTGTAAAATGGGGATTAAGACTGTGAGCCCCACGTGGGACAACCTGATTACCTTGTATCTACCCCAGTGCTCAGAAGAGTGCTTGGCACATAGTAAGCACTTAACAAATACCAACATTAGTATTATTATCATTAGTAAGCACTTACCAAATACCACAATTATTGTTATTATTACATGAAGAAAACTTAATGGTAAAAATCTTACCCAATGGCCTAATAAACAAATTACTTTCCTTTATTGATGGAAATCTATGTTTAAACACTACTGTCTTTCTTGGAAAAAAAATGCAAACAAAGCAATTCCTTACCTAGGGACCTTTTATCGTTGGTGTAGTGTTATTGTCTTGTAAATTAAAAGATGCCATCCCCAGCTGACAAAATATATTTTTAAACATTTAAAACAGGAAGAAGCAATTGGAGAAATTTTGAAGTGTGTCATATCTATATTTAACAATTACCCCTAATTTATTTAGTTCATTCATTCAATCATATTTATTGAGCGCTTACTGTGTACAGAGCACTGTACTAAGTGAAGCCCTTAAACACAATGCATAATAAAATATTTAGGCAGTTTGGAATTTCTTTGCCCAAAATTGAATAAAAATGAAGTAAGAGTACAATCAAGATATATGTGGGTATAAAGAGAAGAATTGATTTATTTATGCTAGAAAATTGGTTAGGGAAGAGTGCCTTCATCAAGAATAACAACTGAATAAAGCTAATTAAGTAGAGTTCCACCTATGAACCATAGTCAGAATGAAGTTACAATCAGTCAACCAATGGTATTTATTGAGCACTTACTTTGTTCAGAGCACTGTACTAGAGCACTTGGGAGAGTACAATATAACAAAGTAGGAAGGCACGTTCCCTGCCCACAACAAGCTTAGTGGATGAGATTATCAAAAATGAGGTCCTGGAGTATAGTCAGCACTGGCATCAGACACTTGGCCACCTTGAAGCAGTCAAATATTCACCACTCCGTCTTGTTTTGTAAGATGAAATAATAATAATATTAATGATAAAAATAATGGTAATGATAATTTTTACATTTGTTCAACATTTACTATGTGCCAAAGCACTATTAGGTACTGGGGTAGTTACAGGATAATCTTTACACTGCGTGCCTTGCTTTACACATGTAGGGGGATGAAATGATGCTGTACAGTGGATTTCCCAGGCAAAACGTGCTTCTCTGGGGAGACCCCTAGCCCTATCTGTTTCTGCTTCCCCTTGCTCCAGATCCATTGCTTTCCTCTGTAGATTAGAGGGGAATTATAAAATTAAGCTGTGTGAAGTCCCCTTTTACATAAGCTTTGCCTCAGAGTCCTATTAGGCTGCCTTTAGACAGTGTGGAATAGGCAAGCTCTGAAGTCTTGTCAGCCTGATTAGCTAATGGCTTCAGTAGCTAGTGATCAGGACAGGATTTTCAGAGGCTGCATCACCATGGCAACCACTGCAGCCTGCCCATGACCTCCAGTCATTTAATGGGATCCTTTACCTAGATCCTCTAGACTGTAAGATCATTATGGCCAAGATAATACAAGTTTATCAGGTCAGACACAATGCATGTCCCACATGATACTCACAGTTTAAGTGGGAGGGAGAACAGGTTTTCACTCACCATTTTACAGTTGAGAAACTGAGGCACAGAGAAGTGACTTGCTGAGGTGCACACAACAGGCAAGTGGCAGAACCAGGATTAGAACCCAGGTTCTCTGACTCACAGGCCCAGGCTCTTTCCACTAGGCCATGATGCTTCATCATCATCATCATTACGAATGGTATTTATTGAGCACTTACTATGTTCAGAGCACTGTGCTAAGCACTTGGGAAAGAGTGTTGGCAGACCTGTTCCCACCATGAGTCCAAAGGGGGAGATAGATATCAATATAAAAAATTTATAGCATATAATTTACAGCAATGTACATAATTCTAAGTACATAAACAAAATTTCTCACCTTCCCAATCTTGTCCTCCCCATGACTTTCCCATCACAGCGCCACCATCCTCCCTATCTCACAAGCCGTAACCTTGACATTATCCTTGACTCATCTCTCTCATTCAACCCACATATCCTGTGTAACCCAATCCATCCAATTCAAGCTTCACAACATTGCTAAAATCCACCCTTTCCTCTCCATCCAAATTGCTATCAAGTTAATTCAAGCACTTATCCTACCCCACTTTGATTACTGTATGTTTCCTTGCTAACCTCCCTGCCTCCTGTGTCTCCTCACTCCAGTCTATACTTCAGTATACTACCCAGATCATTTTTCAACAAAACCATTTAGTCTATTTTTCCCCACTCCTCAAGAACCTCCAGTGGTTGCCTGTGCACCTCGGCATCAAACAGAAACTCTTTACCATCGGCTTCAAAGCCCTCAATCACCTTGCCCCATCCTACCTCACCTCACTACTCTCCTACTGTAACCCAGCCCACACACTTCACTCCTCTAATGTCAACTTACTCACTGTACCTTGATCTCTTCTATCTTGTTACTGACCTCTCACCTACATCCTGTCTCTGGTTTGGGATGGTCTCCTTCTTCATATCTGACAGACGATCACTCTTCCCATCTTCAAAGCTTTATTAATAGCACATCTCCTCCAAGAGGCCTTCCCTGACTAAGCCCTCCTTTCCTCTTCTCCTACTCCCATCTGCGTCACCCTTGCATTTGGATTTTCACCCTTTATTCACCCCTCCCTCAGCCTCACAGCATTTGTGTACCTATCTGTAATTTATTTATTTACATTAATGTCTGCATTCCATGTAAGCACAAAGTGGGCAGGGAACATGTCTACCAACCCTCTTATTATTGCATTCAAGTGCTCAGTACAGTGCTCTGCACACAGTAAGTGCTCAATAAATACAATTGATTGTTTGAATAAGTGTTGTGGGGTCGAGGGTGGGGCAAATATCACATGCCCAAAGGTCTCAGACCCAAGTGCACAGATGAGGCAGAAGGGAGAGGAAGCTGGGAAAAAGAAGGCTTAATTGGGGAAGGCCTTTTGGAGGAGATGGGATCTTAATAATTCCTTGTAGGTGGAGAGAGTGGTGGTCTGGCGTATATGGAGCAGGGCTTGGGGAAGGATTTGAGAAAGGGGTCGGTGGCAAGATAGATAATAATAATAATAATAATAATAATAATAATAATAATAATGATAATAATGGCATTTGTTAAGTGCTATGTGCAAGGCATTGTTCTAAGTGCTGGGGAGGATACAAGATTATCAGGTTGTCCCACGTGGGGCTCACAGTCTTCATCCCTATTTTACAGAGGAGGGAACTGAGGCACAGAGAAGTCAAATAACTTGCCCAAGGTCACACAGCTGACAAGTGGCAGAGCCGGGATTAGAACCCATGACCTCTGAACTCCCAAGCCCGGACTCTTTCCACTGAGCCACACTGATGAGATCGGGGCACAGTGACTAAACTGGCATCCAGAGGAGCGGAGTGTGCGGGCTGGGCAGTAGTAGGAGATCAGCAAGGTAAACTAGGAGGGGGTGAACTAATTGAGTGCTTTAAAGCTAGTGCTAAGGAGTTCCTGTTTGATGAGGAGGTGAACAGACAACCGTTGGAGGTTCTTGAGAAATGGGGAGACGTGCATGGAGTAATGGATCGAGCATGGTCATGTGTTCTAATCCTGGCTCTTCTGCTTGTCTGCTACATGACCTTGGGCAAGTCACTTCACTTCTCTGTGCTTCAGTTACCTCATCTGTAAAATGGGGATTGAGACTATGAGCCCTACAGGGGACAGGGACTGTGTCCAACCTGATTTGTTTGTATCTACCCCAGTACTTAGTACAGTGCCTGGCACATAGTAAGAACTTAACAAATGCCATTGTTAATTTTATTATGGATTGAATGTTTTTTTAGAAAAATGATCAGAGTATCAGAGTGATGTATGGATTGGAGTGGGGAGAGATAGGAGGCAGGGAGGTCAGCAAATTCTTGTATCAGCATGGTAGCAGTTTGGATGGAGAGGAAAGGATTGATTTCATTCATTCATTCATTCAATCATATTTATTGAATGCTTACTGTGTGCAGAGCACTGTACTAAGCACTGTACTAAGCAGATTTGAGGAAAGGATGGATTTTAGCAATGTTGTGAAGATCAAAGCAACTGGATTTGATGACATTGAATATTTATTGTCCACTAGAGCACTGTGATAGAATCAATGATCTCTCCCCTCAAAATTCTTACAATCCAGTGTGGGAGAGAGACTGTGAGATAGATTACAAGTAGGAGGAAATAGTAGAGCCTATACCATATTTACGTAAATACTTCAGGTGTTTAAGGCCCTAGGAGGTGCAAAGATGCAGATGGGGTGTTGGAGGATATAAAGCGGTGCAGGCCTCCTGAAGGAGCTGTGATTTCGGGAGGGCTTTGAGGATGGGGAGAGCAGTGGTCTCTCAGATGTGAAAGGGGAAGTTCTAGGCCAGAATAATAATAATAATGATGACATTTATTAAGCGCTTACTATGTGCAAAGCACTGTTCTAAGCACTGGGGAGGTTAGAAGGTGATCAGGTTGTCCCACAGGGGGCTCACAGTCTTTATCCCCATTTTACAGATGAGGTAACCGAGGCATAGGGAAGTTAAGTGACTTGCCCAAAGTCACACAGCTGACAAGTGGCAGAGCTGGGATTTGAACCCATGACCTCTGACTCCAAAGCCCGTGCTCTTTCCACTGAGCCATGCTGCTGCAGTGTGAGCAAGAAGTCAGCAGAGGAGATGAGAATATGGCACAGTGAGTAGGGTAGCTTGAGAGGAATGAAGAGTGTGAGCTTGGGTGAAGTGGGAGAAGAGAGTGAATGAGATAAGGAGGGAGTTGAGAGAGATAATTGAATGCCTTAAAGCTGATGGTCAGGAGTTTCTGCCTGATGTGGAGAGGAACGGGCAACTAGCGATGGAGGTTTCTGAGGAGTGGAGAGGCATGTGCAGGGTGACATTTTAGAAAAATCATCCGGGTAGCAGAGTGAAGTATGGGCTGGACAAGGGAGAGTCAGGAGGCAGGCCAGTAGTTAAGCCTGGACATGAAAAATGACCATACCAGTGCAGTGGGCATTTGGATGGAGAGGAAGGGGTGTTTGTACTCAGTTTTATGCTGAATTTGGAAATGAATTCTCTTCCCCTCAATTGAATTAATCTTTTTTGACACGTTTGAAAAGATATTTATAATATGAAACCCTGTCTACCATGCTTTGCTGTACATTTTAGAGTGCTCTCACCAAATCTTAAAAAACCTTTACGTTCAAGCCCTACATGCTCAAATGGAAGAGTGAAGGCATAGCTTCAGTTTTCCAATGGAAATTTTTTTAAAAAAACCTGGAAGCACTATAAGACGGCATTACTAGTGCTCCCTATATTTTTAGCAGGCAAATTTCCTGCTAAATGCCATCAGAGAACAAAAATGTAGCCTTAAATAGTGGAGGACATGAACTACAGTTTTCTTGTCTTCATACAAACATGGGTGAATGGGGGAGGAGGGGAGCTAGGAACAAGGAAGGTGGGGGGCTGACTTACCTCATCCTCTCCCTTGCTGTTGTTAGTGCTGCTGGTATACACCCATTTCCTTTGGTATCTGTGGGAAGCTGCATCATTCTGGTCCCATCACCATGCTCAAACTAGCTTTTCCAAACCAAGGATAAGAATTTTCAGCATGGCCAGTTGAAATATTCAAGGGTCTAGGAAAGCCAGGTCAGCCATTGCTGCAGAAGAGGAGTGCTCCTCTCCCTCCTTGACTTCTGCAATGACTACAGCAGGTTTTCCTCCCCGCTCTCTCCGTGCCCCCCCCACCCCCACCCCCCATTTAAAACTGAATACGGATAGGTCCCGTTTGGGTTTTTTTTTTCGGGTGGCAGAATAGAACCTCAAAAAATATAATATGCCTGTATGCCTGCCCCTTTTGGGCTGCCTGTTCAGCTAGTACTTTTGATATCTGCCTCTTTAGCCAGATGGCATTTGGGGAATTTGATTCCAATGATTTCACACCCCACCAGTCAGCAGTAGCTTGAAGTAGCGCAGATAGGGTTTCCAAATGGCCTGGGAATTTCAATCTAAGAAACACTAAACCTCCACAATCAGGAGGTGATTGTGAACTTGGTGTTCAGCGGGGACTTTATCTCATCTGACTACTTTGCTTTACCCCAGCTCATAACACAGTGTGTAGCACATAGTAAGTACTTAAGAAATAACATAGATACCTACTAACTAGGTGGGAACTTTCCAGCATTTGAATTATTGATGGAATGTTGGTCTCAGAGCTTTAATGACTAAATGAAAAAGTAATGCTCTTCATCACCGTACTTCCTGGTTTTGCATATCCCAGCTTCTTCTCCCTCTATCAAACCCAAAAAGGCACCAGATTTTGTGAAATAGTTTCCAATTTAAAGTCTGATTGAACTGGTTTTTATAAAGTGGAATGTCCTGAAAAAAATGAACTCCGCAAAACAAACAGTAAATCAATTTTAAGTCGATCTGAAGTTGTAGCTAGCATTGAATAAAAAATGCCAAAATGCAGCAGAAAAAATATAGTTTTCTGCTAGATGAGGAGAAAGAGTCAGAAATCTTTTAGAAAAGGTTGTATTTGTGTGCTTTCCAGATTTATCTATCAAAGTGTTGGGGGGAAGTGCTGGGGGTTGAGAGGGGAACTTCAGATGGTATGGGAAGTAAGCAACCGTCTCGGGGCCAGGGCTGGTTCAGACATTGGGCCACCTGAAAGCAAAGGTTCAATTGTCTGCCCCCTCTTCGTGAGGCCAGGTGATAATAATAATAATGATGGTATTTGTTAAGTGCTTACTGTGTGCCAAGCACTGTTCTAATCAATCAATCAATCAATCGTATTTATTGAGCGCTTACTATGTGCAGAGCACTGTACTAAGCGCTTGTTCTAAGTGCTGAAGTGTTGGGGTAATAATAATAATGGCATTTGTTAAGCGCTTACTATGTGCAAAGCACTGTTCTAAGTGCTGTGGAGGATACAAGGTGATCAGGTTGTTCCACGTGGGGCTCACAGTCTTAATCCCCATTTTACAGATGAGGTAACTGAGGCACAGAGAAGTTAAGTGACTTGCCCAAAGTCACACAGCTGACAACTGGCAGAGCTGGGATTTGAACTCATGACCTCTGACTCCCAAGCCTGGGCTCTTTCCACTGAGCCACGCTACTTCTCTGCTACAGCATGATCCTGTTGTCTCACATGGGGCTCACACTTTTAATCCCCATTTTACAGATGAGGTAACTGAGGCACAGAGAAGTTAAGTGACTTGCTGAAGGACACACAGCAGACTGTGGCATGCTATATGAGATCATCGCATTGCACTACCCTCCCAACAAGCAAGGAACATTCTCTTGGTCCCTGAGAATAAACTCAGGCCACTTGTTCTGGTCCTGAGAAGCACCTGGCCACCCACTTGGCCTTTGGAGGTTTGGTATGGTGCCAGGTCTAAGGGGACGGGAGAGTGTGGAGTAGGGGTGTTGCTGGGGATCTGTCTGGGTGGGCAACTCCCAACTCAGCCTGATCCTGCTTCCTGGCTCAGCCTTTTCTATGCTTACAGTTTCCAAGTTGTGGGCTCAAGGCAATGGGGTACTCTGGTCATACTGCTCCCTTACAGGTGGCAGAGCCCAGACCTCCCCAATTGCACCCCTATTAATAGTAATAATAATAATGGTGGTATTTGTTAAGTGCTTACTATGTGCCAAGGACTGTTCTAAGTGTTGGGGTACATACAAGATACAAGGTAATCAAGTTGTCCCACATGGGGCTCACAGTCTTAATCCCCATTTTACAGATGATGTAACTGAGGCCCAGAGAAGTTAAGTGACTTGCCCAAAGTCACATAGCTGCCAAGTGGCAGAGCCGAGATTAGAATCCATGACTTCTGACTCCCAAGCCCGTGCTCTTTCCACTGAGCCATGCTGCTTCTCTATTCTCTGGAGCTCTGTAATCTGTGGGCCCCTTTCTTCAGTAGACTAGCTAGCACCATGCCATGCTCCCCTACCCACATTCCCCACCCCTGGCCCTTGGGCTCACAGGGCACACAACCTTGAGTCCCCTCAGCCATAAGCTCCTCTTCAAGGCATTCCCCAGTGGTGAGCTCCAGAGCCAGGATAGGCAGCGCAGCAGCTCTGGGCTACTTCAGGCTGTGGATGCTCATACATCGGTACTTGGGATGTCTCCAGGTGGCTAGGGATGAGGCCCTGGGCGTACACCAAATCTCCCCCTCTGTGTCCAACTCCTGGGTCTGGTGCCAAGGCTGTGTTCTGGCTTCCTGCATTCTTGCTCCTTTTGCCACTTAATGCCCCAGCTCACTGGGGTCCAGCCTTTCTCCACTTCCTGTCCACCCATCTCTCCTGCTTCCTTTTTCCTTGGCCACCCTCCCTGTGCCATTTAAGCAGCATGGCCTAGTAGATAGAGCACGAGCTTGGGAGTCAGAAGGACCTGGGTTCTAGTTCTGGCTCTGCCACTAGTCTGCTGTGTGACCTTGAACAAGTCACTTCACTTCTCGGTGTCTCCGTTACCTTATCTGTAAAATGGGGATTATGACTGCGCCCCAAGCGTGGCTTAGTGGAAAGAGCATGGGCTTGGGAGTCAGAGGTCGTGGGTTCTAATCCCAGCCCCACCACCTGTCAGCTGTGTGACTTTGGGCAAGTCACTTAACTTCTCTGTGCCTCAGTTACCTCATCTGTAAAATGGGGATGAAGACTGTGAGCCCCACGTGGCGCAACCTGATTACCTTGTATCCCCTCTAGCACTTAGAACAGTGCTTGGCATGTAGTAAACGCTTAACAAATACCATCATTATTATTTATTATTATATGGGACGTGGATGGTGTCCAACCTGATTACTTCGTATCTACTCCAGTGCTTAGAAGAGTGCCTGGCACATAGTGGCCGCTTAACAAATACGATAAAAACAGAAATCCCCCCAACCTCTCCACCATTTAGCACTAAATTTTAAAAAAGATAAACCTTATGGCAGAGTCATTTTTATTTCAGGGAACAGTGGTACGAAAGAAAGAGGATCATGAATCAAATATGGCCACCCACATGTGCAATGTCAGAGAGGAGTAGTGGGGATACAGTAGCCATCTTGAAGCACAGCATGAGCCTAGGAAAGAGGAAATCTTGGTTCTGATCCCAGCTGTGTCACTCACCTTGGGCAAGTAACTTCACTTCTCTGAGTCTCAATTTCGTCATTGGAAAAATGGGGATTAAATGCCTGTTTTCCTTTCCCCTTATACTGTGATCCCTAGTTCTGATCTATATATGTTTTATCTACCCCAACTCTTAGTACAGTGCTTGTTGGCCCATGGAAATTGCTCAACAAATGTCAAAAATATAAAAATGATAATACTACTATTTTCTTGAGTGGGTTGGGGGTTATGTTGCTGCCCCTTCCATTTGCTACTTGGAAACAGGCACCATGTTAGAGGGGGTGGGAAAGTGATCACAATGGAAAAATTTGAAAGCACCAGTTCAGAAGAAATGCCTGTGGGAAGAGGGATCTGGGAGGGGAACACAGTGGCTCATCGGGGAAAATCAGGGGCCCTTCCCGGAGAAACATTCTTAGTTCGGTGGTTCGACCGGGCTTCCACGTTCTTGCAGTGTAGTGTAATGTAGCATAGCATAATGATGTGGTGTGGAATGGGAGTGGGTGGCAAATTTTTCCCTAACTTGGATGGCTAAGTGTATAAAGCCAACCCTCTGTCAAGGAGGTAGACAAAATCTTGGTAAGTAGCATAGTTGAGAATCTCGGGAATCCCAAATCTTGAGATCTGTTTTTTGTGCATTTGAGGTGATGCTGGTTACATTAATTTGGTGTGGCGTAAGGGATTTTCCATAGAGAAGCAGCGTGACTCAGTGGAAAGAGCACGGGCTTTGAAGTCAGAGGTCACGGGTCCAAATCCCGGCTCCGCCAATTGTCAGCTGTGTGACTTTGGGAAAGTCACTTCATTTCTCTAGGCCTCAGTTACCTCATCTGTAAAATGGTGATTAAGACTGTGAGCCCCCCGTGGGACAACCTGATCACCTTATATCTACCCAGCGCTTAGAACAGTGCTTTGCACATAGTAAGCGCTTAACAAATGCCATCATTATTATTACTATTATTATAGTCTTGCTGATTTTTCCATTTGGCTATTTGGGTCTTTTGAGGACAAATGCACTGCTCACAGCCAAGGACAGACATGCTTGATGAAAGGTGGTTTTAAGCACTGAAAAAGGTTCTGCCATGGATTGGCACACTTTGTACTACTACCTGTTTATCATGTGAAATCCTTCAAGATGATATGATAAATTAGCAGTTGATAGTGGCTACTGATCGATCGTTTCATAGTTTAAATCACTAGGTCACCAATCTTTTGACTGGGGAAGAGGGAGGTGGGACTTTCCTCTGGAGCTGACCCCTGCAGTAGGGGCACGGGGGATGGAATCTGTCCAGAGACGTTTGTGGATCTTGGGGGCTGGGAGCGGACTCTAGAGTATATGCCCGGCTATAAGACCTCTTCCCTAGAGCTGACCCTTGCGGCAGGGGCAGGAGGAACAGAATCTGTCCAGTGACGCGAGGGGATTGTGGGGACAGGGGTGGCCTGGGGAGAGTACAACAATCAATCAATCAATCAATTGTATTTATTGAGCGCTTACTGTGTGCAGAGCACTGTACTAAGCACTTGGGAAGTACAAGTTGGCAACATATAGAGACAGTCCCTACCCAACAGTGGGCTCACAGTCTAGAAGGGGGAGACAGAGAACAAAACAAAACATATTAACAAAATAAAATAGAATAGAGTAGATATGTGCAAGTAAAATAAATAAATAGAGTAATAAATATGTATAAACATATGTACATATATACAGGTGCTGTGGGGAAGGGAAGGAGGTAAGGGGGGGGATGGAGATGGGGAGGAGGGGGAGAGGAAAGAGGGGCTTCAGTCTGGGAAGGCCTCCTGGAGGAGGTGAGCTCTCAGTAGGGCCTTGAAGGGAAGAAGAGAGCTAGCTTGGCAGATGTTGGGAGGGAGGGCATTCAACATAACACACACATTCCCTGCCCTCAACGAGGTCCAGTCCAGTCACTCCAGGACCAAGAACCTCCATGAAGAAAGTGATTATAGTGCTGGTGATTTGGACAGCAATACTTGGACTTCCTTGCCCCTGTCAGTCATTCTCAGCCAGGCATGGATGGCAATATGTAAGTAGGGGGGCGGAAGTGGATCTGAAAAAAGAGGAACATACCAACACCTGCCTTACAGATTCGAATTCGTGTGTTTCAATTTGAAAATTCTATTCTACCTTGCCTGACGCAAACTCAATGACCATCATTTTGAAGGATGCTAGTGGGTCTATTGATTTCCTCATGATTTATTGTAGAAAACTATATCTTATTGATGAAACTTTACAAAACGGGTTATTGAGTTAGGTCTATTCTTGCATTTCACTGAGTTCCTCATTAGCTAGTTCATGTGAAAGACTTGACAGACAAGACTTGAAGTTAAATGCATTGATTTGCATATTGATCTTCTCTGAACCCTGTTTTCAGTCCTGAATATCATTGTGTACCAAGAATCTGCCTTGTTTTGATAAGAAAGATCATTCAGGTTGCTGGGTTTATTGTTCAGGCTGTTAAATTACCAAATAAAACAGAAACTGTCAACTGTTTTCTTTTGTTGATTTCAGTGGAAAGGTTCAGATAGAAGTTATGACTATTGAACTTGAGAAATACTTTGAAATTAGAAATACCTTACACTTTTGCACAGACTTTTCCCAGAGGACTGCAGGGCATTACCAGTAGTCCAGCTTTAGGCGGGATGGTCAATCATTCATTCATTCATTCATTCAATCGTATTTATTGAGCAGTTACTCTGTGCAGAGCACTGTACTAAGTGCTTGGGAAGTACAAGTCGGCAACATATAGAGACGGTCCCTACCCAACAACGGGCTCACAGTCTAGAAGGGGGAGACAGACAACAAAACAAAACATGAATATAGAGTTCCATCCAGCCACCCAAAAGTTCTAGGACAGGACTTATTAGGCCCCTGCTTTATGGGGGGGGGGGTGATGATGGGGACCAAACAATCTCAGCAGCAGTGAGTTTCTCTAGTGACTGGAATGAAGTATTGGCCTCAGGACAGGTGGAGCTTTTCTGAAGATAACCGTGGTTAAGAGGGAAGAAGGGAGAGGGCTGCAGGAGCAGCTCTTCCACTCTTTCCCCTCTGCCACTCAGTCAGTCAATCAATCATATTTATTGAATGCTTACTATATGCAGAGCACTGTACTAAGCAGTTGGAAGAATACAATATAAGAATAAAGAGACATATTCCCTGTCCACAGTGAGCTTACAGTCTAGAGAGCGAGCTCACTCCCCACTACAGAGAAGCAGCGTGGCTCAGTGGAAAGAGCACGGGCTTTGGGGTCAGAGCTCATGGGTTCAAATCCTGGCTCCGCCAATTGTCAGCTGTGTGATTTTGGACAAGTCACTTAACTTCTCTAGGTCTCAGTTACCTCATCTGTAAAATGGGGATTAAGACTGTGAGCCCTCCATGGGACAACCTGATCACCTTGTAACCTTCCCAGCGCTTAGAACAGGGTTTTGCACATAGTAAGTGCTTAATAAATGCTATCATTATTGTTGGTCTCCTCTTCCACCTGAGTTCTGGTGGCAAGGGCAGGGATGGCGAGTGATCGTTCAGGACTGCTTGGTGACTGGCTCCCTCTCTCCCCTGCTTCTCCTTTCTCTTCCTCTCTGCTTTTATCGTCTTCTCTCTGTCCTCTCTTCCACTCTTTTCTCTTCTTCTCTTCCCAGCCCTCGGTTTTTCCACTTCTTTCTGCCCTCCATCTCTTTTTCTTCCCCTTCAACTCCCCTGTTTCCTTTCAATGCCACCCCTTGAGGCTCCAGTCCCACCTCCCCTTGGGAGATCAGGGATCTGGTTACATTGCCTGAAAGTTTCACGTCAACAGGCATTCTTAATCAGACAGCACACATGCTGGAAAAAGACCAAAACAAAAAAGGCATTTTACCAATGATTACACTACAAATTTGCAATATATCCGAGCAGGGTAATGAATGATCATAGCTCAAAACTGTAGATACTGCAACCATCCTGTCTGTGCACTTGTTTGAGATTTATTTCTGTTCATGAAATCTTGATTTAGTTGCTCATCACTTACAATTTCTTAGCTACCTAGAGTAACAACCAATGCATGAGAAGGTGTGTTAACTGGGGCGAAAGAGATGGTGTTTTTGCATGTTTTTTTGGCTAAAATCCCAGAATGCAAGCCGTTAGCAACAGCACGAAATTTTAATTATAAGTATGATTCATTTTGATTGCCATATGGCTCATGTTATACATTCAAATTTTATAGCATGATAGAGTGAATATTTTAAGACTGCTTAATATCTGGTTAGAAGAGATATTATTCTGGATAATCTTTTCCAATTTTAGTGGGTATAGACTGGCTGGGCCTATCCAGGTGAAATTAAATTAATGGAGTTTGAAATGATTTCCAGTCAGTGCAGGTAAAGTGAAAATTTTCCTGAATAATTTCTTTTGTTACCCTAAATGGTCCAGATTGACGATTTGCTGGATCAAATTTACTAGCACCTCATGGGCAGGGAACATGTTTACCAACTCTGTTATATTGAACTCTCCCAGCCATGTAGTACAGTGCTCTGCACACAGGAAACACTCAATAAATGCCATTGATTGATTCCTTGTATCTCATCATTCTCCTTCACTTTCCTTGTGTAGATGGATGCTATGACTATAGTTTGAATGTATAATAGGATAATGCATAAAAGTCTGGATACTTGGCTTAAAACTCAGGATAAAGAGAAGAGAATCTCATAAGCCTTTCTTGTTTCTTTTTTTTTCAATGTCATCTCTAGACTGTAAACTCACTGTGGGCAAGGCACATGTCTACCCACTCTGTTGTATTTTCCCAAGCCAGTAGTTCAGTACTCTTCACACAGTAAGTGCTCAATAAATATTGTTGATTGATTCGGTATCAACTTTGGTCAAGCACAGAAAGTAGAGAGTGAGAAACGTGCCAGTGGTCAGATTGTAGCAAGATGGGTCCTTATCTTTTAAACCTTAAAGTCTATGTTCAGTAAAATGAATAGTTTACCACGAGTTTGAGAATTTCATTTCTAATCATAACCATTGACCTTTAAACGTAAGCAGTCAATGCATTCTGGGCTTATTAAAGTATCAAGGAGCCATAAGAATTCTTAGCTCTTACTGGAATTGTGAATGATATCTCATCACCCATACTATATTCCATACCAGAGGGTCCTCAAAGGGTCTTCAAAGGAGACTTTCTTTACTTTCTAACCCACTACAGTTATCACTATCAATAAGAATTCCATAAGTACCATTGTTTGAATGGTTGATTGATATTGTTTACGTTTTGGTTGAGGCTGGCCATTTCTCAGCTATGACCATTCTCTGAAGACTTTAAATTGCCTGTGTCACTGGAGAATTCCCTTGCCTCCAGACAATTCAGTGGAATATATTTTCCATGGATTTCAACAAGTGCAGCTCAAGAACCCAATTCTCCAGGGAATTTAAAGCCAGCATTGATGACCAAAGTGGAAAGGAGATGACTTCAAATCAATCTGTTGTGCTTATAAAAATTTCCATAACCAGAGCTCTCTCTTTTTCTCTGCTCTCATAAAACAATTAAGAGTCAATTTTTGTCACCGGTTATTAAGAACCGGGTTTGGAGATCCACCTTTTATCCCTGGGATGAGCCAGGGTTAAACAGACCAGTCACCCCTAGCTATTTACTATACAAGCTTCTTTATTCGGCTGACCGCTTTCACAATATCAGAGATGCAGGAACCAACAAAAAATGATACACTGGCTCGTTAAGACTGCTTGTAGTCATCTCATTTTTCAGGAAGACACTCATTACAACATGGCCCGGTGGTTGGTCTCACCTAGGTATGTAGTATGCTAGCATTCAGAGTTAAAGTCATGGCAGTCAGGCCCAAAACCACCAGGCTTACCCAGTCATGATAGTATAAGCAGTCCCAAGCCACTGGGTTCACTTAGGTCCAACCGCGCTAATCGTGGAAGCAAATGAAACACAGAACACCGGAGCTTTAAAAGACACACTTATAGGTCAGTTGTGCATACTCCAGCCCAAAGAGGGACACCTAGCTCAATTCTAGGTCAACGGCAGGAGATACTCTCATTCCTAGTGGGTTCCACATGGTGTTTCCCATACCGGCCATCATGGAGCAGGTGTATCACACTGTGGGTGGGGATGAGTATCAGTACTCTTGTCCTGCCACAAAAAGCTGTCTCCTAGATGCCAGTTTTTATAGGCTATCTGGTCCATATAGGCTCTCCACTCAGGTGGAGCACTGTGGGGAGTGCTCTTGGATAATCAGGGCAGGCGTGGTCAAATATCACCTTTCTGAGGATTCACTCCCTCATTATCAGAAATACCAGCCGAAGGTTACATCCTTGCTCTGCTGATAGTACCTGTGGCGACACATCACTTTCCATTTTCTCGGGACCTTGCTGTCAGCGATACACTACACCCCTCCTTCTGGGGCCCTCCAGTTACTATCAGCAATACCAATCAAAGGTTGCTCCATGGATCTGCTGAATGCACCACTGGTTGTGATGTGCTCACCATGGGCTAACCATGACTTGGCTAGCAAAAATGGAGTTGTTTCGATCAGGCCTGGACTGTCACAGTGGTACATAAGCTTCTGTGTAGGAAAATTCCCACTGTGGAACATATGTGGTATTTCAGATTTTAAAAAACACTTGTGACTCTAGAGCCACATCAGCAGAGCCTTGCTTATGTACCCTACATTTAGCCAAGGCAGAGCACAAGCCTTTCAGTCAGTGATAATAGAGTGCCATTCACTCCTACAGTGTTTCCCATCAATCAATGGCATTTATTGAGTACTTTGTGCAGGACACTATACTGAACACTGTACTGAGAGTACATGACAGTTGGTAGACACGATCACAGCTCTCTTACTACCACAAGCATAACCCACCCTTGAGAGGAGGGTAGAGGAAAACAATCTTGCTCTGTCTGAACTCTTGCCCCTTATATACCTACCCACTGTGCCTCTTTCAGATAGATATTTTTAAGGAGATGTTGGAAAGAGAGCAGAGAAGCAGCCTGGCCTAGTGGAAAGAGTACGGGCCTGACAGTCAGAGGATCTGCGTTCTAATGCTCCACCACAGTTCCACCACTTCCATGTTCTCCTTCCTACTTAGTGCAATGCTTAACAGATACCCCAGTTATTATTATTATTGCCTGCTTTATGACCTTGGGCAAGTCACTTAACTGCTCTACAACTCAGTTCCCTCATCTGTAAAATGGGGATTCAATACCTCTTCTCCCTCCTATTTTGACTGTGAGCCCCTTGTGTCCAACCTAATTATCCTGTATCTTAGTACAGTGCTTGGTACAGAGTAAATGCTTAACAGATACCACAACAAGGTAGGACAAGATAAGATCAGAGCTCCCTGCCCCTAGCAGCTGCCCAAGATATCTTGTTCTATTTCTAGTGCACCCAATAAGGATGCAGCTTATGTCCTTGGAGTCCTTGGAGAAGCAGCATGACTTACTAGAAAGGGCCGGGCCTTGAGAGTCAGAGGTTGTGGGTCCTAATCCTGGCTCCACCACTTGTCAGCTGTGTGACTTTGGGTCAGTCACTAACTTCTCTGGGCCTCAGTTACCTCATCTGTAAAATGGGGATTAAGACTGTGAGCCCCACTTGGGACAACCTGATGATCATATATCTACCCCAGCGCTTAGAACAGTGCTTGGCACATAGTAAGCGCTTAACAAATACTATTATTATTATCATTATTGCATGTGGGAAGGACAGATTCCACTTTCTCTAGTTTTCTCCATTGAGTCTTTGTGTTTGTGGACAACCTTCATGGACTTCAGATAGCCCATTCTCTCCATACTTAGGGAGCGTTATCAGGCATCAATTGTAAGGTGTTAAGCTGATTGAGCTGCCCCTTTCCATTCTCTCTATCCTGGGTACTTGCATGAATAGGAGATTTGAATTTACAGCACTATTAATCTGTTACCCTTCACCAGCCATGAATTCAATTTGATATATTGAATTGTTATTCCAAAGGGAATATGATAAGCAGAAATATAAGACTATGGAGAGCCAAGTTATTAAAGTTGAAGTTTAGCGTGCATATGCTGTCTATAAAAAAGGGGAATGAACACTTTGAAAGGTTTTTGAATTACTAAATGTTATGTGACATCATACATTGCCTGAGGATGTTAAAATAAGGGAGCATTTTCATGGTCTAGGTCAATCATGAAGCTGCTGTAGGCCAAGATATAGTGCATAAGGGAACTTGCGAAGTAACTCTACTCTGACTTGTAGATGTATAAGTCTTGGCAGGCCAAACCACTAAAGGCATTTTGCATTTTTACATTCCAGAGAAGTCCGTTTTCTTAATTTATTTTGGGTGTACATAAAATCTTAGACCTGAAATGGAAGTGGATCAATGAAATATTCACTTCTGGAAAAGTCCTTCTGTTCTGAAGGAGCCAAGGAATGTCTTAAGTCTCTGCTGCTTTAGTTCCCATATGCTTTGAGGTCTGATACTTTCATGTCTAATGCACCACACCTATAGCCCCAAACGGACCACATTCTGAGTTGCTTTTTCTCATGTTTTATTCATTAGAAAGCTGTCAATGGAAATTAGTCTTTGATGGTTAACAAGCATTTTCATATGGCTTTTGGTAGAAACAGCAGTCTAAGGTTGAAGAAAAGAGCACTTCATTTCCCTTGCCTATCTCCCTCCAAGGTTCATGGTTAAAGATAACTGGTATTGGAAACATCAGTAAGGAAAGCATCTACACATGCCTAGAACACCAGCACTGAGCTGACCTCCTGCTTCACCCCATCTCAACCACTCGTGGACTTGGACACATATCCTGTGTCAGCATTGTACCATCTCTATCGTCATCAATTCTGAAATTCCACCCTCTGATCAGAACCTTCTAACCTGCTTTCTCTCCTAAGGACTTCCTCCCTGCAAAAATGGCCCCAACATCTGATCCCTTGGATCCCCCCCAACTCACCCCATTTGGAAGCTGTACCCAACTTCCCTTTTCCTGATGCACAAACTGCTACCATTTATCATATCCCACCTTGATTACTGCATCATTCTCCTCACTGATCTCCCTGTCTCCAGTCTCTCCCCTCTCTAGTCCATACTTTGACGACTGGATCATATCCCTAAAACATCATTCTGCACATGTTCCCCTCTCTGCAAAGGCCTTCATAGTTGCTCATTCTTCATCATGCAGAAACTCCTGACTATTGGCTTTAAGGCAGTCAGTCATCTCCTCCCGACTTATGCTTGCTCTTCTCCCACCACGCTCTGGCTTGCATGCTTCATTCCTCCTAAACCAACCTACTCATTGTGCCTTATTCTCGTCGCTCTTGCTGCCAACCTCTTGCTCACATTCTCCCCTCTGCCTGGAACTCCCTCCCCCTCCACATCCATCACATTGCTGCTCTCTCCATCTTCAAAACCCTTTTGAAATCATATTCCCTCCAGGAGGTTATCCCTGATTAATCTCTCATCTCCCCACCTGATAGTCCCCGATTCCCAGTAGCACTTATGCTCATATCTGATATATATATATATGTATATATATATATATATATATATATATATATATATATATACAGCGTGGCTTAGTGGAAAGAGCACAGGTTTGGGAGTCAGAGGTCATGGATTCTAATCTGGGCTCCATCACTTGTCAGCTGTGTGACTTTGGGCAAGTCACTTAACTTCTTTGTGCCCTCAGTTACCTCATCTGTAAAATGGGGATTAAGACTGTGAGCCCCACGTGGCACAACCTGATAACTTTGTATCCCCAGCAATTAGAACAGTGCTTGGCACATAGTAAGTGTTCAACAAATACCAAAATTATTATAAGGTATTTATCCATAGTATGCTCTAATGCCTCTCTCTCTTTGCTGTTATATTTTAAGGCCCTTGAGGGCAGAGAGCATGTCTACCAATTTTATAATACTCTTGAAAATGCCTAGGACAGTGCTCTGCACACAGTAGGCACTCAATAAATAGGATTGATTGTTAAATCTCTCTTCCTCTCTGAAGTTCCCAAGGGAAATATGAGCTCGTTGTGGGCAGGGAACGTGGCTGCCTACTCCCAAGTGCTGCACCCAAGCGCTTAGTACAGTGCTCTGAACATAGTAAGCACTCACTAAATACAATTGATCAATTACTTGGTTGAATGTGTGCCAAGTTCTCTGTGCATATTCAGAGAAAGTGGTGGATTCACCATGGGATTGGACATCCTGGTAAATCCAGCCTGTGCATTAAAGGCCTGAATAAATTTTTCAGTTGAGCTGTGAGTCAGCCTTCCATATTCATCAACATTTCTAGTGCAATAAGCCCAGAATGACTTCACTTACCTAAATATGATTTTTATAATCAGACAGTGGAAAATTCCAATCAGTCATCTCTACTATTCAATAGTTTTGGAATTTGTTTCGATTGCTTTTTAGCCTTAATGTTATTGCTCTGATTAGTTTCCTTCCTTTCATAAACACATGCATGCATGCATACTATTCACAGCCTTTTTTTTTCTACAAGAAAAGAGCAGGAAATGCCGGCTTCAGGTCTGAGCTTGTTAGTCTTGTTTCCAGAGAGAGGGGAGTCTGACCAGCTGTTTGTTGGTATAGGGTAAAGAATCTCTTTAAAACTCCCCAAATCTCCTTTACTAATTAAATCAATTGATCAATTGTACTTATCATTCATTCATTCATTCAATCAATCATATTTATTGAGTGCTTATTGTGTACAGAGCACTGTACTAAGCACTTGGGAGAGTACAGTATAACAATATAACAGAGTTGGTGGACACATTCCCTGCCCACCACAGGCTCACAGTCTAGAGGGGACGACAGATGTTAATATGAATAGAGAAATTACAGATATTCCAGATACAGATACTAACCTTTTTCTTGTTTAGGTGTCTACTCTAGCTTTGTTAATAACTTTATCTTTACCCTGGGCTCTCCTCCCTGGATTCAGAGACCTCAGAAAAATGATAAACACCACCATCAGATCAGGGATCTGGAAACTACTAAGCAGATTTGGCTGACCTAAGAAGTTCTCCAGGGTCTTAGGGCTGCCCATGATGGTATGACTGATTGAATCAGAGTTGAAAGTGTCCCATTCATTCATTTATTCATTCATTCATTCATTCATTCATGTTTATTGAGCGCTTATATGTGCAGAGCACTGTACTAAGTGCTTGGAAAGTACAATACTGCCCTATCAATCAATCAACAAATCAGTTATATTTATTGAGCACTTACTATGTCCTATTCAACCTATTCTATGCCATGCCTGAGCATGCGATAAGGGACTTGAAAGTTGGGGTCAGAGTGCAGTTCAGAACCACAGGGAAAGTCTTGGAACCAACAATCAATCAGTGGTATTTATTGAGCACTTACTGTGTGCAGAGCACTGTACTAAGCACTTGGGAGAGTACAGTGCAGCATAGTTGGTAGACATGTTACAGAATATAAGCATTTGATTATTCAAATATCATTGAGACAGTTATCCAAACTTTGCTGTAAGCTGATGAATGGGGTTTGGAGGTACATACACCACAAGATGTCAAACAATCAATCATATTTATTGAGCACTTACTGTGTACAGAGCACTTTACTAAGCACTTGGGAGAGTACTATGTAATAGAGTTGGTAGACATGTTCCTTGCCCACAGTAAAGACATGCAGATGATTATGCTTCACAGAGTCAAGATCTATTGACTAACAGCAAACCTCAAAATTAGAAGCATGATACCAACTGACCCTTGGGCATTCCTAGCGACAAACAATGATATTCATTGGCTAGAAGGAGTTTAATGGTGTCGTTGAGTTCTGCACCCTAGGCAGCACCCTATCCCATGATACATGGATGAACAAGGAAATAGAACAGTGACTCAAGAAAGCTAGCGTGTCCTTTGAGAATAATGATAATAATAGTAATTGTGGAATTTGTATGTGCCAAACACTCTACTAAGCGATAGCCTAAGATCCAAAATAATCAGATTGTACACAGTCCCTGTCTTTCATGGGGCTTCCAGACTAGATAGGAGTAAGAGCAGGTATTATTAAATCTCCATTATACAGATGAGGAAACAGAGGCCCAGTGAAGTGACTTGCCCAAAGTCACACAGCAAGCAAGTGATAGAGCCAGGATTAGAATCAGGTCCTCTGACTCCCAGGCCCTTGCTCTGTCCAGTAGGCCATGCGGCTGTGGTGGAAAATAATTCATCCAGATTTGTAAGAAGCAAAAGGTTAACGAAGCTAGAGTAATGATGTCCAGCATTTTTATTTGAATGTTTAGAGCTGGATTGCCATTGAGTACTTCATTTCATTCAGGATCACCTATGAACCACACCCACCATCAAATAATCAAATCAGACCATCAACCTTGAAGTCCTGAAAGACAGTTATTTCACCAGCACAGAGGCAATGTTCATCATAATTCTTCATGGGATATTTGAGGAATATGGATGACAGCAGGATATCTATGCAGTGGGGTGAACTGAAGTGGGGTGCACACTAGCAGGGAGAACAGAAGAAATACTTTCTAAAACTCAATTTTAGGGTGTGCCTGCAGGAAAAATGTATCCTGGTAATATATATTATGACTACCCATTGAGGAATAGGCTGTGCTAGAATTGTTTAAGGCTTTTAATTGCCCATTTTGGTTCTACTGAAACAGCTGAATTTACTATCTTGGAACTAGCCAATCAGAATTCAAGACACCAATCCATTTGTTATATTCTCATCCTTAGTCCACTTTTTATGAATGACCAGTTTCCTTGCTATGTTTTAATACCTGGAACAAATTTATCCTGTCTTGTTTAAAAGGTAATGTATTTCATCATTTCTAATAAGGAAATAAAGTCTTCATTTCAACTTGTCCCTTTCAAGTAGATTTAAAAGGATACATCGGGCACTGGTCGATTTGGGTAGGGCAATTACACACTAAAATAATTACAACCAATCTGTTTTATGGGACTTGTATAGGCTACCTCTATCTGGTTCAAATTTCTAGAGTGAGAGAGCTGATGGAGCAGTGGATGTATTCTGGACTGTGTTTTTTCACTTTTATTCAGCTATCTTCTCCTGAATACTACTGTAAAAATAAGTAGTTTGGAAGTGAATTATTACCAATGTCCAATAATCTAGATCTGTTTTAAAAAAACTTATTAGTGCTCTGTTTTAGCTTCTTTCTTGCTTTCTAGTGCATCCAGTATTAGAGACCCATAGGAGCTTTGGGCAAAGCCCCCATTTGCTAGTGAATGAGTCCCTCTGACTCTAGAGACAACACATGCAAATACAGTTGGATGTATTGTCTCTATAGACCGTAAGCTCCTCATGGGTAGGGAATGTGTCTACCAACTGTTATATTGTATTCTCCAAAGTGCTCAGTACAGTGCTCTGCACAGAGTGGGCTCTCAATAAATACCACTGATTGGTTGATTGACTGCAACCCTCTTAATTGGTTCCAGGAAAATAGAGTATTACCTAGAAGAGCTCTAGATAAAGTATAGTTTCCTATAGGATATGATGGAAAGTACATTGATGTGTTTCTAAGATCAAAACAGTTGACCCAAACAACACACCTACGTGAAAAACAGCAGTGTTGGTACAGCAGGAAGCTGTGTAAGCTTACTGTGAGCCGAGAATGTGTCTGTTATATTGTACCCTCCCAAGTGCATAGTACAGTGCTCTGCACACAGTAAGGGCTCAATTAAAACAATTGACTGGCTGACAGAAATCACAGGGAGCAACACCAAAGTTTCTGTACTGTTATTCTGAGGAGCATATGACTCCATTCGCAGACCTGGAATTTGGCAAATATGGAACAAATACAGCTGCCCTGAGAAGTCCATTTGTCTGCCGTGTGGCCTTGGGAAAATCACTTCACTTCTCTGTGCCTCAGTTACCTCATCTGTAAAATGGGGTTTAAAACTGTGAGTTCCATGTGGGACAGGGACTGTGTCCAACCTGATTTGCTTGTTCCCACCCCAGTGCTTAGTACAGTTCCTGGCACACAGTAAGCACTTAACAAATACCACATTATCATTATTATTATTATTATTATTATTATTATATTTATTATCATATTATTATTCACCAAGATTTTAGGATACCTGACAGTGGTATGAACATGCCTGCAGGGGCTTTAGTGAGAATTTCTGACCCTTTGGAGCATCTGTAAATGGCCGACTGACGTGGGCAGCGAAGCCTGCTGGTCAGTTTTTCACTGTGGAAACTTGGGCGGTCGATGCGTTTTGAATGTAGAATGTTTGCTTGCGTAGCACAGTATGCTACACCTCTGCCGGCCTGCTTGTGTGTCGCAGCTATTCCCCCAGGAGGAACATGACCTGGCAGGGGTGGTAATTGACGCCTTCTTGTAGGTTCTCTGTCCCAGTGCCTGTCTGTTTGTTTGGCGATGGCATTCATCGTAGCTGGTTATTTTCAGTGCATTTATTCATGTAATCGCCTAGCTGTGGGTTCCTTAGTTCAGTTGTAGTTTTTTTTTCTTACTCTTTCATCTATGGTTTACTTGCCGGTTTATGTATGGTTTTCTCCCCCATTAGACTGTAATAATAATGATGGCATTTGTTAAGTGCTTACTATGTGCGAAGCACTGTTCTAAGCACTGGGGGGGATACAAGGTGATCAGGTTGCCCCACGTGGGGCTCAGGGTCTTAATCCCCATTTTTCAGATGAAGTAACTGAGGCACAGAGAAGTTAAGAGACTTGCCCAAAGTCACACAGCTGACAAGTGGTGGAGCCGGGGTTAGAACCCATGATCTCTGACTCCCAAGCCTGGGCTTTTTCCACTGAGTCACCCTGCTCTCATTTACTTACTGTAAACACTTGGAGGGTCGTGGATATCTTTTACTTCTATTGCATATTCCCTAAGTGTTCCTAATTACCATGCTCTGCACTCAAAAGGTCTCAATAAATACTCCTGTTAATAATGATGGTTTCGGTATATATGCATTTTGTACCCTCATGCTATTTATCTTCTCATTTCCATTCTGGTGTTTTCTGTTTTGTATGTATTTTCTTTGTTTTGAAATTTATGCCATTGCTGCTATTTGCCTGTATACTCATAATTTGCCATTTGCTTATTCCATACATTTTGAATGATTTTCCATGCTATTGTGGTTTCTAATGTATTTTCAATTTTTGCAATATATTTCTAGCATTTGCATGCTTTTGAATGAATCTAATTTAGCAGCATGACCTCAGAGAAAGACCACAGGCATGGGAGTCAGAGAACCTGGGCTGTAATCCTGACTCTTCCATATAATAATAATAGTAACAATAATAATAATAATATGCATAGTAATGATTTACACTTGGATCTATGACCTTTGAGCATTTGGTATTTGCTCCACCTTTTTGCTCCACTCTTTTTCCTTTCCTCCTCCTCCCCTCCCCATCACCCCCCTCCCTCCCTCTGCCCTATCCCCTTCCCCTCCCCACAGCACTTGTGTATATATTTATTACTCTATTTATAGTATTAATGATGTGTATATGGCTATAATTCTGTTTATTCTGATGGTATTGACACCTGTCTACTTGTTTTGTTTTGTTGTCTATCTCCCCCTTCTAGACTGTGAGCCCATTGTTGGGTAGGGACTGTCTCTATATGTTGCCAATTTGTACTTCCCAAATGCTTAGTACAGTGCTCTACACACAGTAAGCGCTCAATAAATACGATTGAACGAACGAACCTTCAGCGACACAGCACTTATGTACCTGTCTATAAATATGTAGTATCAATCATTTATTTACTTATATTAATGCCTGTCTCCCATTCTAGACTGGAAGCTTGTGGTACTCTCCCAGGCATTTAGGACAGTGCTGTGCACTCAGTGTGCTGGTACGTGCTTAATAAATATGACTGATTAATTATGCTACTTGTTAAGTGCTTACTATGTGCCAAGCACTGCACTAAGTGCTGGGGTAGACACAAGGAAATCAGGTTGGACACAGTCCCTGTCCCACATGGAGCAGCTCACAGTCTACATAGGAGGGAGTAGGAGTTAATCCCCATTTTAAAGATGAGGAAACAGAGGTACAGAGAAGTTGAGTGACATGATCATAGTCACAAAGCAGATGTGGCAAAGGCAGAATTAGAACCCAGGACCCTCTGACTCAAATGCATGCCACTTGCCGGCTTGGTGACCTTGGGCAAATTACCTCAACTCTCTGTGCCTCAGTGTCTTCATTTGCAAAATGTGGATTAAATATCTGTTCTCTCTCCTGCTTAGACTGTGAGACTCATGTAGGACAATGGACTGTTGTCCAACCTGATTATCTTGTATCTACCTCAGTGCTTACTATGGTGTTTTGCTCAGAATAAATGATTTACCAAACCACAATCATTATTATTTGGAGAGCCATTGGTCCAGACACACCACCCTCAATGGGTCAGATGGGAATTACTGAATTTGCCCCAGAAAGCAGCTGAGACAGTAGTCCCAGCGACTCCTTCCACTTTCTCTCCACTCAAGCTACGTAAAGAAATTGTGTTTTCTCAGGTCCAGCCTTTGTATATATTATGAAACGTTTAATTATTATGTGGCCATTATTTTAATTAATTTCATGATGTTTTTCTATCATTTCTGATTTACTTAGCTGAGTGAGAGTGCTGCAGGAATTTTAGAAGTAGCAAGCTTGTATGGAATTAGCAGGACAGGAAAGGGCAGACAAACTGAGCCACGCTAATAGGTGGGGGCCAGGGGACCATACACCTTTTCAGTCAGCTCTGAAACAGCCATCACAGGCACAATTTTTGCCCTCTTCCTTCCGGGGGCTCATTAGTGCAAAGTAGCTGTTGGGTGAGCCAACAGAAGCATCAGTCTCTGTGAGAAGCAGATAATTAAGGTAGAATTACTGCCAGAATGTACAAACCAGAAAAACATTTTTTTTTTTAATACATAGCAGCTCCGTTTTGGAGACCATCAACAAACACCCAGTTGATTTGAAGGTCAGCTCAACAGCTTTTACCTTAACGGATATTTGAACAGCACTATGTAAATGATGCGGTACTTGTTGGATATTTATTTTTTGGCAGTTGGCCTAGTCTTGTTTTCTGATATGGTAACAAGATACAATACGTTTTAATGATGTTTGGAGGCTCTTTTAAGCCTTAGAAAGTGAATAAGCTAGAAAAACCTCCAGTGGTTTTTTAGAGCTGCTTTTCAGAAGGATGAAGAGACCTCTCCATTCTGGGAGACCTGGGAAAGTTTCCTACATCCAAACAAATCTGAGCAGGTTGAACCAGGCCAGGATGCTTTCGCCATATGCATTTTAATGATTTGTGTGTGTGTGTGTGTGTGTGTGTGTGTGTGTACACATAAAAATGGGGAGACTGGATATTGGCTACCAATCAATCTGTGCATCAGGCAGAAACTCCTCACCCTCGGCTTCAAGGCTCTCCATCACCTCGCCCCCTCCTACCTCACCTCCCTTCTCTCCTTCTACAGCCCACCCCGCACCCTCCGCTCCTCTGCCGCTAATCTCCTCACCGTGCCTCGTTCTCGCCTGTCCCGCCATCAACCCCCGGCCCACGTCATCCCCTGGGCCTGGAATGCCCTCCCTCTGGCCATCCGCCAAGCTAGCTCTCTTCCTCCCTTCAAGGCCCTACTGAGAGCTCACGTCCTCCAGGAGGCCTTCCCAGACTGAGCCCCTTCCTTCCTCTCCCCCTCGTCCCCCTCTCCATCCCCCCATCTTACCTCCTTCCCTTCCCCACAGCACCTGTATATATGTATATATGTTTGTACATATTTATTACTCTATTTATTTATCTTGTACATATCTATTCTATTTTATTTTGTTAGTATGTTTGGTTTTGTTCTCTGTCTCCCCCTTCTAGACTGTGGGCCCGCTGTTGGGTAGGGACTGTCTCTATGTGTTGCCGACTTGTACTTCCCAAGCGCTTAGTACAGTGTTCTGCACACAGTAAGCACCCAATAAATATGATTGATTGATTGATTGATTGATTGATTGATATTGATCCTCATCAACAGCAGCATTAATTGAGCACTTGGGAAGAAGAAGGAGAAGGAGAAGATTGACCTCAAGCAGCTTAAAATATAATGACTTTTACATCTTCTAGACCATGTCTCTATCTATTAAGAATAGGACCAAATTTTGTATTTTTTCTGGGTTTTCATTTTTCATACAGAAGAGTACCAGGCTAAGATCAATGGTTGAATTTTGAAATCAGTTATTTGCAAATTTGCAAGTTTTCAATATTTTATGAAGTTTTTTTTAAAATGACATTTGTTAAGTACTTACTATGTGCCAGGCACTATATTAAGCGCTGGGGTAGATACAGTCAGTTTGGACGCAGTCCATGTCTCACATGGGGCTCACAGTCTTAATCCCTATTTTACAGAGGAGATAACTGAGGCACAGAGAAGTTATATGATCTACCCAAGGTCACAGAGCACACAAGTGGTGGAGCTGGGATTAGAACCCATGTCCTTCTGACTCCCAGGCCTATGCTCTAGCCATTTGAACACAGTGCTACCCAGGTTGTTTTGGGTGCTGGTAGGTAATGTTCCTATCCAATATTCCCCACTTCAAAATGACTGCAGTTATACCTGGGTCCTTTCAGTGGCCTGAGAAACCTGTAGGTAAATGGTTCAGAGATTAACCTTGCTATGATCTGGGACAAGGGGTTGAGACAGACAGTATAGCATGTGCTGAATAGGATGGAAGCCTAACTATGAATCGAGCGCTTACTATGTGCAAAGGACTGTACTAAATGCTTGGGGGAGTTCACTGTAACAGAGTTGGTAGATACATTCCCTGCCCACAACGAGTGAATTAGGAAAACAATTTTCACCACTTTCCCTACACACATTTCTGAACCTGTCCCATACTGGGGAGCTCTAGCTGACGTAGTCAAAGATGGGAATGCAGAATGGGAGGTAGTACTAGCAAAGCTTTTTCCTGGTAAAGAAGGCTTTGGAACTCACAAGTAGACTCAGGTCATTTGAGAATGGAGGTGTGGGGAGCAGGTCCACCTCAAACAGAAACTCTTTACCATTGGCTTTAAAGAACTCACCTTGCCCACTCCTATCTTACTTCACTGATTTCCAACAACAACCCAGTACACTCACCTTGCTCCTCTAATGCCAACCTACTCACAGTACCTCAGTCTCGTCTATCTTGCCCCGACCCCTCCTCCACATCCTGCCTCTGGCGTTGAACATCCTCCCTCTTCATATCCAACAGATGTTCACTCGCCCTACCTAGAAAACCTTATGAAAATCACACCTCCTCCAAGAGACCTTCAATCATTCATTCAGTTGTATTTATTGAGTGCTTACTTTGTGCAGAGCACTGTACTAAGCGCTTGGAAAGTACAATTCAACAACAGAGACAATCCCTGCCCTCAGTGGGCTCACAGTCTAGAAGGGGGGTAGGGAGACAGGCATCGAAGCAAGTAAACAGGCATTAATAGCATCAATATAAATAGAATTATAGATATATACATATCATTAATATAAATAAATAGAATTATAAATATGTATATATATACACAAGTGCTGTGGGGTGGGGAGGAGGTGTAGAGCAAAGGGAGCGAGTAGGGGTGATGGGGAGAGGATGGAGAGCAGAGGAAAAGGGGGGCTTAGTCTGGGAAGGCCTCCTGGAGGAGGTGAGTCTTCAGTAGGGCTTTGAAGGGGGGAAGTGTGATTGGGGGATTTGAGGAGGGTGGGCATTCCAGGTCAGAGGTAGGATGTGGGCCAGGAGTCAGCGGTGGGACAGGTGAGAACGAGGCACAGTGAGAAGGTTAGCACCAGAGGAGCGGAGTGTGCAGGCCGGGATGTAGAAGGAGAGAAGGGAGGTGAGGTAAGAAGGGGCAAGGTGATGGAGAGCTTTGAAGTCAATAGTAAGGAGCTTTTGCTTGATAAGCAACTACTGGAGATTTTTGAGGAGGGGGGTGACATGCCCTGAACATTTCTGTAGAAAGATAATCCAGGCAGCAGAGTGAATTATAGACTGAAGTGGGGAGAGACAGGAGGTTGGGAGATCAGAAAGGATGCTGATGCAGTAATCCAGTAGGGATAGAATGAGTGATTGTACTAATGTGGTAGCGGTTTGGATGGAGAGGAAAGGGCGGATCTTGGCGATGTGAAGGTGAATCCAGCAGGTTTTGGTAATGGATTGGATATGTGGGGTGAATGAGAGAGCGGGGTCAAGGATTCCACCAAAGTTGTGGGCTTACAAGATGGGAAGGATGGTAGTGCCATCCACAGTGACAGGAAAGTCAGGGAGAGGACAGGGCTTGGGAGGGAATATAAGGAGCTCAGTCTTGGACATGTTGAGTTTTAGGTGGGGGGAGGACATCCTTCACCAACTAAGCCCTCATTTCCCCTACTTCCTATCCTTCTCTGTCATACTTGCACTTGAATTGATACCCTTTCTTTGCCTCATCCTAACCCCACAGCACTTATGTACATATCTGTAATTCACTTACATTACTGTCTGTCTCCTCCTCTATACTGTCAGGTCTTTATGGGCAGGCAGCAAGTATACCACCAACTCTGGAATAGAGTACTCTCCCAAGCACCTTTTAAATTTACGTAGCCTGGCCTCTTGACTTCCCCTATTAAAGCCCTCATATCCCCAGCTCACTTTCCCTTCTTCATCATCTATGCACTTGGATCTGTGACCTTTGGACATTTGATATTCGTCCTTCCCCCGACCCCACAACACTTATGTACATATCTTTTATATTATAAATTATTTATTTATATTAATGTCTGTCTCCCGTTCTAGACTGTAAGCTCATTTTGGGTAGGGAAAGTGTCTACTAACTCTATTAAATTGTTATATTATGCTCTTCTAAATGCTTATTACAGTGCTCTGCACATAGTAAGTGCTCAATAAATACAATTGATTGATTGATCCCTAAATGTATTGCTGACAATAGTTTAGGGCTGAAATTCAGAAGCTACCAAATAGTCATTCCTTCGTTAATCAGAATGTTAAAAGGAAAGACGAATGAACAGCACAGCCACCTGCAACTGTTTAGCCATATGACACTCCCTTGCCGTTATTTATGGTACAGTGATCTGGAGCATGAGGGAGTCTTTTCTGATTTTCTCTGGAGCCAGTTTGCTGGAATTGGGTGATATGTACACATTGTAATCTCCCATATTTGTGTCCAGCCTCTGAACAGCAGGAGGGAAAAAAAAATCAATGATCTTTTTTGATGGCTTAAGTCAAGGTGCAGTGTTCTCCCTGCACATAGGGAAGCAGCTTTTCGGCAGCTACCTAGTCATAACTTTAAAATCCTAGAACACCCTCTTGCTTTATCTTAGAAGTTAGTCTCCTGAATTTTGTGTATTAGCCAAGGCCTCTAGATGTGCTGACTTAGATAGTGGTTGGTAATTCATATCTTGCCAACTGAAGCTATTTATTCTAGCAGACTGTAAGGAGTAAAATACATGTGGAATATGAAAGTAGAGTAGTTATAAGAAGGAAAAATGGAATTTCTCTTATCATAAGGAATGGGTTCCTTTACTCCGCTGTTTTGGATCCAGTGAGACCATTTGAAGATTTGTGAAGCCAATTTTCAGAATAGAGGATACTTGCTTTTCCTATTTCCCCACTGTCATTCTGATTAGCAGCATTACTGATTGACTGCAGTAGACCGAACCTATCCTATGTGTTTCGGGTACACGTAGAAATATAAGATTAGATCCCTTCCCTCAAGAAACTTGCAATCTGAAGGGGAAGAGAAACCAGCATAAACTAATAGTTAAAAGTGTACAATAATATTTGCATATACAAACCGATGCATTAATCAATGGCAAACAAATGAATTTATAGAAGTGCTGAGGTGGTCGAGGGGATGGCATGATTGGGAAAGTGGAGGGATTAATTTGGGAGCACTCTGTGGAGGAGATGCCTTTTTAGAAGGGCTTTGAAAGACGGGATGGATGTGGTTTGTCAACACTGAGTGGCGGGGTAGTTCAGGGGATGTCATTATGATTTTGATATTTATTGAGTAGTAAGTGGCGGGGTAGAAACAGGATAATCAGATACAGTCCCTGTCCCACATGAGGCTCACAATCTAGGAAGCAGGGAGTGTAGCTGTCTCCTTTTACAGATGAAGAAACTGAAGTCCAGAGCATTTAAGTGACTTGCCCATAGTCACACAGCAGGCCAAGGCAGAGCTGGGGTTAGAATCTGGTTCTATCGTCTCTAAGTCCTGTGTTCTTCCACTAAGTCACGCTGCCTCAATACATGTTATGTATAATTGAAGTAAAGGTTTCTATAACCTCACAATAAAAATAAAAGTAGTGTAAACATTTCTTTCAATAAAAAAATCCCTTAAAGGCCTAGAAAATGAGGATGGGGAAACTCCTTCTAGGAAATAATTATTGACCCAGAATGGATCTTTATGACCATGACTAATTGATTCCTGCCAACTCTCTCAGTTGACATCAGCATTCAGAATGGTGAGCCGTAGTTGTGCTTACAGATCCCTATAGTCATGCTATTGGTCACGCTACAGTCATGTGGTCATGTCAGTAATGGCTCCCTATTTCGATCTTAAATTATGGCTCAGATCAGTGGCACCATCTGTTAAATTACATTCATGAAGGCATGGGCCAGTAAGGCAAATTTATTCCTTCAAGCATTCAGAGGAATTTTACTATCATTCTTTGGTTTGCTGAAAGCAGTATCAAATTACCTGCAAAGCAATACTCTTAGAACTGTAGCTATGGGTCAGTGCTAATGGTCTAAAAATCCCCACATTAGAAACTAGATGAAGACAATGCTGTTTTCAAGTTGTCGTTTATTTCATCCATCTGTCAGTGTGCAGTGAGGAGAAAAAGGAGCGTGACAATACACCAGTGTGGGTAGACCCGCTCCCTGCCCTCAACGGGCTTACAGTCAAAAGCATTCATATCATAAATAGGTCAAAATTGTGCAAAAGTGGCAAGATATACTCTTCTATCTTTAACCTGCGAAAGGAAACTATTTTAGCTGCCACTGACTGAGGTGTTTGGAATAAACTGCTGAAGAAATGGGAACAGGCAAGACAGTATATTACCCAGAATATGTATTTGATTTCCATTTAGTTTTTACTAATCTGGAGTCTGAAGGGAAAAATACTTGCCATTTAAGTCACTCTCAAATAATTAAAATTGTTGTTTTAAGAACTCAATAAATAATTCACATTTGTTGGATCCTCACCCCCCAATTGAGGTAGGAAAAAATTTCCAAAATTCTATAATTTAAACACTCATTAAATGCCTTTTCTAGTTATTAATTAGGACTTTTACAATTTTGGGGGTTATGTCAAAGCAGGGTCAATATTTGCCTTGGGTTGTGATTTTTGTCTTTTTCTTTTGCTTATCCAGTACATCTAAGCCTATAAGAATAATTTCCAAATGCCCTACAGTTTCTGTAAGACATGCAGATGTATTTAATACATGGCTCAGTGGAAAGAGCACAGGCTTGGGAGTCAGCGGTCATGGGCTCTGATCCCAGCTCCGCCATTTGTCAGCAGTGTGACTTTGGGAAAGTCACTTAACTTCTCTGTGCCTCACTTACCTCATCTGTAAAACGGGGATTAAGATTGTGAGCCCCACATGGGACAACCTGATCACCTTGTATCCTCCCCAGCGCTTAGAACAGTGCTTTGCACATAGTAAGTGCTTAACAAATGCCATTATTATTATTATTATTATTATTAATCACTGAAGAGAGTTGTTCCTCTCTTTCTCCTTCTCACTCTCTCACCTTTCCTATTTTTCTCCAGTGGAGCCCTTGTTTTCTCTGTGTTCCTTTGGAGTTTTGGTGAGTTGCTGCTAGGGAAAGGAGCAGAGTGACAATCTCCTGGTCCCCATCCCCGCATCTTGGTTCAACTATATCCAGCATGGACAAATTCTAAACGTGGAGTCAGGTCCATTGAGCATAGGAACAAACCCTGCAGATGAGAAGCAGTGTGTCCTAGTGGAAAGAACACAGGTTTATGAGTCAGAGGACCTGCATTCTAATCCCAGACCTGCCACTTGCCTGCTGTGTGATCATGGGCAAGTCACTTAACTTCTCTGTGCTTCAGTTGCCTCATCTGTAAAATGGGGAATAAGACTGAGAGCCTTATGTAAGACGGGGACTGTGTTCAACCCAGTTATTTTGTATCTATCCCAGGGATTAGTACAGTGACTGGCATACAGTAAGTGCTTAACAAGTAGCATAAGAACACCACCCTTTTCATGCACATGGAGTGTAGTTGACAAGACTGGGGTCCCTAATAGAAGTGTCGGTATAGCATACCATCTTTGAGTAACAAACTTATACTTATATAAGTACTTATATAACTTATATATATATATATATATATATATATATAAATAACTTGTAGGATTCATATTCAAATTAGAAAAATAGTGTATCAATGTTTAACACATAATAGTTAGACACATCCATGGATTTTTCTGTCTAGTGTCAGTACTTTTTATTCAAATTTACTGTCCTTTTTGGTTTATAATAATTTCTTTTAGGTTTAGCTTTTAACATAATGACCAATAGTGCAATTTCCATTTTATTTTTAATTCATTTTTATTTAAATGCAAAAGCTAATTACCTTCTAGAAAAGGTAGCTTTGGAAGTGATTTGTCTTCTAAGTGCTTTTCTTGCGTGAAAGGTTTCAGGTCATTTCACATTTCCTGTTCTCCACCAACCACTCCATTGGAATTTCTCAAGGGAGAGCAATAGCTGCCTGGCTCAAATTTCTCTGGTTTAAAAAGCATCCCTTCTTTTTGCTAATATAATGTCAGCAGAGGACTTCGATCACTGTTAAGGATCAGCATCATATATTACAAGATTAATCTTTTGAATAATTATCAAATGTTATAAACCTCTTGGAGCTGGAAGTTCAAAATACTATTTTGAAGGACATCACCATGGCCTACCTACATCTAGCAAGATGCAGAGTTGAGGAAACCCAGGCAAACCCCCCATTTTCACACAAAGTACTCATTTAACCTTGCTGAGTAGTCATTACACTGGTAATTTAGGAAAAAAATTTCCCCCTGATATGTAGGTTCGACCTTCCCTTGAGTGGCTTAAAAAGAAGATATCTGTAATGTTTAATTTTTAATGGATGAATCTGTACTGATATAAAGGAGTATTGGGGTCTTTAATGGACTACTGGTGAATCATTTTTATATTGCTTTCTTCACAATGGTTTCGAATTGTGTTTTACAAATCATAGCTCATAAAGAAATGGATTGATACACTAGCCATTAAGCTAATGAAAGAGTATGTTTGTATTCAGTTTCCTTGCTGAATTGCATGCCGATTTGTTTCCTGAAAGCAGAACAATTATTCAGGTGTTACTAGGCTGAGAAAAGAACGCTATCAGCCTAAGACTGACTTCTTAATATATTGGATTTTTCCATTCATTGATTATTTTCCATTCATTGATTATTAGAAGAATGCGTCAGGCATATAACGATATTTAATTTCATAAAGAGGGCAAATTGTAAATTTTCAAAGGTGTTACATATATTTGTGTGTCTTTATATTGGTTTGCCCTGCTCTCCATATATGTATTGATTTGAATACGTATTTTTTATCTAAATTGATGCCTCTGATGGTGAGGTAGAACAATGTCTAAGTGATGTTTCATCAGATGACCAGCAGGGGAAGTGGAGCATCAACTTGGCAACTGGAATATTGAACCATTGTAACACCAAGAACCAGGGGCGAAGCACAGGGGTACAGATGTTTATTAGAATTTTCGTTTTGTCATTGTGATGTTTGAGTGTTGATGTTGAGTGTGGACTCCTAGTTTTATCCCTGGGGTCATTCATTCATTCATTCAATCGTATTTATTGAGCACTTACTGTGTGCAGAGCACTTTACAAAGTGCTTGGGAAGTACAAGAAGCAGCGTGAGAAGCCGCGTGGCTCAGTAGAAGGAGCATGGGCTTTGGAGTCAGAGGTTAGGGGTTCAAATTCCGGCTCCGCCAATTGTCAGCTGTGTGACTTTGGGCAAGTCATTTAACTTCTCTGTGCCTCAGTTACCTCATCTGTAAAATGGGGGTTAAGACTGTGAGCCCCCTGTGGGACAACCTGATCACCTTATTACCTCCCTAGCGCTTAGAACAGTGCTTTGCACATAGTAAGCACTTTATAAATGCCATTATTATTATTATTACAAGTTGGCAACATATAGAGATGGTCCCTACCCAACAACAGGCTCACAGTCTAGAAGGGGAAGACAGACAACAAAACAAAACATGTAGACAGGTGTCAAAATCATCAGAACAAATAGAATTAAAGCTATATGCACATCATTAACAAAATAAATAGAATAGTAAATATGTACAAGTAAAATAAATAGAGTAATAAATCTGTACAAATATACAAGTGCTGTGGGGAGGGAAAGGAGGTAGATTAGGGGGGATGAGGAGGAGGAGCAATGTGCAGAGCAATTTAACAGCCATGGCAGATACTTTTTTAGGAGGCTCCATGCTAGCACATCCTGAGATTGCCCCAGTAGTTTGCTGCCACCATCTTGTGGCTCTGCGGTGTAACTCCCTAGGGGTCTAGGAAGCATTAGGGGTTCAGCTAACTGGTTCTGCATGCCCAGCTGCTGAGATTAGGACAGAGTGCCAACTGCCCACTTCCTCCCTTTTTTGTGTGTGTGGTATTTGTTAAGCGCTTACTATTTGCCAGGCACTGTACTAAGAACTTTGGGTAGATAAAAGGTAATCAGGTTCGACACAGTCCATGTGCCACTTGGGGCTCACAGTCTTAATTCCCATTTTACAGATGAGGTAACTGAGGCACAGAGAAGTTAGATGAGTTGCCCAAGGTCCCCCAAGCGCTTAGTACAGTGCTCTGCACACAGTAAGTGCTCAATAAATGCGATTGAATGAATGAATGAATGAATGGTAGAGCAGGGATCCTAACCCAGATCCCTCTGACTCCTAGGCCCGTGCTGAATCCACTAGGTCAGGCTACTTCTCAGCATCTCTTTGAATTAGCAGTTTCCACATACATAGATTACTCAGGCACTACCTTTGGTGTTGCTGACTTGTACTTCCCAAGCGCTTAGTACAGTGCTCTGCACACAGTAAGCACTCAATAAATATGATTGATTGAATGAATGAATGAATAACCAGTATTTACTTAGTTTAAAGGTTTCAGTAGCAACAATAGTTGTGCAGTAGAATCTTAAAGTAGATCGATCCAGGAGTAAATGTCTATCCCCGATAGTAAACTTGTTCTTAATTTAAATCTAGGGGTTCTCATCAATCAATCAATCAATCAATCGTATTCATTGAGCACTTACTGTGTGCAGAGCACTGTACTAAGCGCTTGGGAAGTACAAGTTGGCAACATATAGAGACAGTCCCTACCCAACAGTGGGTTCACAGTCTAGAAGGGGGAGACAGAGAACAAAACAAAACATATTAACAAAATAAAATAAATAGAATAGATATGTACAAGTAAAATAAATAAATAAATAAATAGAGTAATAAATATGTACAAACATATATACATATATACAGGTGCTGTGGGGAAGGGAAGGAGGTAAGACGGGGATGGAGAGGGGAACGAGGGGGAGAGGAAGGAGGGAGCTCAGTCTGGGAAGACCTCCTGGAGGAGGTGAGCTCTCAGTAGGGCCTTGAAGGGAGGAAGAGAGCTAGCTTGGCGGATGTGCGGAGGGAGGTCATTCCAGGCCAGGGGGATGACGTGGGCCAGAGGTCGACGGTGGGACAGGCAAGAACGAGGTACGGTGAGGAGATTAGCAGCAGAGGAGTGGAGGGTGCGGGCTGGGCTGTAGAAGGAGAGAAGGGAGGTGAGGTAGGAGGGGGCGAGGTGATGGAGAGCCTTGAAGCCGAGGGTGAGGAGTTTCTGCCTGATGCGCAGATTGATTGGTAGCCACTGGAGATTTTTGAGGAGGGGAGTAACAAGCCCAGAGCGTTTCTGGACAAAGACAATCCAGGCAGCGGCGTGAAGTATGGATTGAAGTGGGGAGAGACACGAGGATGGGAGATCAGAGAGAAGGCTGATGCAGTAGTCGAGACGGGATAGGATGAGAGCTTGAATGAGCAGGGTAGCAGTTTGGATGGAGAGGAAAGGGCGGATCTTGGCAATGTTGCAGAGCTGTGACCAGCAGGTTTTGGTGATGGCTTGGATGTGAGGGGTGAATGAGAGAGCGGAGTCGAGGATGACACCAAGGTTGCGGGCTTGTGAGATGGGAACGATGGTAGTGCCGTCAACAGTGATGGGAAAGTCAGGGAGAGGGCAGGGTTTGGGAGGGAAGACAAGGAGTTCAGTCTTGGACATGTTGCGTTTTAGGTGGCAGGCAGACATCCAGAAGGAGATGTCCTGAAGGCAGGAGGAGATGCGAGCCTGGAGGGAGGGGGAGAGAGCAGGGGCAGAGATGTAGATTTGGGTGTCATCAGCGTAGAGATGATAGTTGAAGCCGTGGGAGCGAATGAGGTCACCAAGGGAGTGAGTGTAGATCGAGAACAGAAGGGGACCGAGAACTGAACCTTGGGGAACCCCCACAGTAAGGGGATGGGAGGGGGAGGAGGAGCCTGCAAAAGAGACTGAGAATGAACGACCGGAGAGGTAAGAGGAGAACCAGGAGAGGACGGAGTCTGTGAAGCCAAGCTTGGGTAGCGTGTTGAGGAGAAGGGGGTGGTCCACAGTGTTGAAGGCAGCTGAGAGGTCAAGGAGGATTAGGATATAGTATGAGCCGTTGGATTTGGCAAGCAGGAGGTCATTGGTGACCTTAGAGAAGGCAGTTTCCATGGAATGTAGGGGACGGAAGCCAGACTGGAGGGGGTCGAGGAGAGAGTTGGTGTTGAGGAATTAGAGGCAGCGTGTGTAGACAACTCGTTCAAGGAGTTTGGAAAGGAATGGTAGGAGGGAGATGGGGCGATAACTAGAAGGTGAGGTGGGGTCAAGAGAGGGTTTTTTTAGGATGGGAGAGACATGGGCATGTTATCTCCTTGGAATCCTTATCTCCTTATTCTCATCTCCTTGGAATGCTGCTGTACTAGTCTTGGTAGCTTTTCTGTGGACTCGCCATCCACAGGAGTTTCTCTGGTTCATTCACTGCTGAAACTCAGTCCTTCTTCTGGTGTGTACAAGTTAAACAATCAGTCAATCACTCAATGGTATTTATTGAGCACTGTGTGCAGAACACTGTACTAACCACTTGGGAGAGTACTCAAGACTGTAAACTCCTTGAGGCAGGGAATGTGTCGGCTTCTAGTAATATCGTACTCTCCCAAGTGCTTAGTACAGTGCTCTGCACCCAGTAAGTGCTCAATAAATACTACTGAATGAGTGAATTAGAGAATCAGTGTGGCTTAGTGGAAATGGCACGGGCTTGGGAGTTAGAGGATGTGGGTTCTAATCCCAGCTCTGCCACTTGTCTGCTGTGTGACTTTGGGCAAGTCACAACTTCTCTGTGCCTCAGTTACCTCATCTGTAAAATGGGGATTAAGACTGTGAGCCCCACGTGGGACAACCTGATTACCTGGTAACTACCCCAGCACTTAGAACAGTGCTTGGCACATAGTAAGCGCTTAACAAATACCATTACATATATATATATATACATATATATATATATGTATATATAGTATGAATGATTGTAAGCTCCTTTTGGGCAAGGAACATGTCTACATGTTATACTGTACCCTCCCAAATGCTTGGTACAGTGCTCTGCATGCAGTAAGTTCTCAATCAATAACACCAATTGATTACAATTACAAAAGAGTAGGTACAGATGACCCTTACCCTCGAGGAATTTATAGGCTAGAATCAGGGATAGACATTAAAATAAATTACTGATGGATGTGTATGTAACTGTTTTGGGGCTTGGAGTTGGGTTCATTCATTCATTCAGTCATATTTATTGAGTGCTTACTATGTGCAAAGCACTGTGTTAAGTGCTTGGGAGAGTACAACAACAGACACATGCCCTGCCCACAATGAGCTCACAGTCTGGAGGGGGAGACAGACATTAATATGCATAAATGAATAAATAAATGAATAAATAAATACATTACAGATATATGCATATGTGTATGGGGCATAGAGAGTTTCAAAGTGCTTAAATGGAATAGAACCAAGTCCATAGGCTACACGGAAGAGAGGTCTTAGATAGGGAAATGAGGTCTTAGTCAGTGAAGGCATCCTGGGTGTAGATGTGATTTTAAGAGGTTTTTTAAGATGGGGAGGGTTTTCTGTTGGATATGAAGCATTCCAAGCTGGAAGGAGGATATGGGCAAGGGATCAGCAGTGAAAAAGACAAGTTACAAGCTTTTCTCCTCATCCCGGAAGGCTTACCTCCTGGAAGACTTCTTCTTGTAGCACTAAGACTTTTGCCCCTTCTCTTTGCCCCGTCCCACCCACCCACCTCCTTCCCTGATTCCTCCTCTGTAATTAGCTTGGCTCTAGCTGAAGTCAATAGGTGAATGAAGGATCCTGATGAACAAGCAACTTCTTGAACTGAAACTTTCCAGAAATGTAGAGCAAATTCCACCTACCTTCTGTGAAGGGCTAGCCTTCTGGACCAACTCAGTCATGAATCCTGACCAGGAACAGGAGATGACTTTCTTTCAGGTAATTGTGGCTTCTCAGCCATGACCTGTTACAGGTTAGATCTTCTGTACCCTGGTGGGAAAGGCTGAAAAGGCTGATGTGCCACCCGCAAACCATTCCATACCATCTGCATGTAAATATATACCTTTGCTATTTGCAGTTCTTGTCAGGGTTTTCAAAAACATGCTTTTTGGTCCTCCCAATCTCTCTGAAGCATCTGCTCAAGGAGGGCAGCTCCTTCCTTGATAGCTAAACTCAGGGCTGGTCTGCCTGTTACTGTTTTCACAGTCCTCTGTTATAGTATCTTTGAGACTATGCTTCACTGTGTTTTAAAAATGTTGATTCTGCCTTCCCTACTTATGTGGGCCCCATTTCAGCTCATTCCATACATGAGTCGCCTAGGTATCTTGCCCGAAAAAGCTCTCTCATGTTTTGCTCACTAAGGCCGTGTTGTAGCAATCTAGTGGATTTGCCTTAGTTGTTGCACTGTCTGGTGAAGCACATACCCCACAATGTAAGTATATTGGCAAACATGTAATAGGTTTCACCTTTAGTAGCATCAGCTTCAAAAATACTTAGCATCTGCTACAGTATGGAGACTTCTTAGACATGATGTACTGTAATTCACTTAGGAAGGTAGTAACAGCTGAAGACTGATATATAAAATAGTAGCAGCATGGCACAGTGGAAAGAGCATGGGCTTGGGAGTCAGAAGCCATGGGTTCAAATCCTAGCTCTGCCAATTGTCAGCTGTGTGACTTTAGGCAAGTCACTTAACTTTTCTGTGCTTCAGTTACTTCTTCTGTAAAATGGGGATTAAGATTGTGAGCCCCACGAGGGACAACCTGATCACCTTGTATCCCCCCAGCGCTTAGAACAGTGCTTTGCACATACCTTAACAAATACCACAGCGCTTAACATTATTATTATTAATGATAATACTTGTTAAGCACTTACTGTGTGCCATGCACAGTACTTAGTGCTGGGGTAGATACAAGATGATCAGGTTGGATACAATCCCTATCTCCTTACAGTCTATGAAGGAGGGAATAGGATTCAAAGATGAGAAAACTGAGGCACACAGAAGATGTGATTTACCCAAGGTCACACAACAAAGTGGCAGAAATGGGATTAGAACACAGTTCTTTTGACTCCCAGGCATGTGCTCTTTCCACAAAGCCATGCTGCTTTCCAATAATCACTTTAGAATAGTGGTGAATATTCACTATAGAAAGCCAGTGACATTGCTGTATTCACACAGGGTCACAGTTGGCCTACCCTCTTCAATGCTGTGCTTCACTGAAATGACTTCCATTGTTTTTGGCTGGTCTGAATCTATTTCTGTGAGATAAATATGTCGCAGTTATCTTTTTGAGCTTGCTTTAGTTCATACTGATGCTTGATGATAAGGTGGAAATCTTGCCATTTTTCCATTTTTCTTCAGGTCTGGGTATGATTGGCTAATATCTCTAATCATTTGGTTACCACACTTTCCATCAGGTACTGAATACCCGCATGTAAGAGTGTACATTGATAAAATATTTTTTTAAGGCTGGGATGCAATGGCTAAAAAAAGGGGAAGTAAGCATTTATTTAGCTTCAAACATGATATTTCATGGGACTTCATGTATTTATCAAGAATAACCAATTTTGGAAAGAATAGAAAAGTAGTAAAATGTGGGGATAATCTCATTTGTCTTTGCTCATTCATTTAGTGTAACGCTTCCTTCAGAAAGCCTTTGAGATCCACGATTTCTCTTGACCTACTCCAATGATTGAATAGTTTTGTACAAATCAAATTCAGGTGCATTCAGTGGGAAGTCTTTTTCTCTTTAAATGCATTCCACTTTCTACTCATCTATTTACATCCATAATGGCATATTCAGTTTCATAAGCTGATGTCAATGACATGTTAATTTTGATGTTTTTATCTTTTTTGAGTCATTTAATTAATCCTTCCTAATTTAATTAAACATGTACTATCATAAAACTGATTATATATGATCACTGAATTACTTGTGTTTTTGCATTTTGCTGGAAAAAAAGTGGGCTTAGGAAAAGAGCCATTAATAGCAATGAAAATATACCCCCCAAAAATTAAATCATTTTTTCAGGTATCATTTTAATTAGTTTCCAGAGTATATGCCGTACAAAGTGCTTAACCCCCCCCCACCCCCCCGAAAAAAACCAAAAAAAACGAAAAAGCCTAACCATTGCAGGAACTACAGTGATAGTTCCGGGAATGGTTTCAAGGCAAATACGTTTTTGACTTTGTATGTTGATATTTGGTCCCTATGGGGAAGAATTTGCCATTGTGACACAGCAATATTCACCAGCAAACCAGACCTGAGTTTGCTGGACAATCTACTGGGCATGTCAGTGGAACGCCAGGCTGCTCAATCCTTGCTCAGGAGCCTCAGCCGGATTTGGGATGTCCAAGGCTTTCCCATGTGTAATCACAGGACTACAGGCTCTGAATGGAGTGGCTGGTTGGGTCTGAGCCAATCTTCTAGAACCGACCTTCTAGACTGTAAACTTGCCCTCTAGACTGTAAACTTGTTGAGGGCAGGGAACCTGTCAACCAACTCTGTTATATTGTCTTCTTCCAAATGCTTAATATGGTGCTCTGCACACAGTAAGTGCTCAACAAACATGATCAATTGATTGATTGACCCTGGGACATTTGATTCCGATCTGAGCTCCGGGAAGAGCAAAAGACACGATGCTGTTACCAGCCTTCACTAGGGATTCAGATTCATTTGGTGATCGAACCTGGGACTCTGTTTTAGACCTAGATTATGGGGGAGGTTACAGAAATGACTCGGTCTCTCAGGGACCTTCTAGATCAGGGGAACTGGAACAGACCTTCCAGGCAGTTCCAGGCCAAACGAATTTGGAATCAGTGACATTAGGGGATCATTGTGGCTCTGGGGGTAGGAGAGGGGTTTTTAATTTTTTAAATGAAAAGAAAACAAGCATAAGCCTCTTTGTTTTGTCTTCTCCGTCTTCCTCGTGGGGAGACAGACCTCGGGCAGCATGAACCTTCCTGAGCTCTCGGCTCCCTGGGGGGAAAGCCCAGTCTAGCTCCTTCTTCCCCCACATTTCTGAGTGTGGCAGTGGTGATGGGGTGGTGGCAGCACTCCCTGCTACCATTGGGATCAGCCTGGGAAAATGAGCCAGGACAGTGGAGGAAAATGCATTTTCCTCATTTCATTCATTCAGTCAGTCATATTTTTTGAGTGCTTACTGTGTGCAGAGCACTGTACTAAGTGCTTGGGAAGTACAAATCATCAACATATAGAGACGGTCCCTACCCAACAACGGGTTCACAGTCTAAAAGGGGGAGACAGACAACAAAACAAGATGTGATGATGCTGTGGTTTCCAGTCTCTGCCTCAAATTTTCTGTAATCCAGAGAATAGTACTTTCAATTTCTCTGTGCTTTTGCAACTTTACAGTATTTTAGTATAGTAAAAATAGTAATGAGTGGCAAGAGGTTGAAAGAATTCTGCTAGGAGTGTACCTAATGCTGACATAAGAATTCATATCAAGAGAGTTTAAACATGGCAGTATCTTTGAACCATTTACCCCCAACTCATTAATTCCTATTGAATGACAACTTCCACTATTAAGGCATTTTCCCACAACATTTTGTAGAGAAGCAGCATAGCACAGTGGATAGAGCACAGGCTTGGGAGTCAGAAGATCATGGGTTCTAATCCTGGCTCTGCCACTTGTCTGCTTTGTGACCTTGGACAAGTCACTTCATTTCTCTGTGCCTCAGTTATCTCATCTGTAAAATGGGGATTGAGACTCTGAGCCCCATGTGGAACAGGGACAGTGTCTGACCTGATTTGCTTGTATCCACCCCAGCATTTTGTACAATGCCTGGCATGTAGTAATCACTTAACCAATATCACAGTTACTACTATTAAGAACAAAACCCCTTTGTTATAGGAAAACTCCCTGTATCTGGTGATTTGGGGGAGTCGAGATAACCAATCCAGCAAATGAATGTTCTAAACTATTTTTATTCTCAATAGTAGTTTGACCTTTGTTTATAACTATGGATTTGTACTTCAATCAATTGTATTTATTGAGCACTTAATGTGCACTATACTAAGCACTTGGGAGAGTAAAGTATAACAGAGTTGGTGTTCCCTGCCCAAAAATATAATTCTAGGTTGGAAGTGTTATTTTATGACCAATGGCTATTTATTCCTTTCTCTGTTTCCTTTTTCACCAAACAAAATCATTATTAAGGTGCTAAACTCAATCATACTAATATCTTTTCCTGAAAATCACTGATTTAAAGCATGAGTATAAGTACATCAGTGACCAGATGTAATTGCTCTCCCTGAAATGTGAGTTTCTAAAAGGATATTTGACTTGGATATATGTACTGAGTGACTTAATTCATGTGGAAAAATTGAATGTGAAGGAGGTGTAGGGGAGATAGTGATACAAATCAAAGATAAGTTGGATTTATCTTAAATGATAAGAAATAGACAAATTACTCATTAGGCATTTCTGCTGAATTTGAACTAAATTCAGTCAAATCCGTGATAATTAAATACATTGATAAACCTAGTCTCTTCTTCCACCTTCAGTGACTATGAATAATGTTGTCAATACTATGGATTAACTGTAAAATAAATCAGGATTGATTACTGTGATGTGACGCTCTAATGACAATTACTGTTACAGGCCTCCTTGGAAGCATCAATGTAGTTAAGGCATTGATGGCATCTTCATGATCTTTCCTTAAATTTGAGAAGTTCATAATTTAATTGCTCAAGCCATTTTGGCTCTAGCATTTCAGAGGTAAGAGATTAGCCAAAATATTTTTCCTGGAAAACAAAGGAAATTCAGTTTCAACATCCTCATTGCAATAATTCAAAGATTTTAATTAGGATGAATAAATAAAAAGTCAGAAGTAAGCTCATGCACCTAAGTGTCCCAACCTATAGAGTTTTATAAAACATTACTCACTGAACTGGGATTTTATTGCAGAGTGTCACAAATGAAGGTAGAAAATGCTCCCTTGCTTGAAAATTTCCTGACATGTCAGTTTAAGCCCGGATTGTGAAATAAATTATGACAATGTTGAAATTCATAATTGCAAGCAACCATATTCAAACCTGAACTTGGACCCATGATTTGGAAGGCTGTCTGTCTATATTGAGCCAATATAAAGTAAGATTTTCCATTCACAATTTTAGTTTCATGAAAATCTTTTTAAAAAACAACTTTTTGGCTTTGTGCAAATGGATCTACTCCTAACCAAATTTAGACTCTTAAGGGTTGTGATCATTAGCTGAACACTTACTACTGATGAAAATTTAAGTAGCTTAAATCTTTTCTACAAATTACCAGGTCATTTAAAAATAAATTGGGCTCATTTTAATCCAATTCCTAATGTACAACTATCTTGGGAGTTATTTTCAGCTCCGTTTGTTGCAGTTTGCAATTATCAAGTCTTTTTTAAAGAAAAGAAAAATAAAAAGATGATATTTAATGTGAATTATGTATGATCTTTTAGAGCATCCCATATTTAAACTAAATAATGGGAGATATGAAAGATAAATTGAAGAATCAAGGAGATTTAGAGAAGCATGGCAAAATGAAAAGAAAAGGTAAAAATTATACTCAGAATGCTAACCTTGTATATCACTTGGATCCTGGAAGTATAAGGAATCCCAAAATAGGAAGCCCTTTTCAAAATGCTGATTCAGTCATCATCAACAGTTGCAATCCATGCTACAGAGCTATCGTCTGGAATATTTCTGATTTGAAAAAGGAACATAATTCTTTTCTTCATTTATTTAATGAACTACTCTGAGGTCATTGATTAAATAAGGGAGAGCTGGTTTGTCTCACAGTACCAAATTACAAATTCAGAATTGATTTCTTACTATCTTAAGTACTGTATAATACACTGAAGTGGGAATTATAGTAAAATTGTTTCATCAGCTAAAATTAAAGCACCTATTTCCAATAGGGATATTGGTAGGATAACTCAGTCACCATGCCCCCTGCTACCTTACTTCCCTGATTTCCTACTAAGACCGGGCCCCCACACTTCGCTCCTCTAATGCCAACTGTACCTCGATCTTGTCTATCTTGCCTCTGGCCTCTTGCCCAGATATTGCTTCTGGCCTGGAGTGCCCTCCCTTTCCTTATCTGAAAGACAATCCCTCTCCCCAACTTTAAAGCCTCATTTGAAAGCATGTCTCCTCCAAGGGCCTTCCCCAATTAAGCCCTCACTGACTCTTCTCCCACTCCCTTCTGCATCACCCTGGCACTTGTATTCACCACTCCCTCAGCCCAATGGCACTTTTGTACATATCTGTAATTCATTTACATTAATATCTGTAATATACTCAGATGTCTCTCATTTGGTTGAGTAAGAGGTTTTTGAGTTGGGCATGATCCATTTTTTTTGTCTCATCTGCAGTTGGTTCGTGGGGATCCTGATAAAGTGACCAGGTGGAAGGGTTTCCACATGGAATGGAAATGGAGCCTTGAGGCCTGGGGCTTCAAACAGGAGAACACAAGGGAGAAGGGGGAAGAAAAGGAAGGGAAAAGGAAAAGGTAAGAATGAAAAGGAGATAGAAGAGAAAATGGGAGACATAGGGCCGGGGTATTTAGCTACTACTAATATTAATAATCATGGTATTTGTTAAGTGCTTACAATGTGCTGAGCACTTTTACATACAGGATATTCAGATCAGGCACATCATCCCTGTTCCACATGGGGCTCACAATCCAGGAGTGAGAACAGGTATTGAATCCCCATTTTATAGATGAAGAAACCGAGGCCCAGAGAAGTTAAGTAGCTTGCACAGGGTTGCACAGCAGGCAAGTGGCAGAACCAGGCTTAGAGTTCAGCTCTCCTGACTCCCAGTTCTGTGCTGTTTCCACTAGACTACTGACCTCTTTCTCCTCCTCTGCTACTGGGGTTTTAAACTTTTCCCAGGGTGAGGCCGCTGTTGCCGACTGTAGCTACCCACTGCTGTCAATTCTTACCACTCCCAGATGTCACTATTTAAATAATAATAATAATACTGATATTTGTTAAGTGCTTACTATGTGCAAAGCACTGTTCTAAGCTCTGGGGAGGATACAAGGTGATCAGGTTGCCCCAGATGGGACTCACAGTCTTAATCCCCATTTTACAGATGAGGTAACTGAAGCAGAGAGAAGTTAAGTGACTTCTCCAAAGTCACAAAGCTGACAAGTGGCGGAGCCGGGATTAGAACCCATGACCTTTGACTCCCAAGCCCGGCTGTCTATCCAGTAAGCCCCGCTTCTTCTCATGTAATTGGCCCTTCATTTATGAAAATGTTGCTACTGCCAGTAATATCCTATTTGTGCCTGTGGATGTGGCTAAGAACTAACTGTGCCCAATACACTCCACTGCCTGCATTGTGTGTGGATAACAATGGATTTGTCTTCAAAGTGTGTTTGTGGATTGCCAGACCTGTCTCTGTTAGAGACTGCTATGACATTTATTTTGCTCTTCATGCCTGAGTACATCCCCTTTCAGTTCCCCCTGAGCAACCCCCTGGGAGTCTTGTAGTATTATCGAGGCACTCTCTCTCCTCCTCTAGGGCACCTTCGGCTCTAACCTGACCAATTATACCAGCCTCAGGTGTGTAAGGGTCTTGGTGAACTTCTCAGAGCAGCTAACCCTAACCCTAAAACTAATTTAGCTGCTCTGATGGCATCCAGTGCTTTAGTCAGGACTATGAATGGAGTATAGGGGTCTTGGCGTATACACCAAACTTCTGGATCTCTTGGGCTGCTGTGCTGCATAGTGATCTGAAACTCCTTTGGTATACAACTGGTCCATGGTTAACAGTATTCTTCAACAGCCTAACCAGAAAGATTCAGTTTAGAATCTTGCTAGCAATGGAGCACAGTGAGATTACCCAGTAATTTCCACATTCACTGTGCTTTCCTTTCTTCTTGAAGATGATGAATGTGGTGACCTATTTGAGATCTTGTGGCAAGTAAACACTCAATAAATATGACTGAATGCATGAATGAATGAATTCCTCAGTAATCCATATATTGGAGAAATGCTCGCACAGACACCTGAGGAGTTGGTTTGCTCCTGTGCTGTGGATTTCTGTAGGAATGCTCTCAAATTCAGGTGCTTTACCACATTTGGTGACTTTTTTTTTGAATGGTGCTTGTTAAGTACTTACTGTGTGTCAGTCAGTTGTATTTATTGAGTGCTTCCTGTGTGCAGAGCACTGTACTAAGTGCTTGAGAGAGTATAATATAACAATATAACTGACACATTCCCTGTCCGCAATGAGCTCACACTGTTCTAAGCTCTGAGGTAGATACTAGATAATCAGGTTGGTCACAGTCTCGATCCCACAGGCTCACAGTCTAAGTAGACTTTGACTCTATAATTCATTCATTCATTCAATCATATTTATTGAGTACTTACTGTGTGCACAGCATGAGCCCATTGTCTCTGTTGCTGAATTGTACTTTCCAAGCGCTTAGTACAGTGCTCTGCACACAGTAAGCGCTCAATAAATATGACTGAATGAATGAAAGTACAATACAGCAATGAAGAGAGACAATCCCTGACCACAATGAGTTCACAGTCCAGAAAGGGGGAGACAGACATCAGTACAAGTAAACAGGCATCAGGACATCAATACAAGTAAACAGGCATCAATATGAGTAAATAAAATTACAAATATATGCATAAGTGCGGAGATGGGGGAAGAGCAAAGGGAGCAAATCAGGGTGACATGAAAGGGAATGGGAGCAGAGGAAAAGTGGGGCTTAGTCTTGGAAGGCCTCCTGGAGGAGATGCACCTTCAGCAGGGCTTTGAAAGGGGGGAGAGTGATTGTCTGGCGGATTTGATGAGAGAGGGCATTCCAGGCCAGAGGTAGGACATGGGCCAGAGGTTGGCAGCGAGACAGGCGAGGTCAAGGAACAGTGAGAAGGTTAGCACCAGAGGAGCAAAGTTTGCAGGCTGGGTTGTAGGACGGAAGGGAGGTAAAGTAGGAAGGGGCAAGGTGATGGAGAGCTTTAAAGCCAATAGTGAGGAGTTTTTGTTTGATATGGAGGTGGATGGGCAACCATTGGAGATTTTTGGGGAGGGGGGTGGTGTGCTCTGAGCATTTCTGTAGAAAGATAATCCAGGTACTTTACTTTAAAAGGTACTTTACTCAAAAGTACAAGCTAAGGCAAAGTCCCTTAGCACTGGGGCTGGTTTCTGGGCCCCAAGGGGCGTAGTCCTCAAGGAACGCAGGAAGAGGTGATAGTTGTAGGGTTCTTGGCATCTTCACACAATTCCCTCTTTGTCTTTGATGATAGTGGTTCTATCAGTGTTTCAGATAGGGTGCCTTAGTGGTGTGTATGGGGTCATATAGCTTCTTTAACGATGTATACAAGCCTTTAGTTTGATGATGGTCAGCATGTCCCTGGTTCTCGTAGGCCTGGGCATCACACCTCTTGTCACTAATATTTTGTAATTTGAGTGGTATTTCCTTTCCCGGGACTTTGTAAGTGTTCTTTCATTATGATCATGAGGAGTTACAAGGTATTGTTGATACATTTCTTGCTTTGCTGCCTGTGACATTTTAATCTGTTACAGCGAAGGATGGTGAGCACACTTCCCAACCTTTAAACAAGCGCCCTCAGACATTTGACAGTGTGGGAGGCAGCATGCGTAATGAAAAAGGCATGGAACCGGGAGTCGGAAGACCAAAGTTGTAATCCCAGCTGTGCCTCTGGTCTGCTGTGTGATCAATCAATCAATCAATCAATCATATTTATTAAGCGCTTACTGTGTGCAGAGCACTGTACTAAGCACTTAGGAAGTACAAGTTGGCAACATATAGAGACAGTCCCTACCCAACAGTGGGCTCACAGTCTAGAAGGGGGAGACAGATTTGGGAAGCAGTACGGCGTAGTGTTTAGATCATGGGCCTGGGAGTCAGAAGGTCATGAGTTCTAAACCCAGCTCTGCCACTTGTCTGTTGTGTCATCCTGGGCCAGTCACTTCACTTCTTTGTGCCTCAGGTACCTCACCTGTAAAATGGGGATTGAAACCGTGAGTTTTACTGGGACAGGGACTGTGTCCAACTTGATTTGCTTGTATTACCCCCCCCCCCCCCAACACTTAGTACGGTGCTTGGCGCACATAGTAAATGCTTAACAAGTGCCATCATTATGATTTTGTGCAAGTCATGTAATCTTAAGCAGCGTGGCCTAGTGGAAAGAGCATGGGCTTCGGAGTCAGAGGTCATGGGTTCTAATCTCGGCTCCGCCGCTCGTCAGTTGGGTGATTTTGGGCAAGTTACTTAACTTCTCTGTGCCTCAGTTACCTCATCTGTAAAATGGGGATTAAAATTGTGAGCCCCACGTGGGACAACCTGATCACTTTGTATCCACCCCAGCACTTAGAATAGTGCTTCACACCTTGTAAGTGCTTAACAAATGCCGTCATTATTATTATTTCTCAGCCTCAGTTTCCTCATCTGTAAAATGGGAAGAAGATAGATGCTCTCATTACTTCTTAAATTATGAGCCCCGTGTGGAACACAAACTGTCTCAGGTTTGATTATCTTATATCTTCCCCAGTGCTTGGCACTTAGTAAGCTCTAAATAAATACTTTTGTTAAAATAACCAATCAGTGGTATTTATTGATTGCTTATTGTATACAGAGCACTGTAGTAAAGTGTACTTTCTACAGTGCTGAGGACAAAGTCTCAGAGCTACCTTCTGCAATCAGAATTGTCCTGCTGCACAGGGAGAACAAACAAGAGAAGCAGCATGACCTAGAAAAGCAGCATGGCCTAGTGGATAGAGCATAGGCCTGGGAGTTAGAAGGAACTGAGTTCCATTCCCAGCTCTGCCACTTGTCTGTGGTGTGACCTTGGGCAAGTCACTTCACTTTCCTGTGCCTCATTTACCTCATTTGTCAAATGGGGATTAAGGCCGTGAGCCCCTGTGGGACATGGACTGTGTCTAACCCAGGACTCAGTACAATGCCTGGCATATAGTAAGTGCTTAACAATACCATTAAAAAAATCCACAATCAGTCAATCAATCAACGGTATTTATTGAGTGCATACTATGTGCAGAACCCCATACTAAATTCTTGGAAAAGTACAATGCAACAGAATTAGCACATCTGTTCCCTGCTTACAGTCCCAAATGAAAAAGCAGCAGCATCATGTGGTTCAGAATGATTAGAGGCAAACTGCATACTCAGCGCCTGACCACTGCATCAAACAGGGCATGGTATGAAAAGTTTGAGAAAAGGCAGATGTCTAATTTAGCTATATTTCTTGCCCAGCAATTGCTAAGCAAGAGAGTACAAAGGAAAAGGTTATTCAGGATATAGTCCTCTGGCTTGTATGTCCAATGGTGAAACTTATGAGAGGAATCTTTTTAAAATCATTTCATCATTTTTAAGGTTGCTTTTAATTCCATTCTATTATGCAGTTAGGCCAAAAATATGGAGCAGTTTGGAAATAGGCTTCTACAGACTGAAAATTGATGCATCTTCTGCACATGATAATTTCTAATTTCAAATACTAATGACAATTTTTCTCTTCTGTTTTGAGATGGCTAGAAGTGTTGTGAATGTTGAATTTTTTGTGGAGCGTGAGACAGATGCACTGCTAATGTGGATTTTGGATAAGTAGTTTCCATAGCAACAATAACTACCTGAAAGTGTGGTTGTCTGCCTCCTTTAGTATTTCGGATAGTACTGTGAAGAGATTCAGAGACAGGGAATATTTAATCAATCAATCAATCAATCAATCAATCAATCGTATTTATTGAGCGCTTACTATGTGCAGAGCACTGTACTAAGCACTTGGGAAGTACAAATTGGCATCACATAGAGACAGTCCCTGCCCAACAGTGGGCTCACAGTCTAAAAGGAATATTTAAGTCCATAATGAACATAGAAGTATTGTTCATATACCAAAATGAGACTGAGAAATAAGAGGAGAATGCAAAGACTGACCAACTTCTTAAAGTTCCCAACACTTTCTTATGTATATCAGACTGTTACAGAATTCCATGGTGTAGTGTGGAGCCGTTAGGCAGTAAATCCATAAATGGCAAGAAGACTTTCTTCAGCAGACACAGTAAATTACAATATTTTAAAATCTATGGGCTTTATTCATAAAGCTTTAATGTTTCTATTATGCTAAAACAAGTCTCTACTGTTTGGGGGGGCATAAATCAGAGCAACAGCACATATTACTTCATTTTGGTATTCTGATCAGCCCTAACTCAATTCCCTCACTTCATGCCATTCATATTGGAGATTTGCCAGTTCCAAAGAATAATGAAAGCCCAAACCTTTCCAGCATAATTCTCTTCTAATTTTCATGTGGGGCTGTCAAATCAATCAATGGTCTTTATTGAGCACTGTACTAAGCGCTTGGGAAAGTACAATAAAGTTGGTAGACACATTCCCTGCCCATGAGGAGCTGGACTAGAACTCAAGCTTACCCCAAGTCCAGCACTTGCGGGAGCATTGCCTTCTGGACCTGCAGTGTGTTTCTAAGAGCTGGTAGTGGGAGGATCATCAGGGAGCAGAAGAGAGGCAATTGATGCTGTGTCTGAGGGCTGGTTTTGGTGCCAATCTGGGGAGAGAAGAGGAACCTTCAAGATGGGGGCTGGTGGCTGAGCATGAAATTGTCAACTCAGGCTGGATGGGGTGGGCTGAGTCTGGTGGAGAGAGGCAGCGCCACGGAGATATACTAGGTCAACCTGTGTGAGGGGATGGGGGCTGGTGATTACACCCAGGGCCTGAAGCCCCCTGGAACATGGGATTTGAAACTGAAACACATAGTACAGTGCTCAATAGCACAGCACAGTAAGCGCTCAGCACAGTAAGTGCTCAATGAATACGACTGATTGATTGAAGCAGTGATGATGTCTGAGAAAGGTGGGCTGGGGTTTTGAGCAGGGCTTTTGACAGCCATGAACTTAGGCTGTCCACCATTTCCCATCACATTGTTGGACCCACTCGTTCCTTCAAGAGTAGGAGCTCTTAAGAGGGTGGTAGAGGTTCTCATGGGGACCAGTGGAGAAAGATCCTAAGTGGTCCTTTGATAGCCAGGGATTTGGGTCATATTTGTGATTATGATGGTTTTCTTCACATCTACTCTGGAGTTTAAAACACTGACCAATTCACTTGCAATTTTTTACCAACCCTTCCTTTTTCAGAGGGCTACCCTGCGAATGAAATAAATGAATGCAATAATCTTTACCTAGTTCATCACTCTGGAAGTGTATGTGAATGACCATTTCAGCATCCTTATATGAGGACCAGGAAGCTTCAAGAATTAAAATATCTGTTTACGCTGTTGGTGGTCTAACTTTCTTTCCACCATGTAGCAGGTTTTGTTTCATACGTTTTAAATGGCCACTGCTGAGTTACCATTTTAGCACAGCATTCTTCCCTCTTTTGAAGGTCCAGTTTACTCCTCAGGTTGCTCAACCTTCTACAAAATTACAGCCACATTCATTGCTTTTTCTTCTTCAAGGTAACTCTCCCAAGCCCTCCATAAAATAAATAAAAAAATACAACGCTATTTTTAAAACCCAACTTGTGGGGAATGCCAAGAGGACTTGTGCATAACAGTTTGAGCTGTACCCTAGGAATTAAATATTCTGAAATATTTTGAGTTATACGACTGGTTTCTGAGGTCACAAAAGTCACTGAATTTGGGGGAACATTTTCCTAGAGAAGCAGCATAGCTCAGTGGAAGGAGCACGGGCCTGGGAGTCAGGGGTCATGGGTTCTAATCCCAACTCCACCACTTGTCTGCTGTGTGACTTTGGGCAAGTCACTTAATTTTTCTGGGCCTCAGTTACCTCATCTGTAAAATGGGGATTAAGACTGTGAGCCCCATGTGGGACAGCCTCATTACCTTGTATCCCCCCCAGCGCTTAGAATGGTGCTTGGCACATAGTAAGCGCTTAACAAATGCCATTATCATTATTATTATTATTATTAGTTCCATGTGCATAATGTGGATTTGTGACAAATCAAATGTGTTTGTTCTATTGTACTCTGCCAAGTGCTTAGTGCAGTGCCCTGCACATGGTAAGTGCTCAATAAATACCCCAGATTGAAAATCATAGTAATGATAGGAGGATTCATATGGTAATGTTTTCAGGTATTTGAATATGTCTATATATAGCTTTAACATTCTTTCTCTACCATCGACCTTTTGAACCAGATCCACACATGTGAAGCTATGGTCAGTAACACCATCTTTAAACAGCAATGAGAGCTGTATATTTATATATCTTGTAGTTATGGTCCACTTCCCTTCTAGTTTTTGTGTGTTATTTCAACACAATAACTGTTCACCCTGATAGCTCCAGTTTGTAGTCTGAATTACAGCTATTTGGGTTTAAAGACCACATGAGTCTTTTGAGCAGGAATTTGTTTGTCTAATGTACTACAATGTGTACCCAAGTAGTGGTAATATTGTATGGCTTTTAATACTCAGTTCAGACCACCAGAAGTCCTCTAAAGTCCCATTCATTTGTCCTGGATTTCAGGTTCTTTGTGTACGATGTATTTATTCATTGTATGATTCTCATGGAACAAAATATATAATTAAAAGGCTGTAGGATTTCTGAAATGCTATAAGATTTCTTCTTGTAAATATGGAAATAGGTAGGTTGAGTTGTTCTCTGCATTTTGCATCCATCATGATGTGTTTACTTTTTTGCCAAGCCCAGAATACTCTTTTCTATCCAGGTTATTCTGGTCCATTCCACTGTACAAGGAAACACTGATGCTTTGAATTGCAATATGTGAAACAGTTCCTCACTATAATTTCCATGATTGATATAACTGGTGGCAATCAGACTTAAGATGCAAGCTAAATTGAGCACTCCGTGTATGTGTTGGGTTATGTTTTTAACCCATTATACATAAGAAAATTGGTTATTTTAGAACCACTGGAGGGCAGTATAGTGATACACATGCATCACTGTGACAGGTTTATTTACGGGCAAATGCTTTCTGATGAACTTAAGTTTAGAACTTTAAGCATTCAAGTCCTCTAGCGTGTAGTTTTCTAGACTGTGTTCACTTTGTAAATTGAAATATGACTGGATGAATTTGGGGCAAAATGAGAATTTCTATTATTTCCAAAATAATGAAAGGTTTAATCAATCCTATTTATTGAGCGTGTACTGTGTGCAGAGCACTGTACTAAGAGCTTGGGAGAGTACAGTATAACATAATTAGTAGACATGTTCCCTGCCCACAATAGAGGAGTTTATGAATATATGAACATTATAGAATATTAATGAAACTTCCATATTGAGTTCAACGATGGTGGATTATGAATGGGCTCATCCTTCCTGAAGACAGATCGCTCCTTGGTAGTTCAGTTTGTTTTCCTATAATACCAGATTGTGTTCTTGAAATACCCCACGTTTCCTAAAACTCGAGTTGTAGAACTCATGCTGTGTCTGATACCACGTGCATACCCACGACTGTTTCTTCTGACACTACATTGCCTCACATCTATCCTGACAGAGGCACGTTCTAGGAAGATTGTCCCCTAATGCATAACTCCCAGTGTCGACTGTGTGACTTCAGCTGTTGCAGGTGGTGCTTCCAGGCCGCTCAATCCACCAGGTTGCTGTGTGAGTCTACCGCAGCTGCCACAGAGGGACCCATAATGGCTATCCATGCCCTCAACATCCTCCTCTAGTGGACCACCATACTGCCTCCCTGGGATCCTGCAGCATCTCTCTTCTGCACCACCCTGGTGGGACAGAGAGAAGCAGATGTGGCTTGGCACCACCTCCACAGAACCTCGGGAAGATTGGGGTGACTGCTGCTGGAGCATCACTGTGCCCGCGGTTGGGACTGTGTGCTGAGTCACAAGGAGCCTGAAACTCTACTCTTCCTGCCCCAGCACACTTGTCTTGTCTTATGCCGTCGAGTCATTTCCGACGCATGGCAGAACCAGGGACACGTCTCTCCCATAACACCCCACTCTCCATCTGCTATTGTTCTGGTAGTGGATGCATAGAGAAGCAGCATGGCTCAGTGGAAAAATCACGGGCTTTGGAATCAGATATCATGGGTTCAAATCCTGGATCTGCCAATTGTCAGCTGTGTGACTTTGGGCAAGTCACTTAACTTCTCTGGGCCTCAATTACCTCATCTGTAAAATGGGGATTAAGACTGTGAGCCCCCCTCTTCCCGCCCCCCCCCCCCCTGCCGTGGGACAGCCTGATCATCTTGTAACCTCCCCAGCGCTTAGAACAGTGCTTTGCACATAATAAGTGCTTTATAAATGCCATTTTATTATTATTATTATAAAAATATGGAAGTAGTTTACCATTGTCGCCTTCCATGCAGTAAACGCAAGTCTCCGCCCTTGACTCTCTTCCATGCCGCTGCTGTCCAGCATGGGTGAGTTTTGACTTATAGCATGTTGCCTTCCATTTGCTAGCCACTGCCCAAGCTAGGAATGGAATGGGTAGGCCTCTGCTTTACTCTACCTCCCATAGCTGTGACTGGTAGAGTACTGGAAACTCTCCAGGTGTGACCCTGAGAGGGGCCCAGCACACTACCAGTCACTTTTTGGGTCTTCATGTTGCCTTCATCTCGTCTTATGTGTCTGTAACCAGTCCCCTCTCCCCCTTTTTTATGTTTAGATTGTGAGCCCCTTGAGTGTCAGGGAACATGTCCAACTCCCAAAGTCAATCAAGTATAGTCAATCAGTGAATGGTATTTAAGACTTAGTTCAGACCACCAAAAACCCTCTAAAGTCCCATTCATTTGTTCTAAATTTCAGATACTTTGTGTATGATATATTTATTCATTGTATGATTATCATGGAACAAAATATATAATGTACAAGGCTGAAGGATTTCTGAAATGCTATAAGCTTTCTTGTAAATTTATAAACAGTAGGGTAGGTTGGGTTGCTCACTGCATTTTGCATCCATCATGGTATATTTACTTTACTGGGAGACCCAGAATACTCTTTTCTCTACAGGTTGTTATAGTCAGTTGTATTGTACAAGAAGGAAACACTGTTCTAAGCATTTAGGAGAATACAATTCAATAGAGTTAGTAGACACATTTCCTGCTCACAATGCTTTGCACACGGTATTCATTTAATAAATACTGTTACTACTACTATCAAGCCTGCTATTAGGTACAGAAAATACAGGTTATAGCAGAACTGAGCGTATGGAGTGTATGTAGGGAAGCAGCGTGACCTAGTGGATAAAGCACAGGCCTGGAAGCCAGAGGACCTGAGTTGTAATGGTGGCTCCAGCACTTGCCTACTGTGTGACCTTGGGCAAGTCACTTAGCTTCACTGTGCCTCAGTTTACTCAGTACCCCTTCTCCCTCCAACTTGAACTGTGAGGCCCATGTGGGAGAGGGACTGTATCTGGCTGGATCAATTTGTATCTACCCCAGCACTTAGAACAGTGCTTGACACATAGTAAGCGCTTAAATGCTAATGAAAAAGAAAAAAAAAAACCGTGGGGAAGTGCATTAATTCATTTAAGCTTCTAGTTTGGTATTATGCATATGTTTCATATTGAAAGTAGGGTCAGCTGCTTGTTGGAATAGTTCATTCATTCATTCAATTGTATTTATTGAGTGCTTGTTGTGTGCAGAGCACTGGACTAAGTGCTTCAGAGGACAGTACAACAATAAACAGAAACATTCCCTGCCCACAATGAGCTTACAGTCTAGAGGTGGGGAAGACAGACATCAATACAAATAACTGAATTACAGATATGTACGTAAGTGCAGTGGGACTTGGAAGGGGGAAGAACAAAGGGAGCAAGTCAGGGAGATGCAGAAGGGAGTGAGAGAAGAGGAAAGAGGGGGGCTTAGTCTGGGAAGGCCTCTTGGAGATGTGCCTTCAATAAGGCTTTGAAGGGGGATAGAGTAATTGTCTGTCGTATTTGAGGAGGAAGGACGCTCCAGGCCAGGGTTCCGCTGTGAGACAGGCAAGACCAAGACACAATGAGGGGGTTGGCACTAAAGGAGCAAAGTGTGTGGGCTGGGTTGTAGAAGGAGAGTAGTAAGATGGGATAGGAGGGGGCTAGGTGATGGAGTGCTTTAAAGCCAATGGTGAAGAGATTTTCCTTTGATGTGGAGGTGGATGACCAACCACTGGAGCTTTTTGAGGAGCAGGGTGACATGCCCTGAACATTTTTCTAGAAAGATGATCCAGGCAGCAGAGTGAAGTATGGACTGGGGTGGGGAGAGGCAGGAGGTTTGGGAGGTTAGAAAGGAGTCAGAATCTGAGGCTCAAATCTAAGCGGAATTTCCATGCTTTTGGGTTATGAAATTTCCTGTAGTTTGGCATACACTGATTTTGTATTCATTTGACTTTCTGTGACTTTCCCTTCTCTTTATCATCAGGTATTGGGTCCAAGGCTGGGGCAGAATGGGCAATTCTGGCAGCAGTAACAATTATGGGAAAGTGACCAGACTGCTCGAGGTGAGTGTGCCAGACAGGGAACAGGTGAGAGGAATTCCACCATGAGCAGAAGCAGTGTGGCATAGTGGATAGAGCATGGCCCTGGGAGTCAGAAGCACTGACAGCCCCACCCACTCTCCCTGTCTCACAAGCATGTAACCTTGGCATTATCAATAATAATAATAATAATTATGGTATTTTTTAAGCACTTACTATGTAGTCGTAGGCACTAAGTGCTGGGGTAGATAGAAGATAATTGGGTTGGACACAGCCTCAGTCCCACCCAGGGCTCACAGTCTTAATCCCCATTTTACAGGAGGGAACTGAGACACAGAGAAGTGAAATGACTTGCCCAAGGTCACCCAGCAGACAAGTGGCGGAACAGGAATTAGAACCCATGACCTTCTGATTCCCAGGCTCATGCTCTATTCATTAGGCCATGCTCCTTGACACTTCTCTCTCATTCAACCCACATGTTAAATCTATCACTGTATCCTGTCGGTTCAACCTTTACAACATCAATAAAATCTGCCCCTTCTTCTCCATTCATACTGCTACCATGTTAATCCAAGCATTTATCGTATCCTTCCTTGATTACTGTATCAGCCTCCTTGCTGATCTCCCTGCCTCCTGTTTCTACCCACTCCAGTCCATACTTCACTCTACCGCCCAGATCATTTTTCTGTAAAAACATTCAGTCCATATTTCCCCACTCCTCAAGAACCTCCAGTGGTTACCCAGCCACCTTCACGCCAAACAGAAACTCCTTACCATGGGCTTTAAAGCACTCAATCATCTTGGCCCCTCCTACCTTACCTTGCTGCTTTCCTATTACAACTCAGTCCGCACAGTTCACTCCTCTAATGCCATCCTTCTCACTGTACCTCTATCTCCTCTATCTCACTGCCAACCTGTACTTGTACAACTTGTACTTCCCAAGCACTTAGTACAGTGCTCTGCACACAGTAAGCACTCAATAAATACGATTGATTGATTGATTGATTGATCTCTCACCCACATCTCAAATACCCTCCCTCTTCATATCCAATTGACAATTACTCTGTCTACCTACAGAGCCCCCTCTCAGGGTCACACCTGGAGAGTTTCCAGTACTCTACCAGTCTTGACTGTGGGAGGGAGAGTCAAGCAGAGGCATATACATTCCTAGCTTGGGCAGTGCCTAGCGAATGAAAGGCAATCTGCTACAAGTCCAAACCCACCTGTGCTGGGCGCAGCAGCACGGGAGAGAGTCAAGGGTGGATTACTATTATTATTATAATTATTACTGTGTGGAAGGAGGCAATGGTAAACCACTTCCAGATTTTTACCAAGAAAACTCTATGGATACACTACAGAATGATTCCAGATGGGGTTGGGGCATTCTGGGAGAGATGTGTTCATGGCATCACTATGGGTCGGAGACAACTCGACAACAAAAGACAAGACCTTCAGAGCCTTATGAAGGCACATCTTCTCCAAGAGACCTTCCCTGATAGAGCCTTCATTTCCTCTTTTCCACTCCCTTCTGTGTCACTTTGATTTGCTCCATTTATTCACCCTTCTCTCAACCCAACAGCCCTTATGTACATATCCTTTATTTATTCGTTTATATTAATGTCTGTCTGCCCCTAGAAGGTGAGCTCCTTGTGGGCAGGGAATATGTTTACCAACACTTTTATATTGTAGTTTCCTAAGAGCTTAGTACAGTACTCTGCACACAGTAAGCATTCAATGAATATGATTGACTGATTAATTCTAATCCCGGCTCCAACACTGAATTTAATTTTTTTAATGATGGCATTTGTTAAGCACTTACTGTGTGCCAGGCACTGTACTAAGCGCTGGAGTGAATACAAGCAAATCAAGTTGGACACAGTCCCTGTCCCACGTGGGGCTCACAGTCTCAATCCCCATTTTACTAACAGAGAAGTGAAGTGACTTGCCCAAGGTCACACAGCAGACGAGTGGCTGACCGGGATTAGAACTCATGACCTTCTGAGTCCCAGGCCCAGGCTCTAGCCACCACACCATGCTACTTCCCTTGTCTGTTAGGTGACCTTGGGTAAGTCACTTAACTTCCCTTTGCCTCAGTTACTTCATCTGTAAAATGAGGATTTAAACTGTGAGCCCCATGTGGACAAGGGCTATGTCCAATCTGATTAGTTTTTATCTACCTCAGCTCTTAGTACAGTGCCTGGCGCATAGTAAGTGCTTAACAAATGCCAAAAAAGTCCCTCCAGCATAACTGGGGAAACTGACCAGACACTTCTTCCAATGAATCAATGGATTGCCTAAGAAAAAACAAACATCTATTCTTTATTCCTCCTATCGCAGCTCTCTTTTTTATCATAGTACCGTGCAATGTGCATAATTTATGAATGAATATTCAGCAAGAATGAATCTTCTGTTGGACAGGAAGTCGGTGAAGACATTCTGGTGAAGTAAGAATCTGATATGCAGTATCAGCCTAAACCAAAGGAAAACAAATGGCAAACAGAAAAGTCAAAGGAGGAAACAAAAGGCCTGGGCAAAGTGATGATTCATTAATGATGGGGTTTAGTAGTACTGAAAGCAAGTGAAGGAGGTGAATTCTACAGATATCGAGGAGGAGGAATCAACAGAATTTGGGCAGGGTTGAGAAATGAAAAGGCTATGCATTTTTAACCTGGTTCTATTTCCAGGAAAGTGACCAATTGATTTGCCAGTTTGTGGGAACTTTCAGTGGAGTAAAGCCTTTTGATTTCAATGGTGAATACTGAAGTAGAGGGTAGAGGGAGTTATCTTACAAGTTTAAGAAACCTCCATAGTTGAGATTTCTGATTTGGTCAACATGTTGCTTTGCTGTTAATGAATATAACAATAGAATCTCATGCTTGACCTGCTCCTTGGAAACAACTGAATTGAAGGTATCAGCCTGGTGAAACAAAAGTAAGACTTTGGGATCTAAACAATGACAGAAAATTAATGATTAGATAATCATCACCTTAATTTATCAGCTGTCAGGACATAGAAAGCTGTTTTTACTTAAAAAAATGCCTTTAGTTTTGAATGTAAAACCTTGGATGTGGTTTCTGTAGTCAAACACCAAAGTGTAATTGTCAGTCTTATGTGGGACCACCACCAATATCATTTAAAATGGAACCTATTTCAAATTACCTGTTAAAACACACTTTCTTCCCCTCTAGACAGTAAGCTCCTTGTGGGCAGGGAATGTGTCTACTATGTTGTACTGTACTCTCCCAAGTGCTTAATACAGTGCTCTTCACACAGTAAGCCTCAATAAATACCATTGATTGATTTTCCTGATGCCTATAACAATTGCTGAAAAGGAAATTAATGTTATCAGTACCATCTCTGAGAGAAGCTCTACAAGGTGGTGTTTTCTATAGTTCATCTAATGCAATCAAATTTTTGAAACGCTGATCAGTTACTGATTGGTTAAGCAGTGTGGCTTCGTGGAAAGAGCACGGGCTTTGGAGTCAGAAGTCATGGGTTCAAATCCCGGCTCCACCAATTGTCAGCTGTGTGACTTTGGGCAAGCCACTTAACTTCTCTGTGCCTTAGTTACCTCATCTGTAAAATGGGGATTAAGACTGTGAGCCCCCCGTGGGACAACCTGGTCACCTTGTAACCTCCCCAGTGCTTAGAACAGTGCTTTGCACATAGTAAGCACTTAATAAATGTCATCATTATTATTATTACTTGTTATAGGAAACACACACAATTCCAATTGTTGTAGGCTGCGAGCCCATTTATAGACTGTGAGCCCATTTTTGGGTAGGGATTGTCTCTATTTGTGGCCGAATTGTACTTTCCAAGCGCTTAGGACATTGTTCTGCATACAGTAAGCGCTCAATAAGTGCGATTGAATGAATGAATGACTATGTAATTCAGGCTACCTTGATAACAGTGCCACTGGGGTAATGGCTCCAATAACTGGTTAATAATATATCTAGCAGCTGGAAACTCTTTGTGCTGCAAGTATAATTCTTAGCATAGGTTATCCATGAGCCTGCTAATAATAATATTTTCTGGGCAAGCATGAGTGTGGGAGAGGGCACCATTTATCCCAGAGACCTCACTGATATAGGAATTGCCTAGTGATTTCTTCATCTTTCAAGGCAACAAATCTGCCTGGTCTGATGAAACAGCAACTGCTAACAGCACGTAGTAAATCTTACTCCAATTTGTGCCAGTAGAGATCATGAATAAAACATCATCCAGTTGAAACTTAAATGTACATTTAGTTGGGGAAATATAATTAAAGTAACAAAGTTTGAACTGATGCAGGTAAATAGGTTGCTTCATTGTCTACAAGTAATGGGTGGGGTTTATGGGGTGCATATTAGATACTCAGAAGGGATAGTTACTTAGATAGTGTTGCGCATCAACTGCAACTTGGGTTTTGAAATGACCCAGAAAATATAAAGCCCAAATTGTTCTTAGCCAGTAGCTCTACATCTCTGACCTGAATGGTGATCTAGCCTAGCTATGTTTAGCTTATAGATGTTGATAAAAAAACAAAACAGAGTTCACAGTCATATGGCTGATCTTATTAGCAGTTATAAAGTTGAAATTAATTGGTAGATAATCATCAACTGATTTAATGAGCTGTTTTTTTAACCTTTGATGCACTATTAGATGAATTTTATGTTATGTCATTTGTGATTAGGTTTGACAGATGATTTGTCTCTAGATAGTAAGGAAGTATTTGCAGGCTTCATGGCTATGGTGATTACCAGAGATGCCTATGTGAATTAGAATCCTGTTGTGCCTGTGCCGCCCACCATTGTGTTGCTATCTGCAAGTTCCAGAGTTGTTCAGAATCAACAGCATTTGCAGCATGGCCTGGTGGAATGAGTCTGGACCTGGGAGTCAGAGGGCCTATGTTCTAATCACAGCTCTGCCACTTCCCTGGTGTGTGACCTTGGGCAAGTCACTTCACTTCTCTGTACCTCAATTTCCTCATCTATAAAATGGAAATTCAATACCTGTTCTCTCTTCTACTTAAGACTGTGAACCCCCATGTGGGACAGAGATTTTGTCCTCTGACCTGATTATTTCATATCTATCCCAGCGCTTAGTATACTGCTTGGCACGTAGTAAACAATAAATAGCACAGTTAATATTATTATTTTTGAGCATCTACTGTGTATAAAGACCCACACTAGGGATTTACAGAACATAAAGAAGAAGTAAAAGATGTTATCTCTGTTCTCAAGTAGCTTCCAATCTTGTGGACTTGATTAATTGTTTACACAAGGTAAACATTTCCAACTGTGCTATTTAGCACTAAATATTTTCCCCTGTTTTGTATATCTTTATAGACTACAAGAATACTTGTTAAAGAAAAGTCAGGGCCAGACATGGAGGACAACACCCTGTCCTAACTTTTAGCTCTTTGATCTAATATCTTTGATATAGCTCTTTGATCTGGAATTCCACTGTGGGATTCACAATCCTCTCCACATGCAAGTGAAACCTCATGGTCCCATGGAAAGAGCATTGCTCTGGGAGCCAGGGGACCTGGGTTCTAATTCTGACTCCACCAGTGGGCTGCTGTGTGACTTTGGGTAAGTCACTTAACTTCTCTGAGCCTGTTTCCTCATCTGTAAGATACTTGTTCTCCCACCAACTTAGACTGCACTGTGACCATCCTGCTTATCTTGCATCTACCTCAGTGCTTAGTGCAGTAAACTAATACCACTATTATTACTAGTGTCTTCGGACTGTTTCTTTTTTCTTCAGTTTCATGGCAAGACCCCCACAAAGAAAGGTCATCATCATTAGCTGCTAGCAAACTGTTTTGGTTGGAACTAACCTCAGTAGTACATGATGGTATGAAATACAGATGTAACATTTCATGGATTGTAGTGGATTGAGCTTTCCTAATATAAATGTTGCACATGATCACATAGATTATCCTTACCCAAAATATTTGTGTGCCATTGTTTGGATCCAGTAAGAGTCACTCTTAGTTTGTGCAGCTATGGGGTGAATAAAGGGTACAAATCCAAGATCAAGGGCGATGCAGAAAGGAGTAGTAGAAAAGAAAATGCCATGGGGAAGGCCTCTGGAAGGAAATGTGATTTTAATACGGCTTTGAAGGTGGGAACAGTGATCATTAGTCAGATATGAAGGGGGGGGGGAGTTCTACAAAGAGGCAGGACATTGGCATGGGGTCAGCAGAGAGATAGAGGAGATAGAGGTACAGTAGCTAGGTTGGCATTTGAGGAGTGAAATGTGCAGTCTGGGTTGCAATAGGAAATCAGGGGGGTAAGGTAGGAGGGGGAAAGGTGATAGAGTGCTTTAAAGCCACTAGTAAGGAGTTTCTGTTTGCGGAAGTAGATGGGCAGTCACTGGGGGTTCTTGTGGAGTAGGGAAAAATCTACTGAACAGTTTTGTAGAAAAACGATCCAGGTAGTAGAGCTAAGTATGAACTGAAGTGTGGAGAGACAGGAGGCAGGGAGCTCAGTAAGGAAGCTGATGCTGTAATCAAGGAGGGATAGGATAAGTGCTTGGATTAATGTGGTAGCAGTTTGGATAGAGAGGAAAGGATGGATTTTAGCAATGTTGTGAAGGGTGAACCAACAGGTTTTGATGTCAGATTGAAAATGTGGATTGAGTGGGAGAGAGGAGTCGAGGATGATGCTGTGGTTATGGGCTTGTGAGATAGGGAGGATGGTGATGCTATCTATAGTGATGGGAAAGTCATGGGGAGGACAGGGTTTTGGTGGGAAGATGGGGAGTTCTGTTTTGGGCATGTTAAGTTTGAGGTAACAGGCAGGCAGAAATATGAGCCTGAAGAGAAGGAGAAAGATCAGGCCTGGAGATGTACACACCCTCACCCCCACAGCACTTATGTGCATATCTATAATTTATTGATTTACATTGATGTCTACCTTCCCCTATAGATTGTGAGCTCATTGTGGGCGGCAAAACGTATCTACCAGCTCTATTATATTGTACTTTTCCAAGCACTTAATACAGTGCTCAGTACACAGTAAGTGCTTAATAAATATGATTGAATGAATCAATGAGGTAACTGAGACACAGAGAAGTGAAGTGACTTGCCCAAGGTCACACAGAAGACAAGTGGTGGAGTCAGGATTAGAACCCATGATCTTCTGACTCCCAGGCCCGTGCTCTATCCACTATTACCAAGCTGCTTCTTTCATCATGTTTTCGGTTGCCCAATTTCAACTCACCATATAGCAGTCATTTGGGTACCTTGCTATCATCCATTCTCCTCATATGTCCCACCTAATGAAGCTGTCTTGCCATGGGAATACTTCTGATGCTGAAAGATTAACGTTATTCCATGACTTCAGTTTATTTAGATTCCTGAGGATTATTAGTAATTTAAAAGAAAGATAAGAATGTAGAAAAAAATCTTGAAAATCAGTTAGAATTTTAAGCTAAAATTCAACATTAACCAGGTGGGATGTATTCACATTATCACCCTCACATGGTGGGGAAAGGCAATGTAGAATAAAATAATTGAATATTCTTCATTTATTTGACAGTTAGCTATTCGAGGGCAAAGATAAGATATTATATTTTTCTGAATGTTTCTTAAGGCCCAGTACAGAGCTCTACACCTCAGAAAATGCTGTTGCTGCTGCCATTGCAAATGATCCCTCCATGCCCAGAGCAGTACTCCTGGAAAAGATAGCATGTCTGAATCTAGTCATATTTCAGTGCAAGTTTATTCCAGTAAATCTAGAACGTGAGCTTATATGAAGAACCCTGAATAGACCTGACATGACCTAAACTATGGAGAAGGCAACTAGCTGCCCCAGTACAGGCTGCTATTGGCCTGTGCGACCCTTTGCGGCCAGTGCTCTGTGAAGAAGACACAGCTGGAGGAGGGGAGCAAGAATTAAAAGAGCCCTGGTTCCCCCTTTCTTTCCTCTCCCCTCTGGAGTGTAAGCTTTTTAGGGTCAGGGAATGTGTCTTCCAACTCTGTTCTACTGTTACATTGTACTCTTCCAAGTGCTTAGTACAATGCTTTGCACACAATGAGCACTCAATAAATACCACTGATTGATTGATATCAGAGAAGGAAAAGACAGGAACCCTACCCTCAAGGAGCTGCCATGTACACAACAGATATGAATTGGCAAATATATTATACTTGACTGAAAAAATAGCTACAAATATAAACACAAGTGAATAACCCCATCCCTATTAAACAGGTGACTGATGGGATAGCATGACCTGGAAGGGAGGATTAATCGGATAATGGCCTCTAGAGTTGGTGACCTCTAGGACCTTGAAAAAGAGGAGGATATAGGTTGGTGAAGGTGACAGGAAGGGTGGTTCAGACAGAGAGAAAGGTATTAGCAATGGGTTGGAAATGCGAGAGTTGAGAGTGAAGGGCAGTTAGGGGATTTGCTTATGCGGAGGAAAGAGGCTGAGTTGGAGTATTGTAGGGGAAGAGAGAGCTAGGTGAGACAGAGCCAACTGATGGAGAGCCTAGAAGTTTTTTATGGTATTTAAGTGCTTACTGTGTGCCAGGCATCATACTAAGCACTGGGGTAGATATAAGATAATCAAGTTGGACACAGTCCATATCCCACATGGGGCTCACAAAATGAATCTCCATTTTACAGGTGAGGTAACTGATTCACAGAGAAGTGAAGTGACTTGCCATAGGTCACACAGCAGACAGGTGGCTGAGCTGGGACTAGAACCCACATCCTTCTAACTCCCAAGCCTATGCTCTATCCATTAGGCTATGCCATTTCCCTAGAAGTTGGCATTAGGGGATGTTGTTTCTTGCAGGAAGTCTTTGGACAGTTTTGAATGGGGGAGTGAAATGCTCCCATTTTCATTTTAAAGTGATATTTTCAACTCTAACTAAAATAGAGTTATGAAGGAAGAGGCTAAAATTAGGAAGACTAATAGAGGTTGCCTCACAAGTCCAGCTGGTAGGTGATCACCAGGATGGTGATTGTAAGAGTGGAGAGGAAGGGGAAGAGTCATGGAATACTCTAATAGAAGAGGAAGAACAAACAGGATTTAATGACAGGCTGAATCTGATGGTTAAAAGATAGTGAAGAGTCAGAGATGACACTACAGTTGTGAGTTTATGGGACAGAGAGGATGGTAGGTAGATCAGCAAGTTAGGAAGAGAATGTTAAGGAGGGCAGATGAGGAGTTCAGTTTTCTAAATATTAAGGTAGAAATACCCACTACACATCCAAATGGGTATGTTTCACAGGCAGGAGGAAATGTGAGATTAAAGATTAAAGGTCAGATATCAGTAAGTGAATGCTCTTCCCATGAAAGTGAGTATAAAGTGAGATGTCCTACTTTTGAGAGTAATAGTACGTTCATGGTTCAATCATTTGTTGCCCATAGTGGTCTCTTTATGCAAGGGAGAAAAATACATTTTAGAGGCTTTTATGATTAAAAGGCAATTATTGTGAGTATTACTCATTTTTATTTCTGAAATTAATCTTGTTTTATAACAAAATAGGCATAAACCTAGTACCTTGTGATTATCACTGGAATAAAAAAAAAACCTTATCATGTTAAACTAATTAAAAGGGAGAGTGGGTGAGAGAGAGCTATGTTTTTATGTTTGGTCACAAAAGCCTTTCAGAATATGATTTATGTAACATATGCTATAGGTATTAATTCACCAGGGTGTGTGAAAAGGGTATGATTTGCTAATCTATGACTCCCTCTACATTTGATAGGCTTCCGGGAACCTTTGTTGAAATTCCTCCAATTAGAGTATTGTTTTAATAGCCACAACTCCTGTCCCCTCCTCTGACTGATTTTCCCCAAGCAGGATCTGATTGATGTGCAAATCTACCAGACAAGTGGTTGCCACAATGTGATTGGTAGGAAAATCTGCCTTTTGAGTGATTCAGTCAGCTCCTCCAGCCTGTAGTACCCCTCCTCCGATTGAGTGAATCAGGCCAGCTCTGAATGGTGGGCAAGTCTGCCTGTTGAATAACTGCCATATCTGATTGGCCAGAGACACAACCCCCTCGGCATTAAAATCTGAGTAAAGGGAAAATGGGGATGTTGAATGCTAGACCCGCCAGGTGGATGCAAATGATCCTGCTCAGATCCCATACACAGAATAACAAAGGGGACTCTGAAACTTCCCACTCCCCAAAATCCTCTGTCCCAGCCACTCAAAATATCAGAGTATTTATTGATTTTATGCTTATTGAAGCACTTGGGAGAGAACAGTAAAGTTAGTACACTGTAAGATCATTGTGGGCAGGAAACATGTCTGCTAACTGCTGTATTGTACTTTCCCAAGTGCTTAGTACAGTGCTCTGCACAGTGCTCAATAAATACCATTGATAGTAGGCATGACTTTGACTTTCTAGGAGTCTGATATATAGCGGGGGAGTTCTAAAAATTTCCAAAGGCAGCTGCCATGTTGTCTGCTCCATGCTGCAAAAGAGAGAGCAGGAAGATGGCTGCAGGGGCATCCAAGCAGGGGAAGGGGCTTTCTATATCCTCTTTCGCTCACTTCCTCTCTCCATCCTAGTCAGGCAAAAACTCCTCAACCTCAGCTTCAAGGCTCTCCATCACCTCGCCCCCTCCTACCTCACCTCCCTTCTCTCCTTCTACAGCCCAGCCTGCACCCCCTGCTCCTCTGCCGCTAATCTCCTCACCGTGCCTCATTCTCACCTGTCCCGCCGTCGGCCCCCGGCCCACATTATCCCCCTGGCCTGGAATGCCCTCCCTCCGCACATCTGCCAAGCTAGCTCTCTTCCTCCCTTCAAAGTCCTACTGAGAGCTCACCTCCTCCAGGAGGCCTTCCCAGACTGAGCCCCCTCCTTCCTCTTCCCCTCCTCTCCCTCCCCATCCCCCCTGCCTTACCTCCTTCCCCTCCCCACAGCACCTGCATATATGTATATATGTTTGTACGTATTTTTTACTCTATTTTATTTGTACATATTCTATTTATTTTGTTTTGTTAATATGTTTTGTTTTGTTCTCTGTCTCCCCCTTCTAGACTGTGAGCCCACTGTTGGGTAGGGACTGTCTCTATATGTTGCCAACTTGTACTTCCCAAGTGCTTAGTACAGTGCTCTGCATACAGTAAGCGCTCAATAAATACGATTGAATGAATGAATGAATGTATAGTCACTAATCCCCAGACCATCTATTCATTTTGGACTTAATCCCCTGCCACGTAATGTAGTTTTCTCTAAAAACCTCCTTGGGGCAATTTCCATGATTATGGCTCTCTCCTCCGATTGTTTAGATGGGAAAGGACTTTGTGAAGCCCCATGTGGGACCAGCTCCATGTCTAATCTAATTCTCTTGCATCTACCCTAATACGTAGTCCACTGGACTATAGTAAACCCTTGGGAAGGAAGGACACCCTTCTAGACTGTAAACTTGTGGGCAGGGAACGTGTCTACCAACTCTGTCGCATTGGTCTCTCCCAAGCACTTAGGGAAGTGCTCTACACACAGTACGTGCTTAATAAATACCACTGATGAAGTAACCAAAATCTGCTGGTCTCACCTCCACAACATCGCTAAGATCCGCCCTTTCCTCTCCATCCAAACTGTTACCTTGCTGGTTCAATCTCTCATCCTATCCTGACTGGATTACTGCATCACCCTCCTTTCTGATCTCCCATCCTTCTGTCTCTCCCAGCTTCAGTCTATACTTCACTCTGCTGCCCGGATTATCTCTGTACAGAAACACTCTGGGCATGTCACTCCCCTCCTCAAAAATCTCCAGTGGTTGCCTATCTACCTTCGAACCTCTGAATCAAGCAAAAACTCCTCACTCTGGGCTTCAAAGCTCTCCATTACCTCCCCCCCTCCTACCTCACCTTCCTTCTCTCCTACAGTACAGCTCGCACACTCCGCTCCTCTGCCACTAACCTCCTCACTGTGCCTCGTTCTCACCTGTCTCGTCGTCGACCCCTGGCCCACGTCCTACCTCTGGCCTGGAATGCCCTCCCTCCACACATCCACCAAACTAGATCTATTCCTCCCTTCAAAGCCCTACTGAGAGCTCTCCTCCTCCAGGAGGACATCCCAGACTGAGCCCCCCCCTTTCCTCTCCTCCTCCTCCTCCTCTCCCCATCGCCCTTCCTCCCTCTGCCCTACCCTCTTCCCCTCCCCACAGCACTTGTGTATATTTGTACATATTTATTATTCTATTTATTTTATTGATGATGTGTATATAGCTGTAATTCTATTTATTCTGATGATGTTGACACCTGTCTACTTGTTTTGTTTTATTGTCTGTCTCCCCTTCTAGACAGTGAGCCCGTTGTTGGGTAGGGACTATCTTTATATGTTGTTGATTTGTAGTTCCCAAGTGCTTAGTACAGTGCTCTGCACACAGTAAGTGCTCAGTAAATACGATTGAATGAATGAATGTTCCCTGCCCAGGTGGAGTTTATACTGTATTGGAGGAGGCAGGCTTAAAAATATTTACAGTGTTTTGGGCAAGTTTGGAAGCACACAAGAAGATGAGATCTGCTCTCACATTCAAAACACCTTGTCTGTATAGCATCAGCTGAACAAAAACTACTATTGAAATCACCCAGTTGTTGGATTGAATGATGAGGCTGAAAACATTTTTCCCACCAGAAAATGTGAATTGGGGATTTCTCTTCAAAACGGTGCTTGTTTTGCTCTGAAAAGCTTTGATCATTGACATAAATATGCAGTATTCTGAATAATCGATCAATCACTGGTATTTATTGAGTGCTTATTGGGTACAGAGCACTTAAGCACTTCGTAGAATGTGATAGAGTAGCTCAACACAGTCTTTGCCCTAGTATGAGGTTGTGAATGATCCCCCACAAGATATACCTTAGTATACCTTGCAAAAAAATAACAAAGCATGAATAGCTGCTATTCGAGAACTGTTCTAATCAGTTGTGGTATCACATAATAATTCATTTTCATTTGCCCAACTTATTGATTAATTTGTCATGTATGGCAATCAGATGTACTAAAATTAGTTGTACCATATATGTTTTTTTTTTCATCTACAAGTTTGATTCCTACTGAAGGAAACTGTTAGTCCGATGTGATTTATTTTTCACCTCTCCTCGCCCTGCCGGTTGGCCTAGTGGCCCGATGGGCGGCGGGCGTGTTTATCGTTCATCAGTCTCTGGGGGCTTAATTGTCGGGCCTGGTGACCAGCCCACCCCTTTTGGAGGGTACTTAGGTGCGGCCCGGCCGATCCTGCTGGTCGACCTGCCATACACCCGGAGGGGAAAAAAATGGGGGAGAGAGTGTCGGACACTCTACTGAGAGCCCAAGGCCCTACTGAGAGCTCACCTCCTCCAGGAGGCCTTCCCAGACTGAGCCCCCTCCTTCCTCTCCCCCTCGTCCCCCTCTCCATCCCCCCATCTTACCTCTTTCCCTTCCCCACAGCACCTGTATATATGTATATATGTTTGTACATATTTATTACTCTATTTATTTATTTATTTTACTTGTACATATGTGTTCTATTTATTTTATTTTGTTAATATGTTTGGTTTTGTTCTCTGTCTCCCCCTTTTAGACTGTGAGCCCACTGTTGGGTAGGGACTGTCTCTATATGTTGCCAACTTGTACTTCCCAAGCGCTTAGTACAGTGCTCTGCACACAGTAAGCGCTCAATAAATACGATTGATTGATAAAGCCAAGTTGATCATTTCTCTGCAAACTGTGATTGATGTTTGAAAATTAAATTTTTAAAATTAATTTCAATATATTTCTACAAGGAAAATATGATCTCTAAGAAAGTCCTTCTGTTTTCATTTATCTTTCATCTTTCCATTTCTCCCTTTATTTTTAAAATACTCCACAGTGGTAACTTTAGTTAATTCCTTAAACAATCTTGGATATCATGCTGGAAGAACACATTTTTTAAGCTCAAGTTTAATATCTTTTCTCTGAATTTCTCAGTAAGTCATATGACTTCACACATTTGCTAAAATCCAAGAATCACATGTAGGGACTGACAGGAAGGACTTAGGAAAGGCATCACAATTCAGCTTGCACTTTTTGGGTTTAAAAACATTCTCCACTGATCCCTACATTACTGATACACTGTGGAACTGAAAGCTATCGAGAACATTTTTCAGTTTATCTCTCCTGTTGTTAGTTCAACATCTTCCCCATTAATAGAAGTGGACAAGAAGTCACCAAAAAGTGGCTTTTAGCAGCGTACAGTCATTTTTTATTATTGAAAATTCCTCCCAGAGGGGGTCTGTGTTCATTATGTCGTTAGGGATTTACTTCCTATCAGAAAGGTCTGGAAGTAGAGGGAGAAAACAGGAGAGAAAAGCTTTTGATTTTTAGGTTGGTAGCAGACTATAACTCAATCATTCAAAAAGGACTTGAAGAAAAGTAAAAAAAGGGGTAAAGATTTTGCCAGAAAAGTGTGATCACATGGTTAAGGATCATGCATCTGAGCAGCAATAAGGAAAGGGGTTGATCAAAATCAAACGAAGTCTTCATGAAGATTGGGGTCCCAAGAGGAAGGCTTGAAAGTAGAGGCAAGCCCCCAGTATGGAAAAGGAATCTGCACAGGAAGTAACTAGCTTCACATGCAAACAATGAAAATGGAAGTATATAGGTCATGCATAATTGTTTTCAGCTACACTGGCATGCAGCTACAATATTGTCATCAGTAGTACCATCTTCGAAAATGGACATGTGTGTTTGTGTGTGTCTTACAACATGGCCTAGTGGATAGGACACAGGCCTGGGAGTCAGAAGGACCTGGTTTCTAATCCCAGCTCTGTCACTTGTCTGTTGTGAAACCTTGGACAAGTCATTTCACTTCTCTATGCCTCAGTTACCTCATCTGTAAAAGGAGGATTTGGACTAGGTCCAACCTGATTAACTTGTATCTACCTCAGCACTTACTACAGTGCCTGGCACAAATACCATTAAACCCCACACAACGCTCCCCTCCCCCACAGCACATAGTAAGCGCTTAACAAATACCATAATTATTATTATTACCCCAGCAAAAAAATAGCATAAATCACTACTCACCCTCAACTCTTAAAAATATACGAAGATACACCTTTCTTTTTAGAAGGATAATGTAAACCATAGAACACTTCTGGACCCTACATTGTTAAAGTGAATTGAAGCAAATACCTGGAAAATTCAGGAAAAATAACTCAAATAGCCCACCCTCTGTAAATTTTTTTGGTGTGATGATTCTTTGGGGTGGAGAGAATGTGGACTATCCAAACTAGCTTTCTACTACCTTGGATTGAATTCACCATGTATCTTGTGACATTTTACCTTTTGTTTCATCAGACAGACACAGTCTACATTTAAAAGCAGAGGTAGCACTCAATGTAAATGAAGACTGCATGATCATAAAACGCTAACGATATGCTGTCCTTTCTGTTTCTTCATTTTTCCTTATTGAGAGATATATGGGATGACCAAGGTCTCTGTATCTTCAGTACAGGTGCCAGGAAAGTTCAAGGCTCTCCTCTTATCTCTCTCACTTGCTCCAGGTTTAATTTCTGGCAAGACATGTAGCTCCAGTCTCAATTTTCTTTATATGCCAACACATTTTAATGATAAATGAATGTTCAATAGAAATGTGATGTATTATACTGCTGCTCGCCCACAAGTTAATCTGCAGGAATTAATAGATAAAAACCAAGATTATGCTATCGGCCTCCATCCTGCTTTTCAAGGATGTGGTGACAATAATTACCTAGTGACACTTTGAGCTATTTGGGAAAATATCACGTATAGAAATACAAGATAATACTATTATTCACTGCTCTGGAAAAACAAACAAACTAAGAAGTAAAGCAGTGGGCACTCTTCAGATCACAGTATGGTCCTAGACTGCAGCATGGTTCAAAAGACAGCATCTTGGTTGCACATCAGATACAGAAGAAGGCCAGGAAGCAGTACAAGGACTTCAGGCTTTTGACACTACCAATAGAGCTGAACTTTGCATATTACACTCAGTTCTGCCATAGTGCATGGTCTCAATAAGGGTTTTAGTAGGAATGTGATACTTTGGGAATTAAAGAATATTTGTATGCTATGTTACTGAAGAAACTGCTTTTGTGTATGCATGTGATGTTGGAAAAGCTGAGTATTACACTATGAGTTTTCCTTAAACGTTTATGTTATAGGAGACCAGAGTGTGCTTAAGCACAGTTGATCAACCTGAAAAAGACACCAAAATCCTGAGGCTCTCTTACCTTGCTGTGCTGCATTCCTACTACAATCCAGTCTGCACGGTTCACTTTTCTAATGTTAACTTACTCACTGTACTACCATCTCATCTGTCTTGTTGCCAGCCCCTTCCCCACATCCTTACTCTGTCCTGGAAGCACCTTCCCCTATATATCTGACAGATCATCACTTTCCCACCTTTCAAAGTCCTACTAAAATCACATCTCCTTCAAGAGGCCTTCCTCAACTAAGCCCTCTGTTCCCTTACGCCCTCTCCCTTTTGCATCACCTATGCACTTGGATCTGTACCCTTTAAGCACTTGTTATTCACCTCATCCTCAGCCCCACAACACTTATATACATATCCATAATGTATTTATATGTGTTAATTGTCTCCTCCTAAAGACTGTAAGCTCCTTGTGGAGAAGGAACATGTCTATCAACTCTGTTGCATTGTACTCCCCCAAGCGCTTTAGTATAGTGCTCAACACACAGTAAGGCTCAATAGATGCCAACGATTGGTTGGTTGATTGATTGATTGAATGTGAGGGGTTGCATATTCACCCAAAGTGAAAGAAAAGCACTAGCTACAGATGAGCCTTCATATGATAATAATTGTTGCATTTAAATGCTTACTATGGCTCAAACACTGCATTAATCACTGGAGTTGATACAAGATAATCAGGTCAGACACAGTTCCTTTCCTATATGGGACTCATAGTCTAAGGGGGAGAAAGAACAGGTATTTCATCCCTATGATACAGATGAGGAAATCAAGGCCCAGAAAGGTTAAGTGACTACTTGCCCAAGGATACACAGCAGGCAAGTGGTGGATCTGGGATTAGAACCCAGGTCTTCTGACTCCCACTTGCTGTTTCCACAAGTTAAAGTCCCTCTCCTTCTCACACTTTTTCCCACCCTTTCAAATTTTGAAGTGCTTTAACTTACTTGAATAGAGAAATTGAAAGCCAATTCCAGACAGCTGTTTGTTCTTTGCTATTGCATTAATGATAGATTAACACAAGATTTTTTTTGCAAAACAGTATTTAAAAGATAACATGAAAAAAATGAATTGTTTACATATGTATTCATAAAAACATCAAATTCAAAATCTTTCATCATTGGTACCTATTTGTATTACTATTGTAATGCTGCATTTTACACTTTCCTGTATTCGCTTAGAGCTCTTTCCCTTAACTCTTTATTTTTATGGAATCATTTAAGAGTTTGGACTGGGGAGTCCCCATGTTGTTATTGCCTGTGTTGTTAATTTATTGGTTCTGTCGTATTTATCGTAGTATTCTTGTGTGTCTGTCTCCAGTTCCTCTCCCCTTCTATCCATTTAGAGTGTCTTATTCTTGTACTTTTCTCTATCAATTAGTGTTATGCTTCAAATAAAGCAACAACTCAAAAAATACAATAAATGGTAGCAACACTTTTGCCACCTATACAATGCAACGTCCAGTGATGCACAGTCTGATATGAAATCAGGAAAGTCAGAATATTCTTTGAGTACTGTGTAATTCCGAAGTGGCATCTAACTTCAGGGCAAACAGAAGCAGAACTAATGTTCTGTTTATCTGCACGACAATCAGATTTCTCGAGCAGTTTCCTTAATGGCTCCTAATAATAAATAATAATTGTGGTATTTGTTAAGCACTTAGTGTGTGCCAGGCACTGTACCGAGGACTGGGATGGGTACACGCAAATAGGGTTGGCCATAGTCCTTGTCCCACATGGAACTCACAGGCTCAATCCCCATTTTACAGATGAAGTAACTGAGGCGCAGAAAAGAGAAGTAACTTGCCCTAGGTCACACAGCAGACAAGTGGCAGAGCCAGGATTAGAACCCATGACCTTCAGACTCCCAGGCTCGTACTCTACCCACTACACCATGCTGCTACTCCTGCAAGCCAAAGTCAGCATTTAAGTGGTGAGAAAAACAGTCAGATGAACTGCAGTCAGGAATGGGGTCTCTTTTAGATGGCAGCTTCAAGAAGGATATGATACCAAAAGCTAGAATTGTAAATAGTATGCAGTACTCTGAATAGTGAATACATACCAATGGGAAATATTTACTTAAGGCCAGTGTGGAAGAGACAGTTGTATCCCAGTACCCAACCTGCTTCCCCTGACACTACACACACACACACACACACACACACACACACACACACACACACACACACTCACTCACACACACACACACACGTGTAATCTCAGCATTATCTGAAAATATTAAGGAAGGAAAAGGATGGGTTTCCAGAAGGCATGTAATTCATCTAGATATGTCTTAGTCCTTGAATTTCTTAACAACCTTAATGCTGATATCAGGGGTAAAGATTGGATGGGTGTATATGAGTGAGGAGAGAAATTATAGATGGTAGGATTCTTGTCAGTTATATGGATCAGTGACACATAGGAAGTGTTCAAAAATGAGAAAAAATTTGGGAATAGTATCAAGCACCTCCTTTCTCTAAAAGCAATGCAAATTATCTTAGAAAGAGATTTCACAGTTGTGATTTATTAAGATTCATTTTATCTCACCAGCATTGTTCTGTTATGGTAACAGTGTATTCATGATGTTTTAAAGATAAATGCATTTTTAAAAACTTGAAACAATTTCAAAGCCTTGAGCAGTTTAAACAGTTTCAAGTACTTTAAATGATTGATAGGAGTGTAAAATAAAATGTCTTGCTACCCAATCACCTCTGCCAACTTCCTACAAGTGATTCTGCTGAACTGATAGGATTTCCATGTGGGATAAGGTCACTGGTCTGGTCTCTTCCTTCTGTCAATGCACAAGACAGGACACAAGAAGAAGGTGGAAAAGTCCCGATGCCAGTTGTTCAGTGTACTGGCTGGCAGGAGTGGGAGTTGCATTTCTTGTACGGGAGTGGGGGTAGGCATCTGATTGCCTGAACTCCTCACCCTCGGCTTCAAGGCTCTCCATCACCTCACCCCCTCCTACCTCACCTCCCTTCTCTCCTTCTACAGCCCAGCCTGCACCCTCCGCTCCTCTGCCACTAATCTCCTCACCGTGTCTCGTTCTCGCCTGTCCCGCCGTCGACCCCCGGCCCACGTCATCCCCCTGGCCTAGAATGCCCTCCCTCCGCAAATTTGCCAAGCTAGCTCTCTTCCTCCCTTCAAGGCTCTACTGAGAGCTCACCTCCTCCAGGAGGCCTTTCCAGACTGAGCCCCCTCCTCTCCTTCCCCATCCCCCCCGCCTTACCTCCTTCCCCTCCCCACAGCACCTGTATATATGTTTGTACGTATTTATTACTCTATTTATTTTATTTGCACATATTTATTCTATTTATTTTATTTTGTTAATATGTTTTGTTTTGTTCTCTGTCTCCCCCTTCTAGACTGTGAGCCCACTGTTGGGTAGGGACTTTCTCTATATGTTGCCAACTTGTACTTCCCAAGCACTTAGTACAGTGTTCTGCACACAGTAAGCCCTCAATAAATACGATTGAATGAATGAATGAATTGCCTTTCTTTTGGTCCTTTGTCCAGAATGAAGACTCCAGTTGTATAATGAAGGATGCCTATAAATTCACCAGAGATATGACAATATTGCCTTATCTAAAGGTCAAAATAGGGTTGCAACACACAAGTGGTCCAAATGGAAACTATAGCCCCAAAGAATTAAAGCCATTAAGCATGATGGGCATTTCATAAATATTTAACTTGTCCACCCACTGAACTGTAGGCGATGGGAACCAGAGCTTAGAATATGGAGAGTGGTGGCATTTCGGGATCAGCCATTGTAAGGGAAAACCCTGGAATGATGGGGTTTCTTGCATGATTCTTTGTTTTAGAAAGGGATGACCCATACAAGTATTTGTATCAAAGGCAAAAGGTAACTTCACAGTGGGTTGTTGATTGTGCCTGACACAGAGATTGACTTGGACAAATAAAATAGCAATGATTTCAAGTTTTTGACAGGGATCAAATATAACGATGTGGAATGAGACTGAAATGTATTGTAACAGGAATAAAAATCAACTTGGAAGGAGTGATGCTGCTCTCTACTGAATAGTGGAGGTTTGGGTGGGGAGTTTAGAAAGTTGCAATGATTGGCGGCATTCAGATTTCAACTCATTTTCTGTTAGTGAAAGAGTCTATAGCACTTGGCTGTGTACTCCTTATGGACTTAGATACTCACCTTAGCCCCACAGCACTTATGTAAATATTATTTTATTCTATTTCCCCATCCTTAATCCATTTTAATGTCTCTCTCCCACTTTAGACTCTAAGTTCCTTGTGAGCCGGGATCACGTCTATCAACTTTGTTGTACTTTCCCAAGTGCATAGTACAGTGCTCTTCATGCAGGAAGCCCACAATAAATACCTTTGCTTGATTGATTAATTGATTGAAGAGTATGGGGCTCCAAAGGACTAAGACTTTTGAGAGTTGTTCGCTGCCTCCTATAGCAGCGGAAACCATCACAATATGCACCTGTCCATTGGCAGAAGGTGATTGATACCATTTTCAAATATTTTTCCCATTATTGAAATCTTCCTATGTGCCACTGATCCATCTAGCTGACTAGAATTCTACCATCTATAATTTCTCTTCTCGCTCATATACACCCACCCAGTTTTAACCTGACATCAGCATTATGTTATTGCCCATGCTACAACTGGGAGTGAAATTTGATACTTGTGTGATAAGAAAATGTAAGCGGCAATCCCTTCCAAATTGCTGGTACATCACTGCTTGCATTCTCTGCACCATCTGAGCTAACCACCTAACTGAAGCTGACTTCTGAGTCTCCTGTCTCTGAGGGATCACAGACTGGTTTGTCTATTGTTGCTTTCTCTCAACTGCTTGTAGTGATGCGACTTTGAGTTGTGCTTCACAAGATAATCAGGTTGTGCCCAGTCTTTGTCCTAGGTGTGGCCCACAGTCTAAGGGAGAGGGAGATCATATGATTAATCCCCATTATACAGATGAGAAAACTGAGGGTACAGAGAAAGTAGGTGACTGCCCAAGGTCACACAGCAGGGAATTGGGCAGAGCTGGGATTACAATTCATGTCTCCTACCTCCCAGTCCTTTGCTCTTCCCACTTGATGATGCTGTTTTATAAATAAATTCAATTTTTGAGGAGGAAATAAAGATTATTTTTGTAAGCAGTGATGGTAGTGTGCACTGGGCTAAGAAGACATTCAGGGTTAGTATGCCTGGCATACAGGCTCACTTCGTGAAGTTGTCTTTTTTGAAATGTGTCTTTATTTCTTTACTTTCCTAATCTCAGAATATTGCAGAACACATAAAACCCTCTTTTACTCTGATGAAGACAGGGATAGGTCATACAGGAAACCTTCAACTGTAATCTAACTGACCCTACATACATATATTCTGTCTTTCTCTCTAGCTATCCTAGCCCTTTGCCAACTAGAGAGCATCCCTCATAGGGGAACCCCATCCACCTGCAGGTATTGCTTAAAAATACAAAAGCAATTATGCTAAGGGATTCACATGGACCCTTCCAATCTCTCTTCAAGTGCCTTATCAGGTGTCTTCTCTATCCCATTGATTATTTTGAATACCTCCCCCAGAGGTGTTAACAGTGTCCCAAGGCTGTTGACTCCTCAACTCTTAGTCATCCAGAATTTGTGACTAACTGGCAGTTCCATGTTCTTCATGATCAAAACAATCAATTTCTTGGACCTGAGGACTCTGGACTGAGATTCATTCATCATTCTTGACAGGAGTCTCCAGCAACTAACAGAGGTTTGCTGTATATCTCTTCCTTTTCATCATAGCAGGCTTGGTAAAACTCCTCAACACTTGAAATTATGGCTGATTTAGTTCTATGTGTATATGTAGTGATCAGCCCAGCAAGACTCTGGGGAAAATAATGAGACTAGCTTTGGTCTGCTGTTGTACTATAATCTATTAACACAATTATACTAGGCTGACAATGAAAAAACTCTTGAAATCAGATGATTTTTCTTTTAGTTCAACATTCATAGGAAAATAAAATACTATCCATTATTTCATTATACTATTTTGATTTTATTTATATCCAAATTGTATTCTTATCATTAACATCTAAAAGGACAACAGACCCATCCTTAGGGAGTCTATGTCCTTTTATTAGGAAATATTGTTGTGTCAGGGACAGAATCTTATATTTCAACATTTGACACCCCAGAATAGCAGAATTCTTTATACTATGTATCTGGACCTTTGTTGTGTATCAGAATATAGTGTCCTTTTACTAGAGGAAATATAATAGATACAGAAGAAAATACTTGGCAATCTTGATAGTGAAGGGCAAACCAAGAGAAAGAAAAAAAGATAACTGGAACTCTATAGATCTTGCAGCTTGCTTCACTCCAACTCCCACCCCATTCCATGCCTGTCCCCATCTCTGCCATTAATTGCCCCAGAAAATCCCCCCCATCTCTGCAGGTGGGGGGAATAAAAGGGCAGAGGTGCTTCCACTCTTGTTTTCAGTGAAGAGCTCCCCACAGAAGCAGTGTTTACTGGGAGCCAACTTCAGACATTTGGAAACCCTAAAGCAGGGAAAAATTTGTCACTCCCTCCCATTACTTGACACTGGGTGTGATACACCAGAAACACAGCATAATAAAATGGTGTCATATGGATGCTTGCTTAAATCCCAGAAGTTAGAGTTTCCTTGTGGGACCCCTGACTCTCCCCTTTTGAATAGTAATAATACTAGTAATAATAATAATAACTGTGGTATTTAAGTACTTATTATGTGCCAAGCATTGTAATAGATTCAAGACAATCAGGCCCTGCATGGCACTCACAGTCAAAGTAGGAGGGAGAACAGGTGCTGAATTCCCATTTTAAACTGAGGCATAGAGGAGTGAAGTGATTTAATAATAATATAATAATAATAATGGCATTTATTAAGCACTTACTATGTGCAAAGCACTGTTCTAAGCTCTGGGGAGGTTACAAGGTGATCAGGTTGTCCCACGTGGGGCTCACAGTCTTAATGCCCATTTTACAGATGAGGTAACTGAGGCACAGAGAAGTTAAATGACTTGCCCAAAGTCACACAGCTGACAATTGTCAGAGCTGGGATTCGAACCCATGACCTCTGACTCCAATGCCCGTGCTCTTTCCACTGAGCTACACTGCTTCTCTGATTTGCCCAAGGTCACCCAACAGACAAGTGGCAGAGCTGGGATCAGAACTCGGGTTCTTCTGACTCCCTGGCCTGTGTTCTATTCTTTAGGCCATGGTGCTTGTCAGGGTTAAAGGAAATTGTTTCTCCTCCTTTCCTCCCCCTAATCTTAAACGATAAATGAGTTCATGGTGGGTGGAGTAGGGTGGCAGGGAGGAGCGTTTAAGATTGGGAATTGATAATTCCTCACCCTCTACCTTAGTGATGTAGCTGTAAGGAAAGGTGACTTGTGGAAACTCCTTATCTTCCCTCCCAAACTCTGCCCTCTCCCTGACTTTCCCATCACTGTTGATGGCACTACCATCCTTCCCATCTCACAAGCCTGCAACCTTGGTGTCATCCTCGACCCCGCTCTCTCGTTCACCCCTCACATCCAATCCATCACCAAAACCTGCCAGTCTCACCTCCGCAACAGTGCCAAGATCCGCCGTTTCCTCTCCATCCAAACTGCTACCCTGCTCGTTCACTCTCTCATCCTATCCCGACTGGATTACTGCATCAGCCTCCTTTCTGATCTCCCGTCCTCCTGTCTCTTCCCACTTCAATCCATACTTCACGCCACTGCCCGGATCGTCTTTGTGCAGAAACGCTTTGGGCATGTTACTCCCCTCCTCAAAAATCTCCAGTGGCTACCAATCAACCTATGCATCAGGCAAAAACTCCTCACCCTCAGCTTCAAGGATCTCCATCACCTCACGTCCTCCTACCTCATCTCCCTTCTCTCCTTCTACAGCCCAGCTCACACCCTCCACTCCTCTGCCACTAACCTCCTCACTGTGCCTCGTTCTCACCTGTCTCACCATCGCCCCCCGGCCCATGTCCTCCCCCTGGTCTGGAATGCCCTCCCTCTGCACATCCGCCAAGCTAGCTCTCTTCCTCCCTTCAAAGTGCTACTGAGAGCTCACCTCCTCCAGGAGGCCTTTCCAGACTGAGCCCCTTCCTTCCTCTCCCTCTCCTCCCCCTCCCCACCCCCCCCGCCTTACCTCCTTCCCCTCCCCACAGCACCTGTATATATGTTTGTACATATTTATTACTCTATTTTATTTGTACATATTTATTCTATTCATTTTATTTTGTTAATATGTTTTGTTTTGTTGTCTGTCTCCCCCTTCTAGACTGTGAGCCCACTGTTGGGTAGGGACCATCTCTATATGTTGCCCACTTGTACTTCCCAAGTGCTTAGTACAGTGCTCTGCACACATTAAGCACTCAATAAATATGATTGAATGTATGAAACATCATCTGAAGAAAGCGAGAAAAATCCCTGGACCCTGGAAGAAGAAAATTACTTGGGAGAAGCCAATCTTTTCTCATTTCTTGCTGACGTGATATTCTGTCAAGGAGATATTTGAGGAACTGATGTTAAGTAGAATGGAGAGTAAATACAATTCACAATTTTCCACCATATTAGCGTCAGTACAGTATGGAAGTAAGGTCTTTTCTGCATTTGAATTGCATGATGAGAAGGCAGTTAGGGCATGAGATTATCAGGTGAGTAGGTAGTGCTGTAAGTAGGTCTGGAGGGTGGATGCATCTTGCCCAGACTATCTGGATGCCAGAGTTGACCATTAGGGAAAGGACAATGGAAAACTGAATGGATAAAATGGGGTTTAAGGAGTGGAAATTTAGAAGTCCAGATGTGGAATTTTCCTTTGATTTCTAAAGTTCCTCATCTGTCTGGAGTCCAGAGTGTCAGTGGAGATAGGGGCCCCCTAGGATATATTATTAAGCCTGGGATGGGCTGTAAGGAATTCCGGCTCTTCCCTCCCATTGCTTAATCCTAACTCAGAATCCTAAATAGCATCCAGGCATCCTCTATGTTCTCTGGAGCCATGGAACCCAGGAGCTGCAGGAGAGTCAGGTAATAGGAGTAGTAGTAATAGTAGTAGTAGTACTTATTGAGAGTCCATGTGGTGCGGTGCACTAATCTAGGCTCTTGGAAAGTACAGAATAAAGAAATGCCACATGCACTGTTTACAAGGAGCTTATTCTGTCCTGGTCAAAGCCCAGAGTCCCTGGTTTCCCAGAGCCCCTGAACATGACTAGAATCTACATCTGCAGATAGTCCAGAGAATCCCTTGATTCTGGGATGCAAGCAAAGGCAGTTCTCCTCCCAAGTTCACTTCAGGGACACAAATGGCCCTCTAATACTCTCCTTGGCTTCTCTGTGGCCTCAGGCATTAGAAGGGAGGAAGGCTAAAAATCGACATGCCAATATGCCATGTCAGTGGGTGCTGTATTCTTGGACTACCCTCTCTAAGGGAATATAGATGCGTAGAGGTTTTGGAAGCCTATTTTTGGTAGAAAGCAGCTGCTGACTTTGAGGTGGTAGAGTCATTTGTGAAGGAAATGCCAAGGTTGAATCCGCTCTGTTGGAGGGGCTAAATATAAGATCAGCAGGGCTTTTGCTTGGCATTGGACGCATGGTCCATCCAAGCCAGTAACAGGATGCTTAGAGAGAAATTGTGATGATTGGCATCCAGTCTAATGGTTAGGGTGGACAATTTATCATCTCTAACACTTTCTAACATGTTCGGTAGGGTGAACTGGGAGGGGGAAGCTGACCTGCCTGAGTCAGCCCCAGGTACCCCCCTGTTTGGAGTAGCCCAGAACTCTGAGGCCCTTCTCCGTTCATTAATCAATCAGTAAGTAGTACTGATTGAGCATCTGCTGTGTGGAGAACATGGTACTTGGAGTTTGGGAGAATGCAGTGGAGTTCGTAGATGTGATCCCAGCCCTCAAGGAGCTTTAGTCTACTGGTAATCTTAGCATGGCCATATGCAAAAGGTGTCACCTCTGCAACTGCCTTCCCTGCTTCTATTTCACTGGACTGTGTCAACTGGATGTTTCTGAGAGTAAAAGATGCACAGGAGCAGACTGATTGAAGATGACCTTTTCTTTGCCCCCATGACTTAGACAATTGCTTCTATTTATTCTGATGACTTGACACTTGTCCACATGTTTTGTTTTGTTGTCTGTCTCCCCCTTCTAGACTGTGAGCCTGTTGTTGGGTAGGGTCCGTCTCTATATGTTGCCAACTTGTACTTCCCAAGTGCTTAGTACAGTGCTCTGCACACAGTAAGCGCTCAATAAATACAATTGAATGAATGAATGAAAATGAAACATGGGTCTTGAAGGAGGCGCAGTGTTTCAATGGAGCCCATTGAGTGGTTAAAGCTGAAACCCTGATGGCTTGAAATGTGGTTGGTACTCTGCCATCTGTTATTTTGGATATAGAGGTGTTGGCAATGGTGACTTGAGCTAAGGGAAAGATTCTCAGACAGTCAGAACTCTGATGTGTGGCCCAGTAACAATGGACAGAATGAAACCCATTAGGCTTTTATTGCAATTCTGTATGTATGGCTCGATCATGCCTACTTCAGTGTAGTAGACCAAATTAAACAATCAGCTACAGAATATCGCTTAGTAGGCAGCTTCTTCCGTGCTGCATTTTGCATCGGCTCTTCACCAAGTGTGGAATTGGATGTTGAACATAATTCCTTTTTTCCAGTTATGTTTTGTGACTTCTTATTGCCACGATCATTTTGAAAATAGTCATAAAAACCTCGTTGAAAGGTTGATGACGTTGTGCATTTAGGCTCATTTTTGGACTGCTGTATTTCCTGGCCTGTTGTTTGGCCACGCAGGCAATCCTTCTGGTCCGTTGACACCAGTATATTCGGATTAATGAGGTGTTTTTCTTCCTCTTTCTTTAAATCCTGCAACAGGGAGACATGAATTAGTGGCTCAGTCCCACTACCCGGTACTCCAAATGAGTGGAGCCACAGATATGACCACTCTGCACCACTCCTCTGTTCTCCCCTGCTCTCCTTGTCCCCATTACCACTGGCCAAGGTTCATCAATCTACTCAAGTGCAAAGCCTGCAGGTACCTTCTTGTCCTACATTTTACCCAACCAGTCCTAACTGGGGTGATGGAGTTGTAGAAGCAGCATGACATAGTGGATACAGCACGGGCCTGGGAGTCAGAAGGGCCTGGATTCTAATCCCGGCTCTTCCACTTGTCTTCCTGGTGACCTTGGGCAAATCATTTAACTTCTCTGGGTCTGTTACCTCATCCATAAAATGAGGATTAAGAGTATGAGCCCCATCTAGGACAGGGACTATGTCCAACCTGATTAACTTGTATCTAGCCCAGCAATTAAAACAGTGCTTGGCATATAATGAGTTCTTAATAAGACTGTTATTATTATTATTATGAAATGGAAGATTATGCCAGAAAACCATGATGAGGCTCTTCCCAGGATTTTCTGGATGAACTGTATAATAACAATAATAATGATGGCATTTATTAAGCACTTACTATGTGCAAAGCACTGTTCTAAGCACTAGGGAGGTTACAAGGTAATCAGGTTGTCCCACGGGGTGTTCACAATCTTAATCCCCATTTTACAGGTGAGGTAACTGAGGCACAGAGAAGTTAAATGGCTTGCCCAAAGTCACACAGCTGACAATTGGCGGAGCCGGGATTTGAACCCATGACCTCAGACTCCAAAGCCCATGCTCTTTCCATGGAGCCACACTGCTTCTCATAATGACCTGTATAATGGTATAATATTTGAGCTACAGAGAAGGGCTTTTTACCCAGATCAAGGCAATAAATCTAATAGAGCTCTTTTCTGCCTTCCCCACCCTTGAGCCTGTGTAGGTCCAGCACTCACATTATCAGGTCTTTTATCCACGTTAATAGGCTTAGAGGCAGAGGAGTTATGTGTATCCTGGAAAAAAAATGAGACAACATAAGAATGGTGTAATACTGTTCTCCATCAATCACTTCTTAGAAGTAGTAATACTAATAATGAGGCTTTTTACTGATATAACTCCTTTCAAACCACATAGATTCATCCATACAACATTGCTACAAATAAAATAAGAATGACTTTCGACTTCCTTAGTACTTCCTTCTCTGGGACTTGACTCTCATTGATTAGGATTTTAGTGTTACATAGAATCTAAATCAAGTTTCTTTTTCTTCCTGAAGGCTGAATTCACTCTTGGAAAAATTAATCAATGGCTTTAATTGAGTGCTAACTGTGCACAGAGCATTGCACTAAGCACTTGGGAAAGTACAATGCAGTAGAAGAATGTGAGTTATATTTGAGCTACAAAGTAGGACTTTACCCAGATGTAGGCAGTAATTCTAGTAGGGCCTTTTTCTGCCACCCCTACCTCCAAGCATGGATAGATCCAGCACTTACATTAGGCATGATCTCCCTAAAATCTCCCCTGCCCTTCCCTAGTCCATTGCCCCTCCTGCCCCTTCTTCAACTCTCCCGTCATCCCCAGCAGTATCTCCAGAGGAGATCTTCTGCCTTCTCTCAAAATCCATCCCCTCCACCTGCACATCCGACCCCATTCCTTTGCACCTTATCAAAAAACTTCCCCCCTTCTTCCTTCCCTCCCTAACTGCTATTTTCAACTATTCCCTCTCCAATGGTTTCTTCTCCACTGCTTTCAAACATGCCTATGTCTCCCCTATCCTTAAAAAACCCTCCCTTGACCCCACAGCTCCCTCCAGTTATCATCCCATCTCCTTCCTACTATTACTCTCCAAACTCCTTTAGTGAGTTGTCTACACCAACTGCCTCAAGTTCCTCTCCTCCAACTCTCTCCTTGACCCCCTCCAATCTGGCTTTCCTCCCCTTCACTTCACATAAACCTCCCTCTCTAAGGTCATCAATGATCTCCTTCTTGACATATCCACTGGCCTCTAGTCCATCCTAACCCTCCTCGACCTCTCACCTGCCTTCCACATTGTTGACCATCCCCTTCTCCTGGAAATGTTATCCAACCTTGGCTTCACTGACCCTGTCCTCTTCTGGTTCTCCTCCTTTCTCTCTGGCTGCTCATTCTCAGTCTCTTTCACGGGCTTCTCCTCTGCCTCCCTCCCCCTAACTATGGGTGTCCCTCAAGGTTCAGTTTTGGGTCCCCTTCTATTTTCCACCTACGCCCACTCCTTTGGAGAACTCATTTGCTCCCATGGCTTCAAGTACCACCTCTATACAGATGATTCCCAAATTTACATCTCCAGCCCTGATCTTTCCCTCTCTGCAGTCTCACATTTCCTCCTGCCTTTAAGACATCTCTATTTGGATGTCCCACCGTCACCTCAAATTTAACGTATCTGAAACAGAACTCCTTATCTTCCCACCAAAACCCTGTCCTTCTTCTGACTTTCCCAGCACCCCCATCCTTCCTCTCTCATAAGCCCATAACCTTGGCATTATCCTCTCTCTCATTTTACCTAGCCCAGTGCTTGGCACATAAGTGTTTAACAAATACCAGAATACTTTTTTTTTCCTCCTCCTTCTTCTTCTTGTTTTTCTTATTATTAGTGCAGTAAATTTTATCTGTACGGCAGACCTGATTTGCCCAAAAGAGCACCTACCTCGGCCTTGGCTTAAAATTTTCTCATCCACATGACACATCAATGGGGCTTGTAGCCCGTTGGTAGAGGACAGAAATGAAAACTGACATCTTACCTCATTTTGGCTCCAAACAACTAGGGGTTTCCCCCCTGAAAGTATTGGCGTCACTTCCGTCCTAATCTCATGGGGGCAATGGCCTTCCTTACCCTTACTTTAATTGTTTACTTACCCACCTAAATCGTAACTAAACTCCACTGCATTCGGCATAAACCATATTTAGACTTTATTCTCTTGATTTCTAAAACATTAATGATGAGTTTCAGGTAACTGGTTGCTAGAGTGGTCACCCAGACCAAATGCCCACATTTAATTAGGAACTCAGTTTTCTATATTTTCCTAATGGAGAACCTACCATGATACTTTGTATCTCCGTTAGCGGAGCTGAATTTCGCTGCTGTTCTGTCTAGGCTGAGACAGCAAATGGGAACAGCCTGGCTGCTTCAGACAGTTATTTGCCAACTGACACACTGAGGACATTGTGACATCACCAGCATGGATTGTTGGGGCAAGCTCCTACTTAGCATAATACAGTAAGATATTACTTTGCTTTACCCAATGATCCCAGTCTTATGAGGACACATTTTTCTCAGTCTGCAAAGCACCTAGAGAGCCTCAATAAATCATTATCATTATCATCAATGGTATTTATCGATGTCTTACAGAGCACAGTACTTAATGCTTGGTAGAGCATACTAGAGTATGTAGATATGACCCCTGCCTTCAGTGACCCTACAATCTGGTGGGTGAAACAGTCCTGAAAATATATGACAGACAGTTGAGGTTCAGAGGAATTAAGTTACTTGCCCAAGGTCACCCAACAGACAAGTGGTAGAGCTGGGACTGGAACCCAGGTTTGGACCCAGTCCTCCTGACACCCAGTCCTGTCTCTTTATGCTAGGCCTGCTGCTTATTGCTATGGTGCCATTTAAAAATTGCCTTCATCACTAGAATTTCTTTTGAAACAAAATTAATTCACTTTTTAAACAAAAGTATTTCATGCAATTGAATATTACCAGCATTTGGTTGCCAAGTAACCGACCGAGAACAATGTGTCATGTCAAACTTGGATTGTCAGACCAAGGACTTACTTATTATTAATATGAAAAATGGTGGTAATGATAGTGATATTTAAGTTCATTCATTCATGTAATCGTATTTATTGAGGACTTACTGTGTGCAGAGCACTGTACTAAGCACTTGGAAAGTACAATTCAGGAACAGAGACAATCCCTGCCCACAATGGGTTCACAGATTAGAAGGGGGGAGACAGGCATCAAAACAAGTAAACAGCAGTAAACAAGAGAAGCAGTGTGGCTCAGTGGAAAAGAGCACGGGCTTTGGAGTCAGAGGTCATGGGTTCAAATCCCAGCTCCGCCAATTGTCAGCTGTGTGACTTTGGGCAAGTCACTTAACTTCTCTGTGCCTCAGTTACCTCATCTGTAAAAAATGGTGGATTAAGACTGTGAGCCCCCCATGGGACAACCTGATCAACTAGTAACCTTCCCAGCGCTTTGAACAGTGCTTTGCACATAGTAAGTGCTTAATAAATGCCATCAAAAAAACCCCCAAGCATCAATAGAGAGAAGCAGAGTGGCTCGGTGGAAAGAGCACGGGCTTGGGAATCAGAGGTCATGGGTTCTAATCCCGGCTCCCCCACATGTCTGCTGTGTGACCTTGGGCAAGTCACTTAACTTCTCTGAGCCTCAGTTACCTCATCTGTAGAATGGGGATTAAGACTGTGAGCCCCACGTGGGACAACGTGATCACCTTGTATCCCCCCCAGCGCTTAGAACAGTGCTTTGCACATAGTAAGCGCTTAACAAATGCCATTATTATTATTATTAATAGCATCAATATAAATAAATAGAATTATAGATATATACACATCATTAATATAAATAAATAGAATTATAAATATGTACATATATGTACAAGTGCTGTGGGGGGGAGGCGGGTAGAGCAAAGACAGCGAGTAGGGGTGATGGGGAGAGGAGGGGGAGTAGAAGAAGGGGGGGTTTAATCTGGGAAGGCCTCCTGGAGTAGGTGAGCCTTCAGTAGGGCTTTGAAGGGGGAAGTGTGATTGTTTGGCAGTTTTAAGGAGGGAGGGAATTCCAGGCCAGAGGTAGGATGTGGGCCAGGGGTCGACAGCCGGACAGGTGAGAACGAGGCACAGTGAGAAGGTTAGCACCAGAGGAGTATGTTCTTACTCTGTGTTAAGCACTGTGCTCAGCACTGGGGTAGTTGCAGGTTACCCACAGTCTAAAAGAAGTAGTGTGGCTTAGTGGAAAGATCATGTGCCTAGTATTCAGTTTACCTGTTCTAATCCCAGCTCTGACACTTACAAGCTGTGAGACCCTGGGCAAGCCATTTCATTTGTCTATACCTCAGTTTCCTCATCTGTAAAATGGCAATTAAATACATGTTCTCCCTCCTACTTAGACTGTGAGCCCATGGGGGATGGGGACCATGTCTCATTTGATTATCTTGTATCCACCCCAGTGCTTAATACAGTGCTTGGCACTTAGTAATCACTTAATGGATACCACAATTATTAATTATTCTGCAATAACAGGAGGCAGTTTCTGTACTTTCCTGCAAATGCTGTGGCTTTTTTCCTTTCTTGGAACAGGGCAGGGGATAGGTGGATGGAGGCCAGAGGAAGCTCAGAGTTGGAACCTAGGTTTCCAGCACCAGGAAAATTGGGGGTAAATGGATGAACCCTTTGCCCATAAAAGTTGGAGGTAAATGAGTGCCTGCTGTGGACCTTGGGCAAGTTACTCTTCTGTCAGCATTTCGTCACATGAGAGGAAATAGAGAAGCAGTGTGGCTCAGTGGAAAGAGCACAGGCTTTGTAGTCAGAGGTGGCTTTGTAGTCAGAGGTCATGGGTTCAAATCCCAGCTCTGCCACTTGTCAGCTGTGTGACTTCGGGCAAGTCACTTAACTTCTCTGTGCCTCAGTTACCTCATCTGTAAAATGGGGATTAAGACTGTGAGCCCCACATGGGACAACCTGATCACCTTGTAACCTTCCCAGCACTTAGAACAGTGCTTTGCACATAGTAAGTGCTTAATAAATGCCATTATTATTATTATTATCTGTAAAATCAGTAGAATACCTGTTCTCCCTCCCACTTAGACTATGAGCCCCATGAGGGATAGTGATTGTGTCCAATCTGTTTATCTTGTATCTACCCTAGCACTTAGCATAGTGTTTGGCATAAAATAAGCATTTAACCAATACCACAATTATCATTATTAGGGAGAACAGGGACAAAATCCCCAATCAGATTGGAATGTGTTTAACAAATACCACAATTCTTCTTATTCATTCTTATTATTATAGCAGTAAACCTCATCTTTAGCACAGCCCTGATATTGCCCCAAAGAGAACCTACTATGGCCCTTAGTTAGCATTTTCTCCTCCAGGTGACTGAGAGGTGGAGCCTGTAGCCCACCACCAGGGGGTAAAAAATTGAAACTGCTATCTTACCTCCACTTCTGGCTCCAAAGAACTGGGGGTCCGCTCAAAAGTAATGGTATCACTCCCTCTTATGTTAATCCATTAGGTGTGATGTTACCTTCCTCTTAATCTTTTATCTACCCACATAAATCTTAACTCCACTGCATCCCAGTAAACCAAATTTAGGCTTCCTTCTCTTGGTTTCTAAAACTTTTTTGGCGAGTTTCGGGTAATAGGTTACTAGAGCAGTAATCCAGAGCTAGTGCCCACATTAAATTATCAATTTACCTGGTGTTCTACATTAGCTTAATTTAGAGCCTACCATATCACTCTGCAATGTGGTTCAGCAGAACTGAATTTTCCAGTTGCACCTTCTCGGCTGAGACAGCAAATGAGAACAACCAGGCTGCATTGCACACTTGAGAACAGTGTGACATCACCAGCTTGGATTGTTGAGTCAAGCGCTTACATAGTATAGTATAATAAGCCCCTATTTCGCTTTACCAAACGATCCAAGTCTTATGTTTCACATATACTTTTATGGTCTTTAATGGCTAACAAAATAAAATGAATCATAACTGTGTTTTGACTCCTGATGGATCCTCTATGTAACTCCATTTCAAATCTGAAATTTCAACCTTTTTCAGATGAGCTCCCAAATACTGAATTGGTATGTGCTGGTAGTTATTTTGTCATTTTATCTTCACCTAACTGAACTGGTGGAAGAAATTAGGGGAGCCATTTCGCTTGAACAGCAGAAAGCAGCTTCTCTCACCCAATTAAAGTCATTCCAACTAAATATCTCATTAGAACATAGGCAAGTTCATGATGGATAATTAATTTTCATGGATATAATCTGGGAAGCCACATGTTTGTGGAAGGCTAGTTTTCCAAAAAGAGCAGAAATGTATTAATGGTTGTCAAAAATAAGCTACAAGTTTGTTTTCATACAGTCTTGGTTATTTTATGGATTAATTGCTTGAATGGACTAACCAAAGATACCCACAAAATAACTGCATCAAGGATTTAAAGAAGAAAATAAGTTTATTGAAAGAACAAAACTTTAAACTTTGGTGTTTTAGAGTTAGAACTATAGAAATAAGTGAATAGCAGGTCTGAGTTAGCACTGTCTTCTCAAATATAGTTGGTTTGAGTCAATGGCAGAGCCTGCACGAGTCAAACCTAATGACAAGATGAAAACGGTTTTGTGGAATACACTTGTTTTCTGCCAACTCCATTGGAACCCTCCTTCTACTACAGCCCAATCCTCCTGCTCCGCTACTCTAATGCCAACCTACTCTCTTGGCTCAGTGGAAAGAGCCCGGGCTCTGGAGGCAGAGGTCATGGGTTCAAATCCTGGCTCCGCCAACTGTCAGCTCTGTGACTTTGGGCAAGTCACTTAACTTCTCTGTGCCTCAGTTACCTCATCTGTAAAATGGGGATTAAAACTGTGAGCCCCCCGTGGGACAACCTGTTCATCTTGTAACCTCCCCAGCACTTAGAACAGTGCTTTGCACATAGTAAGCGCTTCGCAAATACCATTATTATTATTATCTCATCTATCTCGCTATTGACCTCTTGCCCACATTCTCCACCTCAGGCTTGGAACTCTCTCCCCCTTCATATCTGACCATCTACCACTCTCCACCTTCAAAGCCTTAGTAAAATCACCTGTCCTCCAAGAGGTTTTCCCAGACCAAGTCCCTTATTTCCCTCATCTTCCCTCCTATTTTCATCAGCTATGACCTGGGCCTTGTAACCCTTAAATACTTCACACCAACCCCAAAGCACTTATGTAAATATTATCAATAATAGTAATAATAATACTAATTGTGGTATTAGTTAAGCCCTTACTCTAAGCCAAGCACTATACCAAGACCTGGGGTAGATATAGGATGATCAGGTCCCACATGGGGCTCACAGATTAAGAAGGAGGGAGAGTAGGTATTGTGTACCCATTTTGCAGATGAGGGAACTAAGGCACAGAGAAGTTGTGATTTTCCCAAGATCACACAGCAGGTGAGTGGCTAGGTTGGGATTAGAACTCAGGGCCTCTGACTCCCAGGCCTGCATTATTTCCACTAGGCCAAGCTGCTTCCAATACTCTACTATATTCCCCTATCCATAATCTTTTTCAATGTCTGTCACCCCCTGTAGCTGGAAAGCTCCTTGTAAGCAGAGATAATTTCTACCAACTCGTAACCTGCTTTCCCAAGCACTTAGTACAGTGCTTTGCTCACAGAAAGAAGAGAAGCAGCATGGCTTAGTGAAAAGAGCATGGCCTTGAGAGTCAGAGGACGTGGGTTCTAATCCTGGCTCTGCCACTTGTCTGCTATGTGACCTTGGGCAAGCCACTTAATTTCTCTGTGCCCCAATTACCTCATCTGTAAAATGGGGGTTAAGACTGTGCGCTCCATGTGAGACAACCTGATTACCTTGTATCTAACCCAGTGCTTAGAACAGTGCTTAGCACATAGTAAGTGCTTAACAAATACCATAATCATTATTATTATTATTAGAGAGGGCTCAATAAATACCACTGATTGCTTACATTAAGAGAGTTTGATAGTTTAGTGGGACCCCATATTACATAAGGCTTGAGATTCCAAATGCTTAATAATATAAATGGTCCTTATTCATCCTAGTAAACTGGATGGTAAGAGGTCTGCTAAGTGTGGGAGTGGATTTAAGACAATAACATTAGGCATAGTCCTTATTTATTAAGTGCTTAATACATGCTGGGCACTGGGGTAGATACAACATAGTAAGATTGAAACCAGTCCCTGTCCTACGTGAGAGTTACAATCTAAGTTGTAGGAGGGGCAGGTCTCATCCCCATTTTACAGATGAGGAAACTGAGACCCACAGAGGTTGAGTGCCTTGCACCAGGTCACACAGCAAGCCAGTGGTGGAGCCGGGACTATAATCTGGGTCTCATAATAATAATAATAATAATAATAATGGCATTTGTTAAGCACTTACTATGTGCAAAGCAGTGTTCTAAGCACTGGGGTAGATACAAGGTAATCAGGGTGTCCCACACAGGGCTTACAGGCTTCATCACCATTTTACAGATGAGGGAACTGATGCCCAGAGAAGTTAAGTGACTTGTCCAAAGTCACACAGCTGAAAAGTGGCAGAAGTGGGATTAGAACCCACAACCTCTGACTCCCAAGCCCGGGCTCTTTCCACTAAGCCACACTGCTTCTTCGACTCCTAGTCCAAACTTCTTTCCACTAGGTTGGTCTACTGAGCCTGAAATGGAGCAGGCAGATGGAGGCTTGCATCCAGCAGGGTTTCCCCTGGGGGCTGAAAAAATCTGAAATGCCCTCTATCAATCAAGCATACATAGGGAAATCGAGTTATCTGAGTGGACTTGGAAGTGGGACTAAGAGCTCATGCCTCTAAATGTTTGCATTTCATTGGCATCGCATGACTTCAGTTTGGGGCCTAGCATTATGCCAAAGGTGGCTGGGCCTCAAGACCAGAACCAAAAGCATAATATGGCTTCCTTCAATTGGATCAGTAAGTGGGTGTTCCAAAGGGGCTGAGGAGGGACCATGGCAGTGCCTTCAAAGAATGATCCCTGACCTTTGCAGACATAACCATGCAAATGTGTTGTTTCTCATAGCCTTGTAACATTTGCTGCTTCATGGAGGTGAAAGCTGTGAAGTCGAATAAATCTGAAAGAAAGGAACAATAGGGACTGCCTCGATGCAGGGCCTGAAATGAGCACTGCAAGGTGAAATGTTGGTGGAATGACACACATACTTACCAGGTAATTTTCAAATGTCAATGCATCCATACAGAAAAGGTGTTATTAACACTTGTGAGCTGTTTCCTAATTGAGCTTTTGTTTTTTTTTTCTGAAATGGAATAACTGGATTATGAAAGCAAATTTCACTGTGGAAGACAAAGGGTGACACATTTTACTGCTCTGTGATTTGGAAGCCTTGAGGCTATAGCTTGCAATGGACCAAATTTTCTCTGCATTCACAACTGCAGCAAGAGGAAAGGAGAATTAGCTTCATTGTAAATTTAATGAGGGGGAAAAAGTGTGGGAATGGAAGGAGTTTGGGAGGAGAGATGATGCAGTTATGGGAAATCACTGACTTTCCCTACTATGGAAATTATTTAGCAACATAAAATGATTCACCAATCATTCAGAAAGCACACACAGTAAATAACACCTATGTTCATCTTTGATGGGAAACTGAGCCAGAAGATTTAAGCAGAAGTAGAGGTATAGAACTGGTCCTCTGCATTCAAGTAGAGGGCATTTGTACTCACTCCCTTGGTGACCTCATTCGTTCCCACTGCTTCAACTATCATCTCTACGCTGATGACACCCAAATCTACATCTCTGCCCCTGCTCTCTCCCCCTCCCTCCAGGCTTGCATCTCCTCCTGCCTTCAGGACATCTCCATCTGGATGTCTGCCCACCACCTAAAACTCAACATGTCCAAGACTGAACTCCTTGTCTTCCCTCCCAAACCCTGCCCTCTCCCTGACTTTTCCATGACTGTTGACGGCACTACCATCCTTCCCATCTCACAAGCCTGCAACCTTGGTGTCATCCTCGACTCTGCTCTCTTGTTCACCCCTCACATCCAAGCCGTTACTGAAACCTGCTGGTCTCAGCTCCACAACATTGCCAAGATCCGCCCTTTCCTCTCCATCCAAACTGCTACCCTGCTCATTCAAGCTCTCATCCTATTCCGTCTGGACTACTGTATCAGCCTCCTCTCCGATCTCCCATCCTCTTGTCTCTCCCCACTTCAATCCATACTTCATGCCGCTGCCCGGATTGTCTTTGTCCAGAAATGCTCTGGGCATGTTACTCTCCTCCTCAAAAATCTCCAGTGGCTACCAATCAACCTACACATCAGGCAGAAACTCCTCACCCTCGGCTTCAAGGCTCTCCATCACCTCGCCCCCTCCTACCTCACCTCCCTTCTCTCCTACAGCCCAGCCCACACCCTCTGCTCCTCTGCCGCTAATTTCCTCACCGTGCCTCGTTCTCGACTGTCCCGCCGTCGACCCCCGGCCCACGTCATCCCCCCGGCCTGGAATGCCCTCCCTCCCCACATCCGCCAAGCTAGCTCTCTTCCTCCCTTCAAGGCCCTACTGAGAGCTCACCTCCTCCAGGAGGCCTTCCCAGACTGAGCCTCCTCCTTCCTCTCCCCTTCCTCTCCCTCTCCATCCCCCCCGCCTTACCTCCTTCCCTTCCCCACAGCACCTGTATATATGTATATATGTTTGTTCATATTTATTACTCTATTCATTTATTTATTTTACTTGTACATATCTATTCTATTTATTTTATTTTGTTAATATGTTTTGTTTTGTTCTCTGTTTCCCCCTTCTAGACTGTGAGCCCACTGTTGGGTAGGGACCATCTCTATATGTTGCCAACTTGTACTTTCCAAGTGCTTAGTACAGTGCTCTGCACACAGTAAGCGCTCAAAAAATACGATTGATTGATTACAGCTCGGGTTTTTTTTATGGATGCTTTGTTTCATTGCAAGTGTTTTGTATCATTGAGACTTAAGCACTGGAGGTGGGGGATAGATAATAGAAATCTTTGATTTAGTATGAGAAGAATGGTTGAGTGTGCATGAGGAAAGTATATTTTTGGAGAGGATTTTTTTTCACCAGAAATATTTGTCGATGACTCGAATCTGTAGAGATATAATAAACATCTATGGGGCCAGTGCACTGGGCATGTGGAGAGTATTGGCAGAGCCATGTACTCCTTTTTCTGGTCCACAGTCTGTCCCAGGAGCCCCATGCATGACTCCAATCTAATTAACATGCTTCACTAATTTTTCCCAACCTACCTGCAGATAATAATAATAAAAAAAATAATAATAAATTTATCTTTCCATCTCTGACCATTCTCCTTCTCTGCAGTCCCTCATTTCCTCCTGCCTTCAGGACATTTCTACTCAGATGTCCCACCAACCCCTCAACCGTTACGTGTCCAAAACAGAACTCCTCATCTTCTCACCCTGTCCCTTCCCCTGTCTTTCCTATCACTGTAGACAACACCACTGTCCTCCCTAGGTCACAAGCCCGTTATTGTACAGTCTGTTAGACTGTAAGTTTGTTGTGGATGGGGAACATGTCTACCAACTCTGTTCATTCATTCAATCAATCATATTTATTAAGCATTGATCTATTGTGCAAATACCTGTACTAAGCACTTGGGAGAGTACAATAGAACACGAAACTGATACATTCTCTTCCCACAACGAGCTTAGTACAGTGCTCTGCATACAGTAAATACTCAAAAATTAAAATTGAAGGATTGATTCAGACACCTCAATAAGGAAAGCAACCTCTTTCTGCACCCTCACTTCTTATTGATTCTTCCTTCAAGTCAAAAGGATACAGTCAAAGCAGCACAGCTTAGTGGATAGAGCATGGGCCTGGGAGTCAGACGGTCATGGGTTCTAATCCTGACTCTGTCACTTGTCTGCTGTGTGACCTTGGGCTAATCACTTCACTTCTCTGGGCCTCAGTTTTGCACATCTGTAAAATGGGGATTGAGCCTGTGAGTCCCAAGTAAAACCACTGTCAGACCATCCTCTTCTGTTTAAAGATCAGAGGTTCTCCCTAATTGGTCTGAGACTATTTCCACCTGATTGCAAAGTGTCCCTGATCAGAGTTCCTCTGTGGTGAAATTGAACTATTCACAGGCCTAATACTCAGGTAGGATATCAGGGCTCCTTCAATCAATCATGGAAAGTTGCCAATTAGAAGATGGCCTCTAGACATAGCCTACTGGAAAGAGCACAGGTCTGGGAGTCAGAGGTCCTGGGTTCTAATCTCAGCTCTGCCACTTGCCTGTTGTGTGACCTTGGAAAAGTCAAATGAGGATTCAATACCTGATGATGATGATAATGGTATTTGTTAAGCGCTTACTATGTGCCAAGCACTGTTGTAAGTACTGGGGTAGATACAGGGTAATCAGGTTGTTCCACGTGGGTCTCAAACTTTAATTCCCCATTTTACAGATGAGGTAACTGAGGCACAGAGAAGTTAAGTGGCTTGCCCAAGGTCACACAGCAAAGTGGCGGAGCTGGGATTAGAACCATGTCCTCTGACTCCCAAGCCCATGCTCTTTCCACTAAGCCATGCTGCTTCTGTTCTCCTTCCTACTTAGAATGTGATTCTGATGAGGGACAGGGACTGTGTCCTAGTTAATCATCTTATCTTTATCGCAGTGCTTAGTTCAGTGTCCTGCACATAGTAAGTGCTTGATGAATACAATTATCCATCAGTGGTATTTATTGAGCACTTACTGTGTGCAGAGAACTGTACTAAGAGCTTGGGTGAGTACAACAGAGTTGGTAGACACATTCTCTGTCCGCAGTGAACTTACAGTCTAGAGAGGTAGAGATAAATTAATATAAACAAGTAGATTACAGATATGTACATAAGAGTTGTGGGGCTGAGAGTGGGGTGAATATCAGGTGCTTCAAGGGCATGCAGAACTAAGTGCTTAGGTGACACAGAAGGGAAAGGGAAAAGAGGGCTTAGTTAGGGAAAACCTCCTGGAGGAGTTTAATAAGGCTTTGAAGGTGGGGAGAGTGGTCATCTGTCAGATATGAAAGTGGGGAGAGTTCCAATATAAGATGGAAGGATTTGGGCAAGGTGTCGGCAGCGATATAGATGAGATCGAGGTACAGTGACTAGGTTGGAGTTAGAGGAGGAAAGTGTGGATAGTGGGTTGTAGTAGAACATCTGTGAAGTAAGGTAGGAGGGGGCTAGCTGATTCAGTGTTTTAATGCTGATGGTAAGGTGTTTCTGTTTTGATGTGGGGGTGGATAGGCAACCAGTGGAGGCTTTTGAGGAGGGGGAAACATGGCCTCAACAGTTTTGTAGAAAAATGATTTGGGCAGCAGAGTCAATGAAGTGCGGATTGGAATGGGAGAGAGAGGAGGCAGGGAGGTGAGAGAGGAGGCTGATACAGTAGTTAAGGTGGGTTAGGATAAGCGCTTGGATCAGCAAAGTAGCAGTTTGGATGGAGAGGAAAGTGTGGATTTTAACGATGTCGTGAACATAAAATTGATAGGATTTGGTGACTGACTCATCTCTCTCATTCAACCCAAATATTCAGTCTAAGATAATAATAATAATAATGATGGCATTTATTAAATGCTTACTATGTGCAAAGCACTGTTCTAAGTGCTGGGGAGGTTCAAGGTGATCAGGTTGTCCCACGGGGGGCTCACAGTCTTAATCCCCATTTTACAGATGAGGGAACTGAGACACAGAGAAGTTAAGTGACTTGCCCAAAGTCACACAGCTGACAATTGGCGGAGCTGGGATTTGAACCCATGACCTCTGACTTCAAAGTCTGTGCTCTTTCCACTGAGCCACGCTGCTTCAGAAGGCTCAAACACTTTTAAGGCTCAACAATAATTTGATTTTCTGATAATCTTTGTTTGGAAGAGCACAAAGTGCTTTTCATATGGTATATTACCTTAGTCCCCCTTCTAGACTGTGAGCCCACTGTTGGGTAGGGACCGTCTCTATATGTTGCCAACTTGTACTTCCCAAGTGCCTAGTACAGTGCTCTGCACACAGTAAGCGCTCAATAAATACGATTGAATGAATGGTTACTCAGTAAATGGCAACAGTCAACAGCAGGAGGAAATCAAACACTAGTATTAGGAGAAGATAAATGGTGGGAGGGGTGTTTTTAAAGGGGTTGACATATCTCTCCCAAAAACCTCCTGGATCAACATTATTGACAAATCCAACTCCCCTTTGAATTCAGGTCTCAAAAGTTGACAGATCTGGAAAAAAAGTACTGGAACAGTCCTTTGTAGTTCAATGTATTTGTCCCAATAGCAATCTTTTATTTTCTGTTCTACCTGGAAATGGAAACATATCTCTAGACTATAAGCTCCTTTTGGACAGGGAATGTGTCTACCAAGTCTGTTAGAGAAGCACCATGGCCTAGTGGAAAAGAGCATAGGACTGGAGGTCCGAAGAGCTAGGTCTAATCCTGGCTTTGCCAATTGCTTGCTGTGTGACCTTCAGCAATTCACAAGGCTTCTCTGGGCCTGGGTTACCTCATCTGTAAAATGGGGATTAAATCCTCATCTCTCCTACTTCAACTATGTTCCCCATGTGGAACAGGGGCTGTGTCCACCCTGACTAACTTGAATCTACTCCAGCACTTAGAACAGTGCTTGACACTCAGTAAGTGCTTAACAAATACAAAAAACCCCTCTAAAACACGGTAGTATTGAACTTTCCCAAGCGCTGAGAACAGTGCTCTGCACACAGTAAGCACTCAGTAAATACCATCGATTGATTGATATCTTTATGAATATCACAAAGATGACTGAGAGAAAATATTGGCTATGGCCTTCCTATTCCAGTAAACAATCACTCAGGTCTTCAATGTCACCTCCTGTTTAATGAGGATGATAACAGCCCATTAAAAGAGGTACAGGACTCCATCCCTGTGGATTCCTTCTGAAAAGAAATCCAAAGCACAGCTTGAGCCTGAATTCAGTTGTGTGACCAGATCTTGGTTTTTAATTATGCTTATGCACAGTCGGTTTTTCAACATAACTCCAATCAAGTTGTCTATAAAAAGTGCCATTTTCCAGCTTTTGCCCATTAAGAGTCTTTAAATTTATCTTCTGACAGTTTTATAGTTTTTCATAAAACCAAGATCCCTTTAATTGTTCGCCATAACGAGAAACAACTGAATGACTCGGAGTGGGTAAGGAGCTGGGGGACTGTGGGAAGGATTGGGATGACTAATATTGTGCTCTCTTCATTCCTCTTGGGTTCTACCCTCTGACCACTACAGGAAGGTGGATTTTTGGAGGAGGTAGAATTCATGATTGAGTAATTTTTTACTTTAATGGTATCTACAGCAATCACACCCAGCATGGCCCCCATTATTGAACTTATTTACTTGTTCTATATTATTGCACTGAACATTTTCAACTTCTGCACATACTACTGCCGTTTGCTTTTTGTCCAATGCGACCCTTTAACTTTGCACGTCTGGGGAGCCTCACTGGTTTGGAATTAGGAAGATAATGAGCTGTCCTGAAGCTAATCTATCATTCATTTCTCTCTGAACTATTGTCAACCCTATCTCATTTTTCTTTCTGGAAAATGTTGAACTTCTACCTTCTATACAAATATCTTTCTTAATGATAGACTGAGGCAATCTGAGCATTTGAAAGTCCCCGTGCCAGTTGAACTATAGCATTTTTGCTTGTGGTGGTGTGTAATTTACCACTGTTCCCCAGGCACTGAAGATATTTTATCATTTTGGGATCATTTTATTTAAATGCCAGGAGAATGGTTTCAGCCTTAAACCTCAACCTCAGCCAGTGGATGGTATTTCCCATTAAATTTGCATCATGCAAATCCCTTTATAAATCCAGTGGTCTGAGAAGACTAACCAAGATATCAGTACAGACATAAAAATGGTAACTTGTGGTTAAAGAATTAATAATTTAATGTATGCTGAATCTTCACACACAGAATATTTGAAATTCTTCAAGGAGAAATGGATTTTCTCCTGGATGTTATATAATTTCTGGGGCAACAATTTAAGAGATTCATTTTGACCTCCAAATGGTCTCCATTCAGAATATTCACTCAAGGTTCTATCTTATGCCAACATTTAGACTAACTCTGGAAAACTGGTTCATGTCTGAAAGATTAGAACTGTGGATATTTATTTTTGAACCAGCAGGTGATATGTTTTTCTCTGCTTTTGCATCTATGATAATAAAAATGATAATTATGGGAATTGTTAAGAGCTTACTATGTGCCAAGTACTGTTCTAGGTGCTGAGGTAGATACAAGTTAATCAGGTTGGACACAGTCCCTGTCCCAAATGGGGCTCACACTCTTAAAATAGAAGCAGTGTGGCTTAGTGGAAAGCTCCCTGGCTTGGGAATCAGAGGTCGTGGGTTCTAATGCCGACTTTGCCACTTCATCATCATCAATTATATTTATTGAGCGCTTACTATGTGCAGAGCACTGTACTAAGCGCTTGGGAAGTACAAATTGGCAACATATAGAGACAGTCCCTACCCAACAGTGGGCTCACAGTCTAAAAGGGGGAGACAGAGAACAAAACCAAACATACTAACAAAATAAAATAAATAGAATAGATATGTACAAATAAAATAAATAAATAAATAAATAAATAGAGTAATAAATATGTACAAACATATATACATATATACAGGTGCTGTGGGGAAGGGAAGGAGGTAAGATGGGGGTGATGGAGAGGGGGACGAGGGGGAGAGGAAGGAAAGGGCTCAGTCTGGGAAGGCCTCCTGGAGGAGGTGAGCTCTCAGCAGGGCCTTGAAGGGAGGAAGAGAGCTAGCTTGGCGGATGGGCAGAGGGAGGGCATTCCAGGCCCGGGGGATGACGTGGGCCGGGGGTCGATGGCAGGACAGGCGAGAACGAGGTACGGTGAGGAGATTAGCGGTGGAGGAGCGGAGGGTGCGGGCTGGGCTGTAGAAGGAGAGAAGGGAGGTGAGGTAGGAGGGGGCAAGGTGATGGAGAGCCTTGAAGCCCAGGGTGAGGAGTTTCTGCCTGATGCACAGATTGATTGGTAGCCACTGGAGATTTTTGAGGAGGGGAGTGATATGCCCAGAGCGTTTCTGGACAAAGATAATCCGGGCAGCAGCATGAAGTATGGATTGAAGTGGAGAGAGACACGAGGATGGGAGATCAGCGAGAAGGCTGATGCAGTAGTCCAGATGGGATAGGATGAGATCTTGAATGAGCAGGGTAGCGGTTTGGATGGAGAGGAAAGGGCGGATCTTGGCAATGTTGTGGAGCTGAGACCGGCAGGTTTTGGTCACGGCTTGGATGTGAAGGTCACACTTGTCAGCTGTGTGACCTTGGGCAAGTCACTTCACTTCTCTGTGCTTCAGTTCCCTCATCTGTAAAATGGGGATGAAGACTGTCAGCCCCACGTGGGACAACTTGATGACCTTGTATCTACCCCAGCGCTTAGAACAGTGCATTGCACATAGTAAGCACTTAATAAATGCCATTATTATTATTATTAATTCCCATTTTATAGATGAGGGAGCTGAGGCCCAGAGAAGTTGTAACTTGCCCAAGGTAGCACAGCAGACATGTGGTGGAGATGGGATTAGAGCCCAGGTCCTTCTTACTCCCAGGCACATCTTATATCCAATAAGCAACACAGCTTCTTAAAGGTCTGTAAAGCTGGCCATTTTATTGCAGGGATTACCCAGTTGAGGAACAGCTAAATCAATTAATCCAGGACCATCTCCTGGTGGCTTTTCTCATTACTGCATTTATTGGCAGATGATGAGATTTTCGGCTTTCTCAATGCTTTCTCTCTCTCCGTTGTTGCTTACTGGATTCAAATCAACTTATTCCAGTTGGTGTGTGCAAGCACAAACATTAGTGCTGCAGTGATTCTGTACACACAAAATTTCAGTCTGTGAGCATGGAACATTTAGACATATATTCGGGATTTGAAGGAAATAATCCTAATTTCAACCCGGTTATATAATCAGGGCTAAGGGAAAGTTTCTTTTTCATTCTTTCCCAGAGCTTAGTACAATGCTCTGCCCCAAATAAGTGCTTAATAAATACTATCCCTACTAGATATCCTGGGGTATGTTTGGCTCAGGCAGGAAAATGACACATCAGCAGCCTCCTGAACTGTTTAGTTGATGCAGCTCGGGATACCTACCAAAGGAATAGCTAGGAAGTAGTGTGGCCTAATGGAAAGAGCCCAGAGTCAGCAATCATTCTTGTCAGTCATTCGTATTTATTGAGCGCTTACTGTGTGCAGAGCATTGTACTAAGTGCTTGGGAGAGTACAATATAACAATAAACAGATAGAGTTTTCATCTCACAATGAGCTTACAGTCTAGAGGACCTGGGTTCTAATCCTGACTCTGCCAATTGCTTGCTGTGTGACCTTGGGCAAGTTTTCTCTGTGCCTCAGTTCCCCTGTTGTCCCTTCTACTTAGATTGTGAGCCCCATGTGGGACATGGACTTTGTCCACCTTAATTAACTTGTATCTAACCCAGTGCTTAGAATACTGTTCGACACATAGTAAGCCCTTAATAAATACCATTTAAAAAAAGTAATAATAGTAATTATTGGTATTTGTTAGGCACCTAGTATGTGTCAAGTACTTGGCATAGTAGCTAGAGCACAGGCCTGGGATGCGGAAGGTCATGGGGTTCTAATCCCGGCTCTGCCACTTGTCTGCTGTGTGACCTTGGGCAAGTCAGTTAATTTCTCTGTGCCTCAGTTACTTCATCTGTAAAATGGGGGTTGAGATTGTGGGCCCACATAGGACAAGGGACTGTGTCCAATCTGATTTACTTGTATCCATCCCAGTGCTTAGTACAGTGCTTGGCACATAGTAAGTGCTTAACAAATACCATGATTGCTATTATTTTATTATAATTATTATTCTAAGCACTGGGGTAGCTACAAATTAATCAAGTTGGACACAGTCCCTATCCCATGTGGGGCTCACCGTCTAAGTAGGAGGGAAGTCAAGTATTGAATCCCCAATTTCAGAGGGAACTGAGGCACAGAGAAGCAAAGTGACTTGTCCAAAATCACACAGCAGGCAAGGGGCAGATCTGGGTTTAGAACCTTGGTCCTCTGACTTCCAGGTCTGTGCTCTTTCCTGGTATTCCTTTGCTAGGTATCCCGAGCAGCATCAACTAATTTTTCTGTCTGATCCAAACATATCCTGGCTGAGGAGTGGGTTTCACATCTAGTAAGAATTGTATTTGTTAAGTGCTTACTTTGAGTAGAGCACTGAATTAAGTTCTAGGAAAGAATGCCCAGGTGACAATTGAACACAGTACCCTGGCCTTCAAGGGACTCACAATCTAAAAATAGAAGGGGAGGAGGAGAAATTGTAGCTGGACATGTAAGGAGAGATGAAACAAAGCACTGAAACAGCATAAAGCCATGGGCAAATTCACACAATGAAAACAAAGATGAGTTGTGTGCTGTGGCAGGAGGATTAGAACTTCAGGCTCCTCGCAGCTCCTCAACAAATTGTATTTGTTAAGCGCTTACTTTAAGTAGAGCACTGAATTAAGTTCTAGGAAAGAAGGCACAGGTGACAATTGACACAGTACCCTGGCCTTCAAGGGACTCACAATCTAAAAATAGAAGGGGAGGAGGTGAAATTGTAGCTGGACATGTAAGGAGAGATGAAGCAAAGCACTGAAACAGCATAAAGCCATGGGCAAATTCACACAACGAAAACAAAGATGAGTTGTGTGCTGTGGCAGGAGAAGTAGGACTTCAGGCTCCTTGCAGCTCAGAGTACCCAGCCCCATCGGTGGTCACAGTGAGCACTCCAGCAGCAGCAGTCACCCCAATCTTCCCAAGGTTCTGTAGGGACAGCTCCAGGCTGCAGCTGCTTCTCTCTCTCCCATCGGGGTGGTGCAGGCCGGGTCAATCAATCAATCAATCGTATTTATTGAGCACTTAGTGTGTGCAGAGCACTGTACTAAGCGCTTGGGAAGTACAAGTTGGCAACATATAGAGAAGGTGCCTACCCAACAGTGGGCTCACAGTCTAGAAGGGGGAGACAGAGAACAAAACAAAACATATTAACAAAATAAAATAAATAGAATAGATATGTACAAGTAAAATAAATAAAGAAATAAAGTAATAAATACGTACACACATATATACATATATACAGGTGCTGTGGGGAAGGGAAGGAGGTAAAGCTGGGGGGATGGAGAGGGGAAGGAGAGGGAGAGGAAGGAGGGGTCATGACGGAAGTGCCTCAATGACGTGGAGGAGAGCCAGTTCCGGGTTCCGGGGAGGCAGCATGATGCTCTGCTAGAGGAAGATGCCAAAGGCCCTGTTGGTCACTGGGAAGGCAGCAGGATTCCCAGTTATTTCTCTCGGCAGGCTGGAGAGATGTTGAATCAGAATCCTCTACACTGACAGGTTATCGGCAATATCACTACCCTGTCCAAAGCATAGACCAGTCTCCTGGAACTGGGACTCTAGGGACTACAGTAGGTGGGGGAAGGGGAGCTGACCTTCATGACTTCCCCTCCTTCCTATACTTATGGCTGTAGGAGGTGAAGCCCTACTCCCACAGAAATAGAGGGAGGGAAGAAGCCTTCCTTCATAGCGTTCAGAGTACTGTGAAGGATTTAAATCTCTTCAACTGTGGCTTGGGCCTCCCAGACAGCAGAGGATGGCTCCTTGGTTGACCAAGGGACTGGAATCCCACCATCTCACCCTGCATCACCCCAGTAATATACTCAACCCAGAGAAGCAGTATGCAAGGCCAAGCCTACCTACCCACCTTGCCAATGCCTCTCCTCAGGCCCGCATCTCTCGAATGGTACAGACAAATTCCGGAAGAATCATGTGCTTCAATCTCTCAGCGGTGTGGCCTAGTGAAAAGAACCCGGGCCTGGGAGTCAGATGACTTGGGTTCTAATTCCGGCTCTGCCACTTTCCTGCTGTGTGACCTTGGACAAGTCATTTTACTTCTCTATGCCTGTTTCTGCACTGTAAAATAGGGATTCAATACTTATTCTCCCTTTTTTCTAAGACTGTGAGCCCCATGTGGGACAGGGACTGTGTCAAATCTGATTATATTGTGTCTACCTCAGTGCTTGTCACATAATGAGTGCTTAACAAATAACATTATGATTATAATTATGTCCTCTTTTCCTTCCACTCTTCCTGCTCACTCTGATCCAGGAAACAATGGAATCTCCTCATTCCTCACTTTCCATCAGGAGTAAGAGTACTACCACTCTCCTGGCCCTCTTATTCCCTAGCAGTCTCCTTGGCTTCTACCCCTATTAATCTGCTGGCCACTCTCAGAATGGGGAAAAGTGGATCCACCCCTTTTCAGAATGGAACCATGAGGAAGAGCAGCTATTGAGGCAGGCAGCATGGTTTGGTGGAAAGAGCAGGAAACCCAAGTTCTAACCTTAGTTCAGTCCCACACCTGCATTTAACCACTCTGGGCCCATTTCCTCATCTGTAAAGTGGGAAAAGAGCCTTGCTTTTCCTCCCTCTTAGAATGTAAACACAGTAAGGGAGAGGGACTGTGTCCTATCTGATTATTACTTGTCTACCCCAGTGCTTGAGAGCTCACCTCCTCCGGGAGGCCTTCCCAGACTGAACCCCCTTTTTCCTCTCCTCCCCACCCCCCTGCCCTACCTCCTTCCCCTCCCCACAGCACTTGTATGTAGTTGTACAGATTTATTACTATATTTATTTTGCTTGTACATATTTACTATTCTATTTATTTTGTTAATGATGTGCATATAGCTATAATTCTATTTGTTCTATTATGACACCTGTCTACATGTTTTGTTTTGCTATCTGTCTCCCCCTTCTAGACTGTGAGCCCGTTGTTGAGTAGGGACCATCTCTATATGTTGCTGACTTGTACTTCCCAAGCGCTTAGTACAGTGCTCTGAACACAGTAAGCGCTCAATAAATACTATTGAATGAATGAATGAATATATTTAGTAAGCACTTGCTATCATGATTTAAAAAAATAGGAAGCAGAAAAATCCAATGCCTTATCATGAGGCAGCAAGATTACAATTTGATCTGAACTGTTTCATTTTTTGGGTTGTTCAGGTTTTCAAACTCAGAATATTTTGTTGACTTTTTCTCACCATATGATTTATGAATGATATTTGAGTGCTTACTGTGTGCAGAGTGTTCTGTACTAAGTCATTGGGAGAGTGCAGTAGAGTTGGTAGACAGGATCCCTAACCTCAAGCATTTGATGTTCACCCTACCCTCAGCTCCACAGCAGTTATGTACATCTCCTTAACTCTGCCACTTCCCCTCTATATACTTTATTTTAATTTCTATCTTCCCCTCTAGACTGTAAGGTCCTTGTGTGTAGGGATTGTGTCTACCAACTAATTTCTCAAGCACTCAGTAAAGTGCTATGCACGCTGTAAGTGCTCAATAAGTATCATTGATCGATTGATTGATCAAGGAGCTTCAGGAGCTTCTACATGGTGAATCCTTAGTAAATAATGATGATTAGTTAATGATGTGACCTGGCAGAGGAAATGAACACCCAGAGCCCCATATTCCCATGACAGAGAGAATAACAGGGAGACTTAATTACATGGTGCTTCTCCTCCATGTTTTTATGGGACAGGGAGGAAGGAGTATCACGCCACCATTCTCGTAGCCAAGTGCCTGCATGTAGTCATATTTATTAAATGCTTACTGTGTGCAGAACACTGTACTAAGTGCTTGGGAGAATACAATAGAACAATAAACAGACACATGCCCACATTGTGTAAGCTCACCCACCAGTCAGTCAGTCAATTGTATCTATTGAGGACTTACTGTGTGCAGAGCACTGTACTAAGCACTTGGGAGAGACCCATTTCCTGCCCACAATGAGCTTACAATCTAGAGGGGGAGACAGACATTAATATGTACAAATGAATTACAGATATGTATATAAGTGATGTGGGAGTGGGAGGGAGTTGCATAAAGGGAGCAAGTCAGGCCAATGCAGAAGGGAGTTGGAGAAGAGGAAAGGAGGGCTTAGGGAAATGCAGTATCATTTGGGAGTGGTGTCATGAGAGAATGTTGCCAGCTGTGCCAACCCATTTTGGCCGAATCTTTAATCACCCTAGCTATTCACAGAGCTCCAAGGAAATGCCCCTCCTGGCACAGCACCCCCACTCCATGGACCATCTCTGATGAACAATTCCCAACAAAAATGATCTCAGATTGAAATTCGTGTTTCCACCTAAACCCCTAAAATATGAAAACTGGAGGATATGTGCTGGCCATGAGTTTTTGCCAGAAAGTGGGTCTTAATTTGAATTCTGAGAAAAAAAGCAGCTAGAGATTCATGCTGGGGAAGGGGATCACAATCTTGGAAGTCACTTTAATCTGTTCATTCTTCCAAATAAAATGCTAAATAGGGGATTAAGGGAAATAATATGATGATGGCTGTAAAGGTTTGTTATAGTGAGAAGATGTGTCCTAGATTACTGATATGGAAGACTCTTGGAAACTGATTTAAGGCTCTGTTGAATGAATTATCCTATAACATAGAATGACATGAATTTGGATTCATGCCTCCAATGAACAGGGAGTCCTTGCATTTATGACACAAATAGTTCCTGAAACATTATGCATCAGAACCAATTTCCCCCCAATTACCTAGAATTGGGTTCTCAATCAGAAATGAGTAATGTAACTACATAAATGCATTTTTATTGAGTCTTCAGACTTCCATGATTACTTCATTGGAAGTAAAATGGGCACGATAACCTTCCCTAGTGACTCCATCTGCTGACCAGGTAACCTGCCTACCTTCCCCTCCCTGTCCTGCTGGCCTCTCCCAACTCCATACCCACGCCCTCTTTAAACTCTCTCCACCCCTCTCCCAGAAGCAGCTTGAAAAATTGCTTCCCTATCTGCCCCCACTGCCCACACCCTCGAACTAGTGTTAATGAAGGAGGCTAGTGTGATAAATTGAAACTGATATGCTGTAAAGCTGAAACAGGGTGTAACTTGAGAGAATGTTGTAAATGCCATCCCTCAGCTTTGACTCAAAGACTGCCTGTACTTATAAAGCCCTGAAATCCAGGACACGTGATATGTCATCTGCACCATACAGCATGACTGATAGAGGAGGAATTATCACATCCTCAACTATGCCTCACCATAAAGCCTCTTTTGGGGAAATCTGGGCTATTTGCATTCTGACCTAATGGGTGGCCACAAAACTGGGTTTAGCTGGCCACACCCAGATTTTTGTATGCTATCCCAACACTTTTGGAAGAATGTACCCGTGTCCCAGAATTGTAACTGTTCTGACTAAACAGGTCAGTGTAGCCCTTGATCATTATAAATGGTTGGACTTCCATAAGGTCTGAGCTGGAGCATGATCAGTACATGCTCAGTTGAGGGACTTGTAGTGTAGATAGGACAGAATAGTGGGAGGCAACCCCACACTTCTCTCTTTAGCCCCCTCATTCACAGAGGCCAAGAAGGAGGAGGAAAGCAGTCAAGCTTAGGATGACATTTTCAGGTTTTGGTTTTCAACAAAAATAGGATGACTAACTTATTCCTTCTTTATCCTCTTTCTTTCTGAAGCCAAGAGAATTCTCATGACCTAGTGGATAAAACATGGGCCTGAGAGCCAGTGGACCTGGGTTCTAATCCTACATCTGCCAACTGCCTGTTATGTGACCTTGGGCAAGCAATTTAACATTTCTGTGCCTCAATTTCCTCAACTGCAAATTCGGGATTCAATACCTGTTCTCCCTCCTATTTAGACTGTGACCCCATGTGGGACAGGGACTGTGTCCAACTTGATTAACTTGTATCTACTGCAGCACTTTAAACAGTGCTTGAAATGTAGTAAGGGCTTAACCGATAACATAAAAAAGGAGAAGATGTGTCACTTGCACCCAAACAGATAAGGAGGATGGAAAATGATTTTGATTTTGCATCAGACCTTGGGAACTCTGAGTCTTCTTCTATTTGATACAATTTTTAAAGTGATATGCAGTGTTTGGTACAGTGCACATCACCCACTGGCCACTCAATCAGTATCATTACTACTACCTTTTATCATCATGAATAAGTGCATAAAGGCAGAATGGGCATATGGACTTGGAATAATGAGAGGCAGAACTGAAACTTCAAGTCCTAGGTAGTAAATAAGAGCTGCATTTTGTCTCTTTGCAGGTTAAAGAAAATGTCTTGGAATTAGAAAAGTAGTTAAAATTGATTTTACACCTCTTTGAACACCCAAAACGGCAATTAGGGAACAGTGAATATCAGGTTTTGATATATATAAACTTATAGCACCAATTACTTTTTTCAAGTCAATGAATAATGTTCATTTCAAACAGCAGAATTTGGAGCTACCTACTCAAGGAGATGGTTGACAGTATATCAATTTGTTAATCCTCAAATTATTTTTACTGGATAATGTTTTTTAATGGATTAGATACGAGTGAATTTTTTAAAAGACACTAATTTGGATGATGTGCTTCCCCTTTGAGTGGGTTGCTGACCTGCACAGAAGTGTATTGTCAAAATAAAATCAAATGGAATCAGAGGAGATTGACCTTTATCATTACAAACTACAGTCTTTGAATTGCTGGATTTTATACAAGTTGGAAACATCAATCAATGGTATTTTTTGAGTGCTTACTGTGTTCTGAGCACTGTACTAAGCATTTGGGAGAGTACAATATAGATTTTGTAGATACATTCCCTGCCCATAAGGAGCTTACAGTCTAGAAGGGGAGACCAACATTAATAATGAATATATCAATTACAGCTATGTACATAAATGTGGTGGGACTGAGGGAGGAGTGAATAGAGTGTGTAAATCCAATGCAAGGGTGACACAGAAGGGAGTGGGAGAAGAGCAAGTAAGGGTTTAGTTGGGGGAGGCCTCATTCCCATTGTCCCTTCACAGCTAACACAAGACATTAGGCTGAGGCATTTATCTGGGTAATTCAGGCAAAAGCAAGAGCTTTTCTCTGAATAAACTTGTCATCATCATCATCATCAATCGTATTTATTGAGCGCTTGCTGTGTGCAGAGCACTGTACTAAGCGCTTGGGAAGTACAAGTTGGCAACATATAGAGACAGTCCCTACCCAACAGTGGGCTCACAGTCTAAAAGGGGGAGACAGAGAACAAAACCAAACATACTAACAAAATAAAATAAGTAGAATAGATATGTAGAAGTAAAATAAATAAATAAATAGACTAACAAATATGTACAAACATATATACATATATACAGGTGCTGTGGAGAAGGGAACGAGGTAAAGATGGGGGGGTGGAGAGGGGGACGAGGGGGAGAGGAAGGAAGGGGCTCAGTCTGGGAAGGCCTCCTGGAGGAGGTGAGCTCTCATTAGGGCCTTGAAGGGAGGAAGAGAGCTAGCTTGGTGGATGGGCAGAGGGAGGGCATTCCAGGCCCCGGGGGATGACATGGGTCATTGATTCTCAATGGACCATCGGTTGCCCAAATTAAGGCTTCAAAATCCAACTCTCCCAAGGTGTATTTGTTAGACTATTCCCTCTGGATAATAATAATGACGGCATTTGTTAAGTGCTTACTATCTGTGAAGCACTGTTCTAAGCACTGGGAGGATACAAAGTGATCATGTTGTCCCACATGGGGCGCACAATCCTAATCCCCATTTTACAGATGAGGTAACTGAGGCTCAGAGAAGTTAAGTGACTTGCCCAAGACACAGCAGACATGTGGGGGAGCCGGGATTAGAACCCATGACCTCTGACTCCCTAGCCCATGCTCTTTCCACTGAGCCACACTGCGGAACAAACTCCTTTGCCATGTTTGCTGATTTTCCAGAATAATTTGCTTAAGAATAAAAAAAAAGTCCTGAATGCTTTTAGAACAGTCTCATCAATATTGTTGTGAAATATCAACAACATTGGAACTGGGATTTTGGGGACGGGAGGTCCTACAAAGTAGGAGACTCTATAGCCTACCTTGTTAACTCACTTCTGAGTGTCTGAGGTTTACGTCCAGAAAAATCTTCCTATGCCTAAACTGAAAAGTTTTTAATGCAGTCACTGTCTCAGTCATCTGCTACTTCAATGTAGTGGTTAGTTATGGTATTTAGTATGCACTTACTATGTGCTAAGCATTGAGAAAAATTCAAGATCCATCTGGCTCTTCTGGTTCTTGCAAAACCTCACATTAAGAAAAATCCAGCCTGGAGCACTTCTCTGTTCTGATGCCTACAAGCAGTTTTGTGGTGAGCCCACAACAAGCTGTTTTAATAGTGACTGTTTGTGATCTCACTAACAACAACAACAAGGAAGAGACTTGTGAAGGCACTGATGGGCTTTACTTGAGGACAGGTGGTTGCCAGCCTGGGGGAGGCCTTCTCTCCCCGTTCTACCCAGTAATGGGCCTGGACCAATCAATGACTGCCACATAGAGCCACAGCTGCAATGCATAAGGTAGATAAAAGATGCTCGTTTTGAATCACCAGGAGACATATATAAGAGGCAAGCACATGTAAAGAGAGGCATATAGACAAGCAGTAAAAGAAGGGGCAGCAGAGCAGTACTTGGAAGCAGAAAGAAGCAGCATTGGTGGAATGGGCTTCTTTGATCACAGACTGGTATTGGACCCTTGGGTGGTGGAGTGAGTGTATGTATGTGTCACTCCTTTAAACGTTGGTAAAACTAAGTAAAACGATTTCCACAGTAACCTCAGTGATCAGAGGTGTGGTTTGATGTAGTATGTGTCACCGAAGCTCCCCAGTCCAGGAAGGTCCTGGTTGGTATGAACCGGGGGGGTGCGCGGCAAGTTTCTTCAGTAACATAATGCATTGAGGCCAAACAAGCTTGTATCAAGAGAAGCACTTTCCCTAATCCCCCAGTTGCACTCTAGCCAGAATGCATATAGATAGCTTGTGTTATGTCAGGGCTATAGTATAATCAGTTTGGGCCCAGTCCCTGCCCCACAAGAGGCTCACAATCAAAATGGAGGAAAACAGGAGAAGTATGAGAAAGAATTGCAAGTGACAGTAAAACTGCAGCTAAAAAGAGTAAATTAAAAATGAAATGATCTGAATTAAGATTTGAAATAAGCAGCTAAAAAGTACTTGGAAGGGGCAGTCTTCAGGCTCCTCATCATTTCAGGCAAACAGGTCTCAGTTACAAATAGCCACAAGTTTCCCAGTGTTCTAATTGAACAGAAGGAAGGATCCTCTTCGTGTGTGAGGCAGGAGGAGGGAAGCTGCTCTGGGCATCAGGAAGCCTCCTACACACCTCAGTCTGTTGTGGATTCCCATTTCTGTCCAAACTCTGCCCCTGTGAGGGAGGGGGCTTCACCCTCATGGTGGTGGGTAGGAGGACGAAAGCTGGTTAAGGCTAGCAATTTCCTAAGAGCAGCCAAAAGTGGGTCATAGAGCTTAGTAAAACTATGTTTAAGTTTAATAAAGATTAAGTTTTTCATACTTATGTATATATCTTCATTTTGATTGAGATTTCCAATCCTTTGAAATATATGAACTTTTTCTATAAATGAGGCTGGTGATAATAAACTGGCAATAAAGAATTCTTATGCAATAAGTATAACAAGGTGTACTGTTAGTGGGAGCAGTAAGTCAAGTCAATGGGAATTCATGTTAGTGAATTCCACTTAGCACTTGTTAAAAACAAAATGGAATGTTCTTAAAGAGACTCTGGCACTGAGTGACTTTTATCAGGATTGTTCCAGAAATCAGGCAAGGCCTTCCAGGCCTGATAATAATAATGATGGTATTTGTTAAGCACTTACTATGTGCCAAGCACTGTTCTAAGCACTGGGATCTTATCCCACTCCGAGTGTTGTGGGCCTGGGAATCAATCAATCAGTGGTATTTATTGAGTGTTTACTTTGTGCAGAAAATGGGGAGAGTTCACTACAACACAATTAGCAGAAACGTTCCCTGCCCATAATGAAGTGCAATTGGGTATTTTTATGAAGTACCAAATTGCACCAGTCTGGTATTTGAAGTCAATCAACTGTACACTATAACTGTGGACTAGATACATGCACTGGAAATTCATCTTTCTCCACCTCTAAAGATGAACAAGAGAAAATGCATTTAACAGATTTAGGCTAGCTATAAGGAAGAACTTACAGATACTAAGGGGCATTAAATAGAGGAATGAGTTATGAGGATGCTTCTTCTTATCCCTGAAGTCTTCAATAATAATGTTAGCTATCAGTAAATGCCACTTCTCTTGGGTGGTATAAATGTTGGTCTGCCCAAGACAGTGAAGAGCTGAAGGAGAGACTAGAAAGCCTTCCAACCCTGATTCTTTATGCTCCTTTCTTCCTTCCTTTAAGGTCCATGTCTTGCTCTTCTGTTTCCACTTATCTGAGTTTCTATCTGAGTTTCCCATGGGTAGATAATGCTGTCTACTCAGTGAAAACTGGCTACTTTCTGTGTGGGATGGCTCTATATGTGGAAACATGTGGGCACACATTGTAATGATCCACAGCAGTGTGGAGGAGGAACCCCAGGTTGAAATTTCAGATTTTAGGCAGCAAAAAATGGATTATGTGAGTTGGTCCATTAGATCTCAATGCATGGAAACCAAATGTGATCCCAAAGATGAACACGGATCGAATTCCTGTCTCTGAAAAGACTAATGATAATAATGATTATGGTATTTGTTAAGCACTTTCTGTGTGCCAGGCACTGTTCTAAGTGCTGGGGTGAATACAAGCAAATTGGGTTGGACATAGTCCCTGTCCCACAAGGAGCTCACAGTTTCAATCCCCATTTTACTGATGAGGTAACAGAGACACGGAGAAGAGAAGTGACTTGCCCAGGGTCACAGAGCAGACAAATGACAGAGTGGAATTAGAACCCATGACCGTCTGACTCCCAGGCCCATGCTCTATCCACTATACCATGCCGCTTCTTCACTTGGATCAGTGCATCTGCGGACACCAAGCCACAGTGAATGGTTCTAGTGGAGAATACAGAGGCTTGGGAATCAGAGGACCTGAGTACTGTCCTGTACTTGTCTGCTGCATGACCTTGGGTGACTCACTTTACTTCTCTGACTCTGGGTTTCAATCTGCAAAATATGAATTCAATACTTGTTCTCCCTCCTACTTAGTCTGTGAGCCCCATGTGGGACCTGATTATCTTGTATCTACCCCAGTGCCCAGTGCTTAATAGAGTGATTAGCAGATAGTAAGCAACTAACAAAGACCACAATTATTATCATTATTATTGTTACTATTCTACTCATGTGGCACTGGGCAACTTATTAAACCTTCATAAAAAGTCATTGCTCGGAACAACACATGAGTTTGTATTCATTTTAACTGGAACTATAGAAGAGTATGAAGTTTTGGTATCTAACCTTTGCCAATCACTCATTTTGATGTGGAGTATTCAGTGGAGCATGGAGAGGGTAGATGCATTTCATTATTCTGTCAAATTTGGTGAGCTTAGAGGCTAAAATAAGGAGCTCCTGAGGCTGTATACCTCTCAACATAAAGGTACCTTCAATTACAGTAATTTTGAAAATTATATACTTAGACATTGGCTCTAATGTTTTGCTTCCTCCAAGGAGAATTTTGAAAGGCTATTGTGTTCTCAATGGTTGGTATTCTTGTTCTAATGAAAGCATGCAAATAATAGAAATTTGTTATAAACATGATTCCTTGAACACCTTAAATGAACAGCTCAAGTGAATTGCTAATATCTGGTATTCCCTACTGAGAAGAGTCATGGTGTAAATCATGTTGAAAGTAGCGGGGGGGAAAAAACAAACTGTATTGCCTCTTTAACTCAGAGCAAGTGCCTGTGTTCAATCCAGTTTCTTGTGATGTGACTGAGATACTGAACTTTCATATGTGATGTATGATTCAGGATGCATCAGGGTGAGACTGGGAAGGAAGGTAACAGGCCTCTTAATCAAGGGGTTTGAAATGGGGAAATAAAACCTCAGCACAGTAGTTGGGGGATGAAACAGCCAAAAGTAGTGGAACGCCTCCTGGAGCTATGCCATTGGTGGTGACGATTTCTGACCAAAGTTCCGCCTAGGACATCTTGTGTAGTAGTGGATCAGCTCCCTGCCCCAGAAATCCTGCAAGGAGCTGGTGCATGTGGGCAGTGATGAAAGCAATAGCTACTGAGGTGGCTGCTCTGTAGTGGTTTTTCTTAAGAGCTTACTGTGGTCAGAAAACTGTATTAAGCACTTAGGAAATTATGATATAATAGATTCCTGCCCACAAGGAGTTTAGGAACCTGACTGGCAGGAGTGAGAGTGGCACTAGGCAAACTATGAGCACTCTAAGCAATTACTTGTGACCCTGGAGTGCAAGCAAAGACCGTTCTCCCAAATTGATTCCAGGCTCACAAATGTCCCTGTAATATCCCCATGGCATCTTTGTGGCTCCTCTGTAGCCTAGAAGGGAGGCAGGCTAAAAATCTATGGACCAGTTTGCCATATCATGGGTTGCTATAAACTCTGACCACCCTCTCTAAGGAATGTAGATGTAATAGATGTTTTGGAAAAATATTCTGGGTGGACAGAAACTGTCAACTAGGAGAAGGTGGAGACAACGGTGAAGGAAACGCTGTGGTCGAACCCATTCTGTTCAAGAGGGTAAATAAAAGTGCATCTGCAGTGCCATTCCTTGGCTTTGGACGCATGGTCCATCTGGGCCAATATTTGGGGTTCGACCATGATAACAGGATGCTTAGAGAAATTGTGATGGTTCACATCCATTCTTTTAGTTAGGCTAGACCATCTAACATTTGTAGAACTTTCTGGCGGGCTTGGAAGTATTGGGGAGGCTGAGTGTTCCGAATTAGCCCCAGGGGACTCCTGATTTGAGTGGCCCAGAACACTAGGGTCCCTCTCAATCCATCAGTCAGTAAGTAGTACTCACTGAGCATCTTCTGTGTGCAGACCACTGTACTAATTGCTTGGGAGAGTACAGTAGAGTGCATAGACATGATCCTTGCCCTCAAGGAGCTTACAGTCTAGCAGTGAGCTCAGCGTGAACCTATGCAGAAGGTTTCACTTCTGCATTTGCTGCTCCTGCTCCTATGTCACCAGACCAAGTCCACTGGATGTATCTGAGAGCAAGAGAGACACAGGATCAGATTAGTTGAAGATAATAATAATACTTATGGCATTTATTTAGTGCTTACTATGTGCCAGGCACTGTACTAAGCCCTGGGGTGGATTCAAGCAGATCAGGTTGGACAGACTCCCTGTCCCACGTGGAGCTCACAGTCTTAATCCCCATTTTACAGATGAGGTAACTGAGGCACAGGGAAGTTAAGTGACTTACCCAAGGCCACACAGCAGATAAGTGGAAGAGCCGGGATTAAAACCCATGACCTTCTGACTCCCAGGCCTGGGCTCTACCTACTCTGCCATGCCTTTAGCTTTGCTCCCATGACTTGGACAAAATGGAATTTGGGTGTGAAGGAGATGCAATGTTCCTAAAGAGCCGAATGAGTGGACAAAGCTGCAAGCCTGATGGTTTTTAAATGCAGTTGGTAGCAATAATTGAGGTATTTGTTAAGCATTTACTCTGTGCCAATCACTGTACTAAGTGCTGGGGTGGATAAAAGCAAATCAAGTTGGACACAGTCACTGTCCCACATGGGCTCACAGTCTTAATCCCCATGTTACAGATAAGGTAACTGAGGCACAGATAAGTGAAGTGAATTGCCCAAGGTCACACAGCAGAAAAGTGATGGAGCTGGGATTAGACTCAATCAATCAATCATATTTATTGAGCACTTACTGTGTGCAGAGCAGTGTACTAAGCGCTTGGGAAGTACAAGTTGGCAACATATAAAGACAGTCCCTACCCAACAGTGGGCTCACAGTCTAAAAGGGGGAGACAGAGAACAAAACAAATCATATTAACAAAATAAAATAAATAGAATAGATATGTACAAGTAAAATGAATAAATAAATAGAGTAATAAATATGTACAAACATACATATATACAGGAGCTGTGGGGAAGGGAAGGAGGTAAGGCGGGGAGGATAGAGAGGGGAAGGAGGGGAAGAGGAAGGAGGGGGCTTAGTCTGGGAAGGCCTCCTGGAGGAGGTGAGCTCTCAGTAGGGCCTTGAAGGGAGGAAGAGAGCTAGCTTGGCGGATGTGGGGAGGGAGGGCATTTCAGGCAAGGAGGAGGACGTGGACTGGGGGTCGACGGCGGGACAGGTGAGAACGAGGCACAGTGAGGAGATTAGTGGCAGAGGAGCGGAGGTTGTGGGCTGGGCTGTAGAAGGAGAGAAGGGAGGTGAGGTAGGAGGGGGCGAGGTGATGGAGAGCCTTGAAGCCGAGGGCGAGGAGTTTCTGCCTGATGCGTAGGTTGATTGGTAGCCACTGGAGATTTTTGAGGAAGGGAGTAACATGCCCAGAGCATTTCTGGACAAAGACAATCCAGGCAGCGGCGTGAAGTATGGATTGAAGTGGGGAGATACAAGAGGATGGGAGATTGGAGAGGAGGCTGTTACAGTAGTCCAGACGGGATAGGATGAGAGCTTGAACAAGCAGGGTAGCGGTTTGGATGGAGAGGAAAGAGCAGATCTTGGCAATGTTGCGGAGCTGAGACCGGCAGGTTTTGGTGACGGCTTGGATGTGAGGGGTGAACAAGAGAGCGGAGTTGAGGATGACACCAAGGTTGCGGGCTTGTGAGACGGGAAGGATGGTAGTGCCATCAACAGTGATGGGAAAGTCAGGGAGAGGGCAGGGTTTGGGAGGGAAGGCAAGTTTAGAACCCAGGTCCTTCTGACTCTCAGGCCCATGCTCTATCCACTAGACCACACTGCTTTTCAATGGTACTCTGCTATTAGTTACCTTGGATACAGAGGTGATGACAACAGTAACCTGAGCTCTGATGAGTGGCCCAGTTACAGTGGTGATAATCTTCCACCTGCAGAAGTCAAAACATTTTTATAACTGGAAAAGATAAAAACCAACAAGGCTTTTACTGCAGTTCTATAGGTAAGACTTGACCATGTCTACTTTAATTAAGCAGGCCAAATTAAGCAGTCAGCTACAGCGTATCACTCATCAACCAGCTTCCTCCTTGCCAAATTTTTGACCAGAACTTGAACAAATGCTTCAACTGAGGCCAAGCGGATCTCCTTTTTTTCAGTTGCTACACTCACCAACTCTTTATTGCCACTTAAATGAGTAGTTTTAGGAGTTGAAAACAACTTTGATAGGTTGATGGTGATTTATGTTTTGGTTCACGTTCGGCCTATTAAATGCTCTGGTTTCGTAGGACTAAGTGTGGAATTTGGCCTTTCAGGGAATCTGTCTGGTTGGTTGAAACCAATAGTCTTTGATTAGTAGTTTTACAACAAAGCCCTGCAAAATGGACACAGGAATTAGCAACTCAGCCCTCCTACCTTGTACGCCAAATCAAAGGAGCTACAGAAATTTAATTAATGGTATTTATTGAGTGCCTACCATGTGCGTAGCACTGTACTAAGCACTTGAGAGAGTACAATTCAAGAGTTGGTAGATATGTTCTCAGCCCACGAAGAGTTTGCAGTACAGAGGGGGGAACAGACATTAAAATAAATTATGGACCTGTACATGAGTGCCGAGGAGCTGAGGGTGGGGTAAATATCATGTGCTGAATTGCTTAAATGGTACACATCCAAGTGTGTTGTCTGTAGGCAATTTAGAAGGGAGTAAGGGAAATAGAGGATTAGTTGGGGAAAGCCTCTTGGAGAAGGTATGATTTTCATAAGCCTTTGAAGGAGGGGAGAGTGGTGGTCTGTCATAGATGAACGGGGAGGGAGTTCCAGGCCAGAGAGGGGGAATGTGGGCAAAGGGTCAGTGGCAAGATAGATGTGATCAAGGTGCAGCGAATAAGCTGGCACTTAGAGGAGCCGAGTGTCTGGGTTGGATTGCAGTAAGAAATCCATGAGGTAAGGTACAAAGAGGCAAGCTGATTGAGTACTTAAAGCCAATGGTAAGGAGTTTCTGTTTGATGTGGAGGGGAATGGGCAACCACTAGAAGTACCGATCAATCTGCGCATCAGGCAGAAACTCCTCACCCTGGGCTTCAAGGCTGTCCATCACCTCGCCCCCTCCTACCTCCTACCTCGCCCCCTCCTACCTCACCTCCCTTCTCTCCTTCTACTGCCCAGCCCGCACCCTCCGCTCCTCCACCACTAATCTCCTCACTGTACCTCGCTCTCGCCTGTCCCGCCATCGACCCCCGGCCCACGTCATCCCCCGGGCCTGGAATGCCCTCCCTCTGCCCATCCGCCAAGCTAGCTCTCTTCCTCCCTTCAAGGCCCTGCTGAGAGCTCACCTCCTCCAGGAGGCCTTCCCAGACTGAGCCCCTTCTTTCCTCTCCCCCTCGTCCCCCTCTCCATCCCCCCGTCTTACCTCCTTCCCTTCCCCACAGCACCTGTATATATGTATATATGGTTGTACATATTTATTACTCTATTTATTTATTTATTTATTTATTTATTTTACTTATACATTTCTATCCTACTTATTTTATTTTGTTGGTATGTTTGGTTCTGTTCTCTGTCTCCCCCTTTTAGACTGTGAGCCCACTGTTGGGTAGGGACTGTCTCTATGTGATGCCAATTTGTACTTCCCAAGCGCTTAGTACAGTGCTCTGCACATAGTAAGCGCTCAATAAATACGATTGATTGATTGATTGATTGATTCTTGAGTAGGGAGACGTGGACTGAACGGATTTGTAGAAAAATGATCCAAGCAGCAGAGTGAAGTTTGGACTGGATGGAGGAGAGACAGGAAGCAGAAAGGTCAGCAAGGAGGCTGATACAGTAATCAAGATGGGGTAGGAAAAGTAATTGGAACTATGTAATAGCAGTTTGGATGGAGAGGAAAGGGTGGAATTTAGCAATGTTTGTGAAGATAGAACTCACAGGATTTGGTGACAGACTATGTTGAATGAGAGAGGTAAGTCAGTGATCACAAATGATCTCCTTTTTGCCAAATCCAATGGCCTCTACTACATCCTAATCCTCCTCCACCTCAGTGTCTTCAATACCATTGACCACACCCTTCTCCTGGAAAATATTTTTCAACCTTGGCTTCACTGAAGCTGTCCTCTCGTGGTTCTCCTCCTATCTCTCTGGCCTCTCATTCTCAGTCTCGTCTTCCTCCCCCCCCCCTAACTGTGGGTGTCCCTCAAGGTGGAGTTCTGAGTCCCCTTCTATTCTTCATCTACACCCACTCACTTGGAGAACTCATTTACTACCACCTCTATACAGTTGATTCCCAAATCTACATCTCTAGCCTTGATCTCTCTTCCTCTCTCCAGGCTCGCATTTCCTCCTGCCTCCAAGACGTCTTTACTTGGATGTCCCGCCATCACTTCAAACTTAATATGTCTGAAACAGAACTCATTATCTTCCCATTCAAATGCTTTCCTTCCCTTGAACAGGATGGCTTAATGGACAGATCACAGGCTTGGGAGTCAGAAGGACCTAGGTTCTAATCCTGGCTATGTCACTTGTCTGTTGTGTGAACTTGGGCAAGTCACTTCTCTTCTCTGGGCCTCTGTTACCTCACCTGTAAAATGGGGATTAAGAGCGTGAGCCCCATGTGGGACAGGAACTGTACCCAACTTGATTAACTTGTTTCTATTCTAGCATTTAGAACAGTGCTTGGAACATAGTAAGTGCTCAACAAGTACCATTATTATTATTATTATTTCCATTATGTCCCACAGGCTCAACCCATTCTGTTCTTTAAATTCTCCGCCAATTTCTGGGAGGACGCAGACCCCACAAGGTCAATCTGGGGGTGGGAGCCCAGCCCAAACACTCTGTTCCTTTGCCACCACTCACCTCCTCTCTGGACCTCCTTCTTGCCTGTCCCGCCGTCGACCCCCAGCCCACATCCTACTCCCGTCCTGGAATGCTCTCCCTCCTCACATCTGCCAAACTAGCTCTCTTCCCCACTTCAAAGCCCTACTGAGAGCTCACCTCCTCCAGGAGGCCTTCCCAGACTGAGCCCCCCTTTTCCTCTCCTCCTCCTCCCCTCCCCATCACCCCTACTCCCTCCCTCTGCTCTACCCTCTTCTCCACCCCACAGCACTTGTGTATATTTGTGCATATTTATTAGTCTGTTTCTTTTATCAATGTATATACATCTATAATTCTATTGATCTATTTTGATGTTATTGTTTTGTTGTCTGTCTCCCCCTTCTAGACTGTGAGCCCATTGTTGGGTAGGGATTGTCTCTTATCTTTTGCCGAATTGTACTTTCCAAGTGCTTAGTACCGTGCTGTGTGCACAGTAAGCGCTCAATAAATATGATTGATTGAGGGCATCGATTTGTGCATCAAGTGAAGATAGGATACTAAACGGAGTATGACAATATCTCCACTCTTCACAGACTCATGTTCTCCTCTGCTCTCCTTATCCCCTTTATCACTGGCTGTTAATCCACCTACTAAAGTGTAATGCCGGCAGGCAACTTTTCTTCCTGCATTTTACCTGGCCAATCCTAATTAGGGCAATAGAGAAGAGACAGTGGAAGGTTATGGCAGAAACCCTGGTGGGGCTCTGCCCATGATTTTCTGGATGAGCTGTAGTAGAGTGTGGAATATTATTGGAGCTACAGAGAAAGGCTCTTTCCCCAGATGTAGGAGATAACTCTACTAGAGCCCTATTCCTCCTTCCCCACCCCCAAGCATGTGTAGGCCCAGCACTCACATTAACAAATCTGCTATCCGAGTTGGTCTGTTCAGAGAGCATGGTTTTATTTGTATCCTGGAAAAAACAATGACACAATATAAGAATGGCCTAATGCTCTCTTCCATTCATCACTTCTAAGAACTAGTAATAATAATAATGAGATTTTTATTTCCTTAATAACTCCTTTCAAACCATGTGGATTTTGCCATACAGTACTGCTACAAATCAAATCATAATGACTTGCTTAGTATTAAACCTTTCTCAGGACTTTACCCTCTTGTATTAGGTTGTAAATATTTCTGTAGACTCTAGACCAAGTTCCTTCTTTTCTTCCTGAAGGCTGAATTCACTCTTGGAAAATAAATCACTCAATCCATGGTATTTATTGAGCTCTTACTGCATGCAGAGCACTGTAGGAAGCACTTACAAAAAATTCAATTCTTTGGGAGAAGGTGCCTTTTATAACTCAGTGTGTCCCGCACAAAATCCTGGGGTAGAATGGGCTATACTCCTTAGTCCTAAAAACACCTGGGAAAACGTTTGGGAATGGGAAAAATCTTTTACTTTACCACTCAATCCTTAGGAAGGGCTCCAAGCTCTGAAGCTAATCTCTCAATTCCAGCTCCCTGCTCCACCACTTCATTCATTCATTTGAGCACTTAGTATTCATTCATTCATTCAATCGTATTTATTGAGCACTTACTGTGTGCAGAGCATTGTACTAAGTGCTTGTAAAGTACAATTCGGCAACAGATACAGTCCTTACCCAACAATGGGCTCACAGTCTAGAAGGGTGAGACAGACAACAAAACAAGTAGACAGGCATCAATAGCATCGAAGTAAATAGAACTGTAGATTAGAACCTTGTCTTCTGTGTGACTGTGGGCAAGTCACTTCATTCATTCATTCAGTCAATCGTATTTAATGAGCACTTACTGTGTGCAGAGCACTGGGAAGTACAAGTTGGCAACATATAGAGATGGTCCCTACCCAACAGTGGGCTCACAGTCTAGAAGGGGGAGACAAGAACAAAACAAAACATATTAATAAAATAAATAGAATAGATATGTACAAGTAAAATGAATAAATAGAGTAATAAATACGTACAAACATATATACATATATACAGGTGCTGTGGGGAAGGGAAGAAGGTAAGGTGGGAGGGTGGAGAGGAGGAGGAGGGGGAGAGGATGGAGGGGGCTCAGTCTGGGAAGGCCTCCTGGAGGAGGTGAGCTCTCAGTAGGGCCTTGAAGGGAGGAAGAGAGCTAGCTAGGCAGATGTTGGGAGGGAGGGCATTCCAGGCCAGGAGGATGACGTGGGCCGGGGGTCGACAGCGAGACAGGCGAGAATGAGGCACGGTGAGGAGATTAGCGGCAGAGGAGCGGAGGGTGTGGGCTGGGCTGTAGAAGGAGAGAAGGGAGGTGAGGTAGGAGGGGTCGAGGTGATGGAGAGCCTTGAAGCTGAGGGTGAGGAGTTTCTGCCTGATGAGCAGGTTGATTGGTAGCCACTGGAGATTTTTGAGAAGGGGAGTAACATGCCCAGAGCGTTTCTGGACAAAGACAATCCGGGATAGGATGAGAGCTTGAACGAGCAGGGTAGCGGTTTGGATGGAGAGGAAAGAGCAGATCTTGGCAATGTTGCGGAGCTGAGACCGGCAGGTTTTTGTGACGGCTTTGATGTGAGGGGTGAACGAGAGAGCGGAGTCAAGGATGACACCAAGGTTGCGGGCTTGTGAGACGGGAAGGATGGTAGTGCCATCAACAGTGAACTTCACTGTGCCTCAGTTACCTCATCTGTGAAGTGGGGATTAAATCCTTCTTCCTCCAACTTAATCTGTGAGCCCTATGTGGGACAGGGATGGTATCCAACCTGATTATCTTCTATCTTTCCCAGCGCTTAAGTACAGACCTGGCACATAGTAAGTGCTTAACAGGCTCAATGTGGGTAGGGAACCTGGCTACCAATTCTCTTGTATTGTACTCTCCCAAGCACTTAGTACAGTGCTCTGGACACAGTGAGTGCTCAATAAATACCGTTGATTTATTAAAATAAAATATCACTTTCAAACATGGGTTTTTTCATACTGAATGGTGAGCCTAGCTGAGACATAGGGAAATGGGCCTTCTCTAATCAAGCAGTCAATCCCTAGGAGTAATACTGCACTAGGAACTTTTCTGCAGTGAAGTATGGTCATGAACCCAAGGGCAAGGTCATTACTGTGTCTGAGTAATGGTCCATAATGGGTAACTAAAGAGCAGTTTAGGGAGATAGAGGGGAAAGAGCACAGACCTGGGAGTCAGAAGACCTGTGTTCTAATCCTGGCTCTGCCATTTGCCTGCTGTGTGACCTTGGGCAAGTCAACATTTTTGTTACTGAGTTTCCTAAACTGTAAATTTTTGGTAAAATACCTGTTCTCCCTCCCTCTTAGACCCTGAGCTCCATGTGGGACAGGGACTGTGTTTTATCTACTTATTGTAAATCTACCTCACTGATTATCACAGTGCTTGGCACATGGTAAAGGTTAAATAAATACCACAATTCTTCCTTTTCTTCTTGTTCTTCACCACCTACTTCTCACTCATGTCTGCCTCTGGCTTGGAATGCCTTCTCTCTTCATATATGACAGACAATCACTCTCCCCTCTTTCACAACCTTATTAAAAGCCCATCTCCTCAAAGAGGCCTTCCCTGACTAAGCCCTCATTTCCTCTCATTCATTTAATTGCATTTGAGTGCTTACTGTGTGCAGAGCGCTGTACTAAGCGCTTGGGAAGTACAAATCTGCAACATATAGACACGGTCCCTACCCAACAATGGGCTCACAGTCTAGAAGATGGGCTCACAGTCTAGAAGAAGTCTCTTATCCCACTCATTCATTCAATCGTATTTCTGGGTCACCCTTGCACTTGGCTTTGCATTGTTTTTGCACTCCTGCCTCAGCCCCACAGCACTTATACCATAATTATTATTATTCTTATCCATAATTCCTTTATATGAATGTCTGTCTCCCCATCTAGACTGGAAGCTTGATGTGAGCAGGGAACATGTCTACCACCTCGGTTATAGTGTACTCTCCCAAGGGGTTAGTATAGTGCTCTGCACACAGTAAGCACTTAATGATTTTGATTGATTCGTATTATTCTAGCAGTAAATCTCATCTTGACAACAGTCCAGATATTGCTCTGAAGAGTGCTGACCTCAGGCCTGAGTTAGCATTTTCTCATCCAGCTGCCAGCGAAGTGGGGCCTTTAGCCCACCAGTAGAGAGCAGTCGTTGAAAACTGGCATCTTACCTCCACTTCTCGGTCCAAAGAACTGGGGACCCCTGCCCCCAAAACAAATGGCATCATTCCGTCTCTACTAACTCCATGGGGAAAATGGCCTCCCTTACACTCCCCTTAATCTTTTCTCTATCCACCTACGCCTTAAACTAAACTCCCCTGCATCCTGGTTAAACAAAGGTTTCTGCTCTTGGTTTCTAAAACTTCAGTGTCAGGTAATCAGTTACTAAAGTGGTCACCCAGAGCTAGTGCCCACATTAAATTAGGAACTTCCTTAGTTTTCTAACTTTACCTAATGGAGAACCTACATGACACTATGTATCTTGGTTAGTAGAGTGGAATTTTGTTGCTGTTCTGTCTTGGCTGCGACAGTAAATGGGAAAAGCCCAGCTGCATCGAACATTTGTTCGCCACTTGACTCCCTGAGGACAGTGTGAGATCACCAGCTTGGATTGCTGGGTCAAGTGATTTCTTAATATAGAACAGTCATAGCCTACTTCGCTTTATCAAAAGATCCCAGTCTTAAGAAGGCACATTCTTGTCAGCCTGCAAAGCACCCAGAGAGTATCGTTAAATGATTATCATTATCATCTTGGTATTTATTGATATCTTACAGATCACTGAACTGTTTAGTAGAGCACAATGGAGTAAGTAGACATACCACTTGCCTTCAGTGACCTTACAATCTAGAGGAGAAGACAGACATGAAAGTAGTAAATTACAGGAAATGAGGCCCAATGTCACACAGGAGACAAGTGGTAGAGTGGTGAATAGAATTCAGATTGGAACTCAGGTCTCTTGACACCCAGTCATGTCTCTTTTTACTTAGCCACAGTACTTCCTATTGCTAGGGTTCCATTTGATAACTACCTTCATCACTAGAATTTCCTTTTTTAGCAGAATTAGTTGACTTTTTATATAAAAGTATTGAATGCATCAGAGTGTTGCCATCATTGGGTTGCTGAGTAATGGACCATGAACAGTGACAGTATCATGTCGAACTTGGGTTGTTTTATTAAGCCTTAATAAGGTCATCTCCTCCAAGAGGCCTTCCCTGATTAAGTCCTCTTTCCTTGACTCCCTCTCTCTTCTGCATCATCTATGCATTTGGATCTGTATTTTTTGTGCACCGGGTATCCAAACCCCATGGCTTATTAATTTAACTTATTTATATTAATGTATTTCTCACCCTCTGAACCGTAAGCTCATTGTGGGTAGGAAGCGTGACTACCAGGGTTGTTGTATTGTACTCCCAAGTGCTGAATGCAGTGCTCTGCACACAGAAAGCCATCAATTCATTCATTCAATTGCATTTATTGAGCGCTTATTGTGTGCAGACTGTGAGCCCACTGTTGGGTAGGGACTGTCTCTATGTGATGCCAATTTGTACTTCCCAAGCGCTTAGTACAGTGCTCTGCACATAGTAAGCGCTCAATAAATACGATTGATTGATTGATTGATTGATTGCAGAGCACTGTACTTAGTGCTTGGGAAGTACAAGTTGGCAACATATAGAGACGGTCCCTACCCAACAATGGGCTCACAGTCTAGAAGAGGGAAACAGACAACAAAACAAAACATGTGGACAGGTGTCAAGTCGACAGAACAAATAGAATTAAAGTTAGATGCACATCATTAACAAAATAAATAGAATATTAAATATGTACAAGTAAAATAAATAGAGTAATAAATCTGTACAGACATATATACAGGTGCTGTGGGGAGGGGAAGGAGGTAGGGTGGGGAGGGATGGGGAGGAGGAGAGGATAAAGGGGGCTCAGTCTGGGAAGGCCTCTTGGAGGAGAATAAACACCATTGGTTGATTGATTGTCAGATCAAGTGCTTACTCATCATTGTCATTACTCTGGTACTCTATATATGCTTACTTTGTGCCAAGCACTGTTCTAAGCACTGGAGTAGATAAAGTTTGGATATTTTTAATGTTTAATAACAATAATAACAAAAGAAATAATAATAATGATGATGGCATTTGTTAAGCACTTACTATATGTCAGGTATCGTTCTAAGTACTGGAGAAGTTACAAGCTAATCAGATTGGACACAGTCTCTATTCCACATGGGGATCACAATCTTAATCCCCATTTTACAGATGAGGCAACTGAGGCACAGAGAAGTTGAGTGACTTGCCTAAGGTCACACAGGAGACAAGTGGTGGAGCTGGGATTAGATCCAGGTCTTTCTGACTCCCAGGTCTATCTATGCTCTGTATCCACTGCGACAACAACAGAAACAAAAATGATCAATTAGGTTATTGGTCCTGAAATGTTTGTGCCTAGACTAAGCTCCTTGTGACCAGGGATTGTGTCTACGAACTACGGTGTATTGGCCTTGCTCAAGGGCTTGGTACCATGCTCTGTGCACAGAAAGTCCTCGGTAGCTATAGATTGATTGATCAACTGATGGATGGGAGACTCCATCCCACTGTGGAGACCACAGAGGAATTCTTTTAAACAGGATCTTCAGTTCTCCATTTGCATCGGGACTTGCCCCTCAGGGGACTCACAATTTAAAATGGGGGCTGGAAAGTTGGCAACAGTTACTTGAGGAGAAGGAAAACAAAACATGAGAAGACACAAAGCACCAGAACACTGTGGTTGATGGGGCCGCTTATAGGTTTCCCACTACCCAGGTTGCCCTGAAATCCTACCATTTCACTCAGTATTACAAAATTTAAAACGTAGTATTTGCTGTAGATTTTAACTGTGGTTTGAGGGATTGAAAAATACCTCCTCCAAAAGGTGCACCAATACCCCCACTTTCCAATCTATCAGTTGTATTTATTGAGCACTAACTGTGAGCAGAACACTGTACGAAAGGTTTTTGAGAGTACAGTACAATAGAGTTGGTATACGTGATCCCTGCACACAAGGAGCTTAAGGAGAGGATAAATGCTTTTGCAAGCATGAATAGGCCAGGGAATTGTCATACAATTGTGATGCTTTGAATTGTAGTATGTGAATGTCAGATCCTCAGTATAATTTCCATGATTGTTGTAACTTGTGGCAATCAGACTTAAGGTACAGGTTAAATTGAACACTTTGTATTTGGGTTGGGTAATATTTTTAACCTATTATAAGATAAGAAAATTGATTGTTTTAGAACCACTGGAGGGCAGTACAGTGGTACACATGAATCACTGTGACAGGTTTATTTATGGGCAAGTGCTTTGTGATGAATGTATGTTTAGAATTTTAGGCATCTAAATCCCCTAGTGTGTAGTTTTCTAGATTGTTCACATTTTAAAATTGAAATATTAATTAATATTAAAATTGAAAATGTTGCAAAATGATTATTTCCATTATTTCCAAAATAATGAAATATTTAAATATTATATAGCATTTATTAAGCTTCCATATTGAGTTCACTTATTGTGGAGTGTGAACAGGGTCATCTTCCCTGATAGTATAGTTTGTTTTCCTATGATGCTGGCTTGTATTCTTGAAATACCCCATGTTTCCCAAAACATGTGTTGTGGAATTTGTGACATCTCATACCACATGAGTATGCATGACTGTTTCTTCTGACACTGGATTGCATCTATCCCATCAGAGGCACTTTCTTGGAAGATTGTCCCCTAATGCACGACTTCCAGCATGTCCCATATGACCTAAGCCACAGCAGATCATGCTCCCAGGCCTCTCTATCCACCAGACAGCTGTGTGAATCCACCACAGCAGCTACCTTCCCATCAGGAATCCTGGGACTCTTGGCATCCTCCTCTAGTGGACTGCCATGCTTCCTCCCCTAGGATTCCATTCCAGCTCTCCACTGTGTCATTGAGGAGCCTCCGTCTTGACCTGCCGGTCAACACTGTAGCAGGACAACGAGCTGCAGCCTGCTGCTGTAGCCTGGCACCTCCTCCACAGAACCTCAGGAAGACTGTGGCGGCTGCTGCTGAAGCAGTTATTGTGGCCACAGTGTGATTGTGGACTCTCAGTCACGAGGAGCCTGAAATTCTGCTCCCTCTAGCCTCCGTAGCCTATTGATTTTTTTTTCTCTATGTGGTCTTAACATTGCTTGGCACATAGTAAGCGCTTAATAAATGCCATCATTATTATTATTGTTTCATCTTTCCTAATGTATCTATTGACAGTCCCCTGTCCTTTTTCTTTGTAATTTATGAGCCCCACCAAAGGACAGGGACCATGTCTAATCTCCACCAGTATATTCTTTCCCACCACTAAGTAGAGTGTTCTGCACACAGTAAGCTTTAAATAAATACTATTATTATAAAACTATTACTACTACTTCTAACTCTTCCTTTGTAGGGCTTTATCCAAAATGCTTAGAGAAAATATGATTTATGGCAGAATTGAATGAAATGAGGAATTTAGGGAAGGGCATTTTAAGTCATTCAAGCCTCTAGTTTAGTACTTTATGTGTTGTAAGTAAGGTTAGTTGCTTGTTGGAATTGGTGAGGTGGAAAGGAGATGGAATGTCACATGATTTTGGTGGGTGTGGGGAGACCAGGAATAGGGAGAAACAAGGGAGGACCATGGAGTCTGAGCGCCCTGCTCAAATGTAGCAGGAGGTAAAGTCGAAGTAGCGTGGCCTAATGGAAGGAGCACGGGCCTAGGAGTCAGAGGACCCAGGATCTAATTCTGGCTTCACCACTTACTTGCTGTTTGACCTTGAGCAAGTCACTTAACTTCTCTGTGCCTCCGTTACTTCATCTCTAAAATGGAGATTAAGACTGTGAGCCCCATGTGGGACATGGACTGTGTCCAACCTGATTAGCCTTGCACATCGCATACATTTAACAAATACCATTAAAAAAACCCCCAAATACCATTTAATGAAGCAGACCAAATTAAGCAGTCAGCCACAGAGTAGTGACCAGCTTCCTCCTTGCCACACTTTAGATCAGACAGTCAACAAATGTAGATTATATGCCTAGTGGATCTTTTTTTAAGATGTTACACTTTCTGGCTCCTGATTGCCACTTAGATGAACATTTTGAAGATGGTCACAAAAACTCTTTTGGTAGGTTGATGGTAATGTATGTTTCGGTTCCCCTTTGGTCTCTAGAGAAGCAGTGCGGCTCAGTGGAAAGAGCCCGGGCTTGGCAGTCAGAGGCCATGGGTTCTAATCCCGACTCCGCCACATGTCTGCGGTGTGACCTTTGGCAAGTCACTTAGCTTCTCTGGGCCTCAGTTCCCTCATTTGTAAAATGGGGATGAAGACTGTGAGCCCCACGTGGGACAAGCTGATCACCTTGTACCCTCCCAGTGCTTAGAACAGTGCTTTGCACATAGTAAGCACTTAACAAGTGCCATCATTATTATTAGTAGTACACTCTGGTTTTGTAGGACCAAATGTTGTGGAATTTGGCCTTAGATAAAATCCTTTAGTACCTTGAGACCAATAGTCTTTGCTTAGTGAATTGTTTTTCCTCAATGTGTTTTAAAGCCTGAAACAGGGAGACATGAATTAGCAGCTCAGCCCCCCTAACTGGTACTCCAAATGACTGGAGCTACAGATATGACCACTGAACCACTCCTCTGTTCTCCCCCTGCTCTTCTTGTCCCCATTACTACTGGCCAAGGTTCATCCACTTACTAAAATGCAAAGCTAGCAGGCAACTTCTTATCCTACATTTTGCCCAATTAATCCTAACTGTGGTATTAGAAATGAGGAAAGGTTATAGCAGAAAACTCCACTGTGGCTCAGCCCAGGGTTTTCTGGATGAGCTGTAGTACAATATGGTATAATATTAGAGCTTCAGAGAAGGGCTCTTTACCCAGAAATAGGTGATGACCCTAGTAGGGTGTTTTTCTGCTTACCTAGCTCCAGGGCCTGTGTAGACCCATCACTCTCACTGTCAAATCTGTTATTCCAGTTGGTCTATTTGGAGGATGAGGTTTTTTTTGTGTGTGGCCTGGAAAAAAAAATGAGACAACTTAAGATGGTGTAATGCTCTTCTTCATCAATCACTTCTTAGTAATAAAAATAATGATTTAAATTTTTTTATTTTTATAATTCCTTTCAAGCCACAGAGAATCAACCATTTGGCATCGCTAGTATTTAAAATTTTAAAAGTATTTAAAACTTAGGTTCTTAACGTTCTAAGCCAGTCATGAGTATAGGTGATGCAATAGGGAGGGAAATAAAGTGGGGAGCTGAGAGGTTAATTAGAGAACGCTTCCCGAAGGAGTTGTGATTTTAGTAGGGCTTTGAAGATGGGGAGAATGCTGGTCTGTTCGATATGAAGGGGTGGGAGTTCCAGACAAAAGGGAGGGAGTGATCAAGAGGTTGATGGGGGTGGGGGGGGGGGAGAGAGAGAGAGAGAGATGAGTGTAAGATGCCTTGAGTAGGTTGGTGTTAGAGGAGCAAAGTGTGTGGGTTGGGTTGTAGTGGGAGAGGAGTGCATTTCAGTAGAGGGGAGAGAGCAGAATGAGTGCCTTAAAATCAATGGTGAGGAGCTTCTGCTTGAGTGGGGATTGATGGGCAATCATTAGAGTTTTTGAGAAGCAAGGAGACATGCAGACAACATCTTAGAACATTAACCCTGCTAAACAAATGAATCTCAAAAATCTTGGCCCACCGAGGTTCTAAAAGTGATCACGATATAATTACTACACACACACACACACACACACACAAACACACACACACATACACACACACACGCACAAAGTTGGGCTTTTAAACAAATGTCATTGTCATAGTCTTGTCAAGATCAAGGCATTCCTCAACTGTTCTATAAATGACAGACCTGATATATGTTTCTATTCATGTGAGTCCACAGGTGTAAATTGTATAGGTCTCTAATCAGGTGCCCTGCAAAGCCAGGGCTGGCTTATTGAATTAAAACACACCTCCATCAAAATTGCAAGTAAAATTATTAATTTTCCCTTAACATGTTCAACATGAACATGCACATGAAATCCTCAATTCCCTGAACCTACGTCTTTCATCTTTCTTTGTCCAGACAGCTTAACTCTCTCCTTAGACATCAAGCTTGGGCATCACCATCAGTGGTTTTTATTTATTTATTTTTTATGGCATTTATTAAGTGCTTACTATGTGCAAAGCACTGTTCTAAGCGCTGGGGAGGTTACAAAGTGATCAGGTTGTCCCACGGGGGGCTCACAGTTTTCATCCCCATTTTACAGATGAGGTAACTGAGGCCCAGAGAAGTTGTGACTTGCCCAAAGTCACACAGCTGACAATTGGTGGAGCCGGGATTTGAACCCATGACCACTGACTCCAAAGCCCATGCTCTTTTCCACTGAGCCACACTGCTTCTCTTTTATTGTGTGCAGAGCACTGTACTAAGCACTTGGGAGAGTACAACATAACAGAGTTGGTAGACATGTTCCCTGACCACAATGAGCTTACAGTCTAGAGGGGCCTAGAGAGGTCTAAAGAGCCCTACTAGTCTCTGGACTGAATACTGATGGCTCAGACCATATTTAGAGGCAGGACTATTTGGGTTTATTGGAGGCAGCCACTCTAGGGCCTTTTATTTTCATGGGCTTATTTGAGGTGGTAGAGGACCTCTCCATTGTGATAATTGCCTCAATATAATTCAGCCTGTGGAAGTCCAGACTCTTTTGGTCTGCTCTGGGTTTGAAGTGGCTCGCCAAATGGGCAGAATTGATGGTGTTTATCATGTCCATGGGAGACCCTTAGCTTCCAATATATATGTTCTAGCTCTGGACCTAAAGGTCTCAGGCATAGCTGGGACTTGAAGGCTTTTTTTGCACTTCCATTGGCCATGCTGGAGTGGGATAAGATAGCACCATAGCTTCTCTTACCAAAGCTTTGTAACCCTTCCCTGAAGAGAAGCCCTTTCCCAGAAATCAAATATATAGTACAAAGCCTGCCTGCCTGTCCAGAGAGCACCTTACCCACTTTCCACAATTGTTTTGAATTTCCTCCCACCTTTCAAAATGTTCCTTTTATAAGAAAATGCAGGCATGTGGCACTGGATCTTTCCTGGGTCTCTGATTTTTTTTTTTTTCTAGGTGGGGGAATGTCTTCCCTCCACCAATTTCCAGGAAAAACATTGTTTGAATTTAAAAGTCTGTCTGTGTGTGTGTTAATGTGAAATTCAGACAGAGTTTTTTGGGTGTCTTTTTGTTCATTTCATCTCTCTTAGATTATGAGCAATTTGAGAGTAAGGACTACCTAAAAATTTTCATTTTTAGCCCCTGCTCCCCACAACGCACACTTACTACCCAAAGCAGGACCATAAGCTCTGTGCGTGCTCAATAAATGTTTGTTCATTATGGTAACAATGTTGGGATTTCAGGGAGAGTGAGAATTAGCTTTAGAAGAGATTGTGGAAGAGGAGGAAAAGACAGGCATGGTCACTGAAGAGGTTGAGGGCAGGGCCAGGCAGTTGAGAACTATGAAGAGTGGAGGAAGAGATGGATAAATGGTGAAAACAAGAACATTCTTTTCTATGTTCCTTCGGATATCAAAATCCTCTGGTATCCTAAATCATTCAGAGTCCATTCCTTGCATCATCACCAGTTGAGTGTCAGAGACATGTGAGGCTAGGGACTCATCCCACAGCAAAGTGCTGACTATAACTGCAGATCAGAGACTGATGTGAAAATAGGCTGCCATTTAGAGAGAGCCAGGAAAGTCCTGATTTAGAAAAGCAAGTATAGGGAACGAGTTCAACTTGGCCTTTTGCTGCCATGTTGAGTTAGTTCTAGCCTACCGAAAAGCCTACTAGGTTCTTACTTAGTGCCAAATAGAGCTCGAGAGAAAGAATACATTTTGTTCTGGTGGTATCAAAGGAAAGTAAGGCAGTCCCTTGCAGTATGAGCTGTAAAGCAGAATAGACTCAAATCAATAACTCAGCATCAGGTACAGAAACCTGAATAGGAATGAACTTCTGGGAGGTATTATTCACTTAGCTAAATGTTCACATTATGCATGATCAGTAAGACAGAATTTGACAGTAATAGATGGACCAGTAATTGCTGTGATCATTTGGTTAACCTATACTATTCTTCATTCTCCATTGCACGTTAAGAGTGGAGATCTGAGAAATCAAATCATTTAGGGCATTTCAGAAACAAATCATTCTCTAAGGAGACAATCACTTGCAACAGATGACATTTTAACTTTGGCAATCGTTTGTAGGTTTGCATTGCTAGGCATATACTTAGTCTATGATAGCATAAGTTGAATTGGTTCTTGATAGAGATCAACTTTTAATTTGAATGGTAGACTTCAGGAAAGGAACTAATCTCACAGATTAATGTTTACTATAGAAATAAAAGATTTATTCAGGAATTTCACAAACTCTACCAAACATCCAGTGATTGCTGTGCAACATATCTATAATAAAGTCAAAATGGAGCACTTGACTTCATTTTGCAAGACAAATTTAAAATAAGAACTTTAAAATCTTACTCCTTGGCTCTAATATCTAACAAACAGAAATGCCAGTTTAACAAAAAAACTAGAATAAAATGCACAATGGATTTGGGAATTGCTAATTTACAACTCTCATAACAGATGAAAGGTTTCTGGAAAATCTTAGGAGTTTGGATTCTTCCATTTAAAACACTGCTTTTTTAGCTGCTCCTCCCAAACCTCCTCTGACGGATTGCCCCCACACAGCATATGCCTGGGGGTGGGGGCAGAGAATCTGCTTGAATGCTTGCCACACCCCTTGCTCTGACTTAGACCTCTACACCTCTAAAACCCCTCTTTTCATTGGATACACTAGGCCAAATAGGATTGGTGGGCAAATCTGCCTGTTTAAAGACTGCTACACTCCCTCTTCTGATTAGTCCAGATCCTTCTCCTAGCTCATTCCCTCTCCTGTCACTGGGAGAGGGGCAGAGGGGCTTCATGAAATGAACAATTAGTGCTACAAACAACTTAATTTGAATTCTTAGGTACTCTTCAATGTTTAAACATTCAAAAACCTCGAAATAATAGTAATAATGGTATTTGTTAAGCACTTACTATGTGCCAAGCACTGTCCTAAGCATTGGGATGGATACGGGGTAATTAGGTTGTCCTACGTGGGGCACACACTATTAATCCCCATTTTACAGATGAGGGAACTGAGGCACAGAGAAGTTAAGTGACTTGCCCAAAGTCACACAGCTGACAATTGATGGAGCCAGGGTTTGAACTCATGACCTCTGACTCCAAAGCCTGTGCTCTTTCCACTGAGCCATGCTGCTTCTATATGGAGGGGGAGGGAGTTCCAGGTCATGGAGAGGATGTGGGAAAGGGGTCGACAGTGACACAGGCAAGACCTGGGCACAGTGAGTAAACTGGTGCTAGAGGAGCAGAGTATGCCAGCTGGGCTGTTGTAGGAGATTACTAAGGTGTGGTAGGGCGGGGCAAAATGATTTACTGCTTTGAAGTGAAGGACACCGTCCAGGTAGTCGGCAAAGTTCCTTCTCACTGTTACACTCTCCCAATATTCTGCTATAAATCAGTTGAAAATTGTCTCCCTCTTTTGGAGTTTCTGGCAAGTTCTGTCTCACCAGGTAATCAAGCTTTGAGATTGACTGTTATCCTTTGGTCCATGAGCCACTCCTCATGCTTAAGGGCATCAAGCAGCAACCAGATGGTTGGGTGTTCTATGTCCCCAAGCATTTCATTGAAAGCATAATGCCAGCCCTCTCATTGCAATTTGTGTGAAGGAGATCCAGAGTTCAATTTTAAACATAGATGCTCTGTTCCCCCTGCCAATTGCCTGGCCAGCCCACCACAGGTTTTCTTATGTACCGGCCAGTGGGTTTACTATGTGCCAAGCACTGTACTAAATGGTGTTGTGAAGAGTAAAAATAATCAGGTCAGATACAGTCAGACACTGTCCCTATCTCACATGGGGGCCAATTTCCAATGCTCGAATTACTGCCTAAATCTAAGCAAAAACTAAAAATACAGGTATGTCTGTTGTAGTGCCTAGAACCTATCTTACACCTCAAAAAATAAAGCAGGTATAAAATGCACATCACAGCCATGTCATATTTTTTTTCTTAAAGTAAAAGCCCTGGAAGTCTCCTATGTATTGAACTTGTAAGCTTTTTATCTAAAATGGTATTAAATATAATATGTAAGTACTTACTATGTATCCAGCATTGGGGAGATACGAGACAATCAGATCAGACATATTAACTGTCCTACATGGGACTCAGTCCAAGAGGGAGAGTAAACATATTTTGTCCTTAGTTTATAGATGAAAAAATTGAGACACAATCAGTCAACCATATTTATTGAGTGCGTACTATGTGCAGGATGCTGTACTACAGCATGGCTTAGTGGAAAGAGCACAGGCTTTGGAGTCAGAGGTCGTGGGTTCTAATCCTCCCTCTGCCACTTGTCAGCTGTGTTACTTTGGACAAGTCACTTCTCTGTGCCTCAGTTCCCTCATCTGTAAAATGGGCATTAAGACTTTGAGCCCCGTGTGGGATAACCTGATTACCTTGTATCTACCCCAGCCCTTAGAACAGTGCTTGGCACATAGTAAGTGCTTAACAAATACCATTATTGTTATATTACAATGCAACAATGTAACAGACATTCCTTGCACAAGAAAAGTGAAATGACTTGCCCAAGGTCACACAACAGGTATATGGTGGAGCTCACATTTGAACCCATGTCCCCTGCATTTCATTTTTTTTTTACTTTTTCTACTAAACCATGCTACTTCTCAGAGCTATGGATTAATAAACCTTTTCATTATCTTATTTTCCATATTGAGTTTTAAGATATTTCTACTTTTTCTGGGATTGCCATCCTCATTCAAGAGAATTGGACCAACAAAACTGATATGAGGGCTAGGAATTTATTCCATATTATCTTGGCCACTAAGTGCACCCACTTAAACTGCACTAAAGAGGATCCTCATGGACGTGTGGATTGCTTTGCATTAAATCCTATACTGCATGTTAAGAAGCCCATTTTGCAATAGCGTTGAAAAGACTCCTCACTTTGATTTGCACAATGGGTTGCAATGAGTATTTTTATGTCATTTAGTCTGTCAGTGAAATATTACAATGTCTACTTTAAAAAAGTCTCAATGTAAATGTGCACTGTAGAGCCCAGCACCTTAGTTGAGCAAATAACATAAGCATTTTTAAGAAATCTCAAACGTGTATGCACCCATTAGATGAATATGTACTGTTATGTATTTTAAAAACTTGTCTGGCATTTTTTACCATTTGACTCTAGGGAGTTTTACGAGCCATTTATATGGATTTTAGTCTTTTTTCTCTAGCAAAGAGAAGGCAACAGTAATGGTGCCTGTAAAGATATGTGTGATAGGTTATGATCTGCTTGTAGTCAGTGTATTAAATGATCAAAAATGAATGAACCTGGAGTTGATACACTGACTCATACATTAAACTGTGAGCCCGTTGTGGGCAGGTATTGCCTCTATTTGTTGCTGAATTATACTTCCCAAGCACTTAGTACAGTGTTGTGCACACAGTAAGTGCTCAATAAATAAGATTGAATGAAATTGAATGAATTAAAAGCACCTAATGCATTTAGGTCAGTAGGTCAGTCCTTCACTTTTGGGCAACTGAACTCAACTATTTGACTGTGCTCTCTATTGAGCCAAAGGGAGTTATCCATTATCACTTGAGAACTGTTTGTATTAGCATTTAGAAGACCCATAACCAAGGTGGCTAGAAAAATTGAAGACAAAATGATGCCATACCTCAGATAATATGAAATCACAGTGCCACCGATAGAAAACACACAGAAGAAAGACTACATAGCATGTGGGGCCTGATTGCCTGGCATCTATAATAGAGTTTAGTGCTGTGCTTGACATATAGTGAATAGTTAACAAATACTATAGTTGATATTATAATTATGTGACAATTAGAATTAAGAAGTGACTTTCTTAGAACCCAAGTTTCAAGAAGATTGCTATACCCAGAGGCAGAACCAAAAAAATAAAGGTGCTGGGCACTGCAAATAGTAATAGCTATAGCACCACGAGGAACAATCCTTATTCACACACTATTTGGAATGATTTGTAAATTTATTCATTCATTCAATCATATTTATTGAGCGCTTACTGTGTGCAGAGTAATGTACTAAGTGCTTGGAAAGTACAATTCAGGAACAAATAGAGACAATCCCTACCCAACAATGGGCTCGCAGTCTAGAAGTGAGGAGACAGAGAAGAAAACAAAGCAAAACAAGTAGACAGGCATCAATAGCTTCAATAAAAATAAATGGAATTATAGATATATACACATCATTAATAAAATAAATAGAATAATAAATATATACATATATACACAAGTTCTGTGGGGTGGGGAGGGGGCTAGAGCAGAGGGAGGGAGTCAGGGTAATGGGAAGGGGTGGAGGAGCAGAGGAAAAGGGGGCTCATTCTGGGAAGGCCTCCTGGAGGAAGTGAGCTTTCAGGAGGGCTTTGAAGGGGGAAGTGTGCTACTTTGGCAGATGTGAGGAGGGAGGGCATTCCAGGCCAGAGGTAGGACGTGGGCCAGGGGTTGATGGCGAACCAGGAGAGAATGAAGCACAGTGAGGCAGTTAGTACCAGAGGAGTGGAGAAGGAGAGGAGGGAGATGAGGTAGGAGGGGGCAAGGTGATGGAGAGGAGAGAGAGAGAGAGAGAGAGAGAGAGAGAGAGAGAGAGAGAGAGAGAGAGAGAGAGAGAGAGAGAGAGAGAGAGAGAGAGAGAGAGAGAGAGAGAGAGAGAGAGAGAGAGAGAGAGAGAGAGAGAGAGAGAGAGAGAGAGAGAGAGAGAGAGAGAGAGAGAGAGAGAGAGAGAGAGAGAGAGAGAGAGAGAGAGAGAGAGAGAGAGAGAGAGAGAGAGAGAGAGAGAGAGAGAGAGAGAGAGAGAGAGAGAGAGAATCTCACCATCAGAAGAATCATCTTCAAACTTGAAGGAGAGCTATATATGTATGTTAATAAAGACTGTATTATGATCTTCTCGAAGCCTCTTCTCCAAGAAGCAGCATGGCCTAGTGGAAAAACACTGACCTGGGAATCAGAGGACCTGTGTTCTAATTCCGGCTCCACCACTTGTCTGCTGTGTAACCTTGGGCAAATCACTTAACTTCTCTGTGCCTCAGTTATCTGTAAAATGGGGATTAAGACTGTGAGCTCCTGATGTGGGAGAGGGACCTTATCTTCCCCAGTGCTTAATACAGGGCCAGGCACATAGTAAGCACTTAACCAATGCCACAAATATTATTATTATTGTCACTCCATTTCTAATTTCTGACTGCTAAGTTAGTCTGTCTTTTGCTCTGTTTCCCTACTGTCCACAACTATGCCCTATCATTTTTATTTCATTGTGTCTTCACAGAGCTTTTTCTTCCCTCTCTGTTTCTGGTTTCCTTACTTCTGCTTCCTCTCTGTCCTGCACATGGATGCTAATCCCTTTATAGGGCTTATTTATGTTTATGCCTTTGGTTTTTCCAGTTTTATTTTCTTAACATTATGGGGAGAGAGAATTTCTAAACATGGAAAATCAGGAGAAGTGACTGATCCACCAGTTTCATCATCATAGTAATATTAATATTAATAAAAATAATAATATTTGTTAAGAGCTTACTATGTGCCAAGTACTGTACTGAACCATGGGATCAAATTAAGACAAAGTTCCTGTCCCACATGGGGCTTGCAGTCCCAAAATGAATCCCCATTTTACAGATGAGAAAACTGAGGCACTACTCCATCCTAAGCCTCTTTGATCTCTCAACTGAGAGATCTTAGTTGAACTTACTTGAATTTATCTTCCCACCCAAACCCTGTCTTCCCCCTAACTTTCTCAGCAATGTGGATGGCACTACCATCCTTACTGTCTCACAAGTCCTTCACCTTGGCATTATCTTTTCACTCATTCATTCATTCAATTGTATTTAATGAGTGCTTACTGTGTCCAGAGCACTGTACAAGCACTTGGGAACTACAAGTTGGTGACATATAGAGATGGTCCCTACCCAGCAATGGGCTCACAGTCTAGAAGGGGGAGACAGACAACAAAACATGTGGACAGGTGTCAAGTCTTCAGAATAAATAGAATTAAAGCTAAATGCACATCATTAACAAAATAAATAGAATAGTAAATATGTATAAGTAAAATAAATAGAGTAATAAATCTGTACAAACATATATACAGGTGTTGTGGGGAAAGGAAGGAGGTAGGGTGGGGGGATGGGGAGGAGGAGAGGAAAAAGGGGGCTCAGTCTGGGAAGGCCTCTTGGAGGAGGTGAGCTCTCAGGAGGGCTTTGAAGGGAGGAAGAGAGCTAGCTTGGCAGATGTGTGGAGGGAGGGCGCTCCAGGCCAGGGGGAGGACGTGGGCTGGGGGTCGACGGCGGGACAGGTGAGAATGAGGTACAGTGAGGAGGTTAGCAGCAGAGGAGCAGAGGGTGCAGGCTGGGCTGTAGAAGGAGAGAAGGGAGATGAGGTATGAGGGGGTGAGGTGATGGAGAGCCTTGAAGCCGAGATTGAGGAGTTTTTGCTTGATGCATACATTGACAAGCAGCCACTGGAGATTTTTGAGGAGGGGAGTAACATGCCCAGAACATTTCTGCACAAAGATCAATCAATCGTATTTATTGAGCACTTACTGTGTGCAGAGCACAAAGATGATCCGGGCAGCAGTGTGAAGTATAGACTGAAGTGGGGAGAGACAGGAGGATGGGAGATCAGAGAGGAGGCTGATGCAGTAATCCAGTTGGGATAAAATGAGAGATTGAACCAGCAAGGTAGCGGTTTGGATGAAGAGGAAAGGGCGGATCTTGGCGATGTTGCGGAGGTGAGACCAGCAGGTTTTGGTGACGGATTGGATGTGATGGGTGAATGAGACAGCGGAGTCGAGGATGACACCAAGTTTGTGGTCTTGTGAGACAGCCTGTCTCTCATTCAGCCCACATATTCAAACTATCACTAAATCTTGTCAATTCTACCTTGACAACATCTCTAAAATCTGCCCTTTCCTCTCCATCCAAACTGCTCCCACATTAATCCAATCACTTATCCTACCCCACCTTGATTACTGTATCAGCCTCCTTGCTGACCTCCCAGCCTCCTGTCTCTCCCCACTCCAATCCATACTTCACTCTGCTGCCTGGGAATAATTTTTCTACAAAACATTCAGGCCATGTTTCCCCACTCATCAAGAACCTCCAATGGTTGCCCATCCACTTCCGCATAAATCAGAAACTCTTCGCCATTGGCTTTAAAGCACTCAATCACCTTGACCCCTCCTACCTCACCTCACTACTCTTCTACTACCACCCAGCCCTCACACTTCACTCCTCTAATGCTAACCTTCTAGGATGTGATCCCCGCCTTTCTAGATTGTGAGCCCATTATGGGCAGAGATTGTCTCTCTTTGTTGCTGAATTGTACTTTCCAAGTGCTTAATACAGTGCTCTGCAAACAGTAAGCGCTCAGTAAATACAATTGAAAGAATGAATGAACCTTCTCACTATCCCTCGATCTTGTCTATCTCGCTGCTGACCTCTTACCGACATCCTACCTCTGACCTGGAATGCCCTCCCTCCTCATATCTGACAGACAATTACTCTCCCACCCTTCAAAGTCTTATTGAAGCCACATCTCCAAGAACCTTCCCTGACTAAGCCCTTCTTTCCTCTTCTCCCTCTCCCTTCTGCATCGCCCTGACTTGCTCCCTTAATTCATCCCCCTCCCAGCCCCACAGCATATTAATGTATGTCTTCCCCTCTAGACTGTTTGCTCATTATGGAAATAATAATAATAATTATCATGTTGGTATTTAAGTGCTTACTATGTGCCAAGCACTGTTCTAAGTGCTGGGATAAATAGAAGGTTATTAGGTTGTCCCACTTGGGGCTCACAGTCTTGATCCCCATTTTACAGATGAGGTAACTGAGGTGCAGGGAAGTTAAGTTACTTGCCCAAAGTCACACAGCTGACAAGTGGCAGAGCCAGAATTAGAACCCACGACCTCTGACTCCCAAGCCCATACTCTTTCCACTAAGCCACGTTGCTTCAGTTTATTGTTAGATTGTACTCTCCCAACCGCTTAGTACAGTGCTTTGCAACACAGTAAGTGCTCAATAAATGCTATTGAATGAATGAATTGTTACATAATGAGCATTTAATGAATACAACAATAATAATAATCTCTGGGTAGAAATGAAATTACTCTCCATTTTTCCTGAAGTGCCTTCTGCAAGAGACTGTGGCTTTTCAACTACTCAGAAGTATTCATCCACACCTCTCCTTCTACTCTGTTGGTCTATTCCTTCTAGCTTTTGCTAGCCTCTGGGGTAAGACTGGGATAGCCAGTCACTCGTGGAAAAAACAAAACAATAAATGTTTTTTTAAATAAGATGCTCTGTCCCCTTCTTGTCATTTGGTCCAGAAGTGGTGGTAGCATTGGGACTGTTTGATATTTGTGGTGTGTCCAGGTCTCACAATCATATAGAAAGTTATGATCTGGTTCTTAGGAAAGTATGAAGGGCACAATGAAACTGACTGCAGGAGTAAAATTGTGGGAGCAGATTGCCAGTGAGAAGGAGATTGCAGGATTTTTACCTGGGATTGAAATCAGGATAGGACTGCTGATTTGGTTATAGGGAAAATGAGGAGGAAGATTTGGAGCCATTATGGAACAAGAAGAGAGAGCATTTTCAATGTTGGCAGAGAACATGTCTACCAACTCTGTTGTACTCTCCCAGGCATTTAGTACAGTGCCTGGCAACAGTAATTGTTCAATAAATACCATTGATTGATTCATTCATTCATTTGGAGTTTGCCTGAACTTGGGAAAGAAGTTTGCAGTAAAACCACCTAGATTGTGAACCCAGATTGAAAGGATGGGAAAGATGAGAGATCTGGAGGAATTGTGAGAGGCGGAGTCTTTTCCATGTAATCTGAGGCACCGGCAAGGCAGCCTAACAACTATATTGCCATCAGTTACATAGTAGCTGTTAGCCTAGCACACTCATGTGCAATTTATATTAGTCTTTGGGAGATCTTTCTTTTCTTCCTTTCTGAGCTCTTGTGCTCCGGTGTTCAAGAAGGTTCCACTTGGGCTTTGTTACTGTCACTAGGTAATATTTTTTAGAGAAAATAAATCCTAGGTGAAAGGCATTCATGTGAAACGTTCAGCATCGTATTTGTCAGAGAAGTGCAAAATATATTTCAGCCCCTGACAAGCATCCGATTTTCACACCATGTTAATGCTGGTTACATATCACTCAGAGCAGAAACTCTAGCCTTTTGATTTATGTTCACTGACAACGACATGTCCTTGATGATTAATTATAGTGGTATGGTATCTCCCATGCGCTTACCTCCATGGACCTCAGAACTGAAGTAAATGAATGTGTATGTCTTGCTGTGGGAATTGACATTAACTATTAGGCATGCTTTTATTTTGCCCAAGCAATCCTCAACACACTATTGAAAATATATTTGAGATTCATTCTTGTTGACCAATATTTCTTCTTCCAAACTAAGATTCGGCAGATGTTGGGCCCTCCTCATCGTTTTATAGAATGTTATGTCATGAATCGTAATAGATAATCAAGAGAAGCCTGTATATAAATGACTTGATTTCTGCATTTGATATTTGTACAATTATCTCTGTGCCATGTTTCTGTTTGTCAATGCTGGGATTATCAAGCAAATTTGTTTCAGATAGTCAGCTACTAGGGAGAAGCGTGATTTTCTGTTTAACTTGCTTTAAACAGCAAAAGATTGTTTATTATGGGACGAGTGTCCTGTTCAGATTTATATCTTAAGTGGCTGTGGCTCCCTGATAAGTTATCTGAGTATTGTATGACTGTAGACTTTTACCTGAGAACGAGGATGAATTCCTGGCTCTGTGTCAACTGAACACTATTGCCCTCTGATGATAGAAAGCATAGTGGTGCTTTTATTTATTTATTTATTTTTTTGGAAAGTGACAGTTGCTCCTCAATGATTTTCCCACCCAACCCACCCCCATGCCTCATGTAGTGCTCATGAATAAATAATTTTCACTATTTAGCCAAGTGCATCCTTTTCTCTTCAGGGGACAAAGGGTACCCCTTCTTGACTATCCCTTTGAATGTATTGTGATAGTTCAAAGAAAGAGTACTCATTCTTTCAGAAGGTGCTTCAAATGAAAAAATAACTTATCTGCTTTAGTAACCCTCAGACTTGTCTTGAATACCCTGTAAGGCAAATTATGCTTTGCATGGCTCAGTGGAAAGAGCTTGGGATTTGGAGTCAGAGGTCATGGGTTCAAATCCCGGCTCCACCAATTGTCAGCTGTGTGACTTTGGGCAAGGCACTTAACTTCTCTGTGCCTCAGTGACCTCATCTCTAAAATGGGGATTAAGACTGGGACCCCCCTGTGGGACAACCTGATCACACTGTAACCTCCCCAGCTCTTAGAACAGTGCTTTGCACATAGTAAGTCCTTAATAAATGCCATCATTATTATTATTATTACACTGATTTGTACACATTTCCTTTAATTAATCTCATAATATTGTCACCAAAGGCAAAGCATTTAGAAAATTGGGAATACCAAAACTTTTCACCCCAGAAATAATACAAAACTACAAACTGAGGATAAGATTTTGAGGTTTGTCTATCCTGAAATTCAGAGGAAGGAGGGAGAGGTAGGACTTCAAGACCTGATAAATTTGAAATGTAATAACCCATCTTCTTTTAATAACATAAATTGTGTCTCTATAGTTTAATGATATAGAAAGCACTAGATCATTCAGGTTCAAAAAATACTATGGATGAAAAATTATTTTTTGCTCAGTTGTTCAGGTTGGCTGTATACCTACTCAAATTCACTGGTTAATTCTCAATTCTCTTCATTTAGCCTCTGAAGACAGAGCACAGATTGCTTGCTGATTTCAAGCACTTCTGAAAGGAGTGAAACATATTTTTTGTTAGGTGAGTCTATGCACCAGATATTGATGGTGAAAAGGAAAAGATAAAGATGAGAGTTAAATGCATGCTTAAATTATGGGATGGCCCCAGGCATCCCTGGTTCTTAGCTGCCTTTGATGCAAACTCTTTTCAATCGACCAATCAATGGTATTTATTGAGCATTTACCTTACTAAGCACTTGGGAGAGTACTGGTACTATTAAGAAAGGGTCTAATACCAATGGGAATCTGACAAGCCTGAACAACACTGAATACTTTATAATTTAAGAAACTCTGCTGTAAATTCAATTTTATTCGTTGTTATGCCTACCACGTTTAAACATTAGCCTGTTTTTGAAAGTAATGTTTTACAGCTCCAAACTAGAAGGCCTTGCCCAATGGTTTTCCCTCTCCAGCTGAGGAAGAGAAGTTGCTAGTTGGTAGTCACCTTCAGAACTAAAGGAGGTGAGATAAAGATCAGCACAGTTTTGATGCAATGTTCCTTTGTGTGAGAAATCCAATACTGTAGCTACAGAATGTGTTAAATTTCAGGATAGGTGGGAATTAGAATCAAGGCCAGCTTTTCATTAGTATGCCCTAAATAAGTCAGAAATTTTAACTTAAAATATATTTGATTTGCATTAAGCTTTTCACTCAAAACATTCCATAGATATCCAGTCACAAGGTTGGGCTTGTTAAGTAACTCTGCTTCCAACAACTGGAAGCACAAAATTGATATAATCCCTATTTTATGGCAGTTTTTAAGCTCTTACTGTATGTCAAGTCCTGTTCTAAGTGCGGGGGTAGATATAAGTTAATCAGGTTGTACACAGTCCCTGTCCCACATGGGATTCACAGTCTAAGTAAGAGGGAGAACAGGCATTTAATCCCCATTTTACAGATGAGGCAACTGAGGCACAGAGAATTCAAGTGACTTGCCTGAAGTCACACCACAGGCAATTGGAGGACCTGGAAATAAAACTCAAAGTCCTCTGAGTCCCACTAGACCATAATGCTTCTCGTTGAAAAAACAACACCTAGAAAGAATGGAGACTGTGGCTATGATGGTGAAAACTCCCCAGTCATTGTGAGAAGAAGCTAAAAGGCCAAGAGCTACTATTACAAAATATTGACAATTGAACAACTAGGAGTCAAAAATGGATATATCCATTAAACTAATTAAAAATAAAAATAATAGCATTTGTTAAGTGCTTACTAGGTGCAAAGCACTGTTGTAAGTGCTGGGAAGGATACAAGGTGATCAGGTTGTCCCTCGTGGGGCTCACAGTCTTAATCCCCATTTTACAGATGAGGTAACTGAGGCAAAGTGAAGTGACTTGCCCAAAGTCACACAGTCACACACATCAGTTAAGGTATTGATGGGCCATTTATTGATCAAAACCAGTCATTAACAAGATATTAAAGACTGGTTCCTCTGGGGCAGAAAATAATGCTTCAGCCACTGGGCTCTGGGTTCCATCTTCATCTAAAACCTGGGGTTGGGCAAGCGTCACTGCCCTCCCCTGCCCACCACTGCCATGGTGAAGACCCTTCCTGCCGAGGCAGAAGGCTAATTTTCAGCAAACTTGCCTAATTTAAAAAATTAGTTTAGTTTCAACAGTCAATCAATTGATAGTATATATTTAACTTTTATGGTGTGCAGAACACTAGCAGTGTGGTTCAGTGGAAAAAGCCCGGGCTTGGGAGTCAGAGGTCATGGGTCAGACTCCACCACTTGTCAGCTGTATGATGTTGGGCAAGTCTCTTAACTTCTCTGAGCCTCAGTTACCTCATCTGTAAAATGGGGATTAAGACTGTGAGCCCCATGTGGGACAACCTGGTGACCTTGGATCCCCCCAGTGCTTAGAACAGTGCTTAGCACATAGCACTTAACAAAAGCCATCATTATTATTACAATACAATAGAGTTGGTAGATATGCGTATCCTACCAATTCACTACCATCTCTGTCCTCATGGCTTAGTGGAAAGAGAACAGTCCTGGGAGTCAGAGGGCCAGGGTTCTAATCCAACCTCTGCCAATTGCTCACTGTGTGACCATGGGCAAGTCACTTGACTTCTCTATGCCTCAGTTTCCTCAACTGTAAAATGGAGATTGAATCCTACTCCTGCCTACTTAGGCTGTGAGCCCCATGTGGGACAGGGACTGTGTCTGACCAGATAAACATGCACCTACCCAGCACTTAAAACAGCACTGGGCACATAGAAAGCACTTAACTGATACCTTAATAATAGTAATAATAATAAGGGGCAGAGTACATCATGACCACAAAGCAAATCTCAAATCCAGCCCTGGAGTAACAGTCTACTTGGAAAAAACAGGGGTTGATAGCCTGGTATTAACCAATCAGGTGTTTCTTTGAGCAGAGTCAGGTGCTACAAATAGCACATCAAAATAGCATGAAAAATACCATTGAGTGTCTGATTGATGAAGCCTGGCAGTTAAATTAGCTCTGCTGCAATGCCTGGACTCAGGGTGAACATCACGCATCATGTCTTCTAACTCCGTCAAGTTTTAGTCTCCCAGGTTTTGTTGAGGACGAATGAGATTGTTTTAAGGATACATGCATATCTTTTAAGGAAGCCAAACCTGCAGAATACTTTGAAATCCTTAAAGGATGCTACAGTACAAGGTTTAGGATTTAATACACACTCAGAGGAAGGAGAGAGGAGAGACCCTAGAAGTTGGTAGAAAAGATGAACATTCACCACTTAAGCACTTGATAATCATCCCACAGTGCTAATCTACACATCTTTACACTCTGCAATTGCCTCTTTCTGTAATTTTTTTTTTTTCGGGGGGGATTTGTTAATCGCTTACTATGTGTCAAACACTGTTCTAAGTACCGGGGTAGATACAAGTTCATTAAGTTGGACGTGGTTCCTGTTCCTCATGGGGCTCACAGTCTAAGTAGGAGGGAGAAGAGGAGAACTGAGGCACAGAGAAGTTAAGTGACTTTCCCAAGATCACACAGCAGACAATTGGAAGAGTCAGGATTAGAACTCAGGTTCTCTGACTTCCAAGCCCGTGCTCTTTCACTGGGCCATGGTGCATCTGTTTTAATGCCTGTCTCCTCTTCTAGGCTGTAAACTACTAAATTAAGTAGCTTCCTTGTGGGCAGGCTGTAAACTACTAAATTAAGTAGCTTCCTTGTGGGCAAAGATCATGTCTATAACTCTAGTAAACTGCATTTTCCCACACACTCAGGACAGTGCTCTGCACACAGTAAGCGATCAATAAATACCATTGATTGGTTGATTAACACTCTCCCTGAAGGAAGGTTAATTGGATAAGGTGAGCCCCCTGAGGGACAGGGTCCATGTCTAGTTCCCACTTGTGTATCCTTTCCCAGTGCTTACTACAGTGCTCTTCACATACTAAGCACTTAAATACTATTACTACTGCAACCACGTACTTAGAGCATAGCCAATCTCAGGGGAGGATTGGAAAAAGAGGAAGGGAGCTTAGTGAGGAGGGGAAGGATCCCTCCACCATTTTGAGCCTGATATTTTCAAAGATGTGATCTTGAGGGTCAGGGCTTGCAAACATTTGGCCTGCGATTCTGGAGGGACACAGGGGCCAGACAAGGATCCAAGCTGTTATCCCAGAGAGTCAGGGTCCAATCAATCAATCGTATTTATTGTACATTTCTTGTGGGCAGAGTCCTGTACTAAGCTCTTGGGAGAGTACACTAAAACACAGTTAGTAAGACATGCTCCCTGCCCACAACGAGCCAGAGAGTAGGATCCCAGAGGAGCCAGATCCCTATCCCTGAGGGAGAGAAACAACTATGAGGAGCAGTAGCAGATAACAATAATAATAATAATGGTATTTGTTAAGTGCTTACTATGTGCCAAGCACTGTTCTAAACGCTGGGGTAAACACAAGGTAATCAGGCTGTCCCATGTGGGGCTCACAGTCTTAATTCCCATTTTACAGATGAGGGAACTGAGGCCCTGTGAAGTAATTTCCCCAAGGTCACACAGCAGACAAGTGGAGAAGCTGGGATTAGAACTCACGTCCTCTGACTCCCAGGCCTGTGCTCTTGCCACTAGGTCATTTTACTGGCATTCAGCCTTAAATTCCAGCCATAAATGCTCCCAGAACCACTTTGAGCCTCCATTGGGTCCTAAAGTCCTCCAATTCTTCCATTCTTCCAATGTAGAGTGGGTGCCTTTTCTTCTCAGTTTTCCCCAAGTCCCTGATCCCCTATTGCTGAGACCACCCTATGGCTGATGCCCAGGTGTCTCCTCAGAGGCATAGATGTCATCGGGGACTAGTTTACCACCCTCCCTTCCTAGGGCTGGCTGCAGGAAGCTCATGGAGAAAGAGCTCCCATGTCTTCCCAAGGCTTCCCAGGTCTCCATGGCTCCCTGAGCTTCTCCATCAGCCCCTACTGCAGACAGACACCAAGATTAGCGATCTCAATAATGTTTAATGAGTGCTTAAAGTAATAATCAATCGATTAATTATTTTCTTTGAGTGCTTACTGGGTACAGAGCATCATCACATCAGTGGTATTTATTGAGCACTTCCTGTGTGCAGAGCTCTGTATTAAGTGCTTAGGAGAGTAGAGTACAACAGAGTTGGTAGACACATCCCCTGCCTACAAGGAACTTACAGTCTACCAATGAAAACAATTCTAGTTTAAACCACCTTTCCCTGAATCTGATATTTCTCTCCCCAGGACCCTCTGTACATCCTAGTAGGTGTCCAGGGGATCACGATATTCTGGTCCTTCCTCCTTCTTCTCTTGGGTGTTCCAGGTTCCACTCACCCTTTCTTCAAGTCCTTCAGTCACAAGCTCTCTTAGCATCCTTTCTCCCACTCAGGGACAGGAGCCTCACTCTTCTGGAGTCCTAGCCACTGACCCTGAACTTCCAGAATATCCCAACCCTAATCTGGATTTCTCTTAATTCCTCCCTGTGCCCTGTGTTCATTGAGAGCCCACAGCATGAGTTTTCTCTGTGTCCTACTCTTCCAGATTCACAACTTGCTGTCACTTACCTTCAAGATGGCTGAGGCTCTTCTTCTCCAACTCTCTGGCCTCTTTACTTCCTCCCCAATCTTTTTCTCTTCCTTGACTACATATTTACATTTCTCTCAGAGAGTGGCTCTCCTGGCTTCTTTTTCCCTCTCCTAAATGGGGGGACTAGAGTTGGTCATCAGAAATCTACCCTGGCATCCAGAGACATTAGAGAAGGATTCAGAGGGGGCAAAACAGGATTCTGGGGCACCCTGACGGGAGGGGGAAAGGATGTGTGCACCAGGACTCCTAGAGGGAAGTCCTGGGGAAAAGGGGAAGAGTGCTAAAAAAAAGGGAAAGGCAGTTTGGATCAGAAACCTGTTTCATTTGTTACCTGATTAATGAGTTAATATTATTTGCAAGTCATCTATTAAAAATCTATTCAGATTTCTAACAGTTTGTCAATATGGTCAGCCACTCTCACAGTTGGATCATGAACTGTTTTTGCACATAGAAGTATAACTTCAATTTGCTGCAACGATTTGTTGTCATTGGAAAATTTTCAGATTGTTAAACATTGTGTTCTTCCTACACTCTCAGTGAAAGGTTTACTTTTTGGATGATCTCTAAAAAGCCTGCAAAACTTCCTCCTTTATTCTTTCATGACAATAGTTTACTTTTCCCGGCTTTCATTTTTCTTCGTGGCACTGTACAGGCCTTCAGATTCTGGGTATTTTTCTGCAAAGGTTGTAAGTTTTGTCATAAGGTGTCATAAATTCGATTTTTTTATTTAAGGCCAGACAATCACTGCGGTGTGACAAATTGAAAATCCCGACATTCCCACAAAAGTGTACATGTTGGTCCATTTGGGCTGAAAAAAGTGATATTCCTCATATTTTATTTTGCCATTTTTCAATAAAACTGCTTTAGACTTTAGTGGTTTATGGTTTTTTTTAAAAAAAAACCGACTGAAGTCGTTTTTAAACAGATGATGACAGATATCTCAACCAATCATCACTCAACAAAGTGCAGATTGCAGAATTAAGCACCAGTAAATTCAAGTGGTAGGTGGATTTAAAATATATAGGGCAATATTGTGTAGTATTATAACACATGACCATTTTAACCTGCTTTTTAAAATAGATGTAATTAAATTTGGACCTATTTATGATTTTTTAATATTTGTTTGCTATTTCATTATGGTATTTGTTAAGTGCTTACTATGTATCAGGCACTATAGTAAGCCCTAAGGTAGATATAAGATCATCAGGTTGGACCCAGACCTTGTTCCACATAAGGCTCACAATATTAAATCCCATTTTACAGATGAGGCAACTGAGGCACAGAGAAGTTAAGTGAGTTGCCTAAAGTCACAAAGCAGACAAGCAGCAGAGCTGGGATTAGAACCTAGGTCCTTCTACTCCCAGGCCTGTGCTTTAGCCATTAGGCTATGCTGTTCCTCTTAAATTGATACTTGGGAGCCACATTTGGCTTTAAGGCACCATATCATCTCTCCCCCTCCTACATAACCTTGCTGATCTCCTACTACAACCCTGCCTTCACACAACTCCTTTAACTCCAACCTACTCCCTATTCCTTGATCTCACCATCTCAATGTCAACCCCTTCCTCACGTCCTTCCTGTGGCCTGAAGCTTTCTCCCCCTTCATGTCTGACAGACCACTATTTTCCCCATATTCAAAGCCCTACTGAAGGCCTATCTCTTTTTCTGACCTCTCATATCCCCACACTACTTGCCCTCCCTTCTGCATTGCCTATGCACTTGGGTCTGTACCCTTTGAGCCCTTTGATACTCACCTCACCACTGCTATTCAACACATCGTAATAATCTTCTGCTTCCCCTATTGTTAATGTATTTTAATGTTAGTCTTCCCCACTAGATTGTAAACTACTTGAGGGCAGGGATAGGATCTATGTACTCTTATTATATTGTACTCTCCCAAGTGCCTAGTACAGTACTCTGCACACAGTGAGCACTCAATAAAAACTATTGATTGACATCTCTGTCCCTCAGTTTCCTCCTCTGTAAAATGGGGATTAAATACCTGTTCTCCCTCCTTCTTTAACTGTGAGCAGCATAACAAGTAGTAGTAGCTTCAAGGCTCTCCATCACCTCGCCCCCTCCTACCTCACCTCCCTTCTCTCCTTCTACAGCTCAGTCCGCACCCTCCACTCCTCCACTGCTGATCTCCTCACCGTACCTCGCTCTCGCCTGTCCTGCCATCGACCCCCGGCCCACGTCATCCCCCGGGCCTGGAATGCGCTCCCTCTGCCCATCCGCCAAGCTAGCTCTCTTCCTCCCTTCAAGGCCCTGCTGAGAGCTCACCTCCTCCAGGAGGCCTTCCCAGACTGAGCCCCTTCCTTCCTCTCCCCCTCGTCCCCCCTCCATCCCCCCCATCTTACCTCCTTCCCTTCCCCACAGCACCTGTATATATGTATACATGTTTGTACATATTTTTTACTCTATTTATTTATTTATTTATTTATTTTGTACATATCTATTCTATTTATTTTATTTTGTTAGTATGTTTGGTTTTGTTCTCTGTCTCCCCCTTTTAGACTGTGAGCCCACTGTTGGGTAGGTACTGTCTCTATATGTTGCCAATTTGTACTTCCCAAGCGCTTAGTACAGTGCTCTGCACATAGTAAGCGCTCAATAAATACGATTGATGATGATGATGATAGTAGTAATAGTGTATATTAAATAGAGCACTGCACTGAGCTCTGGGAGAAAACACACAGGAGAATTAAGCATGATCCCTATCCCTCATCGGGACTAAAATCTAAACGTTTAAGTGGGGCAAAGGGATTGGGGACTGACACAACAGAAATGATGAAACCTTCTTTAATTTTGCCCTGTCCTCCACCCGGCAATATTATTTCTTCAGCCTTATTGACTCCCATGTCCGTTGCCCTCGCCAGTTTTTCAGATGTTTAACTCCCTCCTTTAATCTCCTGCCCTCCTTTTTCCCATATTTTGTCACTAATGACCTGGCCACATACTTTATTGGGAATATTGAAACCATCAGTTGTGTTCTACCTAAAATCTTCCCTGCTTCTCTCCAGTCCCTCCCTTTTCTTGCCCCTTGGTCAACTCTCTAATTGTTCCCAGCAGTATCCCAAGAGGTGAATTCCTGCCTTCTCTCAAAATCTACCACTCCTCCTGGGCCTCCAATCCTATGCCTTCACACCTTATCACAACACTTGCTCCCTTCCTTCTTCTATTCCTGACCACCATCCTCAACTGTTCACTATCCAATGGATTCTTCCCCACTGCTTTCAAACATGCTCATGCATCCCCCATCCTGAAAACAACTCTCTCTTGACCCCATGGCTCCCTCCAGTTGTTGCCCCATCTCCATCCTACTATTCCTCTCCGAAGTCCTTGAGCGAGTGGTCTAGACCTGCGGCCTCCATTTCCTTCCCTCCTCCTTCTCCTTGACACCTCCAATCTGGCTTCTGCCCACTTCACTCCACAGAAACTGCCCTGTCAAAGGTCACCCATGATCTATTCCATGCCAAATCCTTTGGCCTTTACTCCATCCTAATCCTTCTCAACTCCTCAGATGCCTTCAATACTGTGGACCACATCTTTCTCCTTGAAACAGTGACACTATCCTCTCTTGGTTCTCCTCCTGTCTCTCTGGCCACTCATTCTCTGTCTCTGTCATGGGCTCCTCCTCTGCCTCCAACCCCCTAACTGTGGGAATCCTTTAAATCTCAGTTCTGGGTCCTCTTTTAGTCTCCATCTTCACTCACTTCCTTGGAGAACTTCAACTACTATTTCTAGGCAGATGATTCCCAAATCTACATCTCCGGCCCTGATCTCGCTCATTCTCCGAAGGCTTGTATTTCCTCCTTCCTTCAGAGAATCTGTACTTGGATTTCCCTCTGATACCTCAAACCCAGCATGTTCAAAACTGAATTCCTCATCTTCCCAACCAAACCCTGTCCTCCCCATGATTTTCCCGTCATTGTAGACAGCACCACCACCCTCCCTGACTCACAGGCCTGTAACTTTGGCATTATCCTCGACCTATCTCTCTGACTCTACCCAGATATTCAGTCTGTTAACAAATCATGTCGGTTCTGTCATCACAACATCTCTAGAATCTACCCTTTCCTCTTCATCCAAACTGCTATTACACTGATCGAAACACTTATCCTATCCTGCCTCAGCCTTCTTGCTGAACTCCCTGCCTCCTATCTCTCCCTTCTTGAGTCCATACTTCACTCTGCTGCCCAGATCATTTTTCTAAAAACCATTCAGTCCATGTTGCCCCACTTCTCAAGGACCTCCAGTGGTTGCCCACCCACCTCTGCATCAAACAGAAACTCCTTACCATTGGCTTTAAAGCACTCAATTACCTTGCCCTTCCTACCTTACCTCTGATTTCTTACTATAACCCAATTAGCACACTTTGCTCCTCTAAAGCCAACCAGCGTCCTCACTGAATCTCGGTCTTACCTATTTCACTGCCAACCCTCTCCCAAGTGCTTATTACAATATTCTGCACACAGCAAGCACTCAATAAATATGATTTATTGAATGATGGATTGACCCCTCATCCATATCCTTCCTCTGGCCTGTAATTCCCTCCCCCTTCATATCTGACAGATGATCACTCTTTCAGATTCTTATTAAAATTGCATGTCCTCGAAGAGACCTTCCCCAACTAAGGCCTTAAAACACAACACAAGCAAATAGTCCCAATAGGTTTGAAGTCTCAGCGGTGACGGAGTCGTCCAAGAGCATGTGGGAACAAGCTAGGAACGAGGCACCTCAGTGGCAGGAGGGAAGGTGGTGGTTACCTTGGTGCTTTTCTTGGCAGTGATGGGAGAGTCTGAGCACACACTGGAGCAGCTTTTATTCCCAGCCTGGTGCCTATGGAGCATCTTGGGATCAGGGACCTTTGGTAGTGGTAAAGAAGGCCACAGTTACACTGTACTTTTCTCAGAAGCAATTGAATAGTTCATAAGGGACAGGGTCTATGTCCAATCTGCTTACATAGTATATACCCTTAGCCCAGTACTTAGTGCAGTGAATGGCGCAAAACATGCACTTAACAAATACCTTCAGCTTGTGGCTTAGTGGAAAGAGCATGGACCTTGGAGTCAGAAGACCTGGGCTCTAATCCCACCTCCACCCATTGTCTGTTATGTGACCTTGGGCAAGTCACTTCATTTCTCAGTTTCCTCATCAATACCTGCTCTCCCTCCTACATACACTGTGACTGTATTCAACCTGATTATCTTGTATCGACCCCTGTACTTAATACAGTTTTTGGCACATAATAAATACAAACACAATTAATAATGCTAATACTACTACTACTACTAACAACAATAATAATAGAGAAGCATCGTGGCTCAGTGGAAAGAGCCCAGGCTTGAGAGTCAGAAGACATGGGTTCTAATCCCTGCTCTGTCACTTAGCTGTGTGACCTTGGGCAAATCACTTCACTTCTCTGTGCCTGTTACCTCATCTGTAAAATGGGGATTAAGATTGTGAGCCCCACTTGGGACAACCTGATAAACTCGTATCTCCCCCAGCACTTAGAACAGTGCTTGGCACAGAGTGAGCACTTAATAAATACCATCATCATCAATAATGATAATAATCAAGAAATTCAATCTGGGTTTGTTTAAAAGATTTTGGTGAGATCAAGAGTGAAAAATAGCATTGAGTGACACCAGAAATAAGGAGAGATACTACTTTAAATGACAATGCCATTCATCTAACTTGAAAATTCAACCCAAATAAGTAATGTTTAGAACCCCTCTGCTTATAGGAAAAACATTGTTCATAAATGAACAAAAGGTTGATTGGAAAAGGCATATTGTAGTTTTTCAAAAGCAAGGTAACAATGATTATTTGATGTTTTTCTGTTATTCAGGATCCTTAACAAGTAGCCTTCTGCTTGATACTGTCCCTTGGAACACTGAAAATAAATTTCCCCAATTAAAAAGTCTCAGTGCAAATGGCTACTTTATTGACCATTCATTTTCATTTGAACAGAACCATTACAGTGTTGTAGGAGAATAATTGAATAATAATAATTCATATAAAAATATGAATCTGAGAAAAATTTTCAAACAAATTTTGAAAAATGCAAGGTTTTAAAAGCCTAATAGCTGATTGAACAGGTGATCCTATTGCATAAATTTATTCTAATAGGTTTTTATTAATGTTCACAAACAGTAAAACTACAATGCTATTTACGTTTTGGGGAAAGAACAGAAATTCTGGTTTATTGGGGGAAATTATTCAGCAGATTGAGGAAAGCATCAGGAGTTGAAATTTTACAGCCAGAAGACATGTGCTGCATGTATAAATGAAGTATTATATATATAACTCCTAAATGTACTCAAAAATAAAAAAGTGTTTTGTCATTTCCAAAATTGGTCAATGCCTAAAGAATCTTGTAATTGACCATTTGATTTAGAATTACATTAAAATAATGGGATAATCTGTAAATCGTGGAAAAATGGTAGATTGATTAAAATCTTTACTAGTGATTTATTGGTGGACTAGCATTTTATGAATAGCAATAGAGAAAAAACTGCCCCTACAAGCCTTCATATAAATCATCTGAAATGACGATGTATTTAGTATTCCTTCTCCTAGTGACAGCAATTATGATTATGAGCGGCTCTTAATAGGGAGAAAGGCAGGCAGTAATAAATATCAATTATCTTTAAGGGAATTTGTGATCTTCTTTTTCCAGTTTTCCTTAAGATCAAATTAATTATTTATGATAAAGGAACATTAAAAATTTCACTGTATCTTTTTATGCAGGCCATAAATGAGTTATAGCACAAGAGAGTCAGAAAGAATGACGCTGTAAAAACAGAGGTTTAAATTAAGAAATTCAGAAGTGCTAAAAAATTCACCTATTAAACAAATATTTTGATCAAATGGGTTAGAAATGTAACATCTCTTTCATTATTTATGTTTTTTTAAATGAATCAGGGAAGCATACTTAAAAATTATTTGATACAGTTTTACACCTTTTGTTCTAGACTTTCAGAATGGTCCCAATTCAAAACTGGCCTTTTGCAATTTGCTCAACTTTTTTCGGTGATTTCTTGTCCATTTACTAGGCCCAGAGTTGGGCCAATTCTCTCTTTCAGGCAGTCATTTCATTCCCTACTGAATCAGGTGGTACTCAGTGAGTGAGTAAAGGGTGCCACTCTGCCAGCCTTACATAATAATAATTATGGTATTTGTTAAGCGCTTACTATGAGCCAAGCACTGTTCTAAGTGCTGGGATAGATACAAGGTAATCAGGTTGTCTCACATGGGGCTCACAGTCTTAATCCCCATTTTACAGATGAGGTAAATGAAGCACGGAGAAGTTAAGTGACTTGCCCCAAATCACACAGCTGATGAGTGGCAGAGCTGGATTAGAACCAACGACTTCTGATTCCCAAGCCTGGGCTCTTTCCACTGAGCCATGCTACTTCTCCATCTTGACAGAGTACCTTGTACTCTAGTTGACTCTCTCGGGCAGTGACTCTTCCAAGCATTTAGCACAGGTGGTCTGCACACAGTAAGCACTCAATAAATACATTCAACTAACTTCCTAATTCTCCTGGCCATAGAGCATGAAGCCAACAAGCAATAAATACTTGTAAGCACTGGGGTAATAATAATAATAATGATGGCATTTGTTAGGCGCTTACTATGTGCAAAGCACCGTTCTAAGCACTGGGGAGGTTACAGGGTGATCAGGTTGTCCCACGGGGGGCTCACAGTCTTAATCCCCATTTTACATATGAGGGAACTGAGGCCCAGAGAAGTGAAGTGACTTGCCCAAAGTCACACAGCTGACAAGTGGTGGAGCCAGGATTTGAACCCATGACCTGACTCCAAAGCCTGTGCTCTTTCCACTGAGCCACGCTGGGGTAGATACAAGGTCTTCAGGTTGTCCCATGGGGGGCTCACAGTCTTAATCCCCCTTTTCCAGATGAGGGAACTGAGGCCCAGAGAAGTTAAGTGACTTGCCCAAAGTCACACAGTTGACACATGTCCACATGTTTTGTTTTTTTTGTCTGTCTCCCCCTTCTAGACTGTGAGCTCGTTGTTGGGTAGGGAACCTCTATATATGTTGTCAACTTGTACTTCCCAAGTGCTTATGCTCGAGCTGCCGAACGCTGCTGGCGAAAGTCTAAACACCATGCCAACCTCGTTCACTTCAAGTTTATCCTTTCCTGCCTTAACTCAGCCATCTCCTCTGCCAGACATAACTATTTCTCCTCCCTTATTGACACCCATGCCCATCATCCCTGTCAGCTCTTCCGTACATTCAACTCCCTTCTCAGGCCCCCGGTTCCTCCCCCTCCTCCTTCCCTCACACCCAATGATCTGGCCTCCTACTTCATTAATAAAATTAAATCCATCAGGTCCGACCTCCCCAAAGTCACTCCCCCCACTTCTCACAGACTCCGTCCTCTCCTGGTTCTCCTCTTATCTCTCTGGTCGTTCATTCTCAGTCTCTTTTGCAGGCTCCTCCTCCCCCTCCCATCCCCTTACTGTGGGGGTTCCCCAAGGTTCAGTTCTAGGTCCCCTTCTGTTCTCGATCTACACTCACTAACTTGGTGACCTCATTCGCTCCCACGGCTTCAACTATCATCTCTACGCTGATGACACCCAGATCTACATCTCTGCCCCTGCTCTCTCCCCCTCCCTCCAGGCTCGCATCTCCTCCTGCCTTCAGGACATCTCCATCTGGATGTCTGCCCACAACCTAAAACTCAACATGTCCAAGGCTGAACTCCTTGTCTTCCCTCCCAAACCCTGCCCTCTCCCTGACTTTCCCATCACTGTTGACGGCACTACCATCCTTCCCGTCTCACAAGCCCGCAACCTTGGTGTCATCCTCGACTCCGCTCTCTTGTTCACCCCTCACATCCAAGCCGTCACCAAAACCTGCCGGTCTCAGCTTCACAACATTGCCAAGATCTGCCCTTTCCTCTCCATCCAAACTGCTACCCTGCTTGTTCAAGCGCTCATCCTATCCCGTCTGGACTACCGCATCAGCCTCCTCTCTGATCTCCCATCCTCGTGTCTCTCCCCACTTCAATCCACACTTCACACCGCTGCCTGGATTGTCTTTGTCCAGAAACGCTCTGGACATGTTACTCCCCTCCTCAAAAATCTCCAGTGGCTACCAATCAATCGGCGCATCAGGCAGAAAATCCTCACCCTTGGCTTCAAGGCTCTCCATCACCTCACCCCCTCCTACCTCACCTCCCTTCTCTCCTTCTACAGCCCAGCCCGCACCCTCCACTCCTCTGCCGCTAATCTCCTCACCGTGCCTCGTTCTCGCCTGTCCTGCCATTGACCCCCGGCCCACGTCATCCCCCTGGCCTGGAATGCCCTCTCTCTGCCCATCCGCCAAGCTAGCTCTCTTCCTCCCTTCAAGGCCCTACTGAGAGCTCACCTCCTCCAGGAGGCCTCCCCAGACTGAGCCCCCTCCTTCCTCTCCCCCTCGTCCCCCTCTCCATCCCCCCCGTCTTACCTCCTTCCCTTCCCCACAGCACCTATATATATATATATATGTTTGTACATATTTATTACTCCATTCATTTTACTTGTACTTATCTATTGTATTTATTTTATTTTGTTAATACGTTTGGTTTTGTTGTCTGTCTCCCCCTTCTAGACTGTGAGCCCACTGTTGGGTAGGTACTGTCTCTATATGTTGCCAACTTGTACTTCCCAAGTGCTTAGTACAGTGCTCTGCACACAGTAAGCGCTCAATAAATACGATTGATTGATTGATACAGTGCTCTGCACACAGTAAGCGCTCAATAAATACGATTGATTGATTGATACAGTGCTCTGCACACAGTAAGCGCTCAATAAATACAAAAAAGTGGCAGTTGGAATTTGAACCCATGACCTCTGACTCCAAAGCCCGGGTTCTTTCCACTGAGCCACGCTGCTTCTCTAATAAGCTCCTTGTGGGCAGGGAAAGTGTCTGCTCTGTTGTCCTCTCCCAAGTGCTTAGTCCAGTGCTCTGCACACAGTAAGCACTCAATAAAGACGACTGACTGTGGTCGAGAAGCAGTGTGGCTCAGTGGAAAGAGCACGGGCTTGGGACTCAGAGGTCATGGGTTCTAATCCCGGCTCTGCCACTTGTCAGCCGGGTGACTTTGGGCAAGTTACTTCACTTCTCTGGGCCTCAGTAACCTCCTCTATAAAATGGGCATGAAGACTGTGAGCCCTGCGTGGGACAATCTGGTGACCTTGTATCCCCCCCAGTGCTTAGAACATTGCTTTGCACATAGTAAGTGCGTAACAAATACCATTATCATCACAGCGCAGGAATGACAGTGCGGGCGCTCTGACGCTAGGCCGTCAATCATATTGACAGTGCTTGGCACATAGTAAGTGCTTAACAAATACCATCACTATTACTATCATTATTATATTTAGCGCTTACTAAGTGCTTGGGAAAGGAAAGTTTGAGCACTGTAGTGTGGGCAGGAGAGCCCTTTCCCAGCCACCCTGGTCGATCCCTCAACTGCCCACCCAGCCTGGCCTTCCCGATCCCAAAGCCCCTCCAACGCCGGGGTTGGCTACAGGAGACATCGTCCATCCTGCCCTGGGCACTTCTATGCCAACCTCCCCACTCCAGATGCCCTCCTCTCCCACTTGAGGCACCAGGTAGTCGAGAAGGAGTCCTCCCAGATAAGGAGCCTGGCAGATCCGGGAGCTGAGCCCTCTTCTTCTTCCTCTTCCTCTGCCCCAGCCCCCAACTGCAGGATTTGACCCTTGCAAAAATGGTTCTGCAAAACTGCTTAGAAACAGCGGGGAATTTCTGGTTGCCTTAGTCATTATCTGGCTTTCGATAACGCCCAGATAAGCTGAGATCTCGATCGCAAATACAGAATCGCAACTTCACCGCAGTTTCAGTAGGCGGGACTCCTTTGGCGTACCTGCTCCCAAACCCACCTCCCCCCGGGCCCCTCCTGCATAGTCATTCACTCATTCAGTCGTATTTATTGAGCGCTTACTGTGTGCAGAGCACTGTACTAAGCGCTTGGAAAGTACAATTCGGCAACAAGTAGAGATAATCCCTACCCAACAATGGGCTCACAATCTAGAAACCATGTTGGCTCACGACTTTGGCATCCCTAAGGCGACAGAGAACTCTTTGGGGTGTCCAGTGAGAGCTTGGGGGTCCCAGGTAAAGGATCAGAATTATCCTATAAAAATAATAATAATAATGGCATTTATTAAGCACTTACTATGTGCAGAGTACAGTTCTATCCGGATTTATCCAGAATTATCAGAGGATCAGGATTAGAAAAGCAGCGTGGCTCAGTGGAAAGAGCCCGGCCTTTGGAGTTAGAGGTCATGGGTTCAAATCCTGGCTCCGCCACCTGTCTGCTGTGTGACTTTGGGCAAGTCACTTCAGTTCTCTGGGCCTCAGTTCCCTCATCTGGAAAATGGGGATTAAGATTGTGAGCCCCCTCTGGGACAACCTGATCACCTTGTATCCCCCCCAGTGCTTAGAACAGTGCTTTGCACATAGTAAGTGCTTAACAAATACCATCATCATTATTATTATTATTAATAATAAATACGATTGCGTGAATGAATGAATGAACAAGGCATACTCACTCCACTCCTTTGCCCTTAGCAAGCTTGTTGAGTCTCTACAACCCAAGAACAGGAACTGGGATTTGGGGAAGGGTGGTAGTGAGACCAGAAACACTGCTACAGTCCTCTGCTGGGCCTTCTTTAGGCTCTCAGTTGCTTAGGGATATGCCCACCCTAGCCAGATTCTCTTATGCCTACCCTTATATCATAACACTTGCCCATGTTCCTTTCAAAGGAATAAGCAATTGCAGTATACTTCTTAATCTTTCCATCTACATGGACGTGAATTCATTTTGAGGAAAAATAAAAGTAGGACTGTCCAGTTTCTTCAAAAATACTTTAAATAAGGAAAGAGGCCATACACTTTTCTTTCAAGGCCACTGTGGATTCGTATTCAATGAGGTAATCAGGCTAGTGATATGAATCACCTCTCAAGTCACTGGGCTGTGACCAATTTCTGTAGGCACAAATTGGGATAAAGCCATCTTATTTCTAGAAAAAAATACTACCCTGAATGGACTGCAGCTGACCCCTCATTTCATGGGAGAGTATAATAGATATCTCCAATCAGTCAGTCAATCATATTTATTGAACACTTACTGTGTGCATTCCTTCATTCATTCAGTCATATTTATTGATCGCTCGTGTGCAGAATGCTGTACTAAGCATTTGGGAAAGTACAATACAACAATAAATGGTGACATTCCTTGCCCACACTGAGTCACAGTCTAGAGTTGGGGAGAAAGATATCAATACAAATAAACAAAATTACAGATATGTACATAAGTGCTTTGGGGCTGGGATGGGGGAAGAGCAAGTCAGAGCAGCACAGAAGGGAGTGGGAGATGAGGAAAAATGGGGCTTAGTCTGGGAAGGCCTCTTGGAGGATATGAGCCTTCCATAACACTTTGAAGTGGGGGAGAGTGGTTGTAGTAATAACAATAATAATCATAATTATAGTATTTATTAAGCACTTACTATGTGCCAAGTACTGTTCTAAGTGCTGGGGTAGATACGAGGTAATCAGATTGTCTTATGTGGGGCTCACAATCTTAAACCCCATTTTACAGATGAGATAACTGAGGCACATAGCTGTTAAGTGATTTGCCCAAGGTCATACAGCAGACAAGTGAGGGGGGCAGGATTAGAACCCACATCCTCTGACTCCCAAGACTGTTCTTGCTACTAGGCCATGCTGCTTCCCATGTCTGTTGGATTAAAGGAGGGAGGGCATTCCAGGCCAGAGGCTTTCTCATTCACCCCATATATCCAATCTGTCACCAAAACCTGCCAGTCTCACCTTCACAACATCGCCAAGATCCGTCTTTTCCTCTCCACCCAAACAGTTACCTTGTTAGTACAATAACTCATCATATCTCGACTGGATTACTGCATCAGCATCCTTTCTGCTCTCCTAACCTCCTGTCTCTCCCCACTTCAGTCTACAGTTCACTCTGTTGCCTGGATTATCTTTCTATAGAAATGCTCTGGGCATGTCACTCCCCGCCTCAAAAATCTCCAGTGGTTGCCTATCAACCTTCGTATCAAGCAAAAATTCCTCACTGTTGGCTACAAAGCTCTCTGTCACCTTGCTCCCTCTTACCTCACCTCCCGTTCTCCTTCTACAGCCCAGCCCGCACACTCTGCTCCTCTGCCACTAACCTCCTTAATGTGCCTAGTTTTTGCCTGTCCCGCCGTCGACCCTTGGCCCATGTCCTATCTCTGGCCTGGAATGCCCTTCCTCCTCACATTCGCCAAATTAGCACACTTCCCCCCTTCAAAGCCTTCCTGAAAGCTCACCTCCTCCAATAGGCCTTCTCAGATTGAGCCCCCCTTTTCCTCTTTTCCTCCTCCCCTCCCCATCACCCCAACTCCCTCCCTCTGTTCTACCCCACTCCCTGCCCCACAACACTTGTGTATATATGCACATATTTATTTTTTTATTAATTATATGTATATATCTATAATTCTATTTATATTGATGCTATTGATGCCTCTCTACTTGTTTGTTTTGTTGTCTGTCACCCCCCTTCTAGACTGTGAGCCCATTGTTGGGTAGGGATTGTCTCTGTTCCCGAATTGTACTTTACATGTCCTTCTCGCCTTCTACAGCCCACCCCGCACCCTCCGCTCCTCTGCCGCTAATCTCCTCACCGTACCTTGTTCTCGCCTGTCCCGCCATCGACCCCCGGCCCACATCATCCCCCGGGCCTGGAATGCCCTCCCTCTGCCCACCTGCCAAGCTAGCTCTCTTCCTCCCTTCAAGGCCCTACTGAGAGCTCACCTCCTCCAGGAGGCCTTCCCAGACTGAGCCCCTTCCTTCCTCTTCCTCTCGTCCCCCTCTCCATCCCCCCATCTTACCTCCTTCCCTTCCCCACAGCACCTGTATATATGTATATATGTTTGTACATATTTATTACTCTATTTATTTATTTATTTATTTTACTTGTACATATCTATTCTATTTATTTTATTTTATTAGTATGTTTGGTTTTGTTCTCTGTCTCCCCCTTTTAGACTGTGAGCCCACTGTTGGGTAGGGACTGTCTCTATATGTTGCCAATTTGTACTTCCCAAGCGCTTAGTACAGTGCTCTGCACACAGCACTCAATAAATACGATTGATGATGATGATGAAGTGCTTAGTACAGTGTTCTGCACACAGTAAGTGCTCAATAAATATGATTGATTGAATGAATGAATGACATGGGTCAGGGTTCAGCAGTGAGACAGGTGAGATCCAGGCACAGTGAGAAGGTTAGCACTAGAAGAGTGAAGTGTGAGGGCTCTGTTGTAGAAGGAGACAAGCGAGGTCAAGTAGGAGGGGGCAAGGTGATGGAGTGCTTTAAAGTCAATGGAGGAGAGTTTTTGTTTGATATGGAGGTGGATAGGCAACCACTGGAGTTTTTGAGAAGCGAGGTGATGTGTCCAGAACATTTTTTGCAGAAAAATGATCTGGGCAGCAGAGTGAAGTATGGACTGGAGTGGGGGAAAGACAGGAGGCTGAGAGGTCAGCAAGGAGGCTGATTCAGTAATCCAGGTGGGATAGGATGAGTGATTGTATTAATGTGGAAGTAGTATGGATGGAGAAGGAAGGGAGGATTTTAGCGTTATTTTGAAGGTGGGACCAACAGGATTTGGCAGTGGATTGAATATGTGGGTTGAATGAGAGAGAGGAGTCAAGGTTAACAGAAAGATTACGGGCTGGCGAGACAGGAAGGATGGTGGTGCCATCTACAGTGATGGGAAAGTCAAAGGAGGACAGGGTTTGGGTGGCAAGAAAAGGAGCTCCGTTTTGGACATGTTAGGTTTGAGGTGATGGGAGGACATCCAAGTAGAGATATCTTGAAGGCAGGAGGAGATGTGAGACTGGAGAAAGGGAGAGCGATCAGGGCTGGAAATGTAGATTTGGGTGTCACCTGCATAGAAATGGTAGTTGAAGCCATGGGAGCGATTGAGCTCTCCAAGGGAGTGGGTGTAGATGGATAAATAGAAGGGGAGCCAGAACTGAACCTTGAGGGACCCCCACAGTTAAGGGGTGGGAGGCAGAGGAGGAGCCCACAAAGGAGACTGACAATGAATGGCCAGAGAGATAGGAGAACAAAGAGAGGACAGAGTCAGTGAAGCCAAGGTTGTCTAACATTTCCAGGAGAAGGGGGTGGTGCACAGTGTCAAAGGCAGCCAAGAGGTCAAGGAGGGCTAGGATGGAGTAGCAGCCATTGGATTTGGCAAGAAGGATTCATTGAAGGAGGGCAATTTCTGTGGAGTGAAGGGGATGGAAGCCAGATTGGAGGGGGTCAAGAACAGAATTGGAGGGGAGGAATTTGAGACAGCGGGTGTGGACAACTCACTCAAGGATTTTGAGAGGAATGTTAGGAGGGAGATTGGGCGAAAACTGGAGGGAGCTGTGGGGTCAAAGGAGGCTTTTTTTAAGATAGGGGAGGAATGGGCATGTTTGAAAGCGGTAGGGAAAAAACCATTGGAGAGCAAACGGTTGGAGATGGCTGTTAGGGAGGGAAGAAGGGAGGTGGCGAGAGTTTTGATAAGGTGTGAAGGAATGGGGTCCGATGTGCATGTGGAGTGGGTAGCTTTTGAGAGGAGACAGGAGATCTCCCCTAGATCTAGGTCTCCTCTCTTTATTATAGTTTACAGGGCAGAGCACTGTACTAAACACTTTAGAGTACAATATAACAGAGTTGGTAGAACGGTTCCCTGCCCACAAAGATCTCCCAATAGACCTCAAAAAGATCATTACATTCCTGCTGTTCTTTGCAGTCCAACCAACAAACTTCATAGGGGTTCCAGTTAGTTCCTGTGAAGCAGAATAACTTTCCTGAGGACAGGAAAGGAATTTTATCTGCTGGCTAAAGCCAGAGAGACCTTGACACCAGGTCTGTGAATGTGACTTAAGTCCTGCAACATTTCTGTGCTTCAGCTAACACAAGATGGAAAATTCTCTAAGTGGTATAGGTCTTTCAGGGGATGTTGTGGGTTCAAGTGAGTAAAAATTTAAATTTCCTATTTCTAAACAGCGAAAGTAAAGTGGAAAGTTGAGCATTTGCTGATAAACTCAGTCAATGAAGTTTGCTGGTCTGAATAATTCAGGCCCTAAACCTCCACTTCTTCCTCAATAGACATATTCTTTTTTCATCAGTTGCCTCAACTCATATATTTTTTTATGGCATTTGTTAAGTGCTCACTATGAGTCAAACACTGTTCTAGGCATTGGAGTCGATACAAGTTAATTAGGTTGGACACAGTCGCTGTCCCACATGGGACTCACAGTCTATTTCTATTCATAGTCACAGGTAAACATAAAAAATGCTCATACATATGGACTTTCAAAAACAAATCAAGCCATACCATTTCAAAGAAGAATGATATGACCATTTCTTTTATCCCCAGAAAATCCTTTATTCTAAGCATGTGACCAAGATTTCTTGTACTGAGCCATGCTGGGCACCATGGAGGCAAATCAGCTGAAAGAAAATTTTCTGTCTGAGGGATTGAAGTCTGTTAGATGTTTGTTTTGCAACCTGCCATTTTGCTTATTGCTTCTCCGGGGGGTGGAAAAGACCTTGTCAGAAGTGAAAAATGGAATAGAATAAAATAGTGGGTAGAACAATGTGTATGTTTCAACAAACAGGTAAAAAGAACAGCAGCGCCAAGCACTGCAGACAACAAACACAGTAGCACAGGGGATGGTCTTGGTGTGTGCATGATGTGATTAGGTCTGTGATTTATTTATTTATTTATTTATTTATTTATTTATTTATTTTACTTGTACATTTCTATCCTACTTATTTTATTTTGTTGGTATGTTTGGTTCTGTTCTCTGTCTCCCCCTTTTAGACTGTGAGCCCACTGTTGGGTAGGGACTGTCTCTATGTGATGCCAATTTGTACTTCCCAAGCGCTTAGTACAGTGCTCTGCACATAGTAAGCGCTCAATAAATACGATTGATTGATTGATTGATTGATTGATTCCCTCATTGGCCTTTTCAGGGTACCATAAAGCTAATTTACCATTATAGAGAGATTCTTTATAATTTAGCGACTTCCCTAAAATGGATCATTTTCAAGGCAGTTTTACAAAACAACTATACCCTTTCCCAAGTGTTTTAAAGCTTGGTTTCAGCCTTGCTAGTGAAGGGGGAGAGGAGAAAAGGCAGGGTGAGACTGCCTCCACAGCCAGGTCAGGGGTAGGTGGTCAGGTTTTCAGAGCTGTGCACCTCACATTGCCTGGGAGATTCCTTTGTACCAGGGAAACAGGGAAAAAAGATATCATGTCTGCAGGTCTGCTTTTATCTAGAGGAACCCCCAAAGGGGCCAACATATGTTGGGAAGCCCTCCTGGTTTCTGGACCCACTCCTCTTCCCCTCCCCATTACCACAAGGCCGGGGAACGAGACCAGGTCTGGGTCTGGGCTTGGGTGGGTACGAGCACACAACTTTGGGAGGGAGCCTAGGTTCTCCTACTCTCCCTGAAAGCTGTGCACATCGAGGACAACCAGTAATGGTTCTGATACTCAACACCTCCTTCACACCCTCCAGGACAGCCCCCACCCCACAAACAACACTCGCTTCTCTTTTTGTACGGTATTTGTTAAGAGCTTACTATGTGCCAGGCACTGTTTCAAGCACAGGGGTAGATACAAACTGATCAGGTTGGACACTGTCCATGTACCACATGGGGCTCACAGTCTTCATTGCCATTTTACAGGTAACTAAGGCACAGAGAAGCTAAGAGATTTGCCCAAGTTCACACAGCAGAGAAGTGGCAGATCCGGGATTAGAACTCAGGCCCTTTTGACCCCCAGGCCCATGCTATATTCACTAGGCCAAGCTGCTTCACAGGTTCAGCCTCCCACAGGTTCAGCTTTTGCTAGAAAAAGAATATGGGAGTGGTATTTAGGAGGCTGGGAGACAGAGTGCTTGCTGCCATGAGAAAAAAAAAACAATGGGTATTAAATGGACTCCATACCCACCTGCCATGTTCAAATCAGAGGGGATAGTGTCACTGGCATGGGGGACTCTATGGACAGATTTTCCCACCAATCAGATCATGGTTACCACTAAATGGGCAGATCTTCTCACCAATCAGATCCTGCCTGGGAGAACAATCAGAAGAGGCACTGGGAGGGACAGTGTATTTACCAATGCTTTAATTGGAAGAATCCCAACAACAAGGGTTTCCCACAAGGCTTTCATTTGTCATGGGAGTCGTAGATTTGCAAAATGCAAACCTACTGTGTAAGCCTTTTTCAGCCACACACGAACCCAAAGGTTAGCGTCACCATTAGTGAGACCATTAAATATATTCAGTGATCTTATGTATTGCTGAATAAAATGATTTTCAACAAACCTGGAAGTTGATCATGTCATCAATTAAATTCTGTGGAGTGGGATGTATATCCATTTCCATTCACCTTTTCCTGTGATTTTTCCATTTTAAAAAACGTAATTGAAAAATGATTTCTGTCATTTTCTCAATTTTCATCAACAGTTTTGGAAAATCTTGACAAAAGTAACAATAATAAGGTTTTTATCCCAAGCACTCTCAATACAATGGTCTGCAGTTCATGCATAAAACTTTCTCCAAAGCAACCTATAAAGATTAAAAGAAATGAAGATTGACATTGTAATGGAACTTGGTTTGACATTTTAACAGATCTTGGCAACTAAAGTGATCCATCAGTGAAAGCATATTAGACATTTCCATTCACATAGTATTGGCTCCACTTGGGGGAAATAAAAATTGAAAAGCTTATTCTAAACTTTTCAATAATTCCTCAAAAGTAACTAACTAAAACTCTGAAATCAAGTAATTTTCCCACTTTATAATACAATCTATTCAGCATGTTGTCTTAGGTTTTGTTCAGAAATGTATGTTGATGTAAAAGAAGAAAAAGACAAGTTCCTTTGTACTCAAGAAGCTTACAATCAGGTGTCTCTTTTGTAAAGAGATGTTTAACCTGAAGAAACACAAATTCTCTACATTGTTATATCTTTCCCTTTGTGGAATTGAGCCCCTATACTTAAAATGCATATAATTTTTATTTCTAGATCCATTTGGGCCTATGAGTTAGTGTCCCTTTGTATCTTTATATTCTACTTTTAAGTATGATTGTATGGTTTGTGTGTGGGTGTCTACCTTCCTGGTATTTATCAATCAGTTCATCATATTGACCAAGCATCTACTCTGTGCTTAGATTGTAATAAATGCTTAGGAAAGTAAAACGAGGTAAATACACTTGCTTGTCTCTTTAAATATTTACATGGAAAATAAGAAATGTTATCTCCCACTCCACTCTAGGTTCCCTATTTTCACAGCCTGCTGTTCTCTGCCATTCTGCACCCAAAAAATCAGGCAAATGAGGTTCTTAGTATAAAGCAATAGTTTCCTAGATGAGCTCAAGGTATGCCCTTTTAATGAGGGCAGTGAGCAAATCACATCACTTTGCTACATAGAAACTCCAGTTCCTCAATAAGGGTATATGGAAATATCAGTTCTGTTTTCCTTATTTTGGTAAAAAATGAGTAAAACACTGATGGTGAAGTCCACCTGGGAGTGCATGAGTGGCTGCAAAGGTCAAAGCCTTGGAAGTAGAAAATTGAAGATCTGGAAGAAATTCTAGTTAGTGAGAGTTATTGTCAAATTTACAAAAGAAATTGCCAAGATGAATGTTGGAATTGTCATGGCTGGAGATTTAAATAGTATGAAGACAGTTCTCTGCTTGGGAGACTGGAGGGGAGTCAGTCAATCAATCAGTGGTATTTATTGAGTGGTTACTGTGTGCAGAGCACTGCACTTAAGCATGTGGGGGAATACAGTATAACAGAGTTGGTAGACACATCCTCACTAGCTGGAAGTCTCATATGGGGGTAATACTGTGATCCTCATGTGGGACAGGGACTGTGTCCATCGTGGTTATCTTGTATCTACCCCAGTGTTTAGTACAGTGCTTGGCACATAGCCCTTGGTTGATTCAATAACAATGATTATTATTATTAATACTTTAGCTCTGCAGCCACCAGATCCACAAGAGAAAGGTAATCAATCAGTGGTATTAATTGAGTGCTTATTGTGTGCGCAATACAGTACTAAAGGCTTTTGAGAGTTTGAGTTGGTAGGCACAATCTCTGCCCTCAAGGAGCCCTCAAGGAGCTTACAGTCCGGAGGATAGAGAATGCTGTTTTTCTAGATCCTAAAGGGACTGACTCTCACTACATCTAAATGGAATCAGGGAAAGAGAGTACCAATTTTCTAGTAGTAATAATAATTTATTAAGTGCTTACTATGTGCCAAGCATCAAATCAAGCACTGGAGTAGATACAAGATAATCAGATTGGACACAGTACCTGCCCTATGTGGGGCTCACAGTCCAAGTAGGAGGGAGAACTGGTATTGAATTTTTGCAGATGAGGAAACTGAGACATAGAGACGTTAGGTGACTTACCCAAGGTCACACAGGTGTTTTTCCACTAGGTCATGCTGCTTCTCAATATCCCCAAAGTGGATGCTATATTAATATAAGAAATGCTATTGCTGGATTAGACCATTAGCTTTTCCGGGCCAGTATTTTCTCCCTGACAACTGCAGCAAAATTCCACTGGGAGAAACAATGTGATAGTTTCTCTCCTTGGGAGTCATCCCTAAATTTTCCCCTAGTAGTTCATTATGGACTGGGCATCCATGAATGTATCCAAAAGACTTTCCTGCTTCTCTGTCAGTCCTGAGGGCACAGCAGACCAGAAGGAAGGGTGTTAATGGGATTTGCTCAGTACTTACTATATGTCGAGCACTATTCTACGTGCTGGGGAGAAGCAGCATGGCTCAGTGGAAAGAGCACGGGCTTTGGAGTCAGAGGTCATGGGTTCAAATCCCAGCTCTGCCACTTGTCAGCTGTGTGACTTTGGGCAAGTGACTTAACTTCTCTGCGCCTCAGTTACCTCATCTGTAAAATGGGGATTAAGACTGTGAGCCCCCCGTGGGACAACCTGATCAACTTGTAACCTCCCCAGCGCTTAAAACAGTGCTTTGCACATAGTAAGTGCTTAATAAATGTTATCATTATTATTCATTCATTCATTCAATAATATTTATTGAGCGCTTACTGTGTGCAGAGCACTGTACTAAGTGCTTGGGAAGTACAGTTGGCAACATATAGAGACGGTTCCTACCCAACAGTGGGCTCACAGTCTGGAAGGGGGAGACAGAGAACAAAACCAAACATATTAACAAAATAGAATAGATATGTACAAGTAAAATAGAGTAATAAATATGTACAAACATATATACATATATACAGGTGCTGTGGGGAAGGGAAGGAGGTAAGGCGGGGGGGCTAGAGAGGGGGAGGAGGGGAGAGGAAGGAGGGGGCTCAGTCTGGGAAGGCCTCCTGGAGGAGGTGAGCTCTCAGTAGGGCCTTGAAGGGAGGAAGAGAGCTAGCTTGGCGGATGTGGGGAGGGAGGACATTCCAGGCCCGGGGGATGACGTGGGCCGGGGGTTGATGGGGGGACAGGCGAGAATGAGACACGGTGAGGAGATTAGCGGCAGAGGAGCAGAGGGTGTGGGCTGGGCTGTAGAAGGAGAGAAGGGAGGTGAGGTAGGAGGGGGCGAGGTGATGGAGAGCCTTGAAGCCGAGGGTGAGGAGTTTCTGCCTGATTATAATAAGAATTATTATTATTACAAGGTTATCAGGTTAGACACAGTCCTTGTCCCATGTGGAGTTCACAGTCTAAGTAGGAGGGAGTAGGATTTAATTCCCCATTTTACAGTTGAGGAAACTGAGGCACAGAAAAGTTAAGTGACTTGCCCAAGGTCACACAAAAGCAATTGACAAATTCAGAATTATAACCCAGGTCCTCTGACTCCCAGGTTCACAAGCATTTAGTACAGTGCTCTGCACACAGTAAACACTTAATAAATATGATTGAATGAATGACTCCACTAAGCCATGCTACTTCTGGTTTACTTTGAAGCATCATTACGCTGGGCTACCTCAGCCTCAGCTCTGGAGAATGATTTTAATTCAGAAATTTCTCCTGAAGCTTCTGGTAATCAAGGAATAAAACTGTGTTGATTCCAGCTCAAGAGCTCCATGCCACACTAGGCTGCCTTCTCAGTTTCAACACTTGAAATATTTCTCTGTGTTTTTAGCTTGTCAGGCCTTTACTACTGTAATTCTTTGTCTGTAGCATATCTTGGTATTCATCTGCCATCAGTTCAGTATTCTGCAGCTGAATGACAGTGCTTAGGGACTGAAGCATTTCTGAAACACTGCCCCTCTGCTGTAATAACTCCACTAACTTGCAGTAAGTCATGAAATTGATTTTGAGATTTTGATGTTAAATTACAAGCCTTTACACAACCTATTTCGTGGTAACCATCCTGTATGTTAATTGCTTACTTCTCAACTTTTCTCCAAATAATTTTTTTTTTTTCCATAGCCTCCATGGTTTTCTTTGGAAAGGTAGGTTTTGCATACTACGATTTCTCAACTAAGGGAGCTTTTGGTCTACTTACACTTTCAGGCTTATAGGAAAGGACCAAGTGTGGTGGAATTTGAGGAATGTGATCTCTGCTTATCCTTGCCATGGGGGCACGATGGTGCATCAGGCAATAAATGCCAAGCACTGAGAGGAGTTTTAAAGGAAATAGAGAATACAACTGAATTCCCCACTCCACAGACGTGGTAAATCTAGATGGGTCTGGTGAAATGTATTTACAAGTTTTACTATCATTCCAAGCTATCTGCAAGGCTTGCCTATTGTTTACAAAGCTACTAGGATTCAATGAACAGTGTTTTTGATTGTTCCTTTTGTTGCCTTCCATCAGTTTTCAGTAAGAATTGTCAGCAAAAAAAAATTCCCACTGGCTTTTTCAGTTTCCCGTTTCATTATAATAACGATGGCATTTGTTAAGCGCTTACTATTTGCAAAGCACTGTTCTAAGTGCTGGGGAGGATACAAGATGATCAGATTGTCCCACGTGGGGCTCACAGTCTTCATCCCCATTTTACAGATGAGGTAACTGAGCCACAGAGAAGTGACTTGCCCAAAGTCACACAGCTGACAATTGGCAGAGCCGGGATTTGAACCCATGAGCCCTGACTCCCAAGACCGTTATCTTTCCATTGAGCCATGCTGCTTCTAACAATAATAATGTTGGTATTTATTAAGTGATTACTATTTGCCAAGCACTGTTCTAAGCACTAGGGTAGATACAAGGTAATCAGGTTGTCCCATGTGGGGTTCATAGTCTTCATCCCCATTTGACAGATGAGGTAACTGAGGTCCAGAGAAGTGAAGAGACTTGCCCAAGGTCACAAAGCAGACAAGTGGCAGAGCAGGGATTAAAACCCATGACCTCTGACTCCCAAGCCTGGGCTCTTGCCACAAAGCCACGCTTCCCTAGCAGGAAGTTGTTACCATCTCATCTACGTCTTTTCTACTGTGGAGTAAGGCCACTTCTTCTCATTCTGTCCAGCGTGAAGATGGAGTCAAATTGGCTAGAATCCTTAATACAATGTCCTGATTATCTGAATTGGAATTGAACCAACGTCAAACTTACTTTAGGTGTTGTGTTCCCTAGTCTGAATTTGTTGTTGTCATTGTTTATAGCTTGATGAATTGTATCTATTTGGTAGCTGCTTTCCCTGTTGCTATCTGCATAATAATTCTGGCATTTAAGTGCTTACTATGTGCAAAGCACTGTATAAAGTGCTGGGATAGATACAAGTCCCTGTCTCACATGAGACTAGCAATCTAAGGGGGAGAGAAAAAGATAATTAATCAGGTGGGAAAATTGAGACACAGAAACTGTAAACACTTGGAGGACAGGGAATACTGTGTTTACTGCTATATTGTACTCTCCCAAGAGCTTACTACAGTGCTCTGCAAACAGTAAGTGCTCAATAAATACGGCTGAATGAATGAATGAAAGTTAAGTGACTTCCTCAGGGGCACACAGCAGAGCCAGAATTAGAACCCACATCTGATTCCCAGTTCTATCCTCCTTCCATTAGGCCATACTAGAAGTAGTAGTGGACATAATAATGATAATAATATAGATTTAGTACCTACTGAATGCATCTCTCATAGGTGAGAGCAGCGCTTAGAACGGTGCTTGGCACATAGGAAGTGCTTAACAAATACCATCATCATTATAAGGTGTCCCTTATTGACACCCATGCCCATCACCCTTGTCAACTGTTCCAGACATTTAACTCCCTCCTCAGGCCCCCTGTTCCTCTCCCTCCCCCATCCCTCACCCCAGCGATCTGGTCACCTACTTCATTAGGAAAATTAACACCATCAGGTCTGAGCTCCCTAAAATCACCCCCCCGCTCCATCCCCGCTCCTCTCGGCCCCTTTTTCAACTTTCCCATCCTTTCCAGCAGTATCTTCAGAAGAGATCTCCTGCCCCCTCTCAAGTGCCACCCCCTCCACTTGTGCATCAGACCCCCTTCCCTCTCACCTTATAAAAACTCTCGCCCCTTCTCTCCTCCCCTCCTTAACTTTCATCTTCAACTGCCCACTCTCCAATGGCTTCTTCACCTCTGCCTTAAAACATGCCCATGTCTCCCCCATCCTAAAAAAAAAACGCTTGACCTCCCAGACCCCTCCAGTTATTGCCCCATCTCCCTCCTACCCTTCCTTTCCAAACTCCTGGAGCGAGTCATCTACACTTGCTGCCTCAAATTCCTCTCCTCCAACTCTCTCCTGGTCCCCCTCTAATCTGGTTTCCGCCCCCTCCAATCCACTGAAACCGCCCTGTTAGAGGTCACCAATGACCTCCTTCTTGCCAAATCCAATGGCTCCTAGTCCATCCTAATCCTCCTCTACCTCTCAGATGCCTTTGACACTGTGCACCATCCCGTGGACCATCCCCTTCTCCTCAACACGTTATCCAACCTTGGCTTCACTGACTCTGTCCTCTCCTGGTTCTCCTCTTATCTCTCTGGCCATTAATTCTCAGTCTCCTTCACGGGCTCCTCCTCCCCCTCCCATCCCTTAACTGTGGGGGTCCCTCAAGGGTCAGTTCTTGGTCCCCTTCTATTCTCCATCAACACTCACTCCTTTAGTGAACTGATTCACTCCCACGGCTTCAGCTATCATCTCTATGTGGATGATACCCAAGTCTATATCTTTTCCCCTGTTCTCTCTCCCTCTCTCCAGGCTCACATCTCCTCCTGCCTTCAGGACACCTCTACTTGGATGTCCTCCCATGACCTGAAACTCAACATGTCCAAGACAGAGCCCCTTATCTTCCCTCTCAAACCCTGTCCTCTCCCTGACTTTCCTGTTAAGCCTGCAACCTTGGCATCATCCTTGACTCTGCTCTCTCATTTGCCCCACGTATCCAATCCATCACCAAAGCCTACCGGTCTCACCTTCACCACATCGCCAAGATCCGCCCTTTCTTTTCCATCCAAACTGCTACCATATTAGTGCAGTCACTCATCCTATCCCGACTGGATTACTGCATCAGCCTCCTTTCTGACCTCCCAACCTCCTGCCTCTTCCCTCTTCAATCCATACTTCACTTTGCTGCCCCAATTATCTTTCTACAGAAATGTTCAGGGCATGTCACTCCCCTCCTCAAAAATCTCCAGTGGCTGCCTATCAACCTCCATATCAAATGAAGCAGAGAAGCAGCATGGCTCAGTGGAAAGAGCACGGGCTTTGGAGTCAGAGGTCATGGGTTCAAATCCCAGCTCCACCACATGTCTGCTGTGTGACCTTGGGCAAGTCACTTAACTTCTCTGAGCCTCAGTTACCTCATCTGTAAAATGGGGATTAAGACTGTGAGCCCCACGTGGGACAACTTGATTACCTTGTATCCCCCCCAGCACTTAGAACAGTGCTTTGCACATAGTAAGTGCTAACAAATGCCATCATTATTATTATTATTATTATTATTATTATTATTATTATTATATCAAACAAAAACTCCCACTATTGGCTTCAAAACTCTCCATCACCTTGCCCCTTCTTACCTCACCTCCTTCTCTCCTTCTACATCTCAGTCCGCACACTTCACTCCTCTGATGCTAAGCTTCTCAATGTGCCTTGTTCTTGCCTGTCCTGCCGTCGACCCCTGGCCCACATCCTACCCCTGGCCTGGAACGTCCTCTGTCCTCAAATCTGCCAAACAATCACACTTCCCCCCTTCAAAGCCCTACTGAAGGCTCACCTTCTCCAAGAGGCCTTCCCAGACTAAGCCCCCCTTATCCTCAGTCCCCCTCCACTCCGCATCACTCTGGCTCACTCCCTTTGCTCTACCCCGCTTTCCCACCCCACAGCACTTGTGTATATTTGTGTATATATGTACATAACTGTAATTCTATTTATATTGATGGCTGTTTACTTGTTTTGTTGTCTATCTCTTTCCTTCTAGACTGTAAGCCCATTGTAGGGCTTATTGCTGAATTATTTCTCTATTGCTGAATTGTACTTTCCAAGTGCTTAGTACAGTGCTCTGCATAAAGTAAGCTCTCAATAAATACGATTGAATGAATGAATGAATGATTCTCTCCTGCATGTTCTTTGGGATTCCCTTCTTCACCTTAACCTTTCCTTCCTGTACCTAATTTGGTCTGTAAATTAATTTATGCACAATGCCAAATTCATTGTCAGAGCTTCATATGTGTTAAATAACAAAAAACAAGAAATTGAATTCACTCTAGTTCCTCATGAAATCATAGCCATCATGGGAACTCCAGAATCATCTCTTGGCACCCTCAGGTGATTCAGTGCATTTCTGCAATCAGTGGCATCAGCACACATCTATATGCTCATAAAAAGCACTCATTTTGGAAGTATCACTTTTTAATTTTACTTTAAATTATATTTTCTTAGGAAATAACTCTACCTGGTCCTGCAGCAGACACATAAACTAACACCCTGAGGAATATGGGAAGATGTCAGCCTCAAGAACAATTATTAAGCAATGTGACCTAATAGTCTATACAAAAGTAAATTGGATCTAGAAAACCATGGTGGTTGGTTGAGGGACATCGGCCGGCTGATGACAGGGTGTTCCTCTATCATGCTAGCCAGGCTTCTGTGCATCCCCTGGAGTGGGCATCACCTCCCCTCCCCAACCCCCTGACTCACTCTTCCCGGGGTTGCCGTCATCTTTGGCAAAGGTCAGGACTCCACAGATGACACCCAGGTCTCTGTCAGAGTTTCCCTCCTCTTTTTAATAATGATAATGATTGTGACATCTGTTAAGTGCTTACTATGTACCAAGCAGTGTAATAATAATAACTATGGTATTTGTTCAGTGCTTCCTAGGTGCCAGGTACTGTACAAAGTGCTGGAATGGATACAAGCAAATGGGGTTGAACACTATCCCTGTCCCACGTGGGGCTCTCAGTCTAAATCCCCATTTTACAGATGAGGTAACTGAGGCACTAAGTAAGCGCTGGGGTAGATACAAGATCATCAGTTTCTACATGGGGCTCACAATCTAAATAAGGGGGAGAACAGGTATTGAATCCCCATTTTACAGATGAAGAAACTGAGGTACAGAGAAGTGAAGTGACTTGCACAAGGTTACATAGCAGACAAGTGGTGGAGCTGAGGTTAGAACCCAAGTCCTCTGACTCCCAGGTCTGGGCTTTCTGGCCTTCCTTGGGCCAAGACCCTTCATCCTGCTCTGAGTCGGGGGCTCCGGGCTCACCTACTCTTCAGGGGAAGGGTGAAGGGTCATTCATTCATTCATTCAATCGTATTTATTGAGTGCTTACTGTGTGCAGAACACTGTACTGAGCGCTTGGAAAGTACAATTCAGCAACAGAGACAATCCCTACCAAACAATTCATTCATTCATTCAATCGTATTTATTGAGTGCTTACTGTGTGCAGAGCACTGTACTAACCGCTTGGGTAGTACAAGTTGGCAGTATATAGAGACAGTCCCTACCCAACAATGGGCTCACAGTCTAGAAGAATAATGGCATTTATTAAGCGCTTAGTATGTGCAAAGCACTGTTCTAAGCGCTGGGGAGGTTACAAGGTGATCAGGTTGTCCCACGTGGGGCTCACAGTCTTAATCCCCATTTTACAGATGTGGTAACTGAGGCACAGAGAAGCTAAGTGACTTGCCTGAAGTCACACAGCTGACAAGTGGCAGAGCCGGGATTTGAACCCATGACCTCTGACTCCAAAGCCCATGCTCTTTCCTCTGAGCCACGCTGCTTCAGAAGGCTCAAACACTTTTAAGGCTCAACAATAATTTGATTTTCTGATAATCTTTGTTTGGAAGAGCACAAAGTGCTTTTCATATGGTATATTACCTTAAACACATGCAATAGGTACTCTGTAAATGGCAACAGTCAACAGCAGGAGGAAATCAAACACTAATATTAGGAGAAGATAAATGGTGGGAGGAGTGTTTTTAAAGGGGTTGACATATCTTTCCCAAAAACCTCCTGGATCAACATTATTGAAAAGTCCAACTCCCCTCACTCTCTTGTCGAGCCCCACCTTTGAATTCAGGCCTCAAAAGGTGACAGTTCTGGAAAAAAGCACTGCAACAGACCTTTGTAGGTTTACAGTCTAGATGGTGGGAGACAGACAACAAAACAAAACAAAAGTGAACAGGCATCAATAACATCAATATAAATAAATAGAATTATGGATATATATACATACACACATCATTAGCCTACCTGGCTTGGGGGAATGGCTTGGCCTTCCTGGCCTGATTATCTTGTATCTGCCCAGTTCTTAGTACAATGTTTGGCACAAAGTAAGTGCATAACAAATACCACAATTATAATTATTAAAATGATAGATGAATACAATCATAGACTAACAGGATTAGAAGGGACTTCATTAAATCAACCCATTCAAACCCCTGCTCCAGGGAGTGAATCACCACCCAAGATAGATGTATCTTTCCTTAAAGCTCTTGACAGATGGAGACTCAACCTCCCTTGGAAGCCCATTCCAGTGTTTTATCACTCTAAGTCATAACATTCCAACTCATATCCAACCAAAATGTTTCCTGCTTTCATTGAAAGCATTTTGTCCTGTAGTTTATGTTTGGAAACCTTTAATCATTTATGTCACTCTTCTCTCAATCCACTCCATTTCTCTACCTTCTTTATAAAAGGAGGTGTACAAAACTGGCCGATTAACAAGGGTCAGACCAGGACAGATTGTAGCAGAAGAATTTCTTTCTGACCCTTAAATTTGTACTTCTGTTGACACATCCTTGTATCATATTGACTTTTTATAATTTTAATACCAGCCTTGCATTGCTGATTCATATTCAGGTTCTGGTTAACTATATCCTTCACTGCATTCTTCCACTGCTCTGAATTTGTTTTATTTTTCAGTCTTTAGTGTACCAATTGGTGCTCAATAATGAACAACTCTGGTATTTAAGTGCTTACTATGTGCCAAACACTAAACTAAGCACTGAGGTAGATACAAGATAATCAGGTTGGACCCAGTTCTTGTCCCACTTGGGGCTCACAGTTTAAGTGAATTTCCATTTTACAGATGAGGGAACTGAGGCACAGAGAAGTCAAATGACTTGCCCATGGTAACGCTTGAAAGAAAGGGGGCTAGATTTTCTCAGTAGTTCTGTTTATCACTTGTTATGCTGTGGTTTACTCTCTATTCAGATAGATAGTTCAGGCCTAAAATATACTTAGGTCTGAAAAGGCAGGTAAACAAGGCTGATAGGTTTCTCAGACTTAATTCCATTTCATATCAAAGTTGTAGTGGTGGTAGTAGTTGTAGTAGTAGCAGCAGCATCAGTAGTAGTATTTATTGAGCACCCATTTGGGACATTGCAATATACTCAGTGCCTTGGGATGTACAGATTTAAGAAGTGACATGGTGTTAAAACATCATAGAATGGTTGTGCTATTTAACATTTTACTTCCCAGTTTGATGGGATAAAAGCTGGACCATGAAATGACCCAGGATGTTAACCCTACTTTGAATGCATATTTTTTCTTCTTTTTCTACTTCTCTATTGTATTTGTTGAGCACTCACTATGTGTCAAACACTGTCATAAGTGCTGGGGTAGGTACAAGTTAATTAGGTTGGACACAGCCCCTGTTCCATACCAGGCTCACACTCTAAGTAGAAAAGACAACAGATATTGCATCCCCATTTTACAGTTCAGGAAACTGAGGCACACAGAGGTTAAGTGACTTGGCCCAGGTCACACAGCAAACAGTTGGCAAAGCCAAGATTAGAAACCAGGTCCTCTGACTCCCAGGCCCGTGCTCTTTCCACTAGGCCGTGCTGCTTCTCTGGCATAACCATGGCATGGTATGTGCTGTACTGTTCTTTTAAAAAGCTTGTCCACTGGCCTTGCAGACATTTATGTTCATGTGAATGGTGAAGAATGGGACAGACACAGAAAAATCAAAAGCTCAGGGTTCCCTTGCTCTGTGACAGGCATTCAAAGAACAGGCAATATATTTTCTTTGGTAGGTCAATGATAGTCTCCTCATGTCTGCCCTCTAAAATAAAACAGAAAAGCACCTGTTTTGAGTCTGATGAAATATCGAGAAACTTGTGGCTAAGGCATATTTTAAGCTGTAGATTATCCAGAGCAATTTCTAGTGTGTACCCACACTTAGAGATACATATGGAATTCAGACATATGCACTGCAGCTAATTTCTCAAGTGCCTGTTTTCACGTAGATTCATTTCCTAATATGCAAATTTTCTAAAATGTTCCTACTTAGAAAATTCACAGTAGGCTTTCAGGTAGTAAAGCCTCAAATGTCTTAACACCTCAAGCAATTACATTAATATTCTAGGGGTAGAACACAAAATACAGTAGAACAGGGCATAAGTAAAACAAAAACTGAATGGAGTATGAGCAGAGAATGGAGAAATGGAAAAGAGGAAGAATAGCCATGCATTACTGGTGCATTTTAAAAAGCTTGATGTGTGCCATCACTCCTATTTAATTAGGTTGGCATCTAACTTGAAATTTCAGTCCCAGTTAGAACAAAGTGAGGTGGAAAGTATTTCTAAATTCAGCATGTTGGAGTAATACCAGATGGGGCCTAAAGAGGACAACAGTGATATGGCAGGTTATTTCAACCAACAGTCCCTTTCCATTCCTGAATTTCTTCCTTTGTTGCATAAGTATTTGCAATCTCTCCTCTATAGAGAGAATTTTGGTTTCAGATGGTGGTCTTGTTCACTTCCCAGGAGAAATGATATTTATGGGAACGTAGTTTAACATGCTGACTCACGTTAAAGATTTACTAAGAACCCACTGCTAGATATATCTCAACTGGAAAGAGGCAGTACTAGTTGCTCTGTGGTCTTGGAAATGTGTATGGAATCTATGACATATTCCAGGACTCTCTAGCCCAGAGCAAAGTGGAGTGGTTGGATACTGATCTGGCAAATTGAAGCCCAAACTGAATGAAGCCTGACCTGACAAACTCTCTGCTCTCAAGTCCTACTATTTTGAACCTTCTGTGAATTCGAAGAACTTTACCCCTAGACCATGTCATCTACTTGAAAACAAACATGGTTTCATAAATCACTGCATATGTTTGTACTTATGTAGCATACAGACAGCAATCTGAGAAATGGAGGCTACTGAACACTTTACTCAATATCCAGTCACAGAACTGGCACATCTCACAACCTTAAACTTGGGTTTCATGGGAATGCAATGCAACATCTTCTGGAAATTATGTTCAGATTTTCATGTGGAAGGCACTGAGCCTTCTGCATCTTCAGCAAAACATAATGGACCTTTGATTCTTTCCTTAGGCATAAATGGATAGGTCCCATTGACCTCACCAACAGTTGAATGAACACTAATGAAGACAGAATGTCAGAGGAGGCCAGAAATGTGTGGTTTTTATTCCTGCTGTATTAACAGTGTGGCCTAGTGGATAGACCATGGGTCTGGGAGTTAGAAGGACCTGGTTTATAATCCAGGCTCTTCCACTTGTCTCCTGTGTGACCTTGGGAAAGTCATTTCACTTCTCTGTGCCTCAGTTTCCTCAAATGAAAAATGGGACTTGTTATTCTCCCTCCTACTTAGACCAGGAGCCCCAAGTGGGACAGGGACTGTGTCCGACCTAATTAACCTGTAGCTACCTCAGCACTTAGGACAGTGTTTAATGCATAGTAAGCACTTAACAAATACTATTTAAAAAGAAATAAAATAACAACTAGCTCAGTGACACAAAGACTCAGATGCTCAGGCAATTATTTGATGATGATGAAGATGAAGCTCTTTGTGGGCTGGGAACGTCATAGACCGTGCTTTGCACACAGTGAATACTCAGTAAATGCCACTGATTGATTAATTGATTGATTCATTCATAAAGAAAATGTCCAGTGAGGTAAAAATGTAAGGAGTAGGATGTAGTGAAATTCCAGTGCAATAGAATATATATAACCAGACAAGTCAGTAGTATAAGTATTGGACATTGGGAATATGTGAGAAGCAGTGTGGTTTAGTGGAAAGAGCACGGACTTGGGAGTCAGAGGTTGTGGGTTCCAATCCCAGATCTGCCACTTGTCAGTTGTGTGACTTTGAGCAAGTCACTTAACTTCTCTGTGCCTCAGTGACCTCATCTGTAAAATGGGGATTAAGACTGTGAGCCCCACGGGGGACAACCTGATTATCTTGTATCAACATTGGGGCTTAGAACAGTGCTTGGCACATAGTAAGCACTTAACAAATACCATTATTATTATTATTATCATTACTAACAAAGCTACCTCCCTTATAGTTATTATTGATGTTTCTCTCTTTCCCTACCTAATCATTGTGTGTCATTGTCATCTCCCTTCAAAGCCCTACTGAGAGCTCACCTCCTCCAGGAGGCCTTCTCAGACTGAGGCCCCCCCCATCCCCCCCGCCCTACATCCTTCCCCTCCCCCAGCACCTGTATATATGTTTGTACAGATTTATTACTCTATTTATTTTACTTGTACATATTTACTGTTCTATTTTATTTTGTTAATATGTTTTGCTTTGTTGTCTGTCTCCCCCTTCTAGTCTGTGAGCCCTCTGTTGGGTAGGGACCGTCTGTATATGTTGCCAACTTGTACTTCCCAAGTGCTTAGTACAGTGTTCTGCACACAGTAAGTGCTCAATAAATATGATTGAATGAATGAATGAATCTCTCATGCAACTCCCTCCCCTTTCAAATCCACAAGACTAGATCTCTTACCATCCTCAAAGCTTTTCTGAAATCACATCTCTACTAGGAGGCCTCCCCAACTTAATTTTGAATTTTCCCAATTTATGTGCCCCCAACTGCCACTTCAGTATTATTGTGTTTGTTAAGCACTTACTATGTGCCAAGCACTGAGATACAAGGTAACCAGTTTTAGTCATTGTCCCTGCCCCATAAGGGGCTCCCAGTCCAAGTAGGAGGCAGAGTAGGGATTAAATCTCCATTTTACCAGTGAGGTAAACTGGCACACCAAGACGTTAAATGATTTGCTGAAGGTCACCAAAAAGGCAAGATGTGAAGTCAGAATTAGAACCCAAGTCCTCTGACTCCCTGTCCTGTGCTCTCTCCTCTAGGCCATGCTGCTTCAGCAATTATAGCCTCTCACAGAACTTATGTGCATATCTTCATACCCTATTACTTAAGCACCAACCCATGTACATAGCCCCTTTTCTGTTTTCCTCCTATCTGTCATTCAATAATAATAATATAATAATGTTTTTTGTTAAGCACTTACTATGTGCCAAGCACTGTTCTACGTGTTGGGGTAGATACAAGGTAACCAGGTTGTCCCCCGTGGGGCTCACAGTCTTAATCCCCATTTTCCAGACAAGGTAACTGAGGCACAGAGGAGTTAAGTGACTTGCCCAAGGTCACACAGCAGACAAGTGGCAGAGGTGGGATTAGAATCCACATCCTCTGACTCCCAAGCCTGTGCTCTTTTCACTAAGGCATGCTGCTCATTTCAGTGTTTGCCTCCCCTGCTAGATTGTAAGCAATTTGAGGGCAGGGATCATTTTTTATTTAGGAGTAGTTAAAGCAAGAGTAAGGATAAGGACATAGAAATAGTACAGATAGATTGAAGTACTAAATAGATGTTTGAATGGACAAATATATGTATAAATGATACATATATAAACAGAGAAGGATGCGGGGAGAAGAGCTCATTATGGGCAGGGAACATGTCTGCTAATTCTGTTGCACTCTCTCAAGTGCTTAGTACAGTGCTGTGCACATAGTAAATGGTCAATAAATATGATTGACTGATTGAATATGAGAACATAAACAGTGCTATCAATGGATCAGTCCGGATCTTCTTCCCACAGAAACAGTGATAAGAACCATGTGATTATTGCCTTTCTTGATATCCATCCTAATGGTTAGGGATATATAATTGTGATATTTGTTAAGCACTTATTGTGTGCCAGGCACTGAACGAAGAACTGGGGTAGATACAAGATTATCAGGTTTCACATGGGGTTCATAGTCTAAGTGGGAAAGAGAGCAGGTGTTCCCCCTACTCCCCCTCCCCATCCCGCCTGCCTTACCTCCTTCCTCTCCCCACAGCACCTGTATATATGTATATATGTTTGCACATATTTATTACTCTATTTTACTTGGTTTATATGTCTTGTTTTGTTGTCTGTCTCCCCCTTCTAGACTGTGAGCCCACTGTTGGGCAGGGACTGTCTCTATATGTTGCCAACTTGTACTTCCCAAGCGCTTAGTACAGTGCCCTGCACACAGTAAGTGCTCAATAAATACAATTGAATGAATGAATGAGTGAATGAAGGTACTGAATCCCCATTTTGAAGATGAGGGAACTGAGGTACAGAGAAGTTAAGTGACTTTTCCAAAGACAAGTGGCAGAACTGGTGTTAGAATCCAGGTCCTCTGACTCGCAGGCCCGTGCTCCTCTATCATCCCACTATGCTAAATTTTTCCCTCTACATCTGTTCATTTCCCACTAGTAAGTCATCATTGACCTCTTGTTGAATCAATCCAACTTCCCACCCTCTTTTCAGCCTGCATAACTTTGGCAAGGAATTCTACACATTTACCAATCCACTGAGTGAAGAAGTGTTTCCTTTCATTAGGTCCTTGACAGCCCAACACATTTCCACTTATCGACTGCCTAACAAATAAGAGGAGTTTGGTGCTATGTTTGTGGAACCCTTTCCTTTTCCCACTCAGCCTTTGTCTGCAACACTTTAGTTTTCTCTGAAACAAAGCCTCAACCCTAGGCCTTCCCAGACTGAGCAGGCCTTCCCAGACTGAGCCCCCTCCTTCCTCTCCCCCTCCTCCCCCTCCCCATACCCCCCACCTTACCTCCTTCCCCTCCCCACAGCACCTGTATATATGTTTGTACATATTTATTATTCTATTTATTTTACTTGTACATATTCATTCTATTTTATTTTGTCAATATGTTTTGTTTTGTTGTCTGTCTCCCCCTTCTAGACTGTGAGCCCGCTGTTGGGTAGGGACCGTCTCTATATGTTGCCATCTTGTACTTCCCAAGCGCTTAGTACAGTGCTCTGCACACAGTAAGTGCTCAATAAATACGATTGAATGAATGAATGAATGAATGGAAGCCTGCTCCTTCAAAGCTCAACTAGGAACCTGACATCCTGACCATTGTCCTGCATGTGCTGAGAAGATTGTGTGTCCTGTTGGTGTGTCCCAGCCCCCTAGTACTTATGTAAATCTTCTACTATTTCCTCTCTCTCTAATTTGTTATAATGTCTGTCTTGCCCTTTAGACAGTAAACTCCTAGTGGTCAGGGTTTGAGTGGAAGAAATCTGTCGTATTGTACTCTCCCAAGAGCTTAGTATGATGCTCCGCACACAGTAAATGTTCAGTAAATGCTATTGATTGATGGATTCCATTCAGCTAATCTATTGTGAACATCTGGAATAATAATAATGTTGGTATTTGTTAAGCACTTACTATGTGCCAAGCACTGTTCTAAGCACTGGTGGTGGGTACAAGGTAATCAAAATTGTCCCACGTGGGGCTCACAGTCTTAATCCCCATTTTACAGATGAGGGAACTGAGGCACAGAGAAGTTAAGTGACTTGGCCAAAGTCACACAGCTGACAAGTGGTGGAGCCGGGATTTGAACCCATGACCTCTGACTCCCAAGCCCGGGCTCTTTCCACTAAGCCACACCGCTGGCTCAGCAGCAGGAAGGCCGGGGCCATGTCCTGCTTGTGGGCAGGAAATATGTCTACCAACTCTGTTGTTTTTTTAATCCCCATTTTACAAATGAGGTAACTAAGGCACAGAGAAGTTAAGTGACTTGCCTAAAGTCAAACAGCAGATAAGTGGTGTAACTGGGATTAGAACCCAGGTCCTTCTGACTCCCAGGACCTTGCTCTATCCACTAAGCCATGCTGCTTGTATTGTACTTTTCCAAGCACTTAGTACAGTGGTCTGCACAGAGTAAGTGCTCAATAAATATGATTGATTGATTGGTAACATCTCTCAGTGCCTAGTTTGGTGTCTTCATACAGTTTACTCTCAATAAATACTGTAGACTGAGCAATAGACACATGGTCCTGAGTGTAGAGGCTCATAATTTAATAGTATAATATTTTCTACAATGAAAAGCAATTGTGAATTTTCATTTTCCATAATTGATGGGTTTTGTTCAGTACATGTCTAATCATAATTCTCCCTAAATAGTCTCATAAGGAACAAGATGAGAGCCAGACATATTGGGATTGCATCTACCACCCTCATTGAAGTTTTGCTCACCTAATTTTAACATTCATAATCACCGAAACTCAGGCCTTCACTATGAAAATTCATGAAGTTTTAAAGAATTCTCAAGTCTCTGTATGATATGTGCTAGATTAACACCTGCTCCTCCTCTCTTTGGGGAAATCACATAAATTTTGTCTTCTATAATATGAAGTGGGAAACATTTTTGTTAGAAATCTGCACATCAAAAGGGAACAGAAAGGTCATCTTTGTACTGCACTGATGGTTAAATTTCAAGTTTTCCAACCCTGGCTATTTCTTCTCCAAAGCAGAAGTAGTAATGGTATTCATTAAGTGCCTTCTATGTGTCCTGCGCCCTACTAGATTCACTAGGTTGTATGCTCCTTGTGGGCAGGGATCAAGTCTGCTAACTGGATTGTTCTCTCCCAAGTGCTTAGTACAGAGCTCTGCACAAAGTCAGAACTCAATAAATACCACTGATTGATTGATTGACAGTACTAAGTGCTGGGAAAGGATGCATCAGTCAACCAAAAGGCATTGACTGTTTGGTGTTATCATTATCCACCCTGGAGCAGTCATTGGATCACATCCCCAACCCGGGGTTGGTTTCAATTGCACTAAGAGCACCGTTGCACAGGACTGTACTCTGAATCCAAAAACCAGTTAATAGGGTCATTTGATTTACTGTGCACTCAACTGCATTAGATGCTGTCAAATATTTCTCTGTGAAACAGGAACCGTGGGAAATTGATGACCAAGGAGACTGTAGATTCATGTTGAAGAATACACACACACACAAATCCACTGTTGCAGTGGTAATAGATGTGAAGGTGCACAATGTTTAGTGTTTGCCACACATTAGCTGATTGAGCAACTAAAAACATGTTAAAAATCTCCTCATGACACATGCTGAAAATGGCAAGAAAAATTGTTTGTACAATAAATTCCCAAAGAGCATTTAATTGATCAATGCCTCCCCTTGCTCCCTCTTCTCCATCCAGTGGGTGAAGCCAAACTGGCTGGGGAATTTGTTGCTGGACAGAGGCAGAGTGTGTTCAGACTGGTTGGTGTCAGACTGTGAGATGGTCTTCTGGTCCTGCTCTCTCTCCACCAACTGCAGCTGTTCATTCTTCTCACTGCTTGCTGGTGGTTTCCATTGCTGCCCATCTCCCTCTAGGGGATAGGGCCAACTGGGGATATGTGTCTATTCTTCTATCTCTGCGAGGCTCTCTTAGAGTTTGTCTACTCTTGGTAGGTCTTGTGAGGGTGAGCCAGGCCCACTGGGAGACTGAAGTAACTCGTTCTCTCTTTAAATGAGCCCCGAGGAGCATGAAACAGCACAACTCTGATGGTTCTCCAGCAGGCTCAGGGAGTTAAACTAGCAAAAATACCTAGGGTTCATATTCAATTCAAATTTAGGAGTAAAGGTTCCCCAGACTATGAAGGCAACGACGGTTGTGCTGTCACAATCATGTTGTATTGACAAGGCATCTTTCAGTGGCAAAGACTGAATGTAAGTGTCTAGTTTGTGAATTAATGACAAATCAGTAATTTCTATATCATCTCTGCACCTTGGCAACACACATCTGCAGACTAATCCATTATTAGTATTATTGCTGTTGTTATTTTAATTAGCATTTGTTGAGTACTTACTATGTGCAAAATGCTGTCTGTCACTCTCAACAGGAAAGAGAAGCACCATGAAGAAGGCATATCTCTTCTCAGTTCTACTCTAGCTCTCCTGTGACTTCTTTCCCTAACCTATAGTTCTTACCTCTGGGGGTTCAGGGAGGAGCAGAATACATCACTCAATCAATGGCATTAATTGGGAGCTTACTGTGTGTCAAGCACTGTACTGGGCACTTGGAAGAGAACAATACATTAATACATCTGTCCCTCCCATGCTCCCACTCTCAGGGTAGGAGAAAATTAGTCCAGTTATTTGAATACTGCTGCCCAGATTGTCTTTGTACAGAAACGCTCTGGGCATGTTACTTTCCTCCTCAAAAATCTCCAGTGGCTACCAAGCAATCTGCGCATCAGGCAGAAACTCCTCACCCTGGGCTTCAAGGCTCTCCATCACCTCGCCCCCTCCTACCTCACCTCCCTTCTCTCCTTCTACAGCCCACCCCGCACCCTCCGTTCCTCTGCTGCTAATCTCCTCACCGCACCTCGTTCTCGCCTGTCCCGCCATCGACCCCCGGCACACGTGATCCCCTGGGCCTGGAATGCCCTCCCTCTGCCCATCCACCAAGCTAGCTCTCTTCCTCCCTTCAAGGCCCTACTGAGAGTTCACCTCCTCCAGGAGGCCTTCCCAGACTAAGCCCCTTCCTTCCTCTCCCCCTCGTCCCCCTCTCCATCCCCTCATCTTACCTCCTTCCCTTCCCCACAGCACCTGTATATATGTATATATGTTTGTACATATTTATTACTCTATTTATTTTATTTGTACATATCTATTCTATTTATTTTATTTTGTTAGTGTGTTTGGTTTTGTTCTCTGTCTCCCCCTTTTAGACTGTGAACCCACTGTTGGGTAGGGACTGTCTCTATATGTTGCCAACTTGTACTTCCCAAGCGCTTAGTACAGTGCTCTGCACACAGTAAGCACTCAATAAATACGATTGATTGATTGAATACATGAAATTTTTCACCTTCTTCTCATGTAAGCTCCTCCTCTAATCTGTAAGCAGCTTTGGGGCAAGGACCAATCAATCAGTCTATCGGTAATAATAACAATAATAATGTATTTGTTAAGTGCTTACTATGCATCAAACATTTTTCTAAGCACCAAGCGAGATACAAGTTAATCAAGTTGAACACAATCTCTATCCCGCATGGGGCTCACAGTCTAAGTAGGAGGGAGAACAGGTATGGAATCCCCATTTTACAGATGAGGAAACTGAGGCACAGAGAATAATAATAATAATTGTGGTATTTGTTAAGCACTTACTATATGCTAGGGACTGTACTAAGTATGGGGGGTAGTTACAAGATAATTGGGTTGGACACAGTCCCTGTCCCATACAGGACTCAGTATTAATCCCCATTTTACAGATGAGGAAACCGAAGCACAGAGAAGTTAAGTGACTTACCCAAGGTCACACGGCAGACAAATGGCAGAGCTGGGATTAGAACCCAGATCCTCTGACTCCTAGGACCATGCTCTTTCCACTAGGCCATACTGCTTCTCACATTCTGGTGAAGTGACTGTTCATTCCCGCAAGAGGATAGGATTTGAGCACATTATCCAAAGTGGTAAAATAAGTCCCACACTCCAGGAAGAATAAGGTAAGGGAAATAAATGCATTGGTTTACTGTGTGCAGAGGACTGTACTAAGCTATTTGGAGAGCACAATAGAATAGAGTTGGCAGATACAATCTACTCAGCAGGAGCTTAAAGTCTAGAGGAGACAAATACTGAAGTAAATTACAGGTAGGAGAAATGGGAGTATTTAAGTATTTATACATAAGCTGGGTGTGGGGGGACTATCAAGTGCTTAAGGGGCACAAATCCAAATGCAAATGCATATATGATACAGAAAGGAGGGTGAGTAGAGGAAATGAAGGCTTAGTCAGAGAAGGCCTCTTGGAGTAGATGTGCCGTCAATAAGACTTGGAAGGTGGGGAGAGTGGTGGTCTGTTGGATATGAATGAGTTCCAGGCAAGAGGGAGGATGGAGTGTGTCTACCAATTCTATTGTATTTTGCTCTCCCAAGTGCTTAATACAGTGCTCTGCACACAGTAAACCCTCTATCAATAGGACTGATGTCAACTTTGTTTGTTGGCTGTTAAGACTGTCAAAGACAATATTATTCAAGATGATGTCACCCTGATTACTCAATGTATCAAGGCATTTTTCCTTTTGCCTTGCTACACCTCAGGTGTGCTGTGGTGAAACTCAAAAGAGATGTTCTTTAATTGTCCTTAATGGTCCTAATTTTCTTTCCAGAATGTGGGTTGATCCATTTGACCCCATAATTCACACCACCTATCACCCAATGTAGATTACTTGGTGGGTAAAGCCAAGGCTGGAGAGAGTTTTTAATAGCTAAATGCATAACATTTGGATATATGTGCATTTTATAACTCATGTCTGTTATCTCACATTCAACTCAAGTACAGGGATCACAGCTTTCACTGCATATGAATGTTCTCCAAGGGCCTGGTAGAGTGCTCTATGCCCAGAAGATATAAATATTATTAACAATAAGGCCTGTTAATAATACTAATCCTAATTATGGCAGTGACAATTTCACAAGCTGGAGTAATGACCTGCTCTTGATATGTTGGCCAGTTCACCTGTTCTTAATAGATTAGTTTGGCTAGCTGTATCTTCAGGAACCTAGCAAACAATTGATTTGGGGAGTTGTTACCCATTAGCTATTGATGTTGACTTTTGCAAATTTGGTTTTCTGTTGGTTTAGGCATGTTGAGAGGTTCAACACAACTCATGTGAGGATTCTCATTCTTTAGGTGTTTGACACAGCCACCTAGGTAATTTTGAAGCACATGTGCACTACTAAATTGTACAATTGCTGTCATCGTAGCCTATTTCAATAAACCCAGACAAAGAACAAAGCTACAGAAAGAGACTAAAAAGAAATATTCCCTGGGGAAAATACTTTTCTTTGAAAAGCTTCCTTTCTTGGTGGATAAAAAAGCCATTATTCCTCCTCTTTACAAACTCTACCTCTCTCCCTTTACCCTGCTAGGGTTCAGGGGACCACATTTCCTAAAGAGAGAAGTAGATTGCCATGGCCAAAAGATCAGAGGGAGACCGGGGCAAGAGAGCAGAGCTGTAGAAGAAGAGGTGAATAACTCTGCTCAGTCAGTTTAGAATCTTCCATTAAGGGAATGGCACCAGGTAAAGTGTTGGCCATTTTCCAAGGTTCCTGGCCATATGGCTCAATGAAGAGTACACTAATGAAGAGTCAGAAGGCCTGGATTTCAGTCCTTGCTGTGGTACTCTGACTAGTAACCAGAAGCCTCCTCTCCCACACAGTGATTCAGCTTTCACCAGCTGTTACAGGTTCATTCTACTGGATCTTCCAAGTAAGAAATCTATGAAATTGTCATAGTACTTCAGGTACTAGATCTGCATATTAACAATACCAGCAGATGCTGAACAGGATGCTAGCAGTTTGGATGAGATCAGAACTCTAATTCCTAAGCAGAAGGGCTGGTTAATTTCAGTCTGGGTACTGGCAAAGTAGGGGCTGGACAGACAATATTGGAATATTCCACCAGGAGAATCTACTGGAGAAGCATGGCATAATGGATAGAGCACTTGCCTGGGAATCAGAAAGTCATGGGTTCTAATCCCGAATTTGCCACTTGTCTGCTGTGTGACCTTAGACAAGTCTATTCACTTCTCTGTGCCTTGATTACTTCATCTGTAAAATGGGAATCAAGACTGTGAGCCCCACATAGGACAGAGAATGAGTCCAACCTAATGATCTTGTATATACCTCAGAGCTTAGTACAGTGGCTGGCACATAGCAAGTGCTTTTAATAGTAATTACTATACTGACAGTCTTTTCCTCTTGGAGAAGCAAGTGGACTGGTTAATTTCAAATTGTGTGTATGAATATATATGCATCTACACCAGCACATACACATATGACGTCCCATAAAGATGCATGAATACAGCAATCTACTTAATGACAAATTCACAATCCCTAGAATCAAATTTGGGGGAAGAAGCTTTGTAAAAATTCATTTTTAATGAAATCTTTTAAACATTACCCTATGATCTTTATCACCCCACAGCACTTATGTACATATCTATAAATTATGTATTTATTTCAAGGTCTATCCCCTTTCTAAACCGTAGGCTTGTTGTGGGCAGGGAGTGTGTCCACTAACCCTGTTAAATTGTACTCTCCCAAGTGCCTAGTACAGTGCTCTGCACACTATGAGTGTTTAATAAATGCCATTGATTGATGAGACAGGAAAAAGCTTCTTATAGAATTACACTGTTGAGAGACAGAGATACTTTTCTATTTTCCTGGGTCTTGAGTTCCTTTTGAATTCAGACACTTGGTCATTTTACTGTCACTTGGCATTATCCATGCACCAGTAGTGGCACTACATCTGGGATTCCAGAGTGGGAATCACTTCAGTGCTTTAATCTTCTGGCATTATGGCTGTTGTGATGTTAACATTTCATATGAAGGAGTCTGAATGGATTCTTTACAGCCTCTGTAGAGCTCTCTGAGGATAGAGCTTGGATCTTGTACAAGAGCCTTTTTAATACCGAGTGGTAACTCTTTCCAAATGGCAAAACAGTGATATACCCTGACTTCTCTAAGTGGGAAAGGTCATTCCTTACTCTATCTTCAGCCCGCACCCTGCTGTAGCATTAGAAGAGGAGGCCCATAAGGTTACCAGTTTAGCTGATAAGTAGAATGATTCATTTTGAATGTTTCCCTCAGTTTCTTGTGAGTTTTTCAAAACCCTGTTGAGACTATGCCTAATTAAAATGACCTCACAGTTTCATTAATTATCCACACACTGAATGGCTACAGAAGAAAAAAAATCAAAGGAATTAATGATTTATCTTTTGTAAATTTGAAAGCAAAAAGATAATTTGAGTTAACAGAGTTGATAGGAAAAATCTTTTAATTCCTGTGTGCACCAGAGCACTTAAAGGAAAGAATTCAAGCTCTGGACTCACCATATTTCATTTACAGTAATGGAAAATAATCTGATCTGGAATCTAAAAGAACAGCATACATACTGTTCTTTATCAAGTCATAGATGCACTTCTGTTGCATATTTTCTGGCAACTAGAACTCAATTAGTCTGCATTTGTCTAATTCATTTTCCATTATCATTTTCTAGGACTTTCCAAACAACAGTAAGTGAAGCAGCAGCATGCAAGATAGGCTGAGGTATAGTCTTCCCCAAGCAAAACTACTCCCTGGGGCAGGAAAGTCAATGTGAGTGCTTACTATTTGCAAAACACTGTATCTAGCTTTGGGAGAGTACAGTAGGCCACAGTTTGTAGGTATTTTCTCTGCATACAAAGAGTTTATAATCTAGAGAGGGAGACAGTCACTAAAATAAATTACAAATATATACATACATTTCTGTGGGGATTGGGGTGAATAAAGGCTAGAAATCCAAGGCCAAGGGATAAGTAGAAGGGAGAGAGAGTAAGGGAAATGAGGGCCTACTCAGGCAAGGACTCTTGAAGGAGTTGTGATTTTGATAAGGCTTTGAATGTGGGAAGAGTGATGGTCAGTCAGATATGTGTCACAAGCCCCCTGATTCATACCAACAAGGACCTTTCTGGACCAGGGGAACCTCAGTGACACATAGTAGAAGTTAAACCATACCTCTGATCACCAAGGATACTGTGAAAGGTTTTTTTACTTAGTTTTACCAACATGTAAGGGAATGACACATACACACACTCATTCCACCACCCAAGGGTCCAATATCAGTCTGTGGTCAAAAGAGCCCATATTGTTAGTGCTTCTTCTTCTTACTGCTTCTAAGTGCTGCTGCCTTCTGCTGCTTTCAGGTGGTGCTCCAGTACTTAGAACAGTGCTTTGCACATAATAAGTAATAATAATAATTTCAGGTGGTGTTCTCCTACTGCTCCACTGCCTGCTTCTCTCTACATGCTTCCAGGTGCCCTTGACCACCTTTTATATCCCTTAGGCATCACAGCTGGGGCTTTAAATGGCAGTCATTGATTGGTCCAGGCCTGTTACCAGGTAGAACAGGGAGAGAAAGCCACGCCTCCTTCCACGCTCCACCCCTACTGGCCCACAATCACCTGCCTTCAAGTAAAGCCCATCAGTGCCTTCACAAAGTCTCTCCTTTGTTGTTGTTCATGGGAACACAAACAGTCACTAGAAAGGCAGTTTGTTGGGGGCTCACTACAATATGAAATAAGAGTGAGTTCCAGGCCAGAGACTGGATGTGGGTGAGGGGTTAGCGGTGAGAAACACAAGACCAAGGTACAGTGAGTAGGGGGCATTAGAGGAATGAAATGTTTCCAGGAGATGGGGGAGTTGAGAGTGGCAAAGGTAGCTGAGAGGTCGAGGAGGATTAGAATGGAGTAGAGGCCATTTGATTTGGTAAGGAGATCATTGAGATCTTTGAGAGGGCAGTTTTGGTGGAGTGAAGGGGTCAATACAAGAATGGATGGAGTCAAGGAGAGAATTGGAGAAGATGTGGAGACAGCAAGTGTAGATGACACTTATGGAATTGGGAGAGGAATGGTAGGAGGGAGATGGGAGGTCAAGCGAGGATTTTTTTGGGATAGGGGATTCATGAGAAAGTTTGGGAGCAGTGGGCAAGAAGCCATTGGAGAGTGAACAGTCAGAGAGGAAGGAAGGAAGGGAGGGGGCAAGTGTTTTGGTAATGAGTAAAGTAATGGGGTAGAGGTGCAAGTGGAAGGGGTGAATTTTGAGAGGAAGCAGGAGATTTTTCTCTTGGGATGCTACTTGAAAAGCTGGGAGGTTTGAAGAAGGGGCAGGAGGAGAGAGGAGTAGGAGAGATTTTAGTGAGATCATGCCTGATGGTTTCAATTTAACTAGTAAAGAATAGGGCCAGATCATTAGTGACAACAATTGCTCAGGGAAAGGGAGCACAGGACTTGAGAAGGGAGTTAAATCTCTGAAATAACTGGCGAGATTAATGGGAATGGGAGCTGATAAAGATGGAGAAATGATGATGTCTGTCAGAGGAGAGGGTATAGTAGCACAGGTGAGGATTAATTTGAGATGGACGAGGTCGACTAGATGTCTGGATTTACACCAACAGTGCTCTGCAGATCATGCTCAGGAGTGAAGGAAGCATACTGTAAAGGTGATCTAGGGCTGTGGGTTAATGGTTTGAGATCAACGAAGGAATACAGGAATTATTGAGTTGAGTTCAGTAGAGAGGGTTGTGTTGAGGGTATCAATTTGTGCATCAAGAGAAGGTAGTTTGGATATAGAGATTAAATGGGGAATGATGAATTTAGAAAACTGGTGTGGTTAAAAAAAAATGGACAATCTTGAAAGCTGTATAAACCCTCTGAGAAAACTAGGGAACAGCTATTACTTTTTCAATTTGGGTTTGTCTGTTTTGGGTATTTGTTAAGCACTTACTAAGTACTAAGCAATGTACTGCCTGTAGTACATACAAGAACTGTAGTAGTAGATACAAGCCAATCAGGTTGGACTGAGTTCCTGTATCATGTGAGGCTCACATTCTTAATCCCCAGTTTACAGATGAGAACTGAGGCACAGAGAAGTGAAGTGACTTGTCCAAGGTCACCCAGCAGGCATATGGAGGAGCTGGAGTTAAAACTCTGGTCCTGACTGTACAGCGCTTGGAGTGAGTGACAAGGGAAAGTTAACTGCTCCTCCACTTGCGTATGCCACATGCTCTGAAGATTGAAGTAGAACTCACCTTCCCATCGCTGGAGGGATAATTCAGCTCAGTAATATTAAGGAAACTTGGAAGTGAAGTTATTCCACATGCAGATGTGGCAAGATAAATGCTAAACATTATGGACATTCCCCCTCTAGACTGAAAGCTTGTTGTGGGCAGGGAGTGTGTGTTATATTGTTCTTTCCCAAGCACTTAATACAGTGTTCTGCACACAGTAAGTACTCAAATACAATTGACTGAAGCAGTATTGGGGCTAGACCATCATAAGGCAATGGTCTTCTGCCAACACAAGCCTGTTGGGCTTGATGTGCCACATTATTGAAGAAACTGCTTGTGTGCAGGTGTGTCATTTGGAGAGGGGTGAGTACTACAGCATGTTTTCCTTAACCTGAGATTTCACAAGAACAAAACCTTCACATTATAGTATTCAATTTCTACTGATGGCGAAAGAAGAAAACACACACATTCACAAAACCTAAGGGAGGCATTTTTAGTTAAGTGTCTGAAAGATTGCTTGTTTGGGAGTTATGAAGATCTAATCCTATATGAATGGGATCATCTCTTCCAGAATCCCTTCCCTCTCCTCATGGCCCACTCACACACCTCTACTGCCCCAGCTCTTGCAAAATTTTATCTTAATAATAATAATAATTTTGGTATTTGTTAAGCACTTACTATGTGCCAAGCACTGTTCTAAGCACTGGGGGAGTTACAAGATAATCAGGTTGTTCCACATGGGGCTCACAGTCTTAATCCCCATTTTCCAGATGAGGGAACTGAGGCACAGAGAAGTTAAGTGACTTGCCCAAAGTCATACAGCTGACAAGTGATGGAACAGGGATTAGAACCCATGACCTCTGACTCCCAAGCCCGTGCTCTTTCCACTGAGCCACGCTACTTCTTGAGCAGTATGTCCCCAGGGATAAGAATTGTTTCCCTGATTGACAAATTCCTCCAGATTGTAAACTCCTTGAGGGCTGGAGTCGTGTCCACCAACTCTGTTGTACCCTCCCAAACACTTAGTATAGTGCATTATACACAGTATGTGCTCAATACCATTGATTGACGGAATCCTCAAATATTCTTATTTTTAAACATATCCACGTGACTTGGAAGGCAAACCACTCTGTGTGCCTATCTTTCTGTCGTTGAATAAATTGGTGCAGGTGGTTCAGAAGACATAGTTTTCACTTTTGCCTTGTCTGCTGCATTTAGATCCAACAACCACATCTGTCGGTACCAACAAGTGAATCACCACTTCTGCAGCAAAGCTTTGCTGAAATTGATTAGGGAACGGATTCAGATCCAGTGATTATCCAAGGTAGTATTTCTGTGTGAAAGTGGTCTGAAATAGCCAATTAAATTTTCAATCCCAGAACTAAAGATGCAAGATGAAAAGGGATCTCCCACCTAAACACCAGTAATCAACCTGATTCCTCCCCCAACCCTGCCCTGGAGAGAGATTTGTACTTGCAGAAGCCCATACTCAGTGCCCCACCAGATCAAATTCAAGAAGATTGACTCTGCTTATATACTGCATAACCTTAGGGCTTATTCCTGGGGAGAATCAAGGCTAGGATATACCATGAGTGTGGTGGCAGCCTTAATCAGGCCAATTTTGTAATGGGCACAGGACTGGAGGATTAGGAATCAGAGGATTAGACTGGGCTCTAAAACTAAGATTAGCTGGACTCTAATCCCAGCTCAGCCTCTTGCCTGTTGTGTGACCATGGATAAGTCACTTCATTTCTCTGTGCCTCAGTTTCCTCATGTGCAAAATGGAGATTATCTGTTCGCTCTCCCCTCATAGACTGATTCCTATACTGGGCAGGGATTCTTACAGTCTTCTAGGTGGTAAATTTGTTGTGAACAGGGAGTATGTCTACCAACTCTGTTATATTGTGCTCGTCCAAGCAGTTAGTACAGTGCTCTGCACACAGTAAGCACTCAATAAATACAATTGATTGATTGACTGTGTTTAACTTAATAATAATAATAATGACATTTATTAAGCACTTACTATGTGCAAAGCACTGTTCTAAGCGCTAGGGAGGTTACAAGGTGATCAGGTTGTCCCATAGGGGGCTCACAGTCTTAATCCCCATTTTACAGATGAGGTAACTGAGGCACAGAGAAGCTAAGTGACTTTCCCAAAGTCACACAGCTGACAGTTGGTGGAGCTGGGATTTGAACCCATGACTTCTGACTTCAAAGCCCTTGCTGTTTTCCACTGAGCTGCGCTGCTTCTCTTATATCTACCCCAGTGCTTAGTACTGCTCAATTATTGCTCATTATATGAAAACAAGTCTACATCAAGGCAATAATTTGATTAAATAATTATGATTTCATGGGGTAGAAAGCAGGAAAAATATTTGTAATAATAGTGGTCTTTGTTGAGCACTTACTGTGTGTCAAACATTGGGGTAGATATAAGATAATCAGGTCAGATATGGTCCCTGTTCCACATGGGGCTCACAGTCTAAGTAGGAAGGAGAACAGATATCCCCATATTACAGATCACAAAACTGAGGAACAGAGAAGTTGTGAATTGTCCAAGGTTTCACAGCAGGCCTGTGACACAGCTGGGATGAGAAGCAGCATGGCTCAGTGAAAAGAGCCCAGGCTTGGGAGTCAGAGGTCATGGGCTCTAATCCCGGCTCCGCCACTTGTCAGCTGTGTGACTTTGGGCAAGTCACTTAACTTCTCTGTGCCTCAGTTACCTCATCTGTAAAATGGGGATTAAGATTGTGAGCCCCATGTGGGACAACCTGATTACCTTGTATCCCCCCCAGTGCTTAGAACAGTGCTTTGCACATAGTAAGCACTTAAATGTCATTATTATTATTATTATTAGAACCCAAGTTCCCTGACCCTCAGGCATGTCCTCTTTCCACTAGGCCATGCTGGCTTGGAGTCTATGATTGAATACAAAAAAATCCCAATCAGAATTTTAACTATGTAGATTTTTCTACCCCCTCAAAAGACAGTGTTTGTGTAAAGTGTCCCTAGGAAGCTCAGGTAGAACTATAGATTAACAATGAAAGATTTCTTCACCATAGGGAATAAGTGAGTCACAGGTCATTAAATTTATTTAAATTGGACAGCTTTTTCTTTCCATTATATATAGCACAGGTAGTTATGGAGTTATAGATTCATTCATTCAATTCATTCAATTGTATTTATTGAATGCTTACTGTGTGCAGAGCACAGTACTAAGCACTTGGGAGAGTACAATACAACAATACACAGACACATTCCCTGCCCAAAGTGATCTTACAGTCTGGAGGGAGAGAAAAGACATTAATATAAATAAATACATTACAGATATGTACCTCCACAACAACTCTCTCCTCGACCCCCTCCAGTCTGGCTTCCGTCCCCTTCATTCCACGGAAACTGCCCTCTCAAAGGTCACCAATGACCTCCTGCTAGCCAAATCCAACGGCTCATACTCTGTCCTAATACTCCTCGACCTTTCAGCTGCCTTTGACACTGTGGACCACCCCCTTCTCCTCAACACGCTATCTGACCTTGGCTTCACAGGCTCCGTCCCCTCCTGGTTCTCCTCTTATCTCTCCGGTCGTTCTTTCTCAGTCTCTTTTGCAGGCTCCTCCTCCCCCTCCCATCCTCTTACTGTGGGGGTTCCCCAAGGTTCAGTGCTTGGTCCCCTTCTGTTCTCAATCTACACGCACTCCCTTGGTGACCTCATTCGCTCCCACGGCTTCAACTATCATCTCTACGCTGATGACACCCAGATCTACATCTCTGCCCCTGCTCTCTCCCCCTCTCTCCAGGCTCGCATCTCCTCCTGCCTTTAGGACATCTCCATCTGGATGTCTGCCCGCCACCTAAAGCTCAACATGTCGAAGACTGAACTCCTTGTCTTCCCTCCCAAACCTTGTCCTCTCCCTGACTTTCCCATCTCTGTTGACAGCACTACCATCCTTCCCGTCTCACAAGCCCGCAACCTTGGTGTCATCCTCGACTCCGCTCTCTCATTCATCCCTCACATCCAAGCCATCACCAAAACCTGCCGGTCTCAGCTCCACAACATTGCCAAGAATCGCCCTTTCCTCTCCATCCAAACTGCTACCCTGCTCATTCAAGCTCTCATCCTATCCCGTCTGGACTACTGCACCAGCCTTCTCTCTGATCTCCCATCCTCGTGTCTCTCTTCACTTCAATCCATACTTCATGCTGCTGCCCGGATTATCTTTGTCCAGAAACGCTCTGGGCATATTACTCCCCTCCTCAAAAATCTCCAGTGGCTACCAATCAATCTGCGCATCAGGCAGAAACTCCTCACCCTGGGCTTCAAGGCTCTCCATCACCTCTCCCCCTCCTACCTCACCTCCCTTCTCTCCTTCTACAGCCCAGCCCGCACCCTCCACTCCTCTGCTGCTAATCTCCTCACCATACCTCGTTCTCGCCTGTCCCGCCATTGACCCCTGGCCCACGTCATCCCCCTGGCCTGGAATGCCCTCCCTCTGCCCATCCGCCAAGGTAGCTCTCTTCCTCCCTTCAAGGCCCTGCTGAGAGCTCACCTCCTCCAGGAGGCCTTCCCAGACTGAGCCCCTTCCTTCCTCTCCCCCTCGTCTCCCTCTCCATCCCCCCCATCTTACCTCCTTCCCTTCCCCACAGCACCTGTATATATGTATATATGTTTGTACATATTTATTACTCTATTTATTTATTTATTTATTTTACTTGTACATATCTATCCTATTTATTTTATTTTGTTAGTATGTTTGGTTTTGTTCTCTGTCTCCCCCTTTTAGACTGTGAGCCCACTGTTGGGTAGGGACTGTCTCTATATGTTGCCAGTTTGTACTTCCCAAGCGCTTAGTACAGTGCTCTGCACATAGTAAGCGCTCAATAAATACGATTGATGATGATGATGATAAGTGCTGTGGAGCTGGGAGGGGGGTGAACAAAGGCAGCAAGTAAGGGCGACAGAAGGGAGTGGGAGAAGAGGAAAGGGAGGCTAGGTCAGGGAGGGCCTCTTGGAGGAAATATGCCTTCAGTAAGGCTTTGAAGGGAGATTCTGATTCATGCACAACATTTAGGGCATCTGAAGGCTTATCATCGAAATTCTTTAGTCAGAACTGCAAGGTGTAATGCCGTTTAGAAGTTATCTTGTAATTTACACCACTTACACCACTGATGGTGAACTTCACCCATGAGGGTGGGGAAAACAGAAAAGAAACAAGATAGAGATCATTCTTGGCAATCAACTTCTGAAAACATGCTCCTATCTCTTTGAGTCCCTCCAATGGCAACATAATGGTGATAGTGCAGGGACTTGTTTGGGTAATTGATCCCTAAAACTCCTGTTCTTTAGGCAATTAAGGTCTTTTGGTGAAGGGACTGAAGAGGCTAGGCAATTGAGTCTTCATTGATTTTTTTATTTTATTTTATTTGCCAGGCACTGTACTAAGAGCTGGAGTAGATACAAGATAATCAGGTTGAACACAGTCCCTGTCCCACATAGGGTTTGCTGTCTTAACCCCCATTTTACAGATGAGGTAACTGAGGCACAGAGAAGTTGTGTGACTTACCCAAGGTCACACAGCCAACAAGTGGTAGAGCTAGGATTAGAACCCAGGTTCCCAGACTCCCAGTCCTGGGCTCTTTCCACTAGGCCATGCTGCTGTTTAGTTACAACTCATAGTGGGTTCACAGCTGTGTCATGTTACAACCCGTGGTAATTCTTGCATTTTCCACAAAGGGAGAAACACAATGGCCTGGTGGAAATAGCTCGGGCTGGGAGTCAGAGGACCTGGTTTCTAATCCTCGCTAAGCCCCTTGTTTGCTGAGTGACCTTGGGCAAGTCACTTAATTTCTCTGCAACTCAGTTACCTCATCTGTAAAATGTGGCTAAAACTGCACACCCTATGGGGGACAGGGCCTGTGCCCAATGTGATAATCTTGTATCCATCCCCAGAGTTTAGTACATTGCCTAGCACAAGTAAGCACTTTACAAATGCCATTAAAAAAAGGGGAGCATTATATTGCCAGCTGCATAAAACACCAATATCTCATTACTGTTGTTGGGTAGGGACCGTCTCTATATGTTGCCGACTTGTACTTCCCCCAAGTGCTTAGTACAGTGCTCTGTACACAATAAGCACTAAATAAATACGATTGATTGAATGAATGAATGAATATTGGTTGAATTTTAGCCAAGTGTGGCCAGGCATCTCCGGAGTGCTATCCGCTATCCGAAGCTCCTTTCCTTTGTTCCTGGGAACCAGGAGTAATACTACTACTGTTTGGCCAAGGAGGACAGGGCTCCCTTTCCTGCCCTTCTGAAAACAGAGTTGTTTTCTGCTCTTTCTCCAAGGACCCTAACTAAGGGGCTGGGCTTCCACAGGGAAGTTGGCATGTGCTTCAAGAGGCAGGACCACTGGGCTGCACTGCAGGGCAAATGGGGTTCCTCCAGCTAACGCCAGAGTATGGTGCCTGCCTTTATTGAAGGACATTGAAATCTGTATTTTAGGCCATTGTTACTGACTGTCCTTGAATTTACATTTAGTTGTCAACCCTGGTCACCCTCATGTACACTATTTCCCCTCAAATCTGACAGATCACAGCTCCTTCCATCATCAATGCCCTCCAGAAATCCCAACTCCTCTCAATAGCCGTCCCCAGATAAATCACAACACCCTTGTTATGCCCACTCAACAGTCAACCTTAGTACTTTATTCTACTTCACTCCTAAACTTAGCACTTTTGTATATTTCTGTATTTCATTTGGATTTTCATTTGGGTATTTACTTATTCTGCAGTTTCAACCTGATATAGTTGAACTACTTCCATTAAATCCTCTTACTATATTGATAGTTTTGTCTATCTCTGCCCTTACATTGTGAGCTTCTTAAGGACAGGGGAAGTGTATTTTGCTTCTGTTATACTTTCCCAAGTGCTTAGTACAATGCTCTGTGCAAAGTAGGCACTCAGTAAATACCACTGGTCAACTGAGTGGGTCATTAAAGCATTGACCCTTTAAGTTGAAAGAGGAAGGTCAAAGATTTTGATAAATACATTTCTTGGTACTTTGTATTAAGTATAAACTATTTCATGATCAGATCAGGCTACTAAAAGCACTAGATAGCTTCCTCAAAAACTATGCTCAGTCAAAGCCACTACCATTAGGGCTTTAATCTCATTTCTTTTTTTTTTCGCTTTGCCCATAATGGCTGCAGACATCATAAATTCTGAAACCTGACAAGATATAGAGTCTGGTCTGAGCACATGGTCCCATTTCCAAATAGAAAATGACAGAAATGTTTCTGCCACCCGTTTGGCTTCACAGGAGCCATCAATGCCATTGCTTTTCCAAGTTCCCAATTACCAGCTGATTTTCTGTAGAGGGAAAGGCCACACCCTAGCCCTACTGGGGAATGAAAGAAATGAAAAATGAGTCTATAACTCAGCAAGTTGTTGTGTGTTAGTAAACTTGTGGGGAGGGCATAGATTGATAGACCCTCATGAAAAGCTGATTAATGCACTTGTTCCCTCTTAGTTTGTTTCTAATCTCACCTCACCTTTTATATCTTGCTGCCATCTTATAATATCAGGTAACGTTTCTCCCATTTTCTGGCCTTCTTCAGAGCAATCTACTCTTGACCTGTGTAAGTATAACAGCTGTCCTCCTCCCACATCTATGTGAATATAAATATTTTAGGCTATTTATGGCCAGCTATCAAGTTATGGGTCCACAAAAAGACCATCCTTTTATGCTCCTTCTTAGGTTTATTCAAGGTTTAAAAATGAATGCGATTCATTCAAAATAAACTCCCTTCCTGGATATTATTTTAACCCAGCTCATATTGTTCTTTCACAAATTGGAAAAAATTAACTATTTACATATGTGAAGAAAATGACATGGGTATTGTGCCTTTATGTGCAATTGTAACTTATAGTCCTCTGTGGCCAAACTAGCTTTGAAGTGGAAACTTAGTGGGACAACTATCACATGATACAGAGTTAACCCTGGGTGCCAACTTTGCATTTCAAGCCTGAGGGTGAGGATAGGGTTGCCACTGATGCTCCTTCCCCTCCAAGAACACTGAACTTTCCTTTCCTAATTAACCCTCCACAAACAGACCAGCTGAAACCTGGACAAATGACAACCCTAGATAAGAGGAGTGGACAAGAGCTGAAAAGAGAGAGATGAGGCCAGAGAGTCAGGGTCATTACCAGAGGGGTAGGTGCTTTGCTCCAGGAGTTGAGACAGAGGACAGAAAGATAGATTGAAAGGAGAAATAGAGTGAAGAGAGAGAGACAGAGAGAAGTGAGATTTAGACCAAAGAGGAATGTGTTGTTGCCTTTCCCTCCTCTTCTTTTTTTTAAAAAAATTATGGTATTTAAGTGCTTACTATGTGCCAAATATTGTTCTAAGTGCTGTAGTAGATACAGGTTAATTAGGGTGGACCTAGTCCCTAGCCAGCATGGGGCTCATAGTCTAAATAGGAGGGAGAACAAGAATTTAATCCCCATTTTACAGTCGAGGAAACTGAGGGACAGAGAAGCTAAATGTCTTGTGCTTAAGACCCATGGTCACACAAACAAACAATTGGCAGGGCCAGAATTAAAACCCAGGTCGTTTGACTCCCAGGCCTGTACTCTTTCCGCTAGGCCACTCTGCTTCTTGCTCCTGTCTTTTTCTCCCTCTCCTCAGATTTTTCAGCCCATTTTTTCTTTTTGCTCTCTCTCTGCTTTTTCCCCATCCTTGGTTTTTTTCACTTCTCTCTGTTTTACCTTCCATCTACTTTTCCCCTTCCTCTCCTCTACCCCGGTACCCATTCTGCTATTGTTTGTACCCACTTCCATTTTTGCCCCCCTTCCCTTCCCGTTTATGCAGTCCACAAGATTCCCCGACTAAAATTTGTCCAGAAAGAAGGTTGTCACCACATTGTCTGATCATTGGTGCAAAGAGGAATCCTGATCCCCTGGTATATTTCTGTATCCTCTCTAGGGTCTCGGTGGTTATTGCATCACTGTGATTCTACTTCTGCATCTACTACTGAGAGGATACCTCCAGTCAGAGACCATGGAGGCAAAATGAATGGGGTCACGCCCAGTCTAAGCATAAGGGCAGCTGTTGCCTTTTTAACTCTGGTGGAATTAGTGCCTTTGCTCCAATATTAGCAGACCAATACATACGATAAGTATTGGATAAACCCATGCTCTCCTTAAATATTGGTTTTGGTGACTGATTTGAAAGAAGAATACAGTCCATAAATCAGAGCTGAACTGCCAGAATGTCTTGCTTCTAAATATATGTGTAAGTCTAAATATCAGAAAGAAAGAAAAAAGTCATACCCACATTTCAAGACCATGGAAAGTGAGAAAAAGAGTAGTAGAAGGTAATGGTAATGGTAACTGTGGCTCAGGCCATAGTGAGAAATGTATAGCGACAGTTATGGCAATACACACATCATCAATCAGAATGTCCAAAATTTCTGTAATCTGGGAGTTATGACAGTTAATCCTTTAGGAAATAAATGAGTTAAAAGAATTTTGAACAGCAAACAGGCGTGTAATGGAAGTAGAAGTTTATGCTGCCAGTTTTCTTAAAAGTCCACTTTCTCCCAAAAAGAGAGAATCCAGTGGTTTATATTAAGTAACTTATCTTGAAACAATGAAACAAGGAAAAATAGGAAGATGGGTGCAGAAAGCAATTTCCTTTTTAATCTCCTGGAAGTGGAGAAAAAAAGGCAGCATATTTGTAGTGAACTTATCTGGCTGAATCTCAAAGCCCAAGGGAGTTAGCTTCCTCCAACATATTTACAATCATAAGAGACCAGGCCCATCAGCACTTGTTGGGTTTAGTTCTTCCCTTTCATGGATAAAAGGGCTATGACTGACTCCTGAGTTGCAAGAAAGATATGTTCCTTTTTTGGAGACAGACCAGAGATGTTGGTTGGCACTGTCAGTGTTGCTCTACTCCAGGGGCTACACTCTTTGATGTCCCAGTCTTGGCCTCTTGTGGCAGTGAGGGGGAGTTTGGACCCCTTTAAGAGAAGTTTGAGGGAGAGTGAGCTCCATGGCCTAGTGGAAAGAGCACAGGCCTGGGAGTCAGAGGACCAGGGTTCTAATCTTGACTCCGCCACTTGTCTGCTGTGTGACCGTGGACAAGTTGCTTAATGTCTCTGTGCCTACATTTCCTCATCTGTAAAATGGGGATTCAATCCCTGTTCTCTCTCTTACTTAGACTGTGAGCCCCATGTGGGATAGGGACTATGTCCTCACTGATTAACTTGTATATACCCCAGTGTGTAGAACAGTGCTTGATGCAGTGTAAGTGCTTAACAAATACCATAATAACAATGGAGTGGTGGAGGCTGAGGCAGATATCTGCACTTTTTAAAAGGACAGCATTGAATAGCAAAGAGACTTGATGGGAGGCCAGTGAGGGAGCTCTTAATCTCAGAGCGAGGTTTGGGGCAAAACTAAATCTCTGCTTGTGCTGTTTGGAAATGCTATATTGTTTAATGGAGACCATCTCTCCATTACTAGAGGGGAATCTGAGGGTTGACAGATGGGTCCTGAGAATGAAAGATTATGTAATGACTGAGAATGAAAGAGCTGTAATGACCAGCTCACTAAATCCAGCCTGGTTTCTTTACGTTGGACCTCAAATGCTCACCTTTTTGCTGCATATGGCGATGCCCACACACTGAAGAGATTTTTAGGCATCCTCCATAGGTGACTCAAGATAGGAGGGGATATTATGCAGCATATACCTTATCCTCCCCTCTCAGGGTCACACCTGGAGAGTTTACAGTACTCTACCAGTCTCAACTACAGGAGGGAGAGTCAAGCAGAGGCATACTCATTCCATTCCTAGCTTGGGCAGTGGCTAGTGAGTGGAAGGCAATCCCTGCTACAAATCAGAACTCACCTGTTCTGAGCAATAGCAGCATGGGAGGGGTTCGAGGGTGGAGACTCAAGCAATGGTAAACTACTTTTGTATTTTTACCAAGAAAATTCTATGATTACTCTTCCAAACCAGTATGTTTGGTTTTGTTCTCTGTCTCCCCCTTTTAGACTGTGAGCCCACTGTTGGGTAGGGACTGTCTCTATATGTTGTACAGTGCACATAGTAAGCGCTCAATAAATACGATTGATGATGATGATGATGATGATTGCATATGGAGGTGGGGCATTCTGGGATGTGTCCATGGCATCGCTATGGGTCAGGGACGACGAGACGGTTAAAAACAAGACAAGACCTTATTCTAGACACTGAGCATTTCACTATAGGATCACCAAGGCATTGCATTACATCTCTCTCTCTCTCCCTTTTGATTTTCTTTTTTTCCTCACCTCAGTCAATCAGTGGTATTTATTGAGCACGTACAGTGTGCAAAGTACTATTCTAAGTGCTTGGGAGAGTACAATACATCAGAGTTGGTAGAATGTTCCTTGATGATGGTATTTATTAAGCACTTACTATGTGCCAAGCACTGTTCTAAATGCTGGGGTAGGTACAAGGTAATCAGATTGTTCCATGTGGGGTTCACAGTCTTAATCCCCATTTTACCAATGAGGTAAGGGAGGCACAAAGAAGTTAAGTGACTTGCCCAAAGTCACATAGCTGGCAAGTGGCAGAGGTGGGATTCGAACCCATGACCTCTGACTTCCAAGCCCATGCTCTTTCCACTAAGCCACGCTGCTTCTCCACAGCGAGGTTACAATGTAGAGGAAGGAGGAGTTCATAATCTAGATTTTAATTTAATCTACATTGTAACGTGCATTTAAATTTAAATGAAACAATTTTCTAATTTTAATTTCAATCTACGTTTTAATGGTATTTTTGTGTTATATGTTATTTAATTTTCATTTTATAGATCCATTATGATAAAAAACCAAACTATCATCTAAGTAAATACTAAATAAGAAGATAGAATGAATGCCACACAAAATGCTGTGCAAAAGTCATCCTATAAAATAGCCTAATAAGCAAAACTCAATTTTAATGGTAGGGATTTTGTATGTTACAATCTCTGCTTCTATAATTTTTACTATCCTAACTTTTTAATTATAAACTAGTAGAGCTATAGCACTGAATCCTAAACCTGAAAAATGCCACCACCAACATCCCATTTGTGCATAAAGCAAAATATCTTGTTCCCCATGGAATAGGGAATGATTGCTTTGGAACAATCACACTGCACAAAGCTTGTTGTGAAGGAAGATTAGTGATGGTGGGTGCTTTTTTCCTCTTTTTCTCTCCAAGAACTGTGACAAATTTTCCCATGTGGGTTGGAGGCTTCTAGTTACTGGCAAGTAGAAAATTAACACCTGAATAGCAGATGCTATCTGTTTAAATGCCATTTTCACTAATCCATTTGCAAAGGGATGGCACAGTATCTGCTTTCTTAGAAACAGTGTTCCTTTATACTTTGGGAGGAACAGTACTGGGTCAAACTGTAAAGATTTTGTTGGGCTATTGTTCAGAGGGAAGAGAAAAAGAACCTTACAAGCCAAAAGGCATGTTTACTGATGTAAATGCTGTGGCATGATAAGCTCATGAAGAATGATATTCTGGAATATAGTTTTCTAGTGTTGAAGGTATGCTTGTCTTTAACACAACTACATTGGGTGGGACATGATGGACGTAGGGCTGAAATTGGGGAACTGAAAGCAAGGAGGGCAGAGGAAACATTTTAAGAACACAGTTAAACAAAAGCCTCAGGCAATGCTGTATCCCAGCTGAAAACCAGGTGTCAATGGCTAAAGATAGACCAGTTTGGTGCACTGCTAATTAATCAATCAATGAATGATATTTGAGTGCTTACTGTGTGCAGAGCACTATAGTAAGCACTTAGAGGAGTACAGTACAACAGAGTTGGTAGACATGTTCCATGCCCACAAGGAGTTTACAGTCTAGTGATAGAGCTTTTAAGAAAGGAGTGGCTCTCTTCAAGGAAATGCTTTATAAAGAGCTAGAAACAAGGAGGCAAAAGAGAAAACAGGCCAGGCACTGAAAGCATTAAGCTTGACAATGCAGTAAAGGGCAACCTTTTTTGTGTTCACAGTGTGACAAGAACCATGAGTTCTTGCATAGGTCTTTTCAGATGCACATGCATCTTCTTTGAATATGAAGCCCAACTATGCATGCATACTGGGGCTGTATGAACACAGTCAAAATGTCATAGAAATCTGAGGTAATTTTCCAGGTAATTTGAGAAAAAAACCCTATTGAAGAGCAAACCGTGTTTTGTGTCAGAGCTCTGATAAGTTATCAACAATGATCAAGTTCAAATACTCAGCTTTTCACTGTGCTTATGGTTTCATAGCAGACTCTCAACTATGTTTCAAAATACTCAGGGCTTTTACCTATTCATAGAAAATGTGGATTACTTTTTCTCAAGACTTTGAAGGCAATATATGCTGGCATTGCAATCACTTCCAATCTAGAAATGCGCATCAGTGCGCCTTGTCAACATGAATCGTTCTTGATACATGCTCTGCTTCCTTGGAAAAATTTGATTTGCTCCATGGGGCGGTGGGGCAGAGGTGAAGACTTGTTGGAGTGGAGAAGATTAATTTTTGGATGGACTCCACCAACCTACAAAATTATTTCAACTAAGTGAATGAAATATCAAGATCACCTTTTTTTCTGGTCTTTTTTCTTTTTCTTCATCTTTTGTCCACTTACCAAACTCTCCACCTCCTGTTCAGGTCAAGTACATAGTCTTAGTCTCTGTGGCATGATGTACCCATCTAACTTGTTAAAAGGCGCCAATTATTTATATGGACGATGTGAGCAGCACACCATAATAATAATGGTAATCATAATAATTGTGGTATTTGTTAAGTACTTACTATGTGCCAGGCACTGTGTTAAGCACTGGGGTGGATACAAGCAATCAGGTTGGATGCAGTCCCTATTCCACATGGGGCTCACAGTCTTAATCCCCATTTTACAGATGAATTAACTGAGGCACAGAGAAGTGAAGTGACTTGCCCAAGGCCACACAGCAGACAAGTGGGAGAGCCAGGATTTGAACCCTTGACCATCTGACTCCCAGGTCTGTGCTGTATTCACTACACCATGCACACACCCACACACACAGAGAAAGGCTCTATTACAACAGTAGTTATGAAGCAAGTGATGCAGAGATTTCATTGCACTTGTCCCACAGAGATTTTCTGTTCAGCTTGCACAACATGGACCTGATAACCCTTGCCACAAGAAAGAGCGACCCCCATTAGACTGACTGTAAGCTCCATGAGGGCAGGGATGAGGTCTACCAATTCTATTGTATTCTCCCAAATGCTTGTTACATTGCTCTGCACACAGTAAGTGCTCAGTAAATACCATCTATTGATTGATTGATAGGATACAAAGTTTGGGAGTGTGGGTGGCTCTCTTACCCTTGTTCTTATAAAGGTCATGTTTTTGAATAATAAAAATGATGGTATTTATTAAGCACTTACTATGCACCAAGCACTGTTCTATGCGCTGGGGTAGATACAAGATAATCAGATTGTCCCATGTGGGGCTCACAGTCTTAATCCCCATTTTACAGTTGAAGTAACTGAGGCACAGAAAAGTTAAGTGACTTGCTTAAAGTCACACAGCTGATAAGTGGTGGAGCCTGGACCCATGACCTCTGACTCCCAAGCCAGTGCTTTTTCCACGAAGCCATGCTGCTTCTCGTTTGAAACTCCCATTTGAAACAACCCATTTGAAACTCTGTGACCATTTCCCAGGCTTCCATGTATTAAGGAATAGTCTGGGCAGCCTAGATACTTTTACTATTACTTGCTTGTAGATTTCTGCAGATTTCATCATCATCCTCCCTGTCTCCCAGTGCCATTAACCTGGAATTATCCTCAATTCATCTCTCATATTCAACCCCCACTAAATCTGTCACCATATCACACCAGTTCATCCTTCACAACATAGCTAAAATCCACCCTTTCCCCTCCATCCAAATTGCTACCATCTTAATCCAAGCACTTATCCTATCCTGACTTGATGACTGCATCAGCCTCCTTGCTGACCTCCCTGCCTCCTGTTTCTCCCCACCTTAGTCCATACTTCACTCTGCTGCCCAGAACATTTTTCTACAAAACCATTCAGTCCATGTATCTCCACTCCTCAAGGACCTCCAGTGGTTAACCATCCACCTCTGCATCAAACTGAAAGCCCTTGTCACTTGCTTTAAAGGACTCAAACAACTTGCTCCCTCCTATCTTACTTTACTGCTCTCCTATTACAACCCAGCTTGTACACTTCACTTCTCTACTGCCAACCTATGCACTGTACCTGGATCTCATCTATCTCGTTGCTGACTTCTCGCATGCATCCTATTTCTGGCTTGGAACTCCCTGCCTCTTCATATCTGATGGACACTCTCCCCCATTCAAAGCCTTATTAAAAGCACACCTCCCCCAAGAGGCCTTCCCCAAGTAAGTTCTCATTTCCTCTTCTCCTTCTCCCTTCTGCATCACCCTTGCACTTGTATTTGCAGCATTTTTTCACCCCTTCCTCAGCCCCACATCACTTATGAACATATCCATAAGTTGCATATTATAAATTATTCATATTATTGTCTGTCTCCCCCTCTAGATTCTGTTTGTTGTGGGCAGGGAACCTGCCTGCCAATTCTGTTCTACTGTACTCTCCCAAGTGCTTAGTTCAGTGCTCTGCACCCAGTAAGCACTCAGGAAATATGATTAACTGCTTGATTAATTGCAGGAATGCCAATTGATTCAGCTGCTTTACCATTTAATGATTTGGTCTACATTTCCTTAAAAAGCCAAAGCTAAGGTCATACTTTCACATTTTGACCAATTCTTTATGCTTCAACTGGTGTCACCCAAGCTAGAGGAAGGCATATTTAGAAAAGACTAAAATAGTCTAAAGAAGTATACAGTCAGTAATCAATCCAAGTAGCTGGTAAAGAATAAAGACTAAAAAAAATCCTGAAATAGGCTGTCAGTTTTTACCAGCCTACCTGGAAATGAGTCCATTTCAACTTCTCTTTTAGTCTGTAGTATAAAGACATGAGTCCAGAGAGAGGACAGGAGGATGGTGGAATGAGATTATTGGAAAACCAAGGCAAATCTCGTATTCCTTTACTAAAATCCCTTTGCTCCTTTATTTGCTATTTTGTTTTTTGCATTTCACTCCACCTGCCTTTTCCTGTCTATATAGATGACAATTTCTAACTTGGACAGCTTTATTTTTCTTCAGCGCTTTGAATATTTTAGCACTCAATAATGCAAGCCACTTTCTGGAAATTCATTCCTCAAATCACAATTTTCTACATGAAATAAAAATCACACCCCTTTTCTTGAGTAGTTAATGCTGATGTTCTGAAATGCTCAGGCTAAAATTGAATTACATTACAGAATTATAGGACCATACTTATCTGACTTCATACTGACTTCATATTGGAGTCATACTGACTCCAACTCTTTTCTATTAAGTGAAAATTATGAATATTAAAAATTTATCTCATTTTGGCTCAACTGCCAGATTTTTAGATCATTTTGTTCATTTCTTTGTATTCTTGATATAACTTGTAACAGCAGATTTTTGCTATAATTGCAGCTTCCTTAAAGATGGCTCATTTACTGTGCTTCTGGGTATGATTTTACTGTGAAATACTTTTTTCAGCTTCATTATCCTTGTCTACTATTGATGTGGTAGTGCAATATCTGATAGTTTAAATTTTAGTGCGCCATTATCATGATTATATTCTTCTGTACTATGATTTAGTTAATTTGTTCAAGTATATCTACCTTTCAAAATTATTTGAAATCATAGAACCACACTAGTGTTGGTATCTGTATGTTAATAGGTGTGACCATTCATAATAAATCATAAGAAATCATAATAATTGTGGTATTTGTAAGTGCTTACTCTGTGCCAAGCCCTGTACTTAGCGCTGAGGCAGATACAAGATCATCAAGTCCCACCTGGGGCTCCCAGTCTAAGTAGGAGGGAGCACAGATAGTCATCCCCATTTTGCTGATGAGGGAACTGAGGCCTTGTTCCATTCTATGCCATGTGCAAAATGAAATTACATCTGAAATTGTTATCAGTAGACTGTGAAGGGGGCATGTGACACCCAAATGCACCTGTCCAGCTCTTTGCCATCATGCCCATGTGAGCTTTGTGTTCATTGTGCATACTGTTATATTTTCTTCCTGCCTTGCCAGCTAGAGAAGCAGTTTGGCCTAGTGGAAAGAGCACAATCCTCGGAGTTGGCGAACCTGGGTTCTAATCCTGGCTCGGTCACTTACCTATTGTGTGACCTAGGTCAAGTCACTTTACTTCTCTGGGCCTCAGTTCCCTCATCAGCAAAATGGGGATTCACTACCTGTGCTCCCTCCTACTTAGACTGGGAGCCCCAGGTGGGACTTGATGATCTTGTAGCTGCCTCAGCGCTAAGTACAGGGCTTGGCACATAGTAAGCACTTACAAATACCACAATTATTATGATTTACTATTATTGTCAGTTGCCATTTGGTTAATCCCTCTTAGAGTTGCTGTGGTGTTCTCAGAGGCAGACACCCCATTTCTAAGCATTGTACACTCCCTAGCTTTGTAGGGGATGAGAATGGTGTCCCAGTCCCTCCTGGATTGTGCAATTTGAGTCAGTTGCCTCCCCTTTTCCCCACAAGGCTGGCTTTGGGAAGGTAGATAACCTTCCTACCTCCTTCCTTCCTTTACCTTCCTCACTGTTGACGGCACTACCATCCTTCCCGTCTCACAAGCCCGCAACCTTGGTGTCATCCTCGACTCCGCTCTCTCATTCACCCCTCACATCCAAGCCATCACCAAAACATGCCGGTCAGCTCCGCAACATTGCCAAGATCCGCCCTTTCCTCTCCATCCAAACCGCTACCCTGCTCGTTCAAGCTCTCATCCTATCCCGTCTGGACTACTGTATCAGCCTCCTCTCTGATCTCCTATCCTCTTATCTCTCCCCACTTCAATCCATACTTCACGCCGCTGCCCGGATTGTCTTTGTCCAGAAACGCTCTGGGCATGTTACTCCCCTCCTCAAAAATCTCCAGTGGCTACCAATCAACCTACGCATCAGGCAGAAACTCCTCACCCTCGGCTTCAAGGCTCTCCATCACCTCGCCCCCTCCTACCTCACCTCCCTTCTCTCCTTCTACAGCCCAGCCCGCACCCTCCGCTCCTCTGCCGCTAATCTCCTCACCGTGCCTCGTTCTCGCCTGTCCCATCATCGACCCTCGGCCTATGTCATCCCCCTGGCCTGGAATGCCCTCCCTCCACACATCTGCCAAGCTAGCTCTCTTCCTCCCTTCAAGGCCTTACTGAGAGCTCACCTCCTCCAGGAGCCCTTCCCAGACTGAACCCCCTCCTTCCTCTCCCCCTCCTCCCCCCGCCTTACCTCCTTCCCTTGCCCATAGCACCTGTATATATGTATATATGTTTGTACGTATTTATTTACTCTATTTATTTTACTTGTACGTATCTCTTCTATTTTATTTTGTTAAGATGTTTTGTTTTGTTCTCTGTCTCCCCCTTCTAGACTGTGAGCCCACTGTTGGGTAGGGACCATCTTTATATGTTGCCAACTTGTACTTCCCAAGTGCTTAGTACAGTGCTCTGCACACAGTAAGAGCTCAATAAATACGATTGATTGATTGATTGATTGAAAGAGGGAAACAAACAACTGCTGTATTTGCAGCTAGAGTAGAAAGAATGGACTAGTCTTGTCTTCTGCTGCTCCCCCGTAACTAATCATAGCCTGGCAATATGATATAAATGTCTTATGTCCTTGTGACTTTAAAATCTTTCTTCTGTATTTCCTGTTGATGGTTTTCTATTTCAGCTGCAAATACAGCAGGTTTTTTTTAGAACTTGAATGAACTTTTTAGGGCAGCCAAATTTACTAATTTCCAGGGTCCAGTTTACTGATGGTTTCATTTCATTGTAGACCATTAAATTGTAAAGGGGCAAAAGTCAATTTACAGTCAATTACCCAGGACTCTTGAATATTATCCACTTGCCTCATACAGACCTTGGCATCATTTAGTAGGAACAGATTGAGAAAGAACACTTCAAAACTTTGCTGTTGAAGAAAAAGAGGTTAATCTTTCCAAAGCTTCTCCACCTACAACCTAGAAAAACAGTCATTCCTCTATTTCACTCTTCCTGGGAAAGCAGAGGTTCAGTGTGTTCTTGTTGGGAGTGTGTACCGGGCTAAGGTTTATGATATACTTTAAAACATCTACTGAATGTATCTAAACATGTGATAGATATTTAAAATATTAAATATCTATTAAATATCCTCCTCTAGACTGTAAATTCCTTGTGGGCAGGGCACCTGGGTTCTAATCCCAACTCCACCACTTGTCTTCTGTGTGACTTTGGGTAAGTTACTTAACTTCTCTGTGCTTGAGCTACCTCATCTGTAAAATGGGGATTAAAACTGTGAGCCCCATGTGGGACATGGACTTTTTCCAACCTGATTAGCTTGAATGTATCCCAGCACTTGGCACAGTGCCTGGCACTTAGTAAGCACTCAACAAATTCCATTTAAAAAAACAATGTGTCTACCAACCCTGTTATATTGTACTCACCCAAGGACTTAGAACAGTGTTTTGCACCCAGTAAGCACTCAATAAATACAATTGGTTGAAAATAAAACAGACAAGGAGGACATCAACAGAGCCCAAAATAAAATTACATTTAGAGATCTGGCTGAATAGAATATGTTTGCACTGCAGTTTCCACAAGTTTCAGCATACAATTCATACATTGAGAGTACAATTTCTTCCTGTATAAAGGTCTATGTGAATTCTAGTATGTAATGCATTCTCTGGAGAGATATTCACTGTTCACCATGAAACTGAAAATACAACCACATGACTTAAATGAATGGAAAACTGAAGGTAAATCCCATATCTTTGAGAAAAAGAGCATAGCATTCATAATACAAATATATTCATTCCCCATGAATATATTTATCCTTTTTGGTATTCCATTTGCTAGGTGCAAATCTCTAAAATGAGCATCCTCTTCAATGAGTTGAAAACTTTGGAAAATATAAAAATTTCACCATGAGCTTCTGGCAAAATTCAGTCATATTATTATTATTATTAATGATAATAATGACATTTATTAAGCACTTACTATGTGCCAAGCACTGTTCTAAGCACTGGGGTAGATACAAGGTAATCAGGTTGTACCACGTGGGGCTCACATTCTTCATCCCCATTTTACAGAGGAGGGAGCTGAGGCCCAGAGAAGTGAAGCAACTTGCCCAAAGTCACATAGCTGACAAGTGGCGGAGTCAGGATTTGAACCCATGACCTCTGACTCCAAAGCCCGGGCTCTTTCCACTGAGCCATGCTGCTTCCCCATATTCTTCCCAGCAACATCCTTGTCCTAGATTACCATACATGGGCTTGTCATTTGACTGGCATCTTGAAGAGCCAATAGAATACAAATTCAGAAAAGTATTTGAAACACAACAAATGCCCCCAGATTTCCAAAAACAGACATACAATTTGTGTTACAGTTCACTGTTATTTTCTCACTTTTCAAAGAAACTGTTTTTGTCATTAAAAATGTGTTGTTGATTGTTGTAATGCTCATTTGAAAATGATCCTCTAAGATGATTCTACAGGATGTTCAACACGTTCAATCAATCACATTTATTGAGCACTTACTATATGTGAAGCATTGTACTAAGTGCTTGGGAGAGTACAACACAAAAGAGTTGGTAGACGCATTCCCTGCCCACAATGACCTCATAGACTAGAGATATTCTGTTTGGGTATAATCATAATCTTCGAAGAGGTGATAGATATTGATTGATTGAACCATGTGAAGGAGGGAAAAATGACAGCCGCCTCAGGTAGCTCAATCAATCAATCAATCGTATTTATTGAGCGCTTACTGTGTGCAGAGCACTGTACTAAGCGCTTGGGAAGTACAAGTTGACAACACATAGAGACAGTCCCTACCCAACAGTGGGCTCACAGTCTAGAAGCGGTGCAGAAATGGCACCAGAACAACCTCTCTCAAACTATACTTGGGCTTTACCTCTATTATGAGGGAGCACCTTTTCACCTACTTTGAGCTCTACTTCCACACCAAAGACAAAGGGGAGATTGGAAGTGGTCTGCAGTCCCTGCCTCTGGGCTTGAGGATGGAAAACTGAAAAAATGCCACAGGTTTTCCAAGGCAATATTATTACGGCTATATTCAAGGTGAAGGGGAAGTGAGCTGACTGTAGAACTCATTTCTCTCCATTGCTTAGCCAAGTCAGAGCCTTCCTGAACTGGACACGGATGAAAACAGTTACCCAAGTGCTACCAGAATCTCTGTGTAGCTTCAGATCACAGCAGGGTACAACAGATACTGTGTGCCAGATGCAGCAGAAAACAGGAAACAAAATCCAGACCTCTAGGTGGTATACAAAAAAACGTTCCTAAAGCAATGCAAACCTGGAACACACTTAGTCCATCAGCATCAGAGCAATGCCCCTTGCCTTAGGTCATCTGTGGTCAGAGCAAACAAGGAAGCAGGGCCTACTTCAAACATCTATCCACCCTGCTTGTAGGGAATAATGATGGCACTTGTTAAGCCCTTTTTATGCTGCATGAAGCAGTGTTCTAAGTGCTAGGGGGGATACAAGGTGATCAGGTTGTCCCACGTGGGGCACACAGTCTTAATCCCCATTTTACAGATGAGGTCACTGAGGCTCAGAGAAGTTAAGAATGGGTGGATAGGAGTTGATCCAGTCATCCTCACCAGTGGAGTCAAGAAGAGATGTGTACTGGGTTCAGTCCTCTTTGTTATATTCCATTCAGTCATCCTAAAAGATGCAACAAGAGACCTGATGCAGGTGTTAGAATACACACTTCCGCATCACTGGGAAATGCTTCCAACGTAACAGACTTCAAGAATGCTATAGACATTCAAGATTTGCCATCTGCACCTTAGAGGCCTACTCCCAAGAAGACATGCCAGTGATTATAAACTGCTTCACCAATTCAGCCAGGTATTACGGGCTGATGAGCCCTCTGTTGGGTAGGGACTGTCTCTATATGTTGCCAATTTGTACCTCCCAAGCGCTTAGTACAGTGCTCTGCACATAGTAAGCGCTCAATAAATACGATTGATGATGATGATGATAATAATAAGTCGAAGAAATACCTTTTCTCCTTCCCGCCCAGACTGTGAGCTGCACGTGGGTCAGGGCCCGCTACACATCTCTGCTTTACTCCATTGGTGATGAAGATTGGATCAGACAAAGCACCCTCAACTCCTCCAGCAGCAGCAGTCTTCCCGAGGTTCTGTGGAGGCAACGCCAGGCTGTGGCTGCTTCTCTCTGTCCCGCCGGGATAGAGCAAGACAGGTTGGGCTGGAGGCTCCTAGATAACATAGAGAGGACCTGGTGTGGGATCCTAGGGAGGCACCTAGGTGGTAAAAGAGTAAAAGAGGAGGCTGAGGGCACTGAGAGCAATGTTGGAGGGTGGCAGTCACCCAGAGAACTCAGGCAGCCATCTGCTGGGGGGGTCCGGGGTGCAATCAGTGGCAGCTTAAATCCACACAGGCAGCCTGCAGTGCTCAGGGCAACCCAGGAGCTTAACCAAACAACACGACATTAGGACAACCTTCCATTTCAGAAAGAAAAATCACCTCATCTGATTTCTGATAACTAAATCAGACCATCCCAGAATGGCGTAGAAAACTCTATTGTTCAAATAATTCTGAAGAGGACAGGCCTTGAAAATTTTACCAACATGAATAGTATTTGTGCTGGATCTCTTAACTTCTGTCAATCAATTTGTGGAATTTATAGAATGCTTACCATGCACAGAGCACTGTACTAAGCACTTGGGAGATTAATAATAATAATGATAATTATGGCAATTGCTCAGCACTTACTATATGCCAAGCACCGTTGGGGTACATACCAGTTAATCAGTTTGGATCCAGTCCCTGACCCATATGGGGCTCACACTCTTAATCCCCATTTTACAAATGAGATAACTGAGGTCCAGGGAAGCTAAGTGACTTGCCCAAAGTCACCCAGCAGACATGTGGCAGAGTTGGTAGAAACATTCCCTGCCCACAAGGAGTTTTCAGTCTAGGAGGGGAGAGAGACATTAATATAAAAAAAAATCATGGTCGTCTACAAAAGTGCTGTGGGGCTGAGGGTGGGGTGAATACCACATGCCCCAATACTTTGGGGAAAGCCTCTTGGAGGAGATGTAATCTTAATGAGGCTTTGAATTGGGGAGTATGGTGGTCTGGCATATATGGAGCAGGAGAGAGTCTGAGGCCCGAGGGAGGATGTGGGAAAAGGGTCAGTGATGAGCTAGATAAAATGAGGGTACAGTGAGCAAGCCAAATCCAATCTCTGGGCACTATCCATGTACCTTCCTCTATTCCCTTCAGTATTCTCTCACTCACCCAGAAAACCCTTTTGTTTCTATCAATCTGTGGTATTCACTGAGCACTTACTACATGCACAGCATAGCAAATGCTTGGCCAAGCACTCTACAAAGCATTTGGGAGAGTACGTTATAATAATAATAGTAATAATAATGATGGCATATGTGCCAGGCACTGTTCTAAGAGCTGGGAGGTGGGGGTGGGGTACAGGGTAATCAGGTTGTCCCACAACCTGACTGTAAGGCTTACAGTCTTAATCCCCATTTTACAGATGAGGGAACTGAGGCACAGAGAAGTTAAGTGACTTACCCAAGGTCACAAATCTGACAAGTGGAGGAGTCAGAATTAGAACCCATGACCTCTGACTCCCAAGCCCTGTGCTCTTTCCAGTGAACCAGGCTGCTTCTCTACAGTTGGTAGGCCGATCCTTGCTCAAGGAATTTATGATTTTAAAAACACAAATACAAAGCTGGTTTCTAAGATGGCTATTTCTGGTAGAGGATGTAAACTAAGCCATTTATGTTGTCATGTTTGATTTTCATTTCTGTTTTCTTTTTTTACCTCTTAAACACTCGATCCTTCAATCAATTATATTTGTTGAGTGTTTATCGTGTACAAAGAAAGCACTGTATGAAGCACTCAGTAGAGCACAATATAGCAATATAACAGAGTTGGTCGACACATCCCCTGCCTACAATGAGCTTCTTACCATATAACAGCTGTTAGGGTAATGGGGATAATAACTGTGGTATGTTAAGTGCTTACTAAGTGCCAAGAACTGTAAAATAATAATAATAAAAATTACAGTATTTGTTAAATGCTTACTGTGTGCCAAGCACTGTCCTAAGCATTGGGTTCCTTCCCAGAGCTACGTTTGATAAAGGAAATCAAAAGGAAATCAAAAACTAAAAGTAACAAGAAGAGTTTACTTCAATTAATACTCTCTCCTGGTTTTAACAAGACCCCCTAGACTGAAAGGAGACTTGCTGTGGACCTAGCAAATATAGTGAAACGGGTTGAAGTGTTGACCAAAGAAGCTCTGGAAAGATGGCCTACACGTGGCAGTAATGTGCCTGAATCTTTCTCTCTCTCTCTATCTTTCTTTATTGTTCTTCCTTTCTCTCCCCAATTGAAAGAACCCTTCAATAAATGCTGTAGGCACTCAATCAGTCAAGCAATCAGTGGTATTTACTATGCGCTTACTAGGTGCAGAGCACTATACAAAGCACTTGGTAAAGTACAATATAAGAGCTGGTAGACATGTTCCCTACCCACAAGGAGCTTACAGTCTTGAAGGGGAAACAAACATTAATATAAATGAATGAATTATGTATATGGACATAAATGCTGCGGGGCTGAGAATGGGGTGAATAAAGGGTGCAAATCCAAATGCTAGAGTGATGTAGAAGGGAGTGGGAATAGAGGAAATGAGGATTTAGTCGGGGTAGGCTTCTTGGAGATGTGCTTTTAGAGAAGTAGCATGGCCTAGTGGAAAGCACAAGGGCCTAGGGGGTCAAAGAACCTGGGTTCTAATCCTGGCTCTGCCATTTGTCTGGTATATGACCTTGGACAAGTCATTTCAATTCTCTGTCCCTCAGTTGTCTTATCTGCAAAATAGGGATTCAATACCCATACTCCCTCCTATGTAGACTTTGAATCCTATGTGGGACCCGATTATCTTGTAGCTGTTTATCTTGTGCCCCAGCACTTAGTACAATCCTTGACACAGAATAAGTGCTTAACAAATGCCACAATTGCTATTATTGTCATTGTTACTATCATTATTATAATAAGGCTTTGAAGGTGGGGAGAGTGATTGTCAGATATGAAGGGACAGGGAGTTCTGCTGTAAATGCACTGATTTACATGCAAAAAATGCAGAAGAATTCAGAATTAAGGCAACTCTAAGTTGGCCTTCTGAAGAGCAACTGTGTTTTTCAAAATCTTGAATTATGCGAATTAGCTTTCTACTTTGATCAAATGCACCAAGTCTTTGCACAGGTTTTTACTCCACTTTGCCAATGAAGAGAGACCCTTAGAGAAAGCTACCATGAGAACATGTAGTAATTCTGGAAGCAGTAGCTGAGGTTCTTGGTTAATAGTGAAGTGGTGTATGGGCAATACTTCTTCAGAAAGTACCAGTTGGTCGTTAGTTTGAAAGCCCAGAGTAACTGTAAAACTCAGAGAGTTCTGCAGCTAGAAAAACATAAATTGTAACCACTGTTGCCAGGTGCTGAAAATCACAACGAATCTTTAGTTCCCTTTTTTTGAATAAGTATATATCTAGTGGATAAGATGATTGCTCTGCTCTAGTACACAAAGGCTTTATAATTTCTGTATAGGGTTCATATAAACAAAGATGCCATTAAAACATTTTGAATTAAATCTTATATTTTCTTCCTTTGCCATTCATCATAAATGAAAGGTTGTCTTTAGAGGGATTAAAGCCCATAAAAATAAGAGATATCGTAATGCTTCTTCTGAAATGTTTTCAGTATTTATTAAAAATGGGTCCATTTCAGGTTATAGTTCATATAGTAATAATCAATTTTATAACACAGCTGCAGTTCTTATTAAAAATTTATCATTTGGAGACTCATATGGAGTGCACTGGAAATCATTTTTCAATTTCTGGGCATCATTTTGCAGTTGTCAATTCCTCAGCAGTAACAGAAACATCATACCTCAATTCTTACACAATTTCTAATATTTCTTTTTTCTAAGACCTATTCTTAAAAATGATGGCTTGTCAGAAGTTTAGAGAATTCCAGGAGCACAAAAGGTTTACTGCTACCTGCTGTATTTTGTTAAAATGTAATATTTAGGGAACAATATAGTATACCTTTGTCACTAAAATTATAATAATAAACCATGCAGCTCATTTTTCTAATTTCATTTAATTCTTTGCCGGTTTCTACCTGAATTGCTTCAGAATATTTTTACTTTTGATTTAGGCAGGAGTACTATCTATTTTTAAGGGTTCATCCAAGCATTTGATTGTATGATTTGATTTGAAAAAGTTCCTTAAAAACATCTATTAGGGATTTAATTTTGTTTGCAAAGTTCACAGCACTTTGTACAGTGCTCAGTAACCTCTGGATTGACTGCTCTGAGGGGAGAGTGTTCTTTAATCATCAATTAAGATCTCTGTTATCTCCCCATATTATCTCCCTCTACTTTGCAGAAGTCCACATGGCACAATTTTGATTGTCTGGAGGGAAAATTGCCACAAGTTGGTGAATGCCTTGGCTTCACAGAAACTAGGAGAAAGACAAAAGTTCCATTCTGAGCTGGTCCATTCTTAGGCTAGACATTCTTGGAACACAGAATCCTAATGGAGAAATGTCTACTTTATAGGGGAGCGAGAGCAGGGACACTGATAGTAACGGTGACATGGAGTTGGATAGAGGCAAGAGCAAGATAGGAAAGGTAGGAGAAGGAAGATATATGTAATTTTCTGCGTAACTTCCATCCTAATTTTCCTAGACCTCTAAAATGTCTTAGACACTGTGGACCACACCCTTCTCCTTGAAACTTTATCCAACCTAGGCTTCACTGACATTGTTCTCTCCTGGTTCTTCTTGTCACTTTCTGATCACTCCTTTTCAGTCTCTTTTGCAGGCTCTTCTGCTTCCCACTTCTTAACTGTTGGGTTCCCTCAGTACTCAGTTCTGGGTCCCCTTCTGTTCTCTCTCTACAGCCATTCTCATGGAGAACTCATTCACTCCCAACCAGTCGTATTTGTTGAGCACTCAGTCTTTGCAGAGCTCTGAACTAAGCGCTTGGGAGAGGACAAAATAACAATTACTTCATTGCTTCAACTACCATCTCTATGCTGATGATTCCCAAATTGATATTCCATGGGCACCTGAACCTAATTAATTCCAAAACGGAACTCCTCATCTTCCCACCCAAACATTGTCTTCCCCCATCCTTCCTATCGAAGTAGACAATACCACTGTCTTTCCTATCTCACAAGCCCCAAATTTGGCGTTGACTTTGACTCGTATCTCTGATACAACCCGTATATTCAATCTTTCACCCAATCCTGTGGTTCTACCTCCACAACATCGCTAAAATCCACTCCATCCAAATTGCTACCACATTAATCGAAGCACTTATCCTATCCTGCCTTGATTACTGCATCAGCCTCCTTGCTGATGTCCCTGCCTCCTGTCTCTTCCTACTTCAGTGCTTACTTCACTCTGCTGCCTGGATCAATTTTCTACAAAACCATTCAGTCCAACCACACCTCAAGTGGTTGCCCATCCACCACTGCAACAAACAGAAACTCCTTACCATCGCCCTTAAAGCTTTCAATCAGATTGCCCCCTCCTACCTCACCTCACTGATTTCCTACTGTACAGCCCACCCCACCACACTTAGCTTCTCTAGTGCCAGCTTGCTCACTGTGCTTCAATCTCATAGATCTCGCCCCTTTCCCACATTCTCACTCTAGCCTGGAACTTTCTTTCCCTTCATGTACGCCAAACCACCACTCTCCTCACCTTCCGAGCCATATTGAGGTTATATCTCCTCCAAGAGGCCTTCCCTGATTAAACCCTCTTTACCTTTGCTCCCTCTCCCTTCTGCATCATCTGTGCACTTGAATCTGTGCCCTTCGGGCATTTGGTATTTGCCCCAGACCAAAGCACTTATGTACACATCCATAAATTTTTCATTTGTATCAGTGTCTCCCTCCCCCTCTAGACCGTAAGTTTGTTGTGGGCAGGGAATGCGTCTACCAACTTTGTTGTATTATACTCTCCCGATTGCTAAGGACAGTGCCCAGCATGCAGAAAGTGCCCAATAAATACCATTTGTTGATTGACTGATTTCCTTTGGATGGTGATCTTAAATTTTCCCAGGCTCTCTGTACTGCCTAGTCTTTCACCTCTCATTTTTGCTTCCTGTTTGTGTTTATTTTGCTGCATGGGCTCTCTATAATTCATTCATTCCTGCCTCTCTTGCCTTTGCTTTTCCTCTCATATTTTTCTTCTCAGCTCTTCGTTACTACTTCTACTGCTTCCATTCTCTCTCTCTCTCTCTCTCTCTCTCTCTCTCTCTCTCACTCTCTCTCTCTCTCTCTCTTCTGCCTACTGCAATCTCAGTTCCTTTCCCTCTTTATCATTTCCATACTTCATTTTGTCCACCCAAACCCTGTGGCCTCAGGTCCTTTCTCTACCTTTGAGATATCCAAGCCCTGTTTCTGGCTCATGAACCTCCTGTGCTCCACTGCCTTCCAAACCCTTACTGTTTCAGCATCTTTTCATCTCTCTTTCTCTCTCATGTCTCAATTCTCTGCCTCTGTCCAAACCCTCATTGTCTCCGCTCCATTCCTTCCTGCTTTTGATGCATGTTCATGCTCTGCTCCCACCTGAACCCTTTCTATTTCATCTTCTCTCCCTTTTTCCCTTTGATATCTTAGTGCTTTGCTCAAAGCCTCTTAAATCTCCCTCCCTGAAGTTTTGGGAGTCCAACCATCCAGTACAGAATTTAGCTTCTATCTGTGCTTGCCATTTGTGCAGTTAAGATTCCTTTCCCCAATCCGTCCTGCTCTCCCATTTCCCTCCCTCCCTCCTATTAAGATGAACACACTATGACTTCAAAGCTTCAAAGCCCTACTAAGCGCTCATCTCCTCCTGGGGCCTTTCCAGACTGAGCCCCCTCCTTCCTCTCCTTCTCCTCCCCCTCCCCATCCCCCTTGCCTTATCTCCTTCCCCTTCCCACAGCACCTGTATATATGTTTGTACGTATTTATTACTCTATTTTACTTGTACATATTTACTATTCTATTTATTTTATTTTGTTAATATGTTGTTTTCTTGTCTGTTTCCCCCTTTTAGACTGTGAGCCCACTGTTGGGTAGGGACCGTCTCTATATGTTGCCAATTTGTACTTCCCAAGTGCTTAGTACAGTGCTCTGCACACACTAAGCGCTCAATAAATACAATTGAATAAATGAATGACTTGAACATAACTGTTAATAAATTATACGTTTCCAGGTCCTATCAAGATCCAAAGCAAACATAAAAGGGAGCATAAGAAAAATTCCATTAATAATGGTTGTGGCATATGTGAAAATAAAGTTGAAGTACCCAAACTATTTTTGCCAGGATTTCGAGTGTTTCCACCACCCAATGTGTAGCTAGGGTATCTGGCTACCCTCTCATACTAGAGGAATTTCAGAATGGATCTCAGTGAAGGTTCTAGTAAAGTGCTTAGCATTTAGTACAGTCCAGTGCTTAGTAATCATAATAATAATGATATTTGTTAAGTGCTTACTATGTGTCAGGCACTGTATTAAGCAGTGGGGTGGATACAACAAAATCAGGTTGGACACAGTCCCTGTCCCTTGTGGGGTTCACAGTCTCAATCCCCATTTTACAGATGAGGTAACTGAGGCACAGACAAGTGAAATGACTTGCCCAAGTTCACACAGAAGACAAGTGGCAGAGCCAGAACTAGAATCCATGATCTTCTGACTCCCAGGCCTGAGCTCTATCCACTAAGCAATGCTGCTTCTTAGTACAGTGCCTGGCACATAGTAAGCGCTTAACAAATACCATTTTTTTTAAAAAAGGTCAAATATAGAACCTCATGTTTTCATGTCCTAAGTCTTTTGGTGGGCTTTAGCATAGGATGCATGACTAATAAATATAAATTGTCTGAATAATACAAATACAGCTTGGCCTTAATCACCTGCTAGTATAAAACAAAAACATCTCCTTTACCTGAAATATCCAGATAAAACATACTTGGGGACTGAATTTTCCTGGTAATTGTGTGCAAAGACACTCCCTGAGGAAACATCTAGAGGGAAGAATGTGATTCTGTCAGGAGAGGCAGCAAGACCTAGCAGAAAGAACAGGAGAGTGAAGTCAGGAGACCTGGGTTTGAGTCCACGGTGGGATGGTGGATTTTTTCTATGAAATATTTTTCAGGTGAAATCCTTCAAGATGGTCTCATAAAATAGTGCTTTGTAAGATCTCCTGATTTTGTGTCTGCAAACTTGGGGAAGCGCCATGGCCTAGTAGAAAGAGTACCCACCTGGGAGTCAGAGGACCTGGGTTCTAATTCCTGCTCCACTACCTGTCTGCTGTGTGACCTTGGGCAAATCACTTCATTTCTCTGAGCCTCAGTTTCTTCAACTGTAAAATGGGGGTTCCATGCCTATTTGCCCTCCTACTTAGACTCCATGTGGGCCAGGGATTGTGTTCAACCTAATTATCTTGTATCTACTCCAGTGCTTTGGCACATAGTAAGCATATAGCAAATACCATCAAAAAACCAACAACTTTAAATTATGAAATCACCAGACCTTTGGAAAAGAGGGCAGCATGGGGGAAAAGGCGGGCGGGACATTCCCTGAAGCTCAGGAAGCAGTAACCCAGGCAGACCATGGATGCACATGTGCTTTCCTCCAAGACCGAAGCACGTGTGGGCAAACCTGGAGCTGACCCCCCAGCAGGGGAGACACCAGTCTGGGCCACTGCAGCCAGGGCTTTCCCAGCTCCTCAGGAGAGTCCCTGCTGCCCGAGGTCTGTCTACCCGCTCATTAACAGGGTGGGAGGAAAGCATGGAGGGAGGGGAGGGAGCCCAAACTCTTGGAGAGCAACTGATGCTACTGCCACTGGTGCCGCGTTTTGCGGGGGAAGGGAGACACACGTGCTGGGAAGGGTGTCCTTTTTTCTACTCTCCAAGAAGGAGAGTGGCACAAATGAAAGCAGTTCTTTACTAGCTCCTTGGGAGAGTTTGAGCAGCATGAGGTCTGATGTGATGTCAGGTAGCGTGACCCCTCCAGAGGACGTGTAGGGTTCCTTCAGCTGTTTGAGGGTGACCTTTGCCTTTGCCCCTGCCCCCTCCAACCATCCCAGTGTGTCTATACATCTCCCTTCACCCATTCAATCTGCGGATGGCAATGGTAGCATTGGCAGCTACCAACAGAGTCACGTAGGGCCGGGGCTGGGCGGGCAGAGGGCACCAAGCCAGCATGAGAGTCTGTCATATGACTGGCTTGGGGAGGTGGTACCATGTATGTCCACAGTTCAATCTTTTGTCTCAGGATTGGTAGACAATGTTGTAAGGCAACCAAACACCTTGTATGCAAATTGCACCCCCATCATGGACTCCTGGGTTCTTGTCCCAGATCTGCCGCTTGCCAGCTGTATAACCTGGTCAATCCATTTAACATCTCTATGCCTCAGTTTCCTCATCTGTAAAATGGGGATGAAGTACTTCTTTTTTATGGTATTTGAAAAATGCTTACTATGTTCCAGGCACGGTACTGAGCTCTGGGGTAGATATAAGCTAATAGGAAACAGTTCATGCCCCACGTGGGGCGCTCAGTCTTAATCCCCATTTTACAGATGAGGTAACTTAGGCACAGGAGACTAAAGTGACTTGCCCAAGTCACATAGCAGAGAAGTGGAGGAGTCCAGATTAGAACCCAGGTCCTTCTGACTGCCAGACCCCTGCTCTATCCACTAGAATACGCAGCTTTCCCTCCCTCTTAAACATTGAGACAGACACTGTGTCTTATCTGATTATCCTGTTTCTACCCCAGTGCTTTGCACATAATAATAATAATGGCATTTATTAAGCCTTTACTATGTGCAAAGCACTGTTCTAAGCTCTCGGGAGGTTACAAGGTGATCAGGTTGCCTCATGAGGGGCTCACGGTCTTAATCCCCATTTTACAGATGAGGTAACTGAAGCACAGAGAAGTGAAGTGACTTGCCCAAAGTCACACAGCTGACAATTGGTGGAGCCGGGATTTGATCCCATGACGTCTGACTCTAAAGCCCGTGCTCTTTCCACTGAGCCATGCTGCTTCTTAATAAGCAGTTAAAATAAACTATCATTATTATTTTTTTGCCATCAAAACACGATGGCTATCTGCCACTTAAAGTTATACTGTTAAAAAAAAAACCCAAACAGAAAGGTGAAAGGACACAACATTTTGGACTATCATACCAGGATACCAGAAGCAGTGTAGTGTGAGGAGTAGCATAGCCTAGTGGAAAGAGCATGGGCCAGGGAGTCAGAGGTCTTGTCTTGTCTTATGCCGTCCAGTCGTCTCCGACCCATAGTGATGCTATGGACACATCTCTTCGAGAACGCCCCACCTCCATCAGCAATCGTCCTGGTAGTGTATACAAAGAGTTTTCCTGGTAACAATCTGGAAGTGGTTTTCCATGGCCTCCTTCCGTGCAGTCAACTTGAGTTTCCACCCTCGACTCTCTCCCATGCCGCTGCTGCCCAGCACAGGTGAGTTCTGACTTGTAGCAGATTGCCTTGCAGTGGCTAGCCATTCGCCAAGCTAGGAATGGAATGGGCAGGCCTCTGCTTGACCCTCCCTCCCATAGTCGAGACTGGTAGGGTATTAGAAACTCTCCAGGTGCAACCCTGAGAAGGGGGAGTCAGAGGACCTGGGTTGAAATATGCGCTCTGCCAGTTCCCTGCTGTGTAACCTTGGGCAAGTCACTTAACTTCTCTGTGCTTCAGTTCCCTCATCTGCACAATGGGAATTCAATGCTCGCTCTCCCTCCTCCTTAGACTGTGAGCCCCACGTGGGATAGGGACAAGGTCCAACTTAATAATAATAATTAATAATTATGGTATTTGTTAAGTGCTTATTATGTGCCAGGCACTGAACTAAACACAAGCAAAGCTTGCAGGACACAGTCCCTGCCCCACATGGGGCTCACAGCCTTAATCCCCATTTTCCACAGCAGGTCACACAGCAGATGAGAGTCAGAGCCAAGAATAGATCCTATGACCTTCTGACTCCCAGGCCCATGCTCTATCCACTACACCATGCTGGTTTGCAAGCTTATTAACTTGCATCTATCCCAGCACTTAGAACAGTGCTTGACACACAGTGTGCACATAAAAAATACCATAATAATAATAATATCTTTACTTTTAAACAAACAAAAGAAAACACTGCTTCATTCAGTGGGTTGTAAAAAGATGGTATTTGTTACCACAGGAAGTTGTCTAGACTTAAAGTATCAGATCATTCAAGAGAAGGTTGGATAAATTAATGGACTAGAGGTCCGTGATGGGTTCTTGAAAGGCAAGTTATGGATATAGTATATCCTTAACCCTAGGATGGATGCTAAAGAGGGAGATGATCATTAGCATCGAGCATTGCATCAAGTTGCCATTGCCGTTGACAGAGTACTGGGCTACTGGCTCACAGGCCAAGTAGAAAGGAGAACAGGTATTTAATCCCCATTTTAGGAAACAGCATGGCTCAGTGCAAAGAGCATGGGCTTGGGAGTCAGAGGTCATGGGTTCTAATCCCAGCTCTGTCACATCAGCTGTGTGATTTTGGGCAAGTCATTTAACTTCTCTGTGCCTCAGTTACCTCATCTGTAAAATAGGGATTAAGATTGTGAGCCCCCCGTGGGACAACCTGATCACCTTGTATCCACCCCAGCACATAGAACAGTGCACAATAGTAAGCACTTAACAAATGCCATTATTATTATTTTACAGTTGCGGCACTTGAGGCACAGAGATTTAAGTGAAGTACCCAAGGTCACATGGCAGACAAGTAGTGGAGCAGAATTATAGAACTCAGGTCCTCTGACTTCCAGGCCCAGACCCTTGCCACGAGGCCGTGCCACTTACGTATAAAGTTAAGATTTGTGATAACTTCTAGAAATGTTATTCTTTGTTGAGATGGAAATTAACTTTGAACATCCAGGTTTTCAGGGACAGCATAGAAATTTCTAATCTGTCATCTGGAAAGGTGGATATAAGAAACTGCATGAACTTGGCAATTTGATTTTGAGGGCAAGGGGAAATCAAAATGATATATTTACGTGTGAAAAAATATTCTTTTGTTTTCATATAAAATGTAACTGTCATGCTTTTTTGATTATTGTAATAGGCATTAAAACTTGTGGAAAATTGAACTTTTTGAAATTGCTGAAATAACTTTTCAAAGGTTGTAATTATTGTACAACTCTTTGGAAGGGGAGTCATTTTTCATGGGAAATGGAAGTTTTGGGGCTAGCTATTTTCATTTTCACATGTGGACTGGCAGAGTAAAATAAGACTTGGTGGAAAATAAAGTTATTTTCGTTGTCTTGTCATTGTTGTACTTAACCATTGTCTATGAACAGAAAGTGCAGGTGCTTGTGTACTTCAAAGTAGGCATAGGAGTGCTTTGCACATAGTAAGCACTTAACAGATACTATCATTATTATTATTTGCATTCAGTATTGCAACTGAAAGAAAACTTTTTAAGAATGGTTAGAGAGGAAGCACATAAATCAGATTGTAGGCTTAAAACAGGCATTTGAAATCCTGTGGGGTTAATTCTCTGACAATTCATTCTCCATTTGGAAGAGTGAATTATTGGTATGTAAATGTTTTTTTAAATCAACTTATATTCATTGTGCTGATCTTAAGTTTGAAGAAATCATTCCAGTACTTGCCCTGGCCAGGGAAGGCTGTAATTGTTCTTTCTGAAGTTGAATTTATCCATTTCCAGGGATACTTTGCCCATGGCCCTTTATAGAGCCCCTAATGACATATATGAACTGTAGAGAAGCAGCGTGGCTCAGTGGAAAGAGCATGGCCTTGGGAGTCAGAGGTCATGGGTTCAAATGCCAGCTCTGCCGCTTGTCAGCTGAGTGACTTTGGGCAGGTCAGTTAACTTCTCTGTGCCTCAGCTACCTCATCTGTAAAATGGGGATTAAGATTGTGAGCCCACATGGGACAACCTGATCACCTTGTATCCTCCCCAGTGCTTAGAACAGTGCTTTGTACATAGTAAGCGCTTAACAAATACCAAAATTATTATTATTATTATGAGGCTGTTTTACACGGGTGACAAATAGATGAGGTCTAGGGTGGAGTATCAGAGAAGATGGGATTTTTGGAAGGCTTTCAAGATGGAGATTGAGATTGAGCCCCTCCTTCCTCTTCCCCTCCTCCCCCTCCCCCTCCCCATCCCCCCGCCTTACCTCCTTCCCCTCCCCACAGCACCTATATATATGTATATATGTTTGTACATATTTATTACTCTATTTTACTTGTACATATTTATTCTATTTATTTTATTTTGTTAATATGTTTTGTTTTGTTGTCTGTCTCCCCCTTCTAGACTGTGAACCCGCTGTTGGGTAGGGACCATCTCTATATGTTGCCAACGTGTACTTCCCAAGCACTTAGTACAGTGCTCTGCACACAGTAAGCACTCAATAAATATGATTGAATGAATGAATGAATGGAGAGAACTGTAGTCAGGTGGATTTGAAGTGGGAGGAACAATGAGCCAGGGGTCAGAGATGAGAGTTGAAATTGAGGTTCAGTTGAGTGTACTGGGGAAGAGGGAAGAATACAGATGGAGAATAGTGGCTGAAGAAAGTGATATGTAACATGGAGAAAGCTACTGGAGAAACTTGGTGCCAATGGTAAGGAGTTTCTTTCTGGTGGGGAGGGAAATGGGTAGCCATTGGAAGTTTTTGAGGAGTGGAGAAATAAATGCCAAGAGACATGTTAAGATAATCTGGGCAGCGGAGTGTAGCCTAGATTGAAGTGGGGAAAAGACCAGTGAGGATGCTGATGCAGTAGTTTGATGGTGATATAATGGAAGGTTAAACCAGGCTGGTGACTGGTTATTGTGGAGGAAGAACTGCGTGGATTTCACAGTTGATGTGCGAAGCAGCAAGACCTGGTGGAAAGAGCACAGGTCTGGGAGTCAGAGGACCTGGGTTCTAATCCCAGCTCCACCACTTGTCTGCCGTGAGGTCTTGAGCAAGTCACTTCACGTCTCTGTGCTTCAGTTCCCTCAGCTGCAAAATGGAGATTCACTACCTGTGCTCCCTCCTATTTAGACTGTGAGCCCCATGTGGGACCGGATTATCTTGTATCTATCTCAGCACTTAGTAAGCACATAGTAAGCACTTAACAAATACCATTATTTATTATAATGTTCATTCATTCAATCGTATTTATTGAGCGCTTACTGTGGGCAAAGCAATTATTATTATTATTATTGAATGTGAATGCTGAAAGAGTGAGGAGTTGAGGATGACACCTAGGTTGTGGGTAGAAGATAGTTGGGTTAGTGACGGAGGAGGAGTGGGTTTAGGAGGGACCATCTTGACATGTGAATTTGAGGTGCTGGAGGGACATCCAAGTGGAGGGGTCCTGGAGACAAGAGAAAAGGCCATACTGCAGAGAAGGAGAGTGATCAAGGCTAGAGAGCAAAATTGAAGCCCTGCACATGGATGAGGTCTCCAAGAGAGTGAGTAGAACAAGAAGAGAAAGGAACCCTGACCAGAGCCCTGTGAGGCAACCACAATTAGGAGATGAGTTAAGGAGGAGGAACCAGCAGATGAAGCTGAAAAGGAATGATCAGTTGGGTAGCCGGATAACCAGCAAAACCCGGGTTCACATCCTACCTCTGGCCTGGAATGCCCTCTTTCCTCGAATCCGACAGACAATCACTCTAGCCACCTTCAAAGCCTTACTGAAGGCACATCTCCAAGAGGCCTTCTCTGACTAAACCTTCCTTTCCTCATCTCCCTCTCACTTCTGCGTCACCATGACTTGCTTCCTTCGTTATCCCCTCCTCCCAGCCCCACAGAACTTATGTACATATCTGTAATTTATTTATATTCATGCCCGTCTCCCCCTCTACACTGTAAGCTTGTTGAGGGCGGGGAATGTGTCTGCTTATTCTTTAATTGTATTCACCCAAGCACTTAGTACAATGCCCTGCACACAGTAAGCACTCAATAAATATGATTGAATTGAATTGAATCAAGGATGGAGGAATGGTCAAAACTGTTGAAGGAGACTGAGAGTTCATGTGGTTGAGGATTCCTTAGACTATGAGCCCCATGTTGGACAGGCACTGTTTCTGACTTTATGATCTTGTATTCACCCCAGCACTTAGTACAGTACTTTGCACATAGTAAGCACTTAACAAATAAGACAGTTATTATTATAACCATACTGAAAGCTCACCTCCTCCCGGAGGCCTTCCCAGACAAAGCCCCCTTTTTCCTCTGCTCCCCCTCCCCTCCCTAGTGCCCCTACTCTCTCCCTTTGCTCTATACCCCTCCCTGCCCCACAGTACTTGTGTATATGTGTACATATTTATTATAATTCTATTTGTTTTTATCAATGATGTGTATATAGCTAGAATTCTATTTATTTATAATGATGCTACTGATTCCTGTTTACATGCTTTGATGTCTGTCTCCCCCCTTCTAGACTGTGAGCCTGCTGTGGTCAGGGATTGTCTCTATTCATTGCGGAATTGTACTTCTCAAGTACTTAGTACAGTGTTCTGCACGCAGTAAGCCCACAATAAATACAATTGAATGAGTGAATATTATTAGTATTAGAATGGAGCCCATTGGATTTGGCCAGTGAATGTTGGTGAATTGGGGAGTCTTTCAAGAAGTCTGAACAGGAAGGAGAGGAGGGAGATGGGACAATAGCCGGATGTGGTGTGAAATTCAGAGAAAGTTTATTCCATGTTTTGAAGGAAGAGAGGTCGGGACTATCTAAGAATGAGTTGTAGATCACAGTATGGAGTGGAGAGGGGATGGGATCAGAGCCACAGGTAGAGGGAACATATTCTGAGATCAGATGGGAGACCTCTTTATGAGACATAGCTGAGAAAGAGAAGAAAGAGCAGAAGGTGGGGTGGTGGGTATAGTGATAAGGAAAAAATAGAGGAAATTTGAGGAGCTCCTGATCATTTCTCTTTTACCAACCAAGTAGATGGCAAGCCTCAAGGGTTAGGGAGAGGGTTGACAAAGATATTTGGAGTTTCTGGAGGGAATTAAATTAAATCAATCAATCAATTGTATTTATTGAGCACTTACTATTGACAGAGCACTGTACTAAGTACTAGGGAGAGTACAGTATGACAGAATTAGCAGAGATGCTCCCTGCCCATAACAAGCTTACAATCTAGAGGAGGAGACAGGCATTAATATGAATAGATAAGTAATTTATAATATATAATTTAAAGATATGTACATAAGTGCTGTGGGGTTGGGTGGGAGAATATCAAATAATAATAATAACAACAATAATAATAATAATGTTGGTATTTGTTAAGCACTTACTGTGTGGCAAGCATTGTTCTAAGCGCTGGGGTAGATACAAGGTAATCAGATTGTCCCACGTGGGGCTCACAGTCTTCATCCCCATTTTACAGATGAGGGAACTGAGGCCCAGGGAAGTTAAGTGACTTGCCTAAAGTCACACAGCTGATGAGCAGTGGAGCCGGGATTCGAAACCCATGACCTCTGACTCCTAAGCCCATGCTCTTGCACTAAGCCATGCTGCTTCCCTATCAAATATCCAAAGGTCACAGATTGAAGTGTATAGATGATGCGGAAGGGAGAGCGAGTCGGGGAAAAGAGGGCTTAACCAGGGAAGGCCTCTTGGAACAGATGTGACCTTAGTAATGCTTTGAAGGTGGAGAGAACTGTGATCTGGCATATATGGAGGAGTAGGGAGTTCCAGGCTAGGGGGAGGATGTGGGAATGGGGTCGGCGGTGATAGACGAGATCAGGAAACAGTAAACTGGCACTAAATGAGTGGAGTGTGTGGGGTGGGCTGTAGTAGGAGATTAGTGAGGTGAAGTAGGGTGAGGCAAGATGATTGAGTACTTTGAAATCAGTAATAAGGAGTTTCTGTTTGATGCGGAGTTGGATGGGCAGCCTTTGGAGGTTCTTGAGGAGTGGGGAGCTATGGACTGAACATTTTTGTTGATAAATGATTCGTACAGCAGAGTGAAGTATGGATTGCTCTGCACACAGCAAGCGCTCAATAAATACGATTGATGATGATGATGATGATGACCCATAAATACAACTAGAAGCACCCTGTTAATGGCGATGGTTTGGGAAAACAGGATGCTTTGCGGAATAGCTGAGGGATTGACTTGTTTATTGATTCAATGTTACTGATGGTATTGGTGTTCTCTGAGACACTGATCACAAGTAGGTATGAGAAAGAAACACCTCAAGCATTGTAGAATGCCTAATTTTTCCTCTAAACTCACTTTCTTGTATTTGCAAGAGCATTAAATACGATTGATGATGATTGGAGTGGGGAGAGACAGAAGGCTGGGAGGTCAGTGAGGAGACAGATTCATTCATTCATTCAATCATATTTATTGAGCACTTACTGTGTGCAGAACACTGTACTAAGCACTTGGGAGAGAACAGTATAACAATAAACAGACACATTCCCTGCCCATAGTAGTCAAGGCAGGATAGGATAAGTGCTTGGATCAACATGGTAGCAGTTTGGATGGAAAGGAAAGGGAGGATTTTAGCAATGTTATGAAGGTTCAACTGACAGGATTTTGTGATAGATTGAATATGTGGATGGAATGAGAGAGAAGAGTTGAGGACAACATTAAGATTATGGGCTGGTGAGGTTTGGAATAGGTGATAAGGGATGACTAGGATAGCTGCTGAGCAGAGGAAAATGCTGAATTGGTGTAGGTCAGAGTCAATTTGTCTGGATCTTCATGAGCAGCAGTCGGGGCCACAAGAACAACAGCGGAGTAAACTAACGGCTCCTACACTTGCTACTCTCATCTATAGTCAGTGTGCCATTTTGCAGACGTCTTCCCGGTGGAAACTCCTTGCTATCACCTTTGAAGCACTCAATCAACTTGCCCCTTTCTACCTTACCTCGCTTATTTCCTACTACAACCCAGGCAATACTCTTTGCTACTCTAACACCAACATGCTCTCTGTACCTCAATCTTGTGTATCCTGCCACCGGCCTCTTGCCCACATTCTCCCTCAGGTTTGGAACTTCCTTCCCCTAGTGGATACTGCATAGGCCTGAGAGTCAGACAGTCATGGGTTCTAATCCCTGCTCCACCACTTGTCTGCTGTGTGACTGTGGGCAAGTCACTTTACTACTCTGGCCCTCAGTTACCTCATCTGCAGAATAGGGAGCGCTACTGTGAGCCCCAAGTGCTTATATCCACCCCAGCGCTTAGTACATTGCCTAGCACATAGTAAGTGCTTAACAAATACCGTAATTATTATATATGATAGTCCACCACTCTGCCCACCTTTAAAGCCCTCCTAAAATCACATCTCCTCCAAGAGGGCTTCCCTTTATTTCCCCTATTCTCCCTCCCCTCTGCGTTGACTATGAACTTGTCTGCATACCCCTTATGCATGTTGATACTCAACCAAGCCCCACAGTGTTTATATACATATTCTTATACTCTATTTACCCTATCCCTAATCTATTATAATGTCTCTGTCCCCCTGTAGACTGTAAGCTGCTTATGGGCAGGGATCACATCTACCAACTCTGTTGTATTGTACTTTCCCAAACTCTTACTACCGTAGCTTGCACACCGGAAGCACTCAGTAGATATCATTGATTAATGATTGATCTGTCTGGAGCAAGTAGAAACTCCACTTGGACCTGTGGCTAGGTAGAACACAGGAAACAGGCAGGAAGGACTGGAAGAGGCTCAGGATGTGAACTCCTTCCAACCCCCAAGTTATTATTATTATTAATAATAATAATGTCTTCTAGACTGTGAGCCCGTTGTTGGGTAGGGATTGTCTCTGTTGCCGAATTGTACTTTCCAAGCACTCAGTACAGTGCTCTGCACACAGTAAGCACTCAATAAATATGATTGAATGAATAATAATTATGGTATTTATTAAGTGCTTACAATGTGCCAAGCACTGTTCTAAGTGCTGGGCTAGATACAAGGTAATCAGGTTGTCCCATGTGGGGCTCACAGTCTTAATCCCCATTTTACAGATGAGGTAACTGAGGCACAGAAAAGTGTTGCCCAAAGTCACACAGCTGATTAGTGGCGGAGCTGGGATTAGAACCCACTACTTCTGACTCCCAAGCCCAGGCTCTTTCCATTAAGCCGTGCTGCTTCTCTGTTGTCCAGACACAGCACATGATGTCACCGCTGCGTTGCCTAGTGGAATGAACATTGTACAGGGAGTCTTGAGACCCAGGTTCCAGTCTCAGCTACTCCCCATACCTGGGTGTGACCTTGGGCAAGTCACTTATTTTTGCTCAGTTTTCCCATCTGTAAAATGAGGAGAAAATACCTATACCCCTTTCATTATAGACTATGAGCCCCATTTGGGTCAGGCACCATGTGTAGTCTGCTTATCTTGTATCTACACCTTCTAGACTGTAAGCTCATTGTGGGTGGGGAATATAACTATCGTAGTATTGTGTTGTACTCTCCCACGTGCTTAGTACAGTGCCCTGCACACAGTAAGCTCTCAATAAATATGACTGAATGAATAATTACACCAGCATTCAGCTGACTGATAGCCATATGGCAAGTGCTTAATAAATACCATTACTAGAAAAGTAAATTCAGATATAGTGTATACAGTTATATGAGGGGATTCATATTTAAATATGATGTATAGAAAATCTATAGAGAAAATGAAACAATTAAAAATAGCTTTCTGATGAAGTTGATAATGAAGCCAATTTTTTTTTTTTTTTTGGCGGTGGGCAGGGGGAGGCGGGGCAGCGTCATTTACATACATTTACTGAGCAGTCCTTTTGTGTTTGACCTGGCACTGTATAAAGAACATGCCTAAGATTTTCTTGGAGAGTATCAGATGAAGTGGGAAATATGATCAACATTGCTTCTCAGGGGCATTGACAGCCAATGTCAATTTGACAGCAACATTTTCTATGCTATTAGGTTTTGTCTGATTTTATGACGTTTCAGAGGATGATGCTGCCTCCATCTTCAGAGTAGAATCATGTCAAATAAATCAATAATGTCTAACTAAAGGAATGGTCCCCTTAGGTATACTGAATTGAGCATGCACTTTTGATAAAATAGGTCACTGTATCAAGTTAGTCTAGGAATTCTCAAGGAGCTCCTTGTGGGAAGGGAATGTGTCTACTGACTCTGATGTAGTCTCCCAAGTGCTTACTACAGTGCTCTGCACACAGTAAAAACTCAATTAATACCATTGATTTATTGAATTTTCAGTGAGACACACCAACATTTTGAATATGATTTTCATTAATTTTGGAATGTAGCATTCTGAAGTCAGAGATTGTCCTTTAGTTAGTATTCTTTTCAACGGATACTCCTAATTCCAGGTACATAATGTGGTCATAATCATTGAACCAAATTCTACTGGTGTTTAAAGTTACTCCCTGGAAATAAATTAGAAACTTGGGGAGAAATGTTCACTCTTTTAGGCTTAAAGGGGTCTTTTAGTGAAGTGCTGCATACATTGCTGAATTAAACAGTTCCCCAGAGGTCTGGGTTACTGCTTCTCTTAGCACCGATGAAGCTATGTTCACTTTACTTAGCTTTCATGTATGTTTGTCTGTTCAATTAACTTATATTTGACCACTCTAGTTATAAATGTTTTTATGTTTGTCTCCCCTCTCCTTGTGGCTAAGAAATGTATCACTTTGTTACTTTGTAATTCCCAAATGCCTATTCCAGTACACTGCACCAAGTGGACGCTCAATAAATGTTAATATTACTACTACTACTAAAGCACCTAACAATATCAGGGAGTAATTTGAGGCCTAGTAATGAAACAATTACATTAATAAGGTCATGTATGCATAGGTGTAAAGACATTATAGTTCTCTCTTCATTAAGAGGTAGTACTTATTAAGCACTTACTGGGTTCAGAGCCCTGTGCTAATTCATATACCTAATAAATCATTATATTAATGGTGAAATATTTCCATTTCCACTTGTTTGGAGTCATCAAGCAATGGCATTTATTGAGCACCTTCTGAGAGTTAGGCACTCTATTAAAGTGCTTGGAATAGTGTAAGAATAATGGGGTGTCCTAGTCCTGTAAAGACTTACAGTCTAATAGCTAGACAGATAAGAATGATCAACAAAAATGAAAACCAGAGGAAGAACAAGTATAAAGCAGGAAGCAGTACCAACACATCAAGAAGAAACAGCTCATCAAGCAATTGCATGTATGGATGAATATATACTATATAGCTATATAGATAGAATCTCTCTTGTGGCTCAGTGGAAAGAGCATGGGCTTTGGAGTCAGAGGTCATGGGTTCAAATCCCAGATCCGCCAGTTGTCAACTGTGTGACTTTGGGCAAGTCACTTAACTTCTCTGTGCCTCAGTTACCTCATCTGTAAAATGGGGATTAAGACTGTGAGCCCTCCATGGGAAAACCTGATCACCTTATAACCTCCCCAGTGCTTAGAGCTTTGCACGTAGTAAGCGCTTAATAAATGCCATTATTATCATTATATATATATATATATATATATATATATATATATATATATATAGGTATGTTTATCTGAAATATGAAACTCTGTGTATGTACAAAAATACCGAGGAGAGGACTAAAGTATGTGTCACAAGTAAGAATTAATCAGGGAAATCTTCCTGGAGGAGATTAGATTTAGGAGGGGTTTAAAAATGGGGAGACCTGTAGTCTGGCAGATCTGTGAGGGGGTGGGAGTTCCAGGCTGGGGGGAGGGAATAACATGAGCTAGGCATTGGAGGTGGGAGAGTGGAGAGCAAGGAACCATTAGGAAGTGATCATGAGAAGTAGTGAGTGAAGGAAACTGACAAGTAAGTAAGAACCTTGAAGCCACTATTAAAGTGTTTCTGCTTGATGATTAGGGAGGTGGACAACATTTGAGGTTTTTGATGAGTGTAAAAATATGCAACAAGAGACACTCCCTTTTGGTCTTAAAATGTAAACCTTTTATCCGTGCCTCTGATCACATCCCTTTCTCTTTCCCAAAACTCTTGTTCCTGCTCTTCTAACCTCCCTTCCTGTTATCTTCAACCTATCACTCTCAAATGACTCCTCTCTTTCTACCTTTAAACATTCTCAAATTTCCCCTATATTAAAAAAACCTTCTCTGGATCTCACTGCCCCCTCCAGCCATCACCCTAGTACCCTCCTTCAATCCTGTCTAGACTCCTTAATCAATCAATCGTATTTATTGAGTGCTTACTGTGTGCAAAGCACTGTACTAAGTACTTGGGAGAGTGCAATATAGCAATAAAATGGACACATTCCCTGCCCACAGCAAGCTTACAGTCTAGTGGGGGAGACAGGCATTAATAGAAATAAATAAATTGCGGATCTGTACATAATTGCTGTGGGGCCGCGAGGAGGGATGAATAAAGGCAGCAAGTCAGGGTGACACAGAAGGGAGTGAGAGAAAAGGAAAAGAGAGCACCTGCTCTCTTCAGTCCTTTCCTTCCAAATCTCATCTTGACCCACTACATTCTGCTTTTCAATCCCTTCACCCCACCAAAACCAGACTCTAGTTGATGCTAGTGGTACTGAGGTAGGTAATAGGGGCAGCTGGAAGGGTGGAGTACAATTCGTTTTTTATTCTCTGTGCCAGATACTGTACTAAGTGCTGCTAGGGTAGTGCAAGTTAATCAGGGTGGACACAGTCTCTGTCCCACGTGGGGCTCACTGTCTTAATCCCCATTTTATAGATGAAGTAACTAAGGCACAGAGAAGCTAAGTGCCTTGCCCAAGGTCATAGAACAGACAAGGGGCAGAGCAGGATTAGAACCCAGATTCTCTGACTCTCAGGCCTGTGCCTTTCTGTTAGCCAACACTACTTCTCAGATTGGCCCCCAGCTCCCTTTCCTTCCCTCAGCCCCCACTGTGCTCTGCTCTGAGGAAATGGAACTGCAGGCCAATCTGCACAATCTTAAATGAGCTCCTTCCCTTCATTTCAAATTCCCTCTCCACCTCAAACAACTCCTGGATCAATCAATCAGTCAATGGTATTTATTGAGCACTTACTGTGTGCAGAGTACTGTACTAAGCGCTTGAGAGAATACAGTACAACAGAATTAGCATACCCATTTCCTGCCCATAATGAGTTTACTGTCTAGAGGGGGAGAAATACATTAATATGAATGGATAAGTAATTTATAATCTATAATTTAAAGATATATACAGAAGCACTGGATACTTTTGGAGTTAAAGGCAGCCAAATGAGGCTCTTCCAAGATGCCCTGGTACCCAGCATGGACGGCATGGGACCAACTAAGAACTAACACCTTTTAGACTGGTGGGCAGAGCACATGTCTACCAATTCTGATGTACTGTACTCTCACATGCACTTATTATAGTATACTGCACACGTTAAGTGCTCAACAAATACCACAGATGAATTCATTAAAGCCCAGCTGGGAGTTGGAGTCTTGGCACCCCAGGGAAGTGATAGAAGATCAAGTCCTTAAACCTGAGGCTTTGAGTCTTTTAAAATGGTTACAAGACTATTCTGTTTTTTGTAGCTGTAAATGATCCAGAAAGCATAACTGTGTAATAGCAGTAGTAGGATTTATTAAATCTGTGGTCTCAGTGCAGGACATTTAGCCTCTTAGTAATAGGGAGGCCTTGAAATTAGTGTGCACGTTTTGGAAAGCTACAGTTGAGGCTGGGCTTTGGGGAGCTGGGTAGGTGGAGACTGATAGAAAGGCCCTAGCCATCACCCTCCTGAGTGGAGGGTGGCACCTTCACATCTCTGATTCATTATATTCCTCTAGACTGTAAGTTTGTTGTGGGCAGGGAATGTGTCTACCAACTGCATTATATTGTACTCTTCCAAGCACTTCATACAGTGCTCTGCACACAGTATGTGCTCAATAAATACCATTGATGGATTGATTGGAGGGGGTCATTACTCTTGGAGCTTGGCGGGGAGGCAGGGGGAGCTAAAAGGCAAATTTGTGTAACAGGTTCCTGTTGCTGCTCTTTCCCCTTTTCCTTTCCAGTGAGGCTTTCCTCCATCCAAGCCAGCCTCTAAATTTAGAGGTCGCCCACTCATCCCTATGACAATGATTTTCTAATAAGCATCTAAATGTATATAATTAATTATAATATTTGTTAAACCCTTACTGGGTGTCAAGTACTTTTCTAAGTGCTGGGGTAGATACAAGTTAATCATGTTGGGCACAGTCCCTGTATCATAGGGGGTTCACAGTTCAAGTATGATATGATTTTTGAATCAATATGTAGAAACCTCAGCCTTTTGCACGACAGATGTAAATACCATATTCACCCTCTGCCAAAAAGTGGATAAGGATACAGAACTGTCTGTTCTTGGAAAGGGAACAAAGATCTATTCAGTCCCAGGTCACAGACTGCACCCTTAACCTTGATCAATTGCTTGTAATACCTGCTGCCTATCATGGGGAGAAAACATCTCAAACACGTGCCCACTGTACTTACTGAGAGTCAGATACCGCATCTCCTTATCCCTAAACCAAAGTTCTATTCAAATAGGTGCCTCAGGATATTGATTGTTGGATCACAGATGAGGCAAAAGCCTCGCTCCATGGTTCCCAGAGTATTTGAGCACCCTTATTTTAAAGGTACACTATCAATCAATCAGTGGTATTTCTTGAGCACTTACTGTGCACAAAGCCCTGTCCTGTACTAAATGGAGTCCTCAAAACATCGCCTGCCACACCAAACTTGGATCATCTGAGGATAATACCTAGTGGGCTTTTATCTTGCCACATGGATGGGAGCCTACTGTCTGTCGTATCAGCATCAAAGATGAAAGACTCAAGTGTACATCTCCACCCCTGCTCTCTCTCCCTCCCTCCAGGCTCATATCTCCTCCTGCCTTCAGGACATCTCCATCTGGATCTCTGCCCTCCATCTGAAACTCAACATGTCCTAGACTGAGCTCCTTATCTTCCCTCCCAAGCCAGGTCCTCTCCCTGACATTTCCATCACTGGAGACCACACTACCATCCTTCCCATTTCACAAGCCCACAACCTTGGTGTCATCCTTGACTCTGCTCTCTCATTCATCCCACACATCCAATCCATCACCAAAACCTGCCGGTCTCACCTCCACAACATCGCCAAGATCTGCCCTTTCCTGTCCATCCAAACCGCTACCTTGCTGGTTCAATCTCTAATCATATCCCGACTAGATTACAGCATCCGACTCCTCTCTGATCGCCCATCCTCCTGTCTCTCCCAGCTTCAATCTATACTTCACTCTACTGCCCGGATTCTCTTTCTACAGAAACGCTCTGGGCATGTCACTCCCCTCCTCAAAAATCTCCAGTGGCTGCCTGTCAACCTACAAATCAAGCAAAAGCTCCCCACTCTTGGCTTCAAGGCTCTCAATCATCTCTCCCCCTCCTACCTCACCTCCCTTCTCTCCTTCTACAACGCAGCCTGCACCCTCCACTCCTCTGCTGCTAACCTCCTCACTGTGGCTCGTTCTCACCTGTCCCGCCATCAACCCCTGGCCCATGTCCTTCGCCTGGCCTGGAATCCCCTCCCTCCACACATCTGCCAAACTAGCTCTCTTCCTCCCTTCAAAGCCATACTGAGAGCTCACCTCCTCCAGGAGGCCTTCCCAGATTGAGTCCCCTTTTTCTTCTCCTCCTCCCCTCCCTATCGCCCCCCCCACCCTACCTCCTTCCCTTACCCACAGCACTTGTATATATTTGTACATATTTATTACTCTATTTTACTAGTACATATTTACTCTATTTTATTAATGATGTGCATATAGCTATACTTCTGTTTATTCTGACGGTTTTGACACCTGTCTATATGTTTTGTTTTGTTGTCTGTCTTCCCCTTCTAGAGTGTGAGCCCGTTGTTGGGTAGGGACTGTCTCAATATGTTGCCAAGTTGTACTTCCCAAGTGCTTACTACAGTGCTCTGCACAAAGTAAGTGGTCAATAAATACTATTAAATGAATGAATGAAAGACAGTCAGAGATATGCAGAATGTCTACCCGTGGCAAGAGAACACCAAATAGAGAACTGGAATGACATCCATGCAGTTCAAGCAAAGAAACACAACGAAAAACATACTTTTACTTCAATTACATGTCTATTGCAAGCACTTTTTCGGTCTGGCCTAAATAGCAGGGTGCTTTCTGCTTGAATGATCTGAAAAATTGCTTCAACTTTCCACATGAATTTACCTGTATAAACAGAGCTGAAGTGCAAACATTTATACCAATGGATTACAATTTTAAGGGAAAGTCCTTGTAAATTTTATTCCTCTACCACATTGATGTCTAACTCTTAATAGACTTTTAAAGTTTTGTAGCTTCATTTCAACCCTTGGGTCAAAATGACATTAGATTGAATTCATCAAAATGAAGTACCTGATGGTCTGTTTGATGTTTGAGCTTTACTGAATAAATGACACCCTGCTCATAAAAATTAAAAAATAGGAATTGAGGAAAAATGTCCCGTTCTTAGTAAAGTCTTGGTCTGGAGCTATGAGTCATCCAACTATTTTCTAGCAATCAAATTTTCACCTTTAACTGTGAAAATGACAAAACCTTGTCCTTATAGAAAGATATTCAAACAGTTCTTATTGAGCTCAATTCTCCCCTTTACAGTGATAATCTCCAGTCTTTTCCCATGCTTTCTTCCCTGGATTCCTTGGCTTCCTGGGGGTGTCTATGAGCCATGCTCCAGTTCATGGGATGCAGTGTGGTCTAATGGACAGAGCCCAGGCCTGGGAGTCAGAAGGACCTGGGTTCTAAACCAGGCTTTACCACTTGTCTGCCATGTGACCTTGGGCAAGTCACTTCACTTCTCTGTGCTCCAGTTACCTCATCTGGAAAATGGAGATTAAGACTGAGAACCCCATCTGGGACAGGGACTGTGTCCAATCGGACAACCTTGTATCTACCCCAGTGCTTAGTACAGTGTCTGACACATAGTAAGGGCTTAATTAATATCATTAAAAAGATAAACTTCACTTCCCTCAGTTTCCTCATCTGTAAAAGGGCAATTAAGTCTTACTCCCTCCTACTTCGATTGTGAGCCCCATGTAGGACAGGGACTGTGTCCACCCTGATTAGCTTGTATCTACCCCAGCACTAAGTACAGTGCTTAGCACATAGTAAGCACTTAACAAATATACAACCCTTATCATTCTTACTGTTTTTAATTGGAGGGTCCATGGCAGAAGTCAGTTTTTTTTAAGAGTGCAGCCAACAGATTGGAAGAATTTATATTGCTGGCTGTCCAGCAGGCTCCTGGACAACCCATGCAGGGATGTATTGGATTATTTTTCCTCACTCCATCCCAGAGCAAGTACCCTTTTGGAGATGTGTGGACTGAAAACCACAGCAGCAGTGCCACATCCCCTTTCACACAGAAGAATTTTCTATTCCCTCACCATTTAGTTTGTCGGGAGGCAGCATGCCCTAGGTGAAAGAGCATGGGCCTGAGATTCAGAAAGACCTGGATTCTAATCCCAGCTCTGCTACTCGTCTGATGATGTGTGACCTTGCACAGGTCACTTCACTTCTCTGTGCCTCAATTACCTCATCTATAAAATGGGGATTAAGACTGTGAGCCCCAGGTGGGCCATGGATTAATCAGCTTGTCTCTAGACTGTATACTCGTAGGCAGGGAATGTGGCTCCTAACTAAGTCTTGAAATTTACTCTCCCAAGTACTTAAGACAATGCTCTGCACATAGTAAGTGCTCAGTTTATGCCCTTGATTGATTGATTGATTGATTTGAGATACAGTTTTAATCACTATCTGATACCCAGACACACTTTTTCATGGAGAGAGTGGTGGCTCCTTATTGGTTAACAATGGGAAAGGAGTTGGTTTTAGGGTGAAAGGAAATTGCAACCGAACTGCAACTTTGGTATTGTTGACTAAGGCGGCTGGCCCCAAACGAAGATTGTTCAGGAACTGTTAAATAAACCTGAGGGTGATGAATGGGAGTGCACCTAAGGTTAAATGTTGTATATTTATAAAAACGAACAAGAAAATGTTTTCCTATTTAAAAAATGCCACAAATTGAATGGTGTTTTCACTTGACAGAAACACAAATTCATTCAATCATATTTATTGAGCACTTATTGTGTGCAGAGCACTGTATTAAATGCTTGTGGAATAAGTAGATTATGTGCATATTTTTAAAGCAAATGCCACCACCCTGCAAATGCATAATTTATAAGGCACTTTGAATATCCAATTATTTACATACTTTCATCATAGTCAAAATGACTTTCCATAAGGAATACAAGTCCAGAATATGTTCAGTTGTAGAATCTAATATTTAACCTAATTCTCCTGCTGAGGGGGAGGGGAATGGAATAATAATATCAACAATAATGAAAATGGCATTTGTTAAGGTGCTTACTATATACTGAGCACTGTAATTGACAGGTAATCAGATCAGATCCAGTTCCTATCCCTCATGGGGCTCACAGTGTAGAGGGGAAAGAGAACAAGTACTGATTCCCCATTTTACAGATTAGGATATTAAGGCACAGAGAAGTTAAGTGATTTTTGTAAGGTCACACAGGAGGCAGGTGGCAGAAAAGGCATTGAAACCCAGGTTCTCTGACTGCTGCACTCTTTCCACTAGGCAAAGCTGCTTCTTAGTGAGAAGTGTCATCTTCCAGTGTGAAGGAAAAGTTGGGGATTTAGGAGGTACATTCATTACATGATTATGGATGTCATTCATTCATTCAATCGTATTTATTGAGCGCTTACTGTGTGCAGAGCCCTGTACTAAGCGCTTGGAAAATACAATTCGGTAACAGACAGAGACAATTCCTACCCAACAATGGGCTCACAGTTTAGAATGAAAGGCAGCCCCTGCTGGAGAGAGAAAACACTGGGCTGGATTTCCTCCTGCCAGCTTGTGTTCTATGAGATTGCTTGACCCAACTGTACTAGTTTTCCACTACATAGGCCATATATGGCCTAAAGTGTGTTGTGGGGCGGTGGGGGAGAGGGCCTGCAGTGAATCCGGGACCACAACCCAAGGGCCATAAGCCCTTCCAAAGGATAGAATGGAAGAAATAATAATAATAATTATAACTATGTTTCTTCTCATAGACTGTGAGCCCGTTGTTGGGTAGGGACCGTCTCTATATGTTGCTGACTTGTACTTCCCAAGCGCTTAGTACATTGCTCTGCACACAGTAAGTGCTCAATAAATATGACTGAATGAATGAATGTTAAGCAATTACGATGTACCAAGCACTGTTTCAAGCTCCTGTGTAGATACAAGTTAATCATGTTGGACACAGTCCCTGTCTCACAGGGGGCTCACACTCTTAATCCCTATTTTACAGATGAGGTAACTGAGGCCCAGAGAAATTAAGTGACTTGCCCAAGGTCACATAGCAGATGTGGCAGACTGGGATTAGAACCCATGTCCTTCTGACTCCCAGGTCTGTGGTCTCACCACTGAACCACACTACTTCTCTGTGGCTGAAGTGGTTGAAGGGGGGCAGTTCTCCCTTCCAGAACTTATTCAGAGTGTTCCTAAGTGGCTTACAGGCTGCAGAGGCAAGTATCAAGCTCCCTAACAGTCATTCTGAGAGAGATAAATAGAGAATTATAGGGGAGTCAGTTAAATCACTACAATTAAAATTGCTTTGGTGTTTCTATGATAAATCGCTCCTTACTGGGGTAGTTGAATGGAAAAAAAGTCTTTCCTAGGCAGAAACTTAAAATATAAAATAGTTCAGAGGGGAAACCATTTGGATCATTTGAAAAAAAAAAAGAGCCATCTGTTCTAGTGCCATTTAACTGGTTTTTTTAAGCAGTAAGTGTGCTGAAAAATCTCAGTTTAACGTGCTAATTATGGATTTTCTGCATACAAGTCAAGCCTTTGAAACAGGCACTTTTCAGCCCGTTAGTAATATAGTTCTTGGAGTGCTTTAAAATTGACTGATGGTTGGTATAGTTTGAGCCTAACTAAATTGTTTTCAACCAATTGCTTTTTCAGGATGGTTTCAGTGCACGCCACAGGTGCAGCCATTAGACTGACATGATAGACAGCCCTAGCTCAGGATGATCCATTTCTGGTCTTCATGTCAATGATCTTTGCACTAAGGAGGATTTACCCTCTAGCCCTTTAATGGTTGTTTCCAGGACTATTGACATTTCCTAAGCAAGCAACAATCCATCTTTCAGTGACAAAATATTCATGCTAAAAGGAAGACAGAGGACTCTTTCTTCATGTCACAGGCAGGGTCAAGTGATGGTGGGTGAAAGGGTCTGTGGTTTTAGAGACCCAAAGTTCCCATACACTGGGTGGTTTCAGGGTCCCTTGAGGCCTGTGTCCAAACACAGGAATCCCTGAATAATGTTTATATTTAGGTAGTCAATTAGATTGACTCCAAATCAAAAGAGTAGTACTCAAGGCTTTCCTTAAATACAGACTTCCTGCATATAGCAAGTTAAACTTGAATTCCCACGTCGCATACACCCATCTGTCACCTCAACAGGAAATGTGCTCAGTTAGCTTCATGAGAAGCAGTGTGGCTTAGTGGAAAGAGCCCGGGCTTGGGAGTCAGAGGTCATGGGTTCTAATCCCAACTCTGCCACATAGTAGCTGTGTGACTTTAGGCCAGTCACTTCACATCTCTGTGCCTCAGTTACCCCATCTGTAAAATGGGGATTAAGACTGTGAGCCCCACATGGGACAACCTGATTACCATGTACCTACCCCAGTGCTTAGAACAGTGCTTGGCACATAGTTAATGCTTAACAAATACTATTATTATTATTATTAAGACCTCCCTCTACACATTAGTAGTGAGACAGTAAGGTCCGTGAAGGCAGGGATCGTGTCTATAGACAATATCATATTGAACTCTCCTAATCTCTGAGGCTTCAACAAAAGTAATTTGGGGCAGAGGCTAGATTAGACTCTAAACGTATTGTGGAAAGGGGACATGTCTGCAAACTCTGTTGTATTATACTCTATCGAGTGCTTAGTACTGTGCTCTGCACACAGTAAGCACTCAGTAAATACCACTGATGATGATGATGATTACAGATAATGATAATGATCACGGCTGAAATAGAACACAGTGTTTATTAAGCCCTAACTTGTGTGTAGAGCAATCCATTAATCAAGTGATCCATCATTTTTATTGAGTGCCTACTGGATGTAAAACACTGCCCTAAGCACTTGGGAGAGTACAATAGAATTAGTAGATCCCTGTCATTGAGGAGTTTACAATTTAGCAGGAGAGACAGACACTAAAATAAATTACAGGTAGTTGGAAGCAATGGAGTACAAAGACAAGTTCCTAAGTGTTTCAGGGTGTGTGAGTCCTCAAGTGCTTAGGTGACCCAGAAATGCTGAAGTGGCTGTTGTGGGGTGGGGGAGACACAGGGTGGGGAGATGAGAGACTGATCTCTAGACTGTAAGATCTTGGAGAGTAGGGCTCATATCTATCAACTCTGTTGTGTTGTACTTTCCATAATGCTTAGTACAGTGCCCTGCACATAGTAAGTGCTCAATAAATACCATTGAGAAGCAGCATGGCCTAGTGGATAGAGCATGGGCCTAGGACATGGGTTCTAAGCCCAGCTCTGCCACCTGTCTGCTGTGTGACCCTGAGCAAGTCACTTCACTACTCTGGGCCTCAGTTACTTCATCTGTAATATGAGGAATAATACTGTGAGCCCCATGTGGGACAAGGACTGAGTCTAACCGGATTAGCCTGTATCAAACCCAATGCTTAGTACAGTGCCTGGTACATAGTGAGTGCTTCACAATTAGCATTAAAACAAACAAACAAACAAAATCTCAGGTCTTTATCGCTGTTCAAACCTTTCTGGGTGAACTCTTTTTTAGAGTAGTTTCCCTGTACCACTAATCCAGACAATTCTTTGGAGAGACCTAATGATTTTAGCCTCCTCTCAGGGTAGCACCTGGTGAATTTCCAGTACTATACCAGTCTCAACTATGGGAGGGAAAGTCAAGCAGAGGCACAGCCATTCCATTCCTAGCTTGGGCATTGGCTAGTGAGTAGAAAGCAATCTGCTACAAGTCAAAACTCACCTGTGCTGGGCAACAGTGGTATGGGAGAGAGTCGAGGGTGGACACTCAAGTTGACTGCATGGAAAGAGGCAATGGTAAACCACTTCCATATTTTTACCAATAAAATTCTATGGATGTACTACCAGAACAATTGCAGGTGGAGGTGATGCTTTCTGGGAGAGATGTTTCTACGGTGTTTCTACGCTATGGGTCAGAGATGACTCAATAGCATTAGACAATACAAGACAGTGATTTTAACCCAGGAAAATGCTACTTCTCCCATTAACCTCTTGTTGGTATTTATGAAAATATTCTAGTGAACGTATTTGGCAGCTTGCTGCTCTGGGCCCCTTCTGGCTACCCATTGCCCAACATGGTAGAAATGAAGAAGGCTCAAGACATTACCAATTCCTCCTGAAAGGCAGTGACACCCCGTAAGCCCCCACTATGGCAGGTGGTCACAACTGTGGGACATTCCAGAAAGCGGCTCCCCATGTGTCTAGGGGTGTGTGATTCTCCCGCTCTGCTGTTCGGGAGTCCTGCTGGAATTTAATTCCACTGGGGGAATGCAGCTTACTGAATCCAGTTCTGATTTCTAGCCCCAGTTGTCTGCATATGGTAAAGTGCAGCCTGTAAGGAATATTGAATTCTGAAATGAGGTGTGAAGAATCAGCCAACCACATAACTGACATTTTACTTTCTGCCTTATTTTGGTTATTTAGCACGTCAAAATAGTTCTTGAATTCCTTTAGCTGATCCTTTTCCCATGTTCTCCCTCTGTTCTGGAACTCCCTCCCACTTCATAACCGACAGACCACCACTCTCTCCATCTTCAAACCCTCAGTAAAATCACATCTCCTCCAAAAGGCCTTCCCCAACTAAGCCCTCATTTTCCCTACTCCTTCTCCCTTCTGTGTCACCCTTGCACTTGAATTAGTACACTTTATTCACCCCACCCTCAGCCCCACTGTACTTATGTACATATCCATAATTTCTTTCAATACCTGTAACCCCCTCTAGAATGTAAATTCTCTGTGGGCAAGGAACATGTCTACCAATTCAAGGTGGGGTGCAATAGCTACGGATGTCCAACAGGCTCCCAGAAGAGTGGCGGTGAAGCTAATGGTTTCATCTCTGTGGTGCCAACCCCGTGGGGGTGATGGCCCACTCTCCCCATGAAGTGGGCTCCTATGGTCAATACCATGTTTCCATATCTAGAACATCAAAGCCCTACTGAGGGCTCACCTCCTCCAGGAGGTCTTCCCAGACTGAGCCCCCTCCTTCCTCTCCCCCTCCCACCGTACCTCCTTCCCCTCCCCACAGCACCTGTATATATGTATATATGTTTGTACATATTTATTACTCTATTTATCTTACTTGTACATATTTATTCTATTTATTCTATTTTGTTAATATGTTTTGTTTTGTTGTCTGTCTCCCCCTTCTAGACTGTGAGCCCGCTGTTGGGTAGGGGCCGTCTCTATATGTTGCCAACTTGTACTTCCCAAGCGCTTAGTACAGTGCTCTGCAGATAGTAAGTGCTCAATAAATACAATTGAATGAATGAATCTGCAATGTTTTGCTTATTACGGTCTGTTGCCATTCTGTCACCTAGTCACTTTCAAAGGAGTCATAAAAAAGTGATTGCTTCACCTACTGCCCCCGAAACATCTTGAGAGTACTGTCCCCCTACACACAGACATGTAACCACTGTGGAGGTTCTGCCTTATCCACCATTATCTCTAGGAATCTGTCCCAGGCCTTCCCAAATTCCTCTGAGCCTTAAGAGTTTGCACCAAGAGCCAGTGTTTGATCGTCATCCTGGGTTTATGCCATCCTGTCACTGAACAAGGCCAACAAGAATCATCTTCTCCTTCACTTTGGGTAATATTAATAATAATTGTGATATTTGTTAAGCGTTTACTATATGTCAAGCACTGTAATAAATATTAGGGTAGATTGAAGGTAATCAGACAGAGTTCAAGCCTCTTTACGGGACAAATAATTTCATCGCTCACGGCAAACTTTTCTACTGATTTCACATCCATTACTCCCCTGCAATCTGCAGGGTGTTGGAGGCAACTTCTGGGGTGTATATTTTATTTCACTCTGGCCTCTTGTCCCTACTGAAGTAGAAAATTATTTCTTCAATTAACCTCTTAGATTTTGATTGACTGTTCTTTGCAGGAGGAATTGATTGTTTTTCCAAGAGAAGCATCCTGTTTGGCATCCACAGCTCTGCTTGAATTCATTTTCAAGTGCAAACTTCATTTGCTAATGGAATGATAATACTGAATCATCTGGACATATGTGTAAATATGTATTTGTATTATAGTAGTCTGCACGGTAGACTTGCTCTTAGAAAGAACAATTACAATTTTTTCAAACAAATCACCACTACAAAGATGCTAAGAAGCCATTGGTTTGGTTTTTGTCTGCCTAGGCTTATGCCTCTTCAGCTGTGGCATAATAATAATAATAATATTAATGATGGCATTGATTAAGTGCTTATTATGTGCAAAGCACTGTTCTAAGCGCTGGGGCGGTTACAAGGTGATCAGGTTGTCCCACGGGGGGCTCACAGTCTTAATCCCCATTTTACAGATGAGGTAACTGAGGCACAGAGAAGTTAAGTGACTTACCCAAAGTCACACAGCTGACAATTGGTAGAGCCAGGATTTGAACCCCTCACCTCTGACTCCAAAACCCGTGCTCTTTCCACTGAGCCATGCTGCTTCATCACTTACCACATAGACTTCCTGGCTCGTTCCACACCATAGACTTTGATCAGCATCCCTTTTTGTCAGTTTGGTGAGATTTGTAACCTGTTAACAATGATGTCATTCTCATCAAACCAATTCTTTTCTCCTGGCATTTTTTTCTGACACTACCCAGTCTTAAAGGCTACTTAGTAGACAGTGTCCCATAGAGATACCCAGATGTCACATTGGTACAGACTGAGAAGATTTCTTGTTCTTAAAGGGCCATATAATGAGAATAATGATAATAATTGCGGTATTAGTTAAGCACTTACTATGTGCCAGGCACTGTACTAAGTGCATAGGTAGATACAAGTTTATCAGGTTGGACACAGTCCCTGTCCCACATAGGGTTCACAGTCTCAATCCCCATTTTACAGATGAGGTATCTGAGGCACAGACTAGTGAAGTGACTTGCCTAAGGTCACACAGCAGACAGGTAGTAGAGTCAAAATTAGAATGTATGACCTTCTGACTCCCAGACCTGTGCTCTATTCAGTACAGTTGTGAAGTTTCTGATCTGTTACTCCAGTCTTCAGGGGTTTGACAATCAGTGGTTTGACAGTCAGTGGATGGTACTGTGAAATACATTGTCTTTACTGTTGTGAAAGGGTGGAACACATCAAATGACCAGTCCTGCATTCAGAGCCACTTCAAAAGTTCCTTCAACTCTTGCTGTCACTGCTGCCCAGATATTCAAGTACCATCAATTCTTCTCACATGGCCTTCCTAGTGTAAGAGAGATCAATCGATCCATCAATCAGCAATATTCATTCATTCATTCAATCGTATTTATTGAGCACTTACTATGTGCAGAGCATTGTACTAAGCACTTGGCAGAGGACAATATAACACTGAGTGGCCACATTCCCTGCCCACAATGAGCTGACGGTCTAGCGGGGGAGACAGACGTTAATATAAATAAATAAATTGCAGATATGTACATATGTGCTGTGGGGCTGGGCTGGGGATGAATAAAGGGAACAATCAGGGCTATGCAGAAGGGATTGGGAGGAGAGGAGAGGAGGGCTTAGTTAGGGAAAGCCTCTTGGAGATGTGCCTTCAATAAGGCTTTGAAGGGGGGAGAGTAATTGTTTGTTGGATTTGAAGAGGGAGGGCATTCCAGGCCAGAGGCAGTCTGTGCCGAGTTAGACAGGATCTAGGCACAGCTGGAAGGTTAGTATTAGAGGAGTGCCGTGTGTGGGCTGGGTTGGAGTAGGAGAGTAGCAAGGTGAGGTAGGAGGGGGCAAGGTGATTGAGTGCTTTGAAGCCAGTGGTGAGGAGTGCAGTGCTCTGCACACCGTAAGCACTCAGTAAATATGATTGATACAACTGACTGATTGGTGCCTGGCACTGTACTGAGCTGCTATATTTCTAAATATGTTCTTTGCAATTCATTTAAAAATATTATTTTTGATTTGAAGGAATAAGTGTTCTAATCATCATCATCCTCATCAATCGTATTTATTGAGCGCTTACTATGTGCAGAGCACTGTACTAAGTGCTTGGGAAGTACAAATTGGCAACATATAGAGACAGTCCCTACCCAACAGTGGGCTCACAGTCTAAAAGGGGGAGAGAGAGAACAAAACCAAACATACTAACAAAATAAAATAAATAGAATAGATATGTACAAATAAAATAAATAAATAAATAAATAGAGTAATAAATATGTACAAACTTATATACATATATACAGGTGCTGTGGGGAAGGGAAGGAGGTAAGATGGGGGGGATGGAGAGGGGGACGAGGGGGAGAGGAAGGAAGGGGCTCAGTCTGGGAAGGCCTCCTGGAGGAGGTGAGCTCTCAGCAGGGCCTTGAAGGGAGGAAGAGAGCTAGCTTGGCGGATGGGCAGAGGGAGGGCATTCCAGGCCCGGGGGATGACGTGGGCCGGGGGTCGATGGCGGGACAGGCGAGAGCGAGGTACGGTGAGGAGATCAGCGGTGGAGGAGTGGAGGGTGCGGACTGGGCTGTAGAAGGAGAGAAGGGAGGTGAGGTAGGAGGGGGCGAGGTGATGGACAGCCTTGAAGCCCAGGGTGAGGAGTTTCTGCCTGATGCGCAGATTGATTGGTAGCCACTGGAGATTTTTGAGGAGGGGAGTGATATGCCCAGATTGTTTCTGGACAAAGATAATCCGGGCAGCAGCATGAAGTATGGATGCAAATGCAAATCCCTAAGCAGTTGCAAGTCACCTAGATTAAATTCTGTATGCTTCACTGCCCTTCTGCTCCCCACCCCTTTACTACTCCATCGTGAAATGATTCTAATTTCCCTTTGGTCTGCTTTGATAGCAACTGACTACGTTATAACAGTCGGCGAATACTGGTATTAAAACTAGGCTGTCATCTAGAAAAGTGGAGATAATTACTTATATGAAGTGACTAAATAACCAGGGGACTATACTTTAGATGGAGCTAATATGTCAACCTTATCGTAATCTATTTTTTGGTCCCTCTGTATAGTTCGTGAAAGGCAAATTGCAGGTATAGAAATGTCAAAACACCAGTCCACCTGAGTGAGATGTATGGCATCATAATGGGTAATGTGGCGAGCCCATTGCTCCAATAATAAGATGGCCTGAATTTTTACTGGATTTTATCTCCAGTCAAAGATATGGATTATGCACTTGAAAATGAAATTGAACCACAATACTAGTATTTTGGATTGCAGATATTGCTGCCTCTTTATTTTTCTTTTCCTTCTTGGGAAGAAATAAAGATACCATTTGCTACGCAGTGTGACCATTGTTCTCTTCTCTTCCAGCACTACAATGGAATTTGTTAATTACTTTTGATAAGTATGCCACCTATATGGTATAAAGTCAGTTCAATTCATTTACTCCCTGCAGCTAGTCTCTCCCTTGAGAGTCACTAACCATAAGAATCAATCCTATGCTTCCTGCACTGAGTTTAGAGAACTGCTGACAAACCTGGAATCATTGGTCTATGGGAAGAAAGAAACGATCCCCTTGTGTCCAGAGGTTCTAAAAGGTACATATTAGTTTGGAAGCCATTTTGTGAGTTTCCGTTGTGGAATGGTAAAGTAAAAATAGGGATGAATGATTGATGTATTGTGAGGATACTCTTAAAAAATACAGAAGGCACTACATAAAGTTACTCTGTGCAACTTTTAATAACCAAAAGGGATAAACTATAAGAGTAATAGAAAAGAATATTATCACAAATATAACGATAATGGAGTTTCCAACTGGAAATGATTGGAAGAGCCTTGGTCATGAAACCTGAGTACCGAGAACTTAGAATCTTGAAGCTTGAAGAGCCTTGGTCATAAACAATATTTTGCTTTGTTGCTTAATTTCAGTGGTCTCCCCATTGGTCCTGAAAGCCTTGTTTTGTTCCTATATGAATCATTCAATCTATCAAGGGTATTTCTCGAGCACTCACTATGTGCAGAGCACTGTATTAAGCACTTGGGAGAGCACAGTACAACAAAATTAGCAGACACGTTCCCTGACCGTAAAAAGCTAAACAACCCGGAACATGCTCACTACCTTTATATTTGTAACCTGCTTGATCATCTATCCGACATCATATCCTTGTGATTTCTGGGACACAGGTTCTGTCATTTAGGGTCATTGGGTCAGTCCTAGAGCTCTTTCAGCCTGACATTGTTAAGTCCCTCTCTTTCTATCTCTGTCTCTCTCTCCAGCTTTATCTTGAGTAAAGATCATTATTCTACACTTAGGGATAATGCCTTTTTTCAGGTATCTTTTGACTGCATCACTCAAAATCAAAATGAAACATTTCCCATATGCACCCTTCCTTGTGGTAATCACCCCAGCCCCACACACTTATGGACTTACAGATACTATTTCCTCTATCTGTAATTTATCTTCACGTCTGTCTCATCCTGCAGGCTGTAAGCTCCTTGTGGGCAGGGATCACATCTACCAACTTTATTAGATTGTATTTTCCCAAGCACTCAGGACAGTGTTCTGCATACAATAAGCACTCAATAAATACTATTGATTAATTGATTGATTGATATGTGTAATATGTAATTCTCTGAGGGAACATATTTGTTTCATCCCCTCTAGGGGTTAAGGATAAATGCTCTTCCACTTACCATTTTTTCCTCAAAAGGCCTACTGCCTAAACCTCTTCTTCAATTGATATGCTGAATATTTTAAAAGAACTCCAAATCATAAGATAAAGAAGAACAAAGCCTTCTATTTATACTTCTCTCTTCCTATGCCCTTGAAGCTCTTCAGAGAGACATTATCTCATTAATTCTCACAGGTTTTAAATTAAATTGGAAAATGGTGAATCACCCAAAAGTGAACAACAAAAAACACCCTCTCTTACAACAATCAATTAATTGCTCCATTTTGAGGTGACATAGGGCAACAACAATTCATGCTGAAAAATGTTTTATGGACATGCTGGGTGTGTCTGTGAGAGCTTAAGCAACCTTATACCATATACCATATTGGCATTTGCATTTGGGATCAAAACGTGCAGTAGGAACAAGCAAACTTAGTATTATCTCATTATTTTCTCACAATATTCCTATGATGATTCCTAGATCTCATCAGCAAACCACCAGGTGAAGTCATTTACTAAGCGAGTGAAAACTTCATCGTTTTGAAGTATTCTCGTTGTTCTATTTTTACTTTCAATAAGGAATATCACTTGTTTTGAAGGAAAGTAGAGAAACGTTCTGTTAGTTTATGTCAGATGGCCTGTGGGCTGGATTTGGCCTGTGATCTGGTCTAAGAGTCATTTTTGAATTCTCCCAGGCATTATCATTAAAAATGCAGTGTCATATTTTCTATATAAATTGGACTTCAATCCCTGTGATTTAACAGGTCAGTCAGTCAGTCGTGTTTATTGAGCTCTTACTGTGTGCAGAACACTGCACTAAGCACTTGGAGAGTACAGTATAACAATATAACAGACACATTCCCTGCCTACAATGAGCTTACAGTCTGGTGGGGGAGACAGACATCAATAAAAATAAATAAATTACAGATACGTACCTAAGTGCTGAGGGGTTGGGAGGGGGAAGAGCAAAAGGAGCAAGTCAGGGTGATGCATAAGGGAGGAGGAGATGAGGAAAGGGGTGGGGGCTTAGTCTAGGAAGGCCTCTGGGAGATGTGCCTTCAGTAAGACTTTGAAATGGGAAGAGTAATTGTCTGTCAGATTTGAGGAGGGAAGGCGTTCCAGGCCACAGGCAGGAGGTGAGCTAGCGGCTCATGGTGAGGCAAGCGAGACTGAAGCACAGTGAGAAGCTTAGCACTAGAAGAGTGAAATGTGTGGGCTGGGTTGTGGAAGGAGGGAAGCGAAGTTATGTAAGAGGGGACAAGGTGTTGGAGGGCTTTAAAGCCAATGGTGAGGAGTTTTTGTTGGATGCTGAGGTGGATGGGCAACCACTGGAGTTTTTTGAGGAGCGGAGTGACGTGTCCTGAACATTTTTGTGAAAAACGATCCGGGCAACAGAGTGAAGTAGGGACTGGAGTGGGGAGAGACAGGAGGCTGGGAGGTCAGCAAGGAGGCTGATGTACTAATCCAGGCAGGATAGGATGAGTGATTGTATTCCCTGCTCACGTGAGTTTACAGTCTAGAGGGGGAGACAGACATGAATATGAATAAATGAATTACAGATATGTACATAAGTGCTGTGGGGCCAGGAGTGGGGGTGAATAAAGGGCGCAAATCAGGGCATCGCAGAAGAGGGTGGAAGAAAAGGAAAAGAGGGCTTAGTCAGGGTGACCCTTGTGAATTTTCAGGTAATTTCAGAATGCATGTCCTGCCTCTGGCCTGGAATGTCCTCCCTCCTCAAATCCGACAGACAGTTACTCTCCCCGACTTCAAAACCTTTTCAAAGGCACACCTCCTCCAAGAGGCCTTCCCAGACTAAGCCCGCCCTTTCCTCTTCTTCCATTCCCTTCTGCGTTGCCCTGACTCGGTCCCTTTGTTCTTTCCCGCTCCCAGCCCCACAGCACTTATATACATATCTGTAATTTATTCATTTATATTGATGTCTGCCTCACCCCCATCTAGACTGTCAGCTTGTTGTGGGCAGGGAATGTGTCCATTCTTTGTTGTATTGTACTCTCCTATGTGCTTAGTACAGTGCTCTGCACACAGAAAGAGCTCAATAAATATGATTGAATGATGAATGAATGAATGAATGACAGCAGAAAGCAGACATTTAGACCAGTTTTAAAACCATCTGATAGCTGTCTGCTAATTCTGTTGCATTATACTCTCTCCTAAAGCTTAATACACTTGTCTGCACAAAGTAAGTGATCAATAATTGTGCTCAATAAAGTGCCCTTCACACATCCGCCAAGCTAGCTCTCTTCCTCCCTTTAAAGCCCTACTGAGAGCTCACCTCCTCCAAGAGGCCTTCCCAGACTGAGCCCTCTTTTTCCTTTCCTCCTCCCCATCCCCCCTGCCCTACCTCCTTCCTCTCCCCACAGCACCTGTATATATGTTTGTACAGATGTATTACTCTACTTATTTTACTTGTACATATTTACTATTCTATTTATTTTGTTAATGATGTGCATTTAGCCCTTAATTCTATTTCTTCTGATGACTTGACACCTGTCCACATGTTTTGTTTTGTTGTCTGTCTCTCCCTTCTAGACTGTGAGCCCGTTGTTGGGTAGGGACCATCTCTATATGTTGCCAACTTGTACTTCCCAAGCACTTAATGCAGTGCTCTGTGCACAGTAAGTGCTCAAAAATGAGATTGTATGAATTAATGATTAATGAATGAATAATTACTATTGATTGATTGATTAAGCTTTGGGGCCAACTATCCTCTCACCACTGATCACAGTACATATACTGATGGAGTAATTTTAGTTTCCTTGGAGTGAGTAGTTGTAGTAGTAGTATTAGTAACAGTATTTAAGAGAAGCAGACTGGCTCAATGGAAAGAACCCGGGCTTGGGAGTCAGAGGTCATGGTTTCTAATCCCAGCTCCGCCACTTGTCAGCTATGTGACTTTGGGCAAGTCCCTTCACTTCTCCGGGCCTCAATTACCTCTTCTGTAAAATGGAGATGAAGACTGTGAGCCCCACATGGGACAACCTGATTACCTTGTATCCCCGCCAGTGCTTAGAACAGTGCTTGGCACTTAGTAACTGCTTAACAAATACCACAATCATTATTATTATTATTTATTGAGTGTCCACTGGGTGTAATACACCATACTAAGCCCATGAAAAAGTACAACAAATATGTGGAACACGTTCCCTGCTCAGAAGGAACTTAGCATTCTAATGGGGGAGACAGGCACAGAAATGCTTACAGAGTAATCAAATTTACAGGGAGTTCTCCTATTACAGGCGGGTTTTGTTCACTCTATTTCACATCTTATTGCTTCTTCCTACACAACAATTCCTGGATCTGGCCTTTCCTTTCCACCCCAATAGCTACCACCTCAGTCCAGGTTCTTATTGGAGTCCCTTCTCCAATCTATACTGCAAGTACCTGCAGCTTACCCTCTCCATTTCTCTTAAGCTAACTTTCTAATTCACTTGCTCTCTTTTTTTGTTTGTTTTAATGGTATTTTATAAGTGCTTACTATGTGCCAGGCACTGTACTTATCGCTGGGATAGATACAAAATAATCAAGTTAGACACAGTCCCTTGTCCCTCAAAGCATTTACAGTTTTAATCCCTGTCTTACAGATGAGGTAACTGAGGCACAGAGAAGTTAAGTGACTTGTCCAAGGTCTTGCAGCAGACAAGTGGTGGAGCTGGGAACCCGGGTCCTCGGACTCCTAGACCTCTGCTCCTTCCACTAGGCCATGCTGCTTCTCATCAAATATTCCCATCTTACCTAACTGCTATCTTCACCTGCTTTCCTTCAGTTTACTCTCTTCATTTCTTCTAAGCCAACCTTTTAACTACCTCCCTCTTAAATATCCTGCCTGGAACAAATCTAACAGTCGACAGCTTTCCCCATGTTCAGACTCTTTTAAATCCTACTTTTTCCAACAAGCCTTCCCAGGTTTAATTCCTAATAGATGAGGTAATATAAACCTAACAGACACCTCTAGCTCCTATACATTTGTTTTTACCCTTTCTCGGCTCCCAATACATATGATTAATTATATTTATATATATATATACATAAAATCATTCAACAGTCACTTCATTTTGATCACCAGAGTTCCATATATCATTATGTGCGTTTTCCTCATTAGAGTGTAAGCTCATTGTAGGTAGGGTGTGTCTTGTGCTTCCGTTGTTCTTTCTGTAAGCACTTAGTCCTGAGCACTGCACCTAGTACGTGCTCATCACATTCCATTACTACTACTTGAAGAACGTCATGTTGTGGGAAAATTGCATATTGGCAACTACTGATTCAGTGTTAATTAATAGGTTGGGGGTAGATAGTTCAAAGGAGTTATCATGACTAACTTTTGATAAAAAAATTTCCTATATTGATGTTTTGTCCACGACTAGCATTTAGTTTTACTCTATTAAATACTGTAAAGCTACAACAGCACAAAGAAATACACAATAATGTATGGTACAGGAAAGCAGAGGCTGGAAAATGTAACAACAACCCACCTTGACCAATGCAATGCATATGTACCCCACGATTTCTTCCCACAACGATTTTACATGCACCAACATGTGTATCGTGTTATACCAACGTGGACTTTGAAGTGGGAAATATGTTCGATAATTCTTCCATCGTGTTATTTCAAAATTGTTTTATGTGATCTAATTGAGATTGCTGATCAGTCAATTAATGATATTTATTGAACATTTACTGTGTGTAGAAAGCTGTACTAAGCACTTAGGAGAGTACAGTACAATAGAGGTGGTAGACACAATCCCTGCCCCACCAAAAGCTTACAGTCTAGAGGGTTGGAAAATCACTTGGGGACTCCAGATGATTAGCTTATAGGTACAGTGAAAGTTATTGTCAAGATCGTCCTGATGGATTATGTTCATCATCAGAGGTATTCACTGAGCATCCACTATTTTCAAAGCTCTGTGCTAGGTGTTAGAGAAGCAGTGTGGCCTAGTGGATTGAGCACGGGCCTGGAAGTAAGAAGGACTTAGGTCCTATTTCCTGTGGTGTGACCTTGAGCAAGTGATTTAACTTCTCTGTGCCTCAGTTACCTCATCTGTAAAGTGAGGATTAAGATTGTAAATCCCATGTTGGACATAGACTGTGTCCAACCTGGTTAGTTTGTATTTACCCAAGCACTTAGAACAATGCCTGGAACATAGTAAACACGTAACAAATACCACAAAAAAAGGTTTTATGGGGGCAACATGAAGAATCACAATGCCCTCAAGAAGCTTACAGTGTAATGAGGAAGGCAATTGGACATACTTTGACCAAAATATAATATCAATTGATCAATAGTATTTTTTGAGCTCTTACTATGTGCAGATCACTGTAATAATAATAATAATAATAACAGTACTTGTTAAGCACTTACTCTGTGTCAAGCACTGTTCTAAGAGCTGGGGTGGGTACACATGTTGCAGCAGCAGTGAAGCAGCGAGGCTTAGTGGAAAGAGCCCTGGCTTTGGGAGTCAGAGGACATGGGTTCTAATAATGGCTTCACCAATTGTCAGCTGTGTGACTTTGGGCAAGTCATTTAACTTCTCTGTGCCTCAGTTACCTCATCTGGAAAATGGGGATTAAGACTGTGAGACCCATGTGGGACAACCTGATAACCTTGTATCTACCCCAGAGTTTAGACCAGTGCTTGGCACATAGTAAGCACATAACAAAATACCATTATTATTATTATTATTATTATTATTATTATTATGTTGGGCCCAGTCCCTTTCTCACATAGGACTTACAATCTAACTAGGAAATTGTAGGAGTTAATCCCTATTTTACAAATGAGGAAACTAAGGTGCAGAGAAGTTAAGTGATTTGCCCAAGGTCACAGAGCATACCAGTAGTGGAGCTGGGATTAGAACTCAAATACTCTGACTCCCAGGCCTGCGCTCTTTCCACTAGGCCATGCTGCTATATTAAGTGCTTGGGAGAGTAAAATACAATAGAGTTGCTAGACATAATCCCTATTCTCAAGGAGCCCAATAATAGTAAAATTAGTGAGAGACTAGATAGAAATCATCAACCCAAGTGGACAAATTAATCAAAACAAATACATGAACAGGTAAAGGCCGAGGAGTGCTGAGTTGGCAGAGGGAGGAAAGCATGAATGGGGAGCTGGGGATATTTTGTTCTGTGCTATTTACCCCGTGGTAATGAAATACAAAGTTATAAGCCTATGTCTCTTAGCAAAAACCTTTGTGGGAATAAATGACCTGCAGTAACCTTGCTGAGTTCAGATGAAGGACATTTTCTGTTGGGTCTCGTGTTTGGAATACAGTCTCCTGTCTTAAATCCGCTTCCCTTCAGGGCAGCATGAATGACTGATTTGTTTACCATCATGTCTTCTGAGCAGCATTTGCATGCTTTCCCATCTGTTTGCATGGGACAATCACGCTGCTAGTTAGCAGATCCTGGTTATAATATTTATAAAGCACTTGGCAGACTTTGGAGGAAAGGGTCTATTATGCTTTTACAGCAAAGCACTAGTATTAAGTTTCCGTGAAGACCTCTTTGTGTTTGTCAAGCTTACTGTAATAGTCAATTGGAACTTCAACCTTGTGCTTTGGCATGACTAGTCTCAATTTTTTATATTGAAATCCTTCAAGATTTAATTTGTTTAATTTTACACCCTCCAGGTTTCCAAATTGGTTGCTTTTTAATGTGCTTTTTTGTTTGAGACAGTCTTTGACCTGGTTAAATCATCATCTCCTCCCCCTAGCCCCTTTCTTGACTTGCGTGTCAGGAACACAAATAAATATTTTCAGTACTCCATCAAGATCCAGCTCTCTGGCACTGTGTCAGAAGTGATAAATTAAACCTATTAAAAATGAAGCAGGCAGAAGAGTTTCACTGATGACTGCTAGACATCCAGAAATTAGACTTATATTAGAATGCGAGAGATCGGCGAATTGCTTATGTATGTCAGTGAGAAGTAAAATGGAATGTACAGCACATAGGATGAAAATAAAGAATACTAATGGGAGTGACAGTAATGAGATTATATGTATTATAAGCACTAACAATTATATTCTCATTACTAAAATACACAATGGGAATGAAGACAATTATGTAGTAGACACTGGGGGGCTGTGAATTTATTACACGGTACACACTGTATTGTTTTAATCTGCAGCTGGACTCTGAGTAGACAATTCCAAGCAAGAGCAAAATGGTGGTTTATCCCCTCTATTTTCTACCCTATTCTAAATCCATAGATATCTTTGGGAAATCATCAGATATCCTAACATGCCCCATTGTGGAATAACAGGTTGGGTAATGTCTCCTGACACTGGAGTTTATTATTAAGGCTTGCAGCTAATCTGTTACTCTGTGCTTGTATGGAAAAGGAAGTGGATTGATCTGTGAACATTGTTTTTCTTGCTTATTGTTTTATTCAAATATAATCATTGATCATTCAAGCGTGCATTTAATGTAGTTGTTCTTTACTCAATCTTTGTTTTGCCACCAGTAAAATAAAAATTGCAGGATTCTCTTCTATTTTGCATATTCATATAGGAGTTTCAGAGCACTTGGAATTATTCTTACTTAGACAACCACTTTTTCAAAGATATTCTGGAGAAGAAGGGCATTTCTGTTTCATAGTTTAGGGATGGATATTGATATTCTTATAGTAAAGTCAATTATATGCATCTGTAACAGGTCTTGAACATGGAAAAGAGGCAGATAAAATTAAGCCTATGCTGAGCAGGAGTTTTTATGCATATTTGCTTGGCTGCTGGACAGAAAAAAACCATGTCTTGCTACATTAGCGTTGATTTTTTAAAAAAAATTATTACAAAGGATTCTCAGAATCTGGTGGCTGTGAAAAATCTATCCAGGGTTCCATTCCTAGCACATAGCACAGTTTTCAATTGTTCTCATCATTGAAGGCAATCTGTTCCTCTCCTCTGCACTCCTGGCCTCTCTGCCCTGGATCTGCTGTTCATTCATTCATGCATTCATTCATTCATTCATATTTATTGAGTGCTTACTGTGTGCACAGCACTGTACTAAGCACTTGGAAAGTACAATTCAGCAAGGAGAGACAATCCCTGCCCTCAATGGGCTCACAGTCTAGAAATTACAGTAGCATGGGATAAAGGATAAAATGACTCAGTGACAGTTTGATGTGTAAAACTCAGAGTGGCAGGTGACCAGTTCAATGTTGAGTTCAGATCTTAGTCCTGAACCTTGTGAATTTTCATAACCTTAATCTCATTGGCATGTGTTTCCCAATGCTACTTTTCATCACTTTTGGTAAAGTGTTAATTTTCCCTCCAAATAGTTTTCCATTATGTCTCCTAACAAGGAATGTGTGCATTTGAAAGAAAATTTCCATAGCTCCCAGTCATATTACGGAAGGGCTGATACTTATTTCAACAAAGTGGTGATCTTAGATGACTGAAATCTGAACTCTCCTGAAGCCAACTTGATTAAGAATTGGCAGAGAGAAACATTTGATTACTAATGAATTTTAGCTTGTTCAATAGGGAAAACCACTGACAAAATATTACCATTTTAGCTGTTTACCAAGAGAAATGAGAGTAATATTGTTGGGCTTTAGATCTACAGAGCTAATAATTGCCTTGAGCACTTCAGTGAGAGATTCTGTCCAGCCAGAAAACATAGGTGAAGGAGACCATGTCAAGGTGAAAGTCCTTGAGGCTGGAACATGGCGACTCAAATACTATATCAAAACAACCTGTAAAATCAATTATAATTATAGGTGAGCTGAATTCCCTCCTGCCAAACTAAAGAGGCAAAGAGAAACCAGAAGTTCCAGAATCTATGTTCAAGCCAGAGAAAGAGCCTCAACTTATTGATCTTCAGGGCAGAGTTCAACAAAATACTAATTTCCAAAAGTCAACTCCATAGTGGACAAAAATTATAGTATCAAGTGCTTACTTCTGTATCATCAGAGTGCACACTGCTTGAGGCACATTACATGTGTCTGGCTACTACTTTACTCTCTCAAGCACTTAGTGCAGTGGCTAGCATTTGGTGCTTAATAAAGCTACTGATTGACTGCCATGTGCCAAGGTAAATATGAGATGATCAGTTCAGGGAGTCGCTGTCCCAAAGTGGGTTCACAATCTAAGAGGTGGGGAGTTCAGGTATTTCATAGTGGATAGAACACAGGCCTGGAAGTCAGAAGGTCATGGGTTCTAATCCCAGCTCCACTACATGTCTGCTGTGTGACCTTGGACAAGCCACTTCCCTTCTCTGTGCCTCAGTTACCTCATCTGTAAAATGGGGATCAAAACTGTGAGCCCCATGTGAGACAGGGACTGTGTTCAAACTGATTATTTTGTATCTACCCCAGCACTTTGTACTGTGCGTGGCACAAGGTAAGCACCTAAGAAATGTGATCATTATTATTATGATTTTTCAGATGAGGAAACTGAGGCAGAGAGGGGTTAAGTAATATGCCCAAAATCATAGAGTAGATTTCTGAGAGAACTGGGATTAGAACCCAAGGCTCCTGACTCCCAGTTCTATGCTCTTTCCTCTAAGTCACATTGGATTGAACTTCCACTCTGCATCAGCAAAAGAGAAAGATAAGGGAAGATAAAGTGCTGGCACATGCTAATCTTTAGAACATGGGAACCTTGACACATGTGACAGAACCTACAAAACATAAAGACAAGTGGCGGGGTGGGGGTTGGACCACAAAATGGGAAATTCAAGTTCAGAACCCATTCTTTGCAGAATTAGTTTGAGCAAAGCAAAATGTGTATCTGAATTATACATTGGATTGAAATTCCACTCTGCACCAGCAAAAGAGAAACAAAAGAGAACAAAGTGCCCCTCGTTTAAGACTGTGAGCCCCTCGTGGGACAACCTGATTACCTTGTGTCTACCCCAGGACTTAGAACAGTGCTTGGCACATAGTAAGCGCTTAACAAATACCATTAAAAATAGAATTATAGCTATATACACATCATTAATAAAATAGAGTAATAAATATGTACAAATATACACAAGTACTGTGGGGAGGGGGAGGGGATAGGGTAGAGGGAGGGAGGCGATGAGGAGGGGAGGAGGAGGAGGAGAGGAAAAAAGGGGGCCTCAGTGTGAGAAGGCCTCCTGGAGGAGGTGAGCTCTCAGTAGGGCTTTGAAGGAAGGAAGAGCTAGTTTGGCAGATGTGTGGAGGGAGGGCATTCCAGGCCAGAGGTAGGATGTGTGCCAGCGGTAGATGGCAGAACAGGCGAGAACAAGGCATGGTGAGGAGGTTAGCGGCAGAGGAGTGGAGTGTGTGGGCTGGGCTGCAGAAAGAGAGAAGGAGGTGAGGTAGGAAGGGGTGAGGTGATGGAGAGCTTTGAAGCCAAGAGTGAGGAGTTTTTGCTTGATTCGAAGGTTGACAGGCAACCACTGGAGATTTTTGAAGAGGGGAGTGACATGCCCAGAGCATTTCTGTACAAAGATAATCCGGGCAGCAGAGTGAAGTATAGACTGAAGCAGGAAGAGACAGGGGGATGGGAGATCAGAAATGAGGGTGATGCAGTAATCCATTCAGGATAGGATGAGAGATTGAACCAGCAAGGTAGTGGTTTGGGTGGAGAGGAAAGGGTGGATCTTGGAGATGTTGTGGAGGTGAGACCGCAGGTTTTGGTGACGGATTGGTTGTGTGGGGTGATTGAGAGAGTGGAGTCAAGGATGACACCAAGTTTGTGGGCTTGTGAGACAGGAAGGATGATAGTGCTGTCTACAGTGATGGGAAAGTCAGGGAGAGGACAGGGTTTGGGAGGGACGATAAAGAGCTCAATCTTGGACATGTTGAGTTTTAGATGGCGGGCAGACATCCAGATGAAGATATCCTGAAGGCAGGAGGAAATACGAGCCTGGAGGGAGGGAGAGAGAACAGGGGCGGAGATGTAGATTTGGGTTTCAGCATAGAGATGATAGTTGAAGCCAAGGGAGCTAATGAGCTCACCAAGGGAGTGAGTATAGATGGAGAACAGAAGGGGACCAAGAACTGACCTTTGAGGAACCTCTACAGTGAGGGGATGGGAGGGGGAGGAGGAGCCCGTGAAGGAGACTGAGAATGAATGGCCAGAGAGATAAGAGGAGCACCAGGAGAGGATGGAGTCTGTGAAGCCAAGGTTGGATAGCATGTTGAGGAGAAGGGGATGGTCCACAGTGTTGAAGGCAGCTGAGAGGTCAAGGAGAATTAGGATAGAGTAGGAACCATTGGATTTGGCAAGGAGGTCATTCGTGACCTTTGAGAGGGCAGTTTCGGTGGAGGGTAGAGGATGGAAGCCTGATTGTAGTGGGTCTAGGAGAGAGTTGGAGTTGAGGAATTCAAGGCAGCGAGTGTAGACAACTTGTTCTAGGAGTTTGGAAAGGAAGGGTAGGAGGAAGATAGGGTGATAACTAGAAGGGGCAGTGGGGTCAAGAGAGGGTTTTTTTAAGATGGGGGAGATGTGGGCATGTTTGAAGGCAGAGGGGAAGGAAACAGTGGAGAGTGAGTGGTTGAAGATGGAAGTTAAGGAGGGAAGGGTCAAGAGTTTTCATAAGATGAGAGGGAATGGGGTGTGAAGCCCAGGTGGATGGAGTGGCACTTGAGAGGAGGGAGGAGCTCTCATCTGAAGATATTACTAGGAAGGATGGGAAAGTAGGGGAGAGGGTTGAGAGTTGGGGGGATGGAGAAGAGGGAGGGGTGACTTTGGGGAGCTCAGACCTGATGGTGTCAATTTTCCTAATGATGTCGATGGCCAGATCATTGGGGGTGAGGGACGGAGGAGGGGGAGGAACAGGGGGCCTAAGGAGGGAGTTAAATTTCCGGCACAGCTGACAGGGATGATGGGTATGGGTGTCAATAAGGGAAGAAAAATAGTTTTGCCTGGTAGAAAAGAGGGCAGAGTTAAGGCAGGAAAGGATAAATGTAATGTGAACAAGGTTGGCTTGGTGTTTAGCCTTTGGCCAGCAGCGTTCAGCAGCTCGAGGATATAAGCGAAGGAGGCAGACAGCGGCAGTGATCCAAGGCTGTGGGTTAGTGGTGCAGTTCTTTCATTGAGTAGACTAGAGGGAGCTACAGACTAAATTGCTTTCTACTCTTGGACTATTTGTGTGTGTCAAATGGAATCAGATTCAAACCAAGTTCTATTCTCTGTAGTGTTGATGTAAATCAAATCAATATATCTATTAGTCAGGACATGACTGGAAGTATATTTACTTTGTTACATCCTCTAACGGGCCTGTCATTTGGTTGCAGGACTAGAGGCAAGGATTCTAAGAGAGCAACTGAATGAGAATGGAATTCTAGAGCTTGTCCTTAGCTGAGTTACAAAGTTGTGTTCACTTAAGCATTTTAACACCAAGAAAAAACAAATCATCCTCAATATAGACGGAATAGTATCCACTTGGCTACTTACTGCTCTTTTAAAATATTCATTCAGTCATTCATTCAATAGTATTTATTGAGTGCTTACTGTGTGCAGAGCACTGTACTAAGTGCTTGGCAACATATAGAGATGGTTTCTACCCAACAACGGGCTCACAGTCTAGAAAGGGGAGACAGACAACAAAACAAAACATGTAGACAGGTGTCAAAATCGTCAGAACAAATAGAATTAAAGCTATATGCACATCATTAACAAAATAAAAAGAATAGTAAATATGTACTAAACATTTTCCAATGGCTGTTAACACTGTCCAAATATTTCCTAACATAGTGTTGTGATGACCCAGCCAAGAGGAAAAAGTCTCAATTGTATTTTCAACACAGTCTTATAGATTTCTCTTAAATATCTGATTCAGAAAGAAATATTTGATACTACCAGCATCAGAATCTTCCTTGTACCATAGCAGGGCATTGGAGAATTTCATTGTTCGGAGAAAGTCTTTTAGACAGATAACCTCTACCTAGTCAATGAGTAACAAATATCCTATGAATTGTACATACCAGTGTAAAAAAACAAACAAGCAAACAAACACTCCAGGGAGAGGGGCACTGCCTCTGTTTATGCCCAGGCTCTTTGGCCATGATCAGTTTTAGAATACTAAAGGAAAATGGAATGATTGCTACACTTGAGGTAATCTATAGGCAATTGTTTTCTTAAAGAAGACTAGTTTTTCCTGATCTTTTTTTGCTATTCTCTTTCTATAGTAAGGCAAAAGTCCTCTTTAAGAATTCATTCATTCAATCATATTTACTGAGCGCTTACCATGTGTGGAGCACTGTAGTGAAATCTTATTCATCCAGATGAAATGGAGGAAGGCCACTTGGAATTAGGGAGAAGTCTGAGTTATAGGTTCTTTATTTAAAACAAATTCATCTTTATTACAGTGCTATGATTAGGTCTACATGCGAGTCACTGGAGTCTATATGTCTAGTCACTTCAGAGCTAGATGTGCCCTATTGTCGATGGGGGGAAAGTGAGGGTTTCATAGCAGAGCCATTCGTGTTCAATTTATTCTAGGCAGCCATGCTGTAAAATGCAACATGGAACCTGGATAGAAGAATTTGAATGTACTTCCATACTCTGTGAACAACAGGCAAAGTTTTTGAGTAAGAGTCATTCAGGAACCACTAGATGGGGATGACTGCACCCTAAAGACATCACCCAAGAAGACAGTATTGTAAGTCACTTTGCCCAGTCAGCCAGGTGCTAGGGACTGGAAATAGCCAATCAGTCAATCATGGCATTTATTGAGTGCTTACAGTGTGCAGAGCACTGTGTTAAGCAATTGGGAGAGTACTAAACAATAGACTTAGTAGAAACATTTCCTAATAATAATAATAAAGATAATAATGGTATTTGTTAAGCACTTACTATGTACCAGGCACAGTACTAAGCACTGGAGGAGATATGAAATTAGGTTGAACACAATCTCTGTCCCACATGAGGCCCATCCCCATTTTACAGATGAGGTAACTGAGGCCTAGAGAATTGAAGTGACTTGCCCAAGGTCACACAGCAGACAAGTGGCAAAGCTAGGATTAGAACCCAGGTAATTCTGACTCCCACGCCCAGGCTCTTTCCACTGCTTCTCACAAGGAGCTTAGAATCTGGAGGGGAAGGCAGACTTAAATATAAAATGAATTATGAGTATACACATAAGTGCTGTGGGGCTGAGGTTGGGGTGACTATCAAGTGCTTAATGGGTATAGATCTAAGTGGATGGGCGTTGCAGAAAGGAGAGGGAGTAGGGGAAAAGAGGACTTAATCAAGGATGGCCTCTTGGAGGAGATGTGATTTTAATAAGGCTTTGAAGCTGGGAAGCCTGAAGAAAACTGAACTGATGTATCAATCTAACCCGAGGAAAGTCCACACATAACCAATGGTAATTATTATCAGCATGAAGCTAACCTTTGTCACAGAGTTCTGTTACTTAGGCAGCACACTGGCCAATGGCACAAATGGAATCAATTGTGTTTGGAAAACATTCTTGGAAGACTGTTAGAGTGTGGAGGCAATATGGGATTAGGCTTCAAATCAAACTGAGTGCCTACAGAGCTGTCCAATATTCTCTATGGATGTGAGGCTCAAACCCCTTTATAGGCACCACATCCGTCTCCTTAAGCAGTTCCATCAACCCTACTTATGAGCTATACTCAACAGTGAGTGTCAAGACAGGATCACAAGCAACAATGTATTGAGGTGAGCAATCACAGCTGTTGCCTAAGCTGCTGCTACCTGGTGAACTGACAACCAGAACTGAAGAGGATACTAATTCAATTGAAATACAAGGCTGTCAAGTCCCGAGTGGCTGACTCGCTACCTGAGATTATATTAGAGGGTTCGTGTTTTGGGGCTGCAGAGGGAATGATCACTACTACTTGGAAACTAGATACTTTGATATACATCATGCAGTTGACAGAAAATCAAAGATTCAACTATAGCAAAGAACATAACTGTTGGGCTTGATCCACCCAACCCAGGAATAGAGTTATCCTACAGCAAGATGATCAGTCCTGTACGGTGTACAGGTCCTTAATGGGCCAGATGGGCAGGGGCATCCCCTGCCTACGAAGTCCCTTGGATTCGGGCTGTCTCTGCCTTCCCTTCAGAGGACAGTGAGCAGCAGCACCCATCTGGTTTCCCTGTCCTCTTACACTGTTCTTCTTAACTGTGGTATGCCCTACTCTATTACTACCAAATAGTTTGTTCTGATTTTGGCAGTCTTTGATGACAGTGCTGTTTATCTGGTTTTCTTTCTTCTCCAATTTTCCTTTCTTCTCCAATCACTAAGCCGAGGGTTCTTCCACCTTGGGAGGGTGCTTCAAGAGGGAATAACATCAGCTTCATAATGCTGCAAGCAGTGGCTATGCAGATAAGGTCGAGATAGGGACCCAGGTTTGAACCTTTTTACTCCCACTCTGACTGGCATATGATGTGGTAAAGCAGCGTGGTTTTTGGAAAGAGCACAGGCTTGGGAGTCAGAGGTCGTGGGTTCTAATCCCATCTCTGCCACTTATCAGCTGTGTGACTTTGGGCCATTCACTTCACTTCTCTGTGCCTCAGTTACCTCATCTGTAAAATGGGGATTAAGACTGTGAGCCCCACGTGGGACAACCTCATTACCTTGTATCTACCCCAGCCCTTAGAACAGTGCCTGGCACATAATTAGTGTTTAACAAATACCATCATCATTATTATTATTAATATGAATAAAAGGAGACCAGTTATTTCTCTTCTTATCCAGAACTTTCCAGGTTTTATTTTTTTCTTTTTACTTGTCCCCAAATGCCTTATATGTTCTAATTCTAATCCTGGCTATGCCACTTAGCTGCTGTGTAACTCTGAGCAAGTCACTTAACTACTCTGTTCCTCAAATTCCTCAACTGTAAAATGAGGGTGACCTATCTGTTCTCCTTCCTACTTAGGCTGTGAGCTTCATGTGTGACAGGGACTGTGTCTGACCTGATTAACTTGTACCTAACCCAGTGCTTAGAATAGTGCTTGACACTTACAAAGTGCTTAACCAATACCATAATCATCATCATTATTATTATTATAATGCATTCATAATTCTCATGATTTTTTAGTACTCATAATGATGTTTTATTCTCATCTCTGCAGGTAGAGAAAAAAGATGGGCTGTTTGTCACTTGGGGAAAGTAGGAAGAAGAGTGTCTTCAGCGAAGAGAGTACAAACTAATTATATTGCTTTATTTCCTAGTGAAGAGTGAATATAACCTAATATGAAGTCAGGAGGAGGCCATGAGAAACTAGACTTTGGCCAGAAGGGTGACTTCCTGTGTAGGTACAGTCTCTGTGGCAATGCAGCTGACCCACTCATCTTTCATTACCAATTGCTAATCTTCCCTTTTCATCAAGACATCATGTGTTTTTCGTGTTTATTGAGTGTCAATCCTTATTCATTTTCAGTCTATTAACCTAGAGTAGGAAATCACCACCGGATCTGTATTTGAGTGGCTTGGTCTGCTTCCTCTTTTAGAGATGGCTTCCTTACTTTTAGTGAGTAAAATGTAATGACCAGTAACTCACCTTCATTCTAGCTTAGAGTGGCTTGACCCATAAAGACACCATCTATCAGCATCTTAAATGACACATCCAGCTTTCAGGGTTCTCTGAGAAACCCTGTACTTGATGCTGAAAGCAGATAAGAAAATACACTAGAGGGCAGTTTGTGACTCTCTCTCTCTCTCTCTCTCTCTCTCTCTCTCTCTCTCTCTCTCTCTCTCTTGGCCATAGGCATGTAGCTAGTTGCACCAAAGCATCTAGTGCTGACACCAGTGCCACAGCTCATTATCCAAAGAAAATACTAAAGGTAAAGTGAAGAGGGTCATTCTTTTTGGTCATGGCTGCTGTACTGACATCTTTAGAGTAGAAATATCTGTGAGTTCTGGATGTGAGGTGCGGGTGCAAAGAAAGGGTTTTTGCTGAACATCCCTGAACTGTGACTGTATTTACCAAACCAAAGGGGAGGGACACTGCACTTTTCCCTGACAACAATCAATCAATCAATCATAGTTACTGAGTGCTTAGTATGTGCAGAGCACTGTACTAAGCACTTGGGAAAGTACAGTATAATAGAGTTGGTAGATATGTTTCCTGCCCACAATTAACCTATATTCTAGATGGGGAGACAGACATTAATATGAATGAATAAATTACAGCTATGTACATAAGTGCATAGCTTATAAGTGGGCCTGAGGGTGAGGAGAATAATAAATGCCCAAAGGGCACAGATCCAAGTGCATAGACGACACCCTTGACAGCAAATAGAAGTTCAGTCTGGTGGAGATTTCAAAATGAAAGTGACACTTCCCCAGATCCACTTCAACTGCTCAGATTTTTCATCAAGACAATATGAAGCATTCTGGAATGACAGATAAGAAACCAATTTTCAAAAACCTGATGTTTATTCATTTTTAGCGAGTGGATTCAAAATCACGTGTTCAGTGAACGCATCACCAGAAGGATTTGCAAGCCATGCCTATGAGCATACTGGGATATTTTCCCAAGATGGGTCTATCTAATTGCTGTTAAACAGGTATGGATGAATAGGAAATGTTCCTTGGAATGTCACTTCTATCTGAGAAGGCTTTTTTCAGAATCTTTGGGAATCAAAGATGTTTGCTCTGCACATAGTAAGCACTCAGTAACTACCATTGATTGATTGTTTGATTATTGTACTCTCCCTAGAACTCAATACAGTCTACCCACACAGCCAGCACTCAGTAAATACCATTAATTGATTGATTAATACTAATGCAATTGTACTCTCCCACATACTTAGCCCAGAATAAGGGCTCATAAGTACTATTGACAGATTACCCGAACAATAGAGGAGAGTATTCTCACTCTGATCCAGACCCTCTGTGAGTACTCAAGCCCCATAAGCACCCCAAGGTTTTTTTCAGCATCCAAACCTTATAAGTGCTCTCCAAATTCTAACAGCAGAGCATGGCCTAGGGGAAAGGGCCTGGGAGTCAAAGGACCTGGGATCTAATCCCGGCTCTGCTATTTGTCTATTTGTCTATTTGTCTATTTGTCTATATTGCTATTTGTCTGCTGTTTGTCCTTGGGCAAGTCATTTAACTTCTCTGTGCCTCAGTTCTCTCATCTACAAAATGGGAATTCAATACCTAGTCACCCTCCTACTTAGACTGCGAGCCTTACGTGGGACCTGTTTATCTTGTATCTACCCCAGCACTTAGTAATAATAGTAATGATGATGATGATGGTATTTTGTTAAGCACTTACTGTGTGCCAAGCACTGTTCTAAGTGCTGGGGTAGGTACAAGGTAATCAGGTTGTCCCACGTGGGGATCACAGTTTTAATCCCCATTTTATAGGTGAGGTAACTGAGGCACAGATAATTTAAGTGACTTGCCCAAAGTCACAAAGCTGATAAATGGTGGAGCTGGGATTAGAACCCACAACCTCTGACTTCCAAGCCCATGCTCTTGCCACTAAGTCATGCTTGGCACATAGTAAGCGTTTAATAAATGCTGGTATGATAATGATGATTAACATCAGAGACACCACAGAAGAAGCCTAGTCTGTAAGCTCATTGTTGGCAGGGAATGTGTCTGTTTACAGTTATATTGTACTTTCCCAAGTGCTTAGTACAGTGTCCTGCACACAGTAAGTGCTGAATAAATGCAACTGAATGAGTGAAGTCCTTTCTGGCTCCTTTCTCACCTGTACCAAATTTTCCCCCAGCCCAACTGTCTTTATTTAAATGGAGTCTTGTCAACATCTCATGGGGTCCACTGCTACCACCATATTTGCCAGGAAGAGTAAATGCCAACCATCTCTATGACACTTCATTTTTACACAGGACAATATCACTCAGTCAATGGTATTTCGTGAGTGCTTGCTGTGTGCAGAGCACTGTACTAAGTGCTTGGGAGAATTTAATATAACAGAGTTGGTAGGCATATGCTTCACTGCAAATAGGTGGCTTTTTCAAAACACATTCTGCATTAAAAAAACATAAATTGAGCACCCACTAGTTGCAGTGCACCGTACTTGGGAAGTACAAAATGAACAAGTGAGCCATTCCCTATCACAAGAGCCTAATTTAGAAGGTTTAAAGGAGTCCACAATCCGTCTCTCTGTTGTAGGAGTAGTGGGGCTAGCTTTGAAATTGCGTTCAGTGTCATTCTGACTGTCAGTGGGCCTTACTTGGACTTTTGTACTAGGCAGAGGCATTTTATGGTCACAGTAATTTCTGTGAGGACATGGCAGGGACATAGCAGCACAACCCGTGGCTAGACATCTCTGGAGAGAAACCACCCAGCCTCCATACCATCTGGGCTCCCAGCAGTCCCTGCTCTAATGCGACAGAGGGAGAATAAAGCAGCAGTACCACAACTTTCTGACCTTTAGAATGTTGGGAAGCCAGTGACTACTGCTCTAGCCACTTGCCCTTTCCCCCTCCCCAGCGCTGCAGGACACAGGGCCCTGGAAGGTCCTTTCCTTGCCTGGGCAGAGGTGAGTCATCTGTGGCTCCAAGCCTATTTCAGAAAGGGACATCAAGATCTGATGCTCCTGTCCCAGGCAGGTCCCAACCAGCCTCTTGCATGCTCACACATGCCAAAAGTCTCATTAGAGAAGCAGCATGGCCTAGTGGAAAGAGCATAGGCCTGTGTTCTAATCCTGGCTCATGTTACTGTCCTGAAGTGTCACTGCCGCCCTCTAGACCACATTTTCCTTCAGGGCTGGGGAGGCTGAGATGGCTTGTAACTAAGGACCATTAACCTGACCAGTGAGGAGTCTGAGGAATTCCACCTCCACAATGTATTCTTTTATGTATCTTGACAGCACTGCTTGTTTTGTTGACTCTGGCTGCTTACGGTCCATTTATCATTGTCTTTATCTACCCCCTATATTGGAAGACCCAAGTGTGACAGGACTGTCTGAACTGTTAGGTTTGTAGGTATCTCAGCATTTAGCACAGGGTTTGACTGTGCTAAAGTCTATTAAGTAAATACTTAATGCCCCAATTAAGAAGATGTGCCTGGCATCCATTGAGTCATATGAGTTTTATTTCACCTCACAGTGAGTATTGTAAATAAAGACAGCACTTCATTTGCTCTTAACCTCCTATTTGATTTCCTTCATTTCCCACCATCTGGAACCACAAGATCTGAGCCTGAAGCTTATGCTCCATGTGTCTGAGCCAGGGAAACAGATGGTTAAGGCTAAAAATGGGCCATAGTTTGTCTGAAGGGAGAGGTGTGTTGAGACCAGGGAAACAGATGGTTAAGGCTAAAAATGGGCCATAGTTTGTCTGAAGGGAGAGGTATGTTGAGACTGGATACTCATGATTGCATTGAGAAATGCGGTCCTACCCCTGGTAATAGCAATGTCTTCGGGAGGAATGATTATTATTGCTAAGGTAGGATAAAATTCCTGGATTTTCCCTACTGGCATAACATTCAAGTAGCAGCCTCTTGGCTTCATTTCATGTTTATACCACACCTGTATTTTTTTGTTCATCCATTGGGTTATTCACACTGGAACTGGTAAGTTGATTTCAAAGAATAGCTAGCTCCACCACAGGGGCCTGAAATCGCATCAGTAGGAATGGAGCAATTCTGATGTTAGACCCATCTATCACAATGACTGATAGGCAACACATTTTCCCCAAATCAGTCTTCATCTCTCTTTCATCTTGTTCTTTTCTTTTGCTTCACCCCTCTGATAATTGGCTGTCACTTCAATTTCAATAAGCAAATGGATGTGTTTGGTTTACTTCACCTTCCCTTCCATTTGTTTCCTCACTCTGTTCTAAGTTTTTCAATTTGACAGATCACCAACCCGTCCATCCCAAGAATGAAATTTAGGCTTTCCTTTCCAAAAGTCCTTTGGGTGAAACAGTGCAGGAAATGGAGGAAGCATGACACTAGTTCTTTGCCACCAAGACTGGGCCACTCAGGCTCAACAAGGCCTTGCACCTCTACTCTCACAAATGGTGTTGGCCATCATAGTAAACCAAAGTCCCAGTCCCCATAGAGCAACAGAGTTGCAGAAGGGGAACTAAATGAAATGGAGAGTGCGGGTGACTTTCTATTATTGACCTTAAGGGAGAGGGGAAGAGAGGAGCCGTAACCATGCTTCTTTAAGCCGTCTTGCCAGAGCCATACTTGTACAGTGCTTAAAATGAATTTTCTCTCATTGAAGTTTCCCCTTAGTGAGATCATTATAGAGAGGGGCTTTCATTTTTAAGTCACTTTTCCAGTGAATATTCCTAATAATAATAATGGTACTTATTAAGTACTTACTGCCAAGCACTGTTCTAAATGCTAGGGTAAATTAATCAGCTTGGACACAGTTCCTGTTCCACATGAGGCTCAAACTCTTAATCCCCAGTTTTTACAAATGAGGTAACTGAGGCCTAAAGAATTTAAGTGCTATTTTTTGAGCGCTTAGTATATGCCAGGCACTGTACTAAGCGCTGGGGTGGATACAAGCAAATCAGGTTGGACACAGTCGCTGTCCTACATGGGACACAGTCTTAATCCCCATTTTACCGACGAGGTAACTGAGGCCCAGAGAAGTAAAGTGACTTGCTCAGTGTCACACAGCAGACAAGTGGTGGAGCTGAGATTAGAACCCATGACCTTCTGAATCCCAGGCCTGTGCTCTATCCACTATGCCATGCTGCTTCTTTGTGCCTTGCCCAAGGTCACACAGTAGACATGTTGTGGAGCTGGAATTAGAACCCAGGTCCTTCTGACTCCCAGGTCATTGCTCTATTCACTAAGCCACACTGCTCCTATGCACCCAGTACAGCCTTGCACATGTTTGTGGCATTCAAATCTTTTTAACGATGGTGATGATGAAGTTTGTAATCAAGTTTATTGTTAAGTTGATTAAATGATCTAAGACAATTATGGGAGAAGGGTGGGTGCCAGTCCCTATGTGTAGACACTTCGACTCAGCTATCAGCAGTAGAGATGCAGTACAGGTGATTTATTCCACCTGAACTTCCTAACACTGAAAGACTTCACTACTGCATTCCTCTCCTTTCTCTGTTTGTTCATTTTATGTATGATTCAGACATATTCAATTAAAAGGCTGATTTTTAGCAAAGGAAGGAAGAAAGTTTATCTGCTTGGCTGGCATTCATTTGGCTGGTCTGAGACTTTCTAATGGAAATAGAGGTGGAATGAAGTGAAATTGGGAAGCGCTTAGTACAGTGCTCTGCACACAGTAAGCGCTCAATAAATACGATTGATTGCTTGAGTCATGGCCCTGGGAGGGTCGGGACGGACTCCTGCCGAGACATCTGTGGGACTAAAAAGCGATCTTGATGGTAGTGTTGTACTCATACCCTTTCTCCTGCAAAAGAAATGGTGATCAGGAGAGAATGCTAAGCCAACAGTAAGAGAAAAGGAGGCACTCTTCTTTCCACAAAAACATAAATCCAAGAGCAAAGCCATTTCCAGGTCAGATCCATAGTCCGTTGAGCACAATTCAACCCGTTCTCCAATCACATGGGGCTTACATTCTTTTGAAACAACACTGAGAAAAACTCAGAATGTAGTACTCACCCACTCCAAAACCATAGCATCCTGTATCCATAGAGACTAATGTTGGACAGTGAATGTTCCCTAATTCCCTAATGGAAGCATGTGGAGAAAACATGGGATGTGGCAGAAATGAGGGAGACAGGCATTAAAATCAGTTACATATAGACAAAATGGCATAAGTGCTGTGGGGCTGAGGGTGGGATGAATATCAAGTTCTTAGGGGGTACATAACAAAGTTCATGCAGAAAAGAGAGCGAGTAGGGGAAATGAAGGCTTATTCAGAGCTGTGTACACCTTCAGCACTTTATTACTCACTTCTGCTCCACAATGCTGAAGTAGATATTCCTATATGCTATTTCCCCTAATTTATTTTAATATCTGTCTCTCCTTGTAAATTGTAAGCTCCTTGTGTGCTGAGGTTGCATCACCCATTTTCGAGTATTGTGCTCTCCCAAGCATTTAGTCCGGTGCTGTGCACACAGTAAGCACTCATTAAATACCATTGATTGATTGAAATACCATTGATTGACTGGAAAACCTCTGGGAGGAGATGTGATATTAGGAGGGCTTTGCAGTTGAGAGATACATTCATCCCACCTTCGGCTGCACAGCACTTATGTAAATGTCTGCTTATGGGCAAGGAACATGTCTACCATCTCTGTTATATTGTACTTGTCCAAGCACTTAGTACAGTGCTTAGTAGAGTGCTCACAGTGAGCGCTCAATAAATATGATTGATTGATTGAGGATACTGCAAACCAAGCAGTAGGAAAGGATGATTCTAATAATAATAGTAATTATGGTACTTAAGTGATTGCTATGTGCAAAGCATTGTTCTAAGCACTGAGGTGGATCCAAGTTAATCAGGTTGGACAAAATCCCTGTCACACATGGGACTCACACTCTTAATCCCCATTTTCCAGATGAAGTAAATCAGGCCCAGAGAAGTAAAGTGACTTGCCCAAGGTCACACAGCAGACGAGTGGTTTAGCTGCTATTAGAACCCATGACCTTCTAACTTCCAGGCCCATGCTTTATCCACAATGACATGCTGCTCCCAAGGACCAGAAAACTAGTTAGACTGAAAGGACCTGTCCATCTGTGCCAAAGACCCCCAGATTCGAAAATAGAGGATAGTTGAAAGATCAATTGACTTTTTATTTCTTTAATTTTATCAATGAATTTAAAGCCTAAACAGGTGGGGCCATGGATGACTGATAATCAAGTTGTAGGGTGGGTATGAGGGGGACAAAAATATCACTAGATTCAAGAGCGGTTTGGATAAATACATGGAGGGTAGGTCCATAGGGGCTAATAGAGGGAAATACCTGTTCTCCCTCCCACTTAGATTGTGAGTCCCATGTGGGACAGGGACTCTGTCCAACCTGATTGACTACACCAAGGCTTAAGTAGTCCTTGACACTTACTAAGCGCTTAATAAGCATTATATCAACCACAAATACCATGGTTATTACATGAAGAGGGACGGAGTACCAGGCCAGAGCGGGGACTTGGGCAAGGTATCATTGGCGAGATAGACAATATATTGAGTAGATTGTCATTAGAGAAGTGTGCCAGTTGGGTTGTATTGGAGATCAGCCGGTAAGGCATGATGGGGAGAGCTGATTGACTTTTTGTCATTTTTTATATTTTACTCAATTTATTTTGCACTGAAATCTAAATTGGTGAGTTTTCATAGTCACATGAAAAACAGTGAAGATTTTTCTGTAAGCCAGTACAGGTTTTTGTTGACCTGTTTGCTGACCTGGTCAAGGGTTAAATCCAATTGGGTAGACATGTAGATGGAACAATAAAATTATTCATGACAGATAAATGGCTGGAATATGAAACTGGAATGATGGCTGTATGCCTCAATAGGAATAGTACCAAATATCCCTAAGAAGATATGATGTATCTCTGTCTCTTATTCTAACAGCAGATGATGAGGGTAAGGAGATGGAGAAGAAAAGGAGCAACAGGATGTAGAGTGCAGGAATATCAAGGGACACCAATAACTCAAATGACCTTCGAACCATTTGCTTCCATGGCTTCAACTACCATCTCTTTGCAGATGATTCCCAAATCTACCTCCTACTCCCTTCTGTCACCCTGACAGAAGGTTCTCCCCCTCCCCCCAGCCCTTATGTATATATCTAATTTATTTATTTTTATTAATGTCTGTCTCCCCCTCTCTAGACTGTAAGCTTGTTGTGAGCAGGGAATGTGTCTATTTATTACTGTTCTGTACTCTCCTCGGCACTTAGTATAGTGCTCTGCACACAAGCACTCAATAAATACAATTGAATGAACAAATGACTATCAATTGTAAATGTATATCAGAGTTTATAAAGCTGGATGAAAAGCACCACAGCATGAGACCTCCAATAAAATCTCTAGAAAGTTGGCGGCTGCTATAGTGGTTGCTGTGGCTATAGGTGTGCCTTGGACTCCGAGCCATCAGGAGCCTGAAATGCTGCTCCTCTAGCCACAGTGTTGTTCTGTTTTGGGTTTTTTCTTTTGGTATTCATCTTTGACTCTTGTTTCATTGTTTTATGGTTTCATTGCTCTTTATGTGTCTCTCCAGTCCTCTCATCCCTCTTATAATCTTAGATTGTGAGCCTTTGATGATCAGGTACTGTGTCTAATTCCCACTGTGATGAGACCACAACAAGCTGCCTTATTTACTGATTGTTTGTGATTCCACGAACAAGAACAAGGAAGAGAGTGTGAAGGCACTGATGGGCTTTACTTGAGAGCAGGTGATTGCTGGCAAGTGGGGGTGGAGCATGAAGGGAGGAGTGGCTTTCTCTCTGTTCTACCCAATAACGGGCCTGGACCAATCACTGCCTGGTAGGGCCACAGCTGGGATGCCTAAGCCAGATAAAAGGCAGTCATTTTATATTACAAATGGGGTATGGAGAGGAGAAGAAGCAAGCATGCTAAGAGTAGTAGTAGGAGGGCAGTACATAAAAGCATCACATAAGGGTAGTAACAGGCACTAACACTTGGAAGCAGAAAGAAGAGGCATTGGCAGAATGGGCTCCTTTGACCACATGCTGGTATTGGACTCTTGGAGTGAGTGAGGGTGTGTGTATGTATGTGTCACTCCCTTGCATGTTGGAAAAGCTGTTAAAAACTTTTCAGAGTAACCTTGTTGATGAGAAGTTTGGTTTGACTTCTACTGTCTGTCACTGAGGTTCCCCAGGTCCAGGAAGGTCCTGGTCGGTACTAACTGGGGGACTTGTGACACCCACCTCTATATTTGGGGCAAACATTTACTGGCATGTTCTGTTCATGGTACTTCCTTGTGGGCAGGGAACATGTCTACCAATTCTATTTTATTGTAGTCTCCTAAACACTTAAAACAGTATTCTGCCCACTATAAGCACTTAAAGGCAATTGATTGATAGTACTTAAAAATATATTATTATTAATACTTCAGTATCTCTGAAATACTAATGTGGCAATAATCAGTCCTACTTTGTTGAGGCAATGTGACCAATAAGCAAAAGAAAAGGTAAACTTCTAGTAGGCAAATAATCCTGTCAAGTGACCTAATTATCTTGTATTTACCTCAGCACTTCAGTGTTTAAGACAAAGTAAGCACTTCACAAATGCCACAATTATTACTGACAGGGAGCAGAACAAATAGTGGAGAGAGAAAGTAAGGATGAATGATGGAGGGAGATGGTGGGGGGGAGGGAAATGGTGGGGGGGGCAGCGAACAAGGGGGTGGTGAGAAAAAAGGTTTGAGGAGGGAGTTTAAAAGTCTGAAACATCTGCTTTGGGCATAGTCAATAAGGATGGAAAAATATTATTGCTAGGTGGGTAGCTTGCAGATGGAGAGGCAGTAACTTTGGTGAAAGTCCCTGACTTGCTCCCTTTATTCATCCCCTATCCCAGCCTCACAGCACTTAATTACATATCTGTAATTTATTTATTTGTGTTAATATCTGTCTCCCCCTGTAGACTGCAAACCTGTTGTTAGCAGAGAATGTCTTTATTGTTGTATTGCACTCTCCCAAGTGCTTAGTACAGTTCTCTGCACTCAATAAACACAACTGACTGACTGCTTTACTGGCCTGCCCTACTGACCTCATTTCATAGCCAAGTCTCTCCCTGGCTTCTGCTGGTCTTCTTCCAAGCTTCTCTGGGGTAGCACCACCACTAGCTATAAATTGGAAGAGAGATAAAAGTGCTAGAGTATGTAACAACCAGCCAGCATCTGTTTGGCATGCATACAGATGCAGAGTGGCTCAGTGGAAAGAGCCTGGGCTTGAGAATCAAAGGTCAGGGGTTCTAATCCCGGCTCTGCCACTTGTCAGCTGTGTGACTTTGGGCAAGTAGCTTAACTTCTTTGGGCCTCAGTTCCCTCATCTGTAAAATGGGGATGAAGACTGTGAGCCCCACGGGGGACAACCTGATCTCTTTGTATCTACCCCAGTGCTTAGAACAGTGCTTGGCACATATTAAGTGCTTAACAAATACCATTATCATTATATACAGTAGACTGTGGTATACTATGTGTATATATTTTTATGTGAATATTATACCATAGTATAATATAATGTGGTGACCCTTGGTCCCACACACTTCAGGAGTGGAACTAGCATGGAAGTTTTAGGAAAGTTAGTTTTTAAAATGTTTAAAAGAACAATTTAAACTACTAGTATCTACAATAAAATATTCTTCAGACCAGAGCAATACCAAGACCCCTATACTGTGTTCATTGACCTTACAAATAATAATAGTAGTATTTATTGAACACCTGAGTGTAATGTTGTACTTGTAAGCACTTAGATATACAATGTATGCACAAGACAGGTTCCCAGCCCACAAGTAACTTACACAGGCCAGGACATTCTTGGCCAATGTAGCTACTCCACCACCTATGGTTGGTCAAGTTAGATTAGAAGGTGGTCTGAGTCATTCCCCCATTACCAGGGTGAAGCAGGACCATGTGGCACTTCCAATCAACCTATTTTTCCAGTTGGTAGAACAAGGTCTGCATGTGCTTCTTCACTGAAAGGCTGATTTGTTTTCCAAAAATCAGCTTTGGTATTGGACAGTTTTACTTCAGGGTATATTTTTCTGAAGTTGTATACCATGAATTAACATCAATTTTTCTTTTGACTTTGTCATTTCCTGTTTCTGGACTCGGTGGAAAATGGTAGCCCACTAACTCTGAGATTCCTCAAATTATGGTGTCTTCTCTGTAGGTGACAGGTAGTAATAGGGCATTTTCCACAAAATACATTATTCACAAAGGAAAAATATCAGAGTTACTAAACACGTTTGGAGTTTCTAACCTGGGCCAGCATGTTCTAGTGGAAATAACATTGGTCTGGGTCCAGAAGCACTGATTCTTTCATTGGGCTGCTGTGTGACTTCAAATATTGTACTTAACCTCTCTAAGCCTCAGTTTCCTTAGCTATAAAATGGAGGTGATCAATCAATCAATGGTATTGATGGAGCACTTACTGTATGCAGAGCACTGTACTAAGCAATTGGCACCTGTCTGGGTATGTTGCCAGAATAAAATGAAAAATCATGGAAAAATTAAAATGCCGTACAAATTCCATGTCATTACCTGAAGTGCTTATTATTCCATACTTTCATTTATAGTTCAATTATTCTTTATCTTTCTATTTAATACCTCAATCATTCTACAAAGAATGAGGACAAAAGATGCTAATATTGAGCACTCATATTAGATAGACGTTTTGAATTTGAGGTGGTAGTAATATTCCATATTTACCTCCAAATAGTGAGAAAGGGTCTAGACAAAGTGTTTTTTCTCACATTTCTCATACCTCTGCCACAGACAAATGTATTTTAGTATCTTTTCATGAGCACCCTTTTTACAATGAAGTTGTGAGGCCAATTCAGTTTATTTCCCTAAACTTTGGTGGGGAAATGTTAAATTATGCTCAATAAGGTGGGAACCAAAAATGTTGAATTTTAGAAAAAGTTGGAAAATTAAACTCTCCCCCTCTCTCATCCCAAGTGCCAACATGTGAAACACCAACCAAAGGTAATAAACCTTATGCCCTATATGTAGGACACAGTTTAGGAATTATGCCCAAAGAGTCTTTCACAAGATGTCAGAACTTGACTTAATTCTGGTACGTAAATATAGAAATAGAAAAAAAACATGACTTTAGATGGAAATGGTATTCAAACTTTAGGCTCTTAAAATGTCATAAAATTTCATAACATTTGAATTACATTATTATTACTGATAGTCTATTTTTCTTCCTGCTTTTTAAAGACACTATAAACATGATTTGACATTAGTATTTACACTGATTTCTTTATAAGATTTTTTTTTTTTCCACTGTTAGGAGGCAGAAGCCATGTCTAAGCCATTAATTAAGGAAAAGTAGCATGGCATAGTGGATAGAGCAAGGGACTAGGAGTCAGAAGGTCATGGGTTCTAATCCCACCTCCACCATTTTCCTGCTGTGTGACCTTGGGCAACTCAACTACCTTCTCTGTGCCTGTTACCTCATCTGGAAAATGGGGATTGAGACTCTGAGCCCCTTGTGGGACAGGGACTGTATACAATCCAATTTGCTTATATCCATCCCAGCGCTTAGTACAGTGCCTGGAACATAGTAAGCACTTAACAAGTATCATTGTTGTTGTTATTATTATCATCTAAATCCCAAAGGCTGCCTATGATAATAGACTTTGAAATGGGAAGCCTATGAATAATTTAATATTGTGCTTCCCCAGCAGTGAGATCATTTCTCTTAGTAGTTTACTATAAAACATTTACTTTGCTTCATCTTAGAGATATGCCCAACACAAAATGAGGTCACTAAAGTTGCTCTCCAGACTGAGCTCGATGTGGCATCAGATGAAATGGTCTCTGAGCCGGACACACCATGAGTAGTATAAAACGAGTTTTCCATAACAAAAGATTTTGGAAGAACATAACCCCTGCCTTACTAGGAGAACTGGGTATATGTGATTCAGTGGAATGCTACAGATCAGAAAAAATATGCTTCATCACAAGTAATGTTTTCAAAGCAAGCCATTCTCAATTTTGTAAAACAGAAGTAGGTTGGCAAGGACACTAGTATGGGCCCTGAAAGCCTCTTTTACCCCATTTCAGTCTTTGGTTTCTCTGCCTTTAAGTACCACACACACATAGCATCCTGATTAATGCCTTTCTCAATAACATTCTTTCTGATTTTTAATATGTATCTTTTGCTTTTCTCCTCTGAGTTCTTTTGACCATTATAGGAGAAAAGTTTATTCCTATAGGTATAATTATAACCCTTTTTGTGTAGCAACTGTGATTTTCAGAAGGCATAACAAACATTTTCAACTTGCTTTGAAAGCACAGAAACATCTTTCAATATAGGGAACCTGTAGCATTAAGGCTTCAGAAGAATGCTGTTAACATGTCTTAGTTATTAAAATTTTACACTACAGTAGTCCCTTTGAAAAAAAAGTTTCTATTTTCAGTTTCATACCTGAATGATTTACTTTTAACACCAAAAATTCACAAACATGGAGGAAGATTTGCACATGAATAGTTTAGGAAAGAAACACAAAGAATTGTGGTATAGCAGTGCACACTGCATACAGGAGTTGATCTCTTGCATTCTGGTGTAAAGCAGCTAGGCCTAACGGAAAGAGCATAGACCTGGGAATCAGAACCTGGGTTCTAATCCTGGCTCCACCACTTGCCTCCTGTGTGACCTTGGGCAAGTCACTTCACTTCTCTGTGCTTCAGTTGCCTCATTTGCAAATTGGAGATTCAATACCTGTGCTCCTTCCTACTTAGACTGTGAGCCCCTTGAGGGACCCAATTATTCATTCAATCGTATTGAGCGCTTACTGTGTGCAGAGCACCGTACTAAGCACTTGGGAAGTACAAGTTAGCAACATATAGAGACGGTCCTTACCCAACAGCAGGCTCACAGTCTAGAAAATTACCCAATTATCTTGTATCTACCCCAGTGCTTAGTAAGCACTTAACAAACATCACACTTACTATTATCATTATTTTTATTATCTCTCTGGCTGCTCATTCAGTCTCTTTTGCATGCTCTTCCTCTAATTATAATAATAATGCTGGCATTTGTTAAGCACTTACTAGGTGCAAAGCACTGTTCTAAGCACTGGGGAGGGTACAAGGTGATCACGTTATCCCACCTGGGGCTCCGAGTGTTAATCCCCATTTTACAGATGAGGTAATTGAAGCACAGAGAAGTTGTGACTTGCCCAAAGTCACACAGCTGACAATTGGCGGAGCCGGGATATGGACCCATGACCTCTGACTCCCAAGCCCGTGCTCTGTCCACTTAGCCATGCTGCTTCCTCTGCCTTCCACTCCCTAACTCTGGGGGTCCCTCAAGGTCCAGTTTGGCATCCCCTTCTATTATCTATCTATGCTCACTCCCTTGGAGAACTCATTCACTCACATGGCTTCAACTACCACTTCTATGCAGATGATTCCCCTATCTACATCTCCAGCCCTGATCTCTCTCCCTCTGCAATCTCACATTTACTCCTGCCTTCAAAACACCTTTACTTGGATGCCCTGCCATCACCTCAAATTTAACATGTCCATAAAAGAACTCCCATCCAAACCCTATCCTCCCCATTCATTCATTCATTCAATTGTATTTATTGAGCGCTTACTGTCTGCTCTACTGTCTTACTCTATTGTACATGTTTACTAATCAATCATATTTATTGAGTGCTTACTGTGTGCAGAGCACTCTACTAAGCGCTTGGAAAGTACAAGTTGGCAACATATGGAGACGGTCCCTACCCCACAGTGGGCTCACAGTCTAGAAGGGGGAGACAGAGAACAAAACCAAACATATTAACAAAATAAAATAAATAGAATAGATATGTACAAGTAAAATAGAGTAATAAATATGTACAAACATATATACAGGTGCTGTGGGGAAGGGAAGGAGGTAAGGCAGGGCGGATGGGGAGGTGGGGGAGAGGATGGAGGGGGCTCAGTCTGGGAAGGCCTCCTGGAGGAGGTGAGCTCTCAGTAGGGCCTTGAAGGGAGGAAGAGAGCTAGCTTGGCGGGTGTTGGGAGGGAGGGCATTCCAGGCCAGGGGGATGATGTGGGCCGGGGGTCGACGGTGGGACAGGTGAGAACGAGGCACAGTGAGGAGATCAGTGGCAGAGGAGTGGAGGGTGTGGGCTGGTCTGTAGAAGGAGAGAAGGGAGGTGAGGTAGGAGGGGGCGAGGTGATGGAGAGCCTTGAAGCCGAGGGTGAGGAGTTTCTGTCTGATGCATAGGTTGATTGGTAGCCACTGGAGATTTTTGAGGAGGGGAGTAACATGTCCAGAGCGTTTCTGGACAAAGACAATCTGGGCAGTGGCGTGAAGTATGGATTGAAGTGGGGAGAGACACGAGGATGGAAGATCAGAGAGGAGGCTGATACTGTAGTCCAGACGGGATAGGATGAGAGCTTGAATGAGCAGGGTAGCAGTTTGGATGGAGAGGAAAGGGCGGATCTTGGCAATGTTGCAGAGCTGAGACCGGCAGGGTTTGGTGATGGCTTGGATGTGAGGGGAGAACGAGAGAGCGGAGTCAAGGATGACACCAAGGTTGTGGGCCTGTGAGACGGGAAGGATGGTAGTGCTGTCAACAGTGATGGGAAAGTCAGGGAGAGGGCAGGGTTTGGGAGGGAAGACAAGGAGTTCAGTCTTGGACATGTTGAGTTTTAGGTGGCGGGCAGACATCCAGATGGAGAAGTCCTGAAGGCAGGAGGAGATGCGAGCCTGGAGGGAGGGGGAGAGAGCAGGGGCAGAGATGTAGATTTGATATATATGATATATATATAAATCTATAGATGTAGATTTATAGATAAATCTATAGATGTAGATTTGATATATATGATATATATGTTGCCAATTTGTACTTCCCAAGTGCTTAGTACAGTGCTCTGCACATAGTAAGCGCTCAATAAATACGATTGATGATGATGATATATACCCATGACCTCTAACTCCCAGGCCCATGCTCTGTCCATTATTCCATTTATCTTATTTTGTTAATGTGTTGTTTTGTTGTCTGTCTCCCCCTTCTAGACTGTGAGCCTGCTATTGGGTAGGGACTGTCTCTATATGTTACCAACTTATACTTCCCAAGCGCTTAGTTCAGTGCTCTGCACACAGTAAGTGCTCAAATACGGTTGAATGAATGAATGCAGAGCACTGTACTAAGCACTTAGGAAGTACAAGTTGGCAACATATAGAGACGGTCCCTACTCCATGACTTTGCCATCATTGTAGACAGCACCACCATCCTTCCTGTCTCACAGGCATTATCCTCTGTTCCTCTCTTTCATTCAACCCACATATTCAATTCATCACTAAATCCTGTCAGCTCAGCCTTCACAACATTGCTAAAATCCACCCTTTTCTCTCCATCCAAACTGCTACCATATTAATCCAAGCACTTATCCTATTCTGCTTTGATTACTGACTCAGCCTCCTTGCTGACCTCCCTGCCTCCTGTCTGTCCCACTTCAGTCCATGCTTCACTCTGGTGCCCAGATCATTCTTCTACAAAAACATTAAGTCCATGTTTCCCTACACCTCAAGAACTTCCAGTGGTTGCCCATCCACCTCTGCATCAAACAAACTTCCTACAATCAGCTTTAAAGTGCTCAATCATCTTGCCCGCGCCTATCTCACCTCTTTACTCTCCTACTAAAACCCAGCCTACACATTTCACTCCTATAATGCCAACCTACTCACTGTGCCGTGATCTTGTTTCTCACCCATGTCCTGCCTCTGACATGGAACACCCTTCCTCTTCATATCTGACAGACAATTACCTTCCCCACCTTCGAAGCCTTGTTGAAGGCACATCTCCCCAAGACCAAACCCTCATTTCCTTTACTCCCACTCCTTTACATCACCTTGACTTGCTCCCTTTATTCAGGCACCCCCTCCCACTGCAGCCCACAGCACTTATGTACATATCTGTAATTTTCTTTTTAGTAATGTCTGCCTCACCCTTTAGTCTCTAAACTCAAAGTGGGCAGGGAACATGCCTGTTACTGTTGTGTTGCATTCTCCCAAATGCTTAGTACAGTGCTCTGCACACAGTAAATACTCATACATTTGATCGAATAATAATAATAATAATTAAGCACTTACTATGTGCAAAACACTGTTCTAAGCACTGGTTGGGGGATACAAAGTAATCAGGTTGTCCCACTTGGGGTGCTCAGTCTTAATCCCGATTTTACAGATGAGGTAACTGAGGCACCAAAGTCACACAGCTGACAAATGGCAGAGCCGGGATTAAAACCCATGATCTCTGATTCACACTCCCTTGCTCTTGATTGATTATTAAAAGTCATGCAACACCTCCAGCAATATGGAACATTGCCTAGTGAATGGCTTCAGCACTGAAGTTAAACCATTTGGCCATGGGGATAAACTGGATTGCAGAACCCATTCATTTAATCTGTATGATTTGTTTCTGAGTTATTATAACCAATTCGAAGCAGCATTATCTAGTGGATAGATTAGTCCTGGGAGTCAGGAGGACCTGGGCTTTTATTGCATCTCCATCACTAGTCTACTGTGTCACCTTGGGCAAGTCACTTAACTTCTCTGAGCTTCAATTTCCTGATCTGCAAAATGGAGATTAGGCTCGTGAGGCCCATGTGGGTTATGGACTGTGACCAACCTGATCATCTTGTATCTACCCCAGTGCTTAATATAGTGTCTGGCACACAATAAGTGCTGAAGTACGATAAAAAATAAAAATATTATAATAAGTACTAGGTGACTAACCATGCTAAACACTGGAGTGGACAAATGATAATCAGATGGGAGACAGCTCCTATCCCACATGGGACTCTTAATATCAGAGGTCTAGAGGGAATGCATCTTGAATATTAAGGATGTATTTTAGTCACCAAACATGATCGACTCTCAGAGCAAAGAGTTCATTTTAAAATGTTTTATTCCCGCTGAACATGGTTACTTTGAGAGATTCAAATCTCTCAAATCATTGGGGTGAATTTTGTAAGACAGTCAACATAGGACATGCCCCAGCAATCATTCATGTTGCTCTGAACTCGAAAATAGAAGACAATGATGTTGTTAAGATGATGGCATAGTTCATGTAGTAAATTTAAGATGATATGCTGGATTTGACAAACTGGAAGAGACTGATAGTCAAGAGCTTCTAGAGTTACATGAAGAACTGTTAGAGGAAGATGCATTACAGCAACTTGTTGATAGGCAGCAGAGAGGATAAGCACATAGAAAGCAAGGAGACCATGAAAAATGCTGTTGATGGTGATGCTGGTAGATCAAAGGCTCACAGGAACCTTTCTAAGCTGTTAGAGATGGACAATCAGTTAATTTAGTTTGCAATGGAAACTGATCCAAATGTGAAGCTTAATTGAAATATAAAAAGAAAGATTACTGAGGCTGTTGCATTTTTGTCAAGAAATTTGCAAAATAGCTCTTAATTCCCATTCAGGTTTTCAAGGTCACATCTACCTGGCTTGTGCTGCTTGCATTTCCAATGGAACGAAACCCATTCCACTTGTCTCTTCTGCCTCATAATCCATTTTTCACTTCATCATTTGTGGACCTGATGACCCTTCATCATTCTCATAATCTCTCCAACACCCCCAAATAAGATCTTCAATATCCTCACCATTTAGCAATATGTAATTTTGCACAGGAACAGGTATTTTAAAGGAACTATACGTGATTACAGTGGAATATCCCAGAATTTGTGCACCCCATAATACATTAAACCTCGTGAAACATCCTCCAATGTTAGCTGACTTACACCAGCATATGTAAACTCTATCCCCAATGTTTTCTTCAGTCCCTGTAGCTTTGGCCCCTTTTCCCCTAGTCCCACCCCACCTCCCCTATTCTATGCTGCTTTTCTGTCCCCCATCCCCACCTCGGGCTCCCTTAGTACTGAACTGTATGACATTGCTCCATATTTTGAATCTTTCTCTCTCCTTAAATTCTAACCTTAGCAGTGGCCACATCCCATTTCCCCCACTGTGCCTCGGAGACAGTGATGGATTGAAGTGTGAAGGAGGGGAGTGGCAGTGTCTTGAGAAGGAACTGCTGACACCACTATTAATAACTTATAATGTGAGTCTATGAGGAACCATACTCCACAATTCTGCCATTCATGATTCATCTCCATAGACAAAGAACATAAACCAGTTCCATTGTGAGGCATGCTTATCCTGTATTAAAATTCTGAAGTAAAATTAATCATTTTAATTATATTCTGATTTATTTTTACATTAGTTTTCCCAAACATTTGGATGTGCAGGATATTTGGATATTTGTTGGAGGGGGCTGGAATATAGTCCTTCATTTCCCATCAAAGCTAGAGTTTGCAAATGCTGATTTTGCTAATAATGAGCTTTCTTCAGGATGCCTCTGGCATTAGACCAGGGCATTTCATATGTAGAGAAGTAATTAAATGAAACATAATTTGTATTAGGTATTAATTATTGAGCATTTAAGCAATCAACACATTTAATGGGCACAAGAATGCATAGGTCGGTTTAAGAACTTGAGGAGCAAATTAAGAATGTGGATTCAGAAAGATATTAACCACCCTTTCAGACACATTATCATTTAGAAATACACAATGACATCTGCAAACTCATATCTCTCAGAAATAAGTGGATTGTCAAAACCAAATATGCACTTCACCTAAGTTCCTACCTTACACTCCTTGGTTACTGTGGCTAGGGTTCACCTTTACAACATGGCAAGTTGAGGTGAGTACATTGTCTCATGCTCTGGAAGGAAGGGACACATCAGGGAAATGAGCAAAGGGAGAAATGAACTAAGAATGAGAAGAGGTAGGGTTCTGAAAGTATCTCCCCAATATTATTAGCTTCCCTACCACCCTCTTTCTTTCCATTCTCCATCCCCCTACACATAACGTCTTTTAAGCAGATTCCATGACCACTTACTTGGTCAGCACCTCACTCTCCCAAAGACTGACTACTTGCCTTTATTCATGGGGGGCCTTGTATCTATTGGAGCCTAGCTAGATTTAATAGCTCACATTGGCTTGAAGTTGAGAGTTCTTGTTTACCTTCTCCATTTTATGACTCTCTCCTCTACCTTTCTGGAGAGAGACTTGATAACTCCTTGCCCACTGCTCTCACCCTGAGATTTAGCAATCTCCCTGATTCCCAGAGCTTTAAGGTGTGACCTTATTAGACTATGATGTACCACAGTCAGTCTTTGGATGTTTGGAAACCATCCAGTTCATATCAGAGATCCTAAAGGAGAAACAACCTTTCCCAAGAAGCAAAGGAACAGATTCACTACCTTTTTCAGTGATAAGTGGTGGTCCTGGATAAAGTCAAGCCTGCAGAGTTCTTTTGTTGGGGGAGGGGAGCAGAGAACAAATCTTGCTCTTCTCTCCTGGTGCTGATGGAGTGAAGGGCATAATAATAATAATAATAATAGTGGCATTTAAGTGCTTACTATGTGCCAGGCACTACTAAGTGTTGGGGTAGATACAAGCAAATTGGGTTGGACACAGTCCCTGTCCCAAATAGGGCTCACAGTCTTCATACCCATTTTATAGATGAGGTAACTGAGGCATAGAGAATTGAAGTGCTGTGCCCTAGGCCCAGCTCTTAGAAGCAGGTTCCATATGGTAATAAACCTGTATCACCTAATTAAGCCAATGGGAAGGTAGGTCAGAGAACTGAAGGTTGGTAACATATTTTTTGGTTTTCTGGTTTCAATCTTAGTTTGTGGTTTGAAATCTCTATTTAAATTTACTTGTGGACATTCTTTTCAATATTATTTGTTAGCAAGCATGTTTAATCAGTTTTACAACTCTTCCAAGGACTCAGGTAGCATTCCCTTTCAGATTCTGATCAGATCCATATCTCTTATTTCTTTAATAGTATTTATTAAGTGTTTACTATGTGCCAGGCACTGTATAAAGCACTGTGGTAGATAAGCTAATCAGATTAGACAGTCTTAATTCCCATTTTACAGATAAGGTAACTGAAGGACAGAAGAATTAAGTGACTTAAGGTCACACAGCAGACAAGTGGTGGAGGCGGAATTTGAACCCAGGTCCTTCTGACTCCCAGAACCATGATCTTACCACAGTCAATGTTGCTTCTCTTACTCCTTCTGTATGCCTGGATTGGTAAGGGCTTTATTTGTTTCTCATTCTAGGTATACTGACAAAGTGGCCTCTTGCTAGAGTGATGGGTCTAGTAGACTTCAGGCAATTTATTTAGAATTTCCCTCTGGATCCCCATGTCCTGTTTCACACCCATCCTCAGCATTCTTGTCTATATGTTAATTTAATTGACCATTCAGTTATTTATTTTGACTATTCCTGTAAACAGTTTCAAGATGTTATTCCCCATAAGAGTAATGTTACTTATTTCTTCAGTACTTTCCAAGCATCTAGTATAGTACAGTGCTCCCAGCGAGCACCTAATGAATAATTCTGCTACCACATTTGTACTTTTTTATGGTATTTGTTAAAAACTTACTAGGTGCTAACAACTGTAATAAGCACTGCGTTAGATTCAAGATAATCATGCTGACAATCCATGTCCTACAGGGGGTTCACAGTCTGAATCCCCATTTTTCAGATGAGGTAACTGAGCACAGGGAAGTTAAATGACTTACCCAAGGTCACAAAGCAGACAGGTGGAGAAGCTGTTTTAAGAATCTGTCCTACTGAATCCCAGGCCGGTGCTGCATCTACTTATGATAGTTCTCACCTGTGGGCTATTTCTGGTCACAGACCCACTGTAAGCTCTGGTTTCCAATTTCTTCTCTTTCTTCTTTCACTGTCTTTGTTCATCCAGACAGTACTCAACTGCTTTGTGTGTTTGACTCAAATATTACCAAATAAATTAATCAACAACTTTACAATAAAGAAAATTTAGGAATATGAGCCAAAATCTCTCCATAGTTTCTGGGTAGATCTCCAGATGTTGACATTGTGACTGGTAATAACTAGCAAGCTTTATTCTCTTATCTCTAGACTGCAAGCTCCTTGTAGGCAAGGATCATGCATACTAACTCCGTTGTATTGTACTTTCCCAAGCAGTTAGTACAGTACTCTGCACACAGGAAGCACTCAATAAATACCATTGATTGATTTACCTAAGGAACAAAGAAAGTGATCAATTGAATAATATTTCTACCAACTCTCTGGTAGCACTTAAGTACCTATCTTTAAATTCTATTTTCCCCTTGTCTTATGCTGTCGAGTTGTCTCCGACCCATAGAGACTCCATGGACACATCACTCCCAGAATGCCCCACCTCCAACTGCAATTGTTCTGGTGGTATATCCACAGAGTTTTCTTGGTTTAAAAAAAAAATACCAAGTTTTCTTGCTGCCTTCTGCACAGTCTCCACCCTCGACTCTCTTCCATGCTGCTGCTGCTGCTGCCCAGCACAAGTGAGTTTTGACTTGTAGCAGATTGCCTTCCACTCACTAGCCACTGCCCAAGCTAGGAATGGAATGGGTGAGCCTTGACTCTCTCTCCCATAGACTAGACTGGCAGAGTACTGGAAACTCTCCAGCTGTGGTCCTGAGTGGAGGTTATTTTTCCCTTACCTGGCTGTCTCCTCCACTAGATTGTAGACTCCTTCCAGTAAGGAAATGTCTATTAACTCTATTGCGAACTCTCTTAAGTGCTTAGTACAGTGCTTGGGACAGAATATTTCCCCCCCTCCCCAAAATACTATTGTTTGATTTATTATTGATAAGAAAAAATAATGTATGGAAGAGAGAAATCAACTTACAGCCTATTTACTTACAATCATAATGGTACAATGTTTTGCACATAGTAAGTGCTCAAAAATATAATTGGTAAAGTCTAAATGATAATGCACAAAGCTGAGATTTACTGGGTGGGCTTGAGGTTTTTTCACCATTAACTAGTTATATGACTTTCAGGATGTCACTTCTTTGTGTGTTTTTTCCCTCTGAAAAAATATTTAAGTTCTCTGTGCCTGTTACCTCAACTGTAAAATGGGGATTAAGACTGTGAGCCCCATGTGGAAAATGGATTGTGTCTAACCTGATTTTCTTGTATCTACCCCAGTGCTTTGTATGGTTCCTTACACATACTAAGTACTTTAATACCATAAGATGCAGAAGAAGATGAATATACATTGACCTTCCAGCAAAAAATTAGCCTCTGGGATAGGGCTTGGCCTTTATTCATTTTATTACATTCTAGACCTCAATCCAATGTGTATGCTATGCTTGGAGGTATTCAGAGAATGGATTACAGGTATTTGGGGGAAATCCCATAGCAGATCAGATAGGGATTCCCTCCCAAGTCTACACCACCTGTGTTTCTATTCTACCTCCATCTTCATCAGTTACATGGATGATGTAATGAAATCATTTGAAATATGAGCATTGTAAACCAACCGGAAGGGAACACTTCTACACACATCAGATGGATGAATATATCAAATGCATTGTCACAGGAAGTTGTACAGGCCACAAACATTGGTATAGTCAGGAAAGGTTTGTATAAAATTATGGATCAGGGAAAATCATAGGTAACTTTGGAATGTAGAGGGAAACATTATAGATAGCACTTTGTAAGCCATTAAGGTGGGTGTCCAGGAGGATGACAATCACAAGGTTCTTTTTATAAAAAAAAATAATGATATTGTTAAGTACTTACTATGCACCAGGCACTGTTCTAAATGCTGTTCTAAGGTAATCAAGTTGGACAGAGTCCACATCCCACATGGGGCTCACAGTCTAAATCCCCATTTTACAGAGGAGGTAACTGAGGCACAGAGAAGTTAAATGACTTGCCCCAGGTTACACAGCAGGCAAGGGGCAGAGCTAGGATTAGAACCCAGGTCCTTCTTGCTCCCAGGCCTGTGCTCTAACCAGTAGGCCATATTACTTCTTCCAAGAATCTGGTCATCAATTTCAGAGCCAGAACATAAGGCCAGATGGATTGTTGATCTGATGGACAATTTTGCATTCTCATTTACAAATCTAGGACTACCTCTGTCAAAGTCATAGTCTAGGCATAGGATGGTCTTCCTAGTGAGTGTGTACTGTGAAATTTTTATTATGTTTAATATTTAATTTTGTATCCCTTTTTAAGGACTATTCCTAATACATTAACATGCAACTGGTTTGATTACTTAACTAAATTAGCATTTAACAAGAACGCAAACTGTAGTCAATTAAAGACCAAAGTAAAAGACATATTGCCATTTTACAGCAATTAATTGATAACTAGCTTACCATGGGCTATCAAATAATTAACTTTGAAAACATTCCTAGGAAATTGAAAGAATTAATGCAAATGAGTTCTGGGTTTATTCTTTTCAAATTCACTCACCATGTTTCTAATCTGGCCAGAACAGAAAAAAATATTCTGACAGATACAACAACACTCTAACAGACTTTTGGGTTCTGGAAGCCCTAATTGCTTTGGCAAAAGACCATCTTGAATCAACAGAGAATTTTGTAGGAGAAGCTCATCACAGTGCAGAAAAAATGGTTTTTCCCATTTCCATCCAGACAAGCTTATTGTCCGGGTAGTTTGTGTCTCCATGTCGGAGGAATCCATCTGGACAGCATCCTAATGACTCATCTATGTCACTCTGTAATCTACTTCCCTTACACATCTTTCGTCATGAACAATAAAAAATGAATGCAATTCGAAACCCAAAGGTGTTTGTTTTGGCAATATTAACACTGGTGGGAGACATGGCCCTCCAACTTTCTGCAAACTGCAGAATAAATGAAATGTTTGACAAAGAAGAATACAGGTTGGCAGAATTGCTCGATCCATTCTTTAAAGGCAAATTGAATCTATTCTTCTACAAGATGTAACATTAATCATGTGGGAGAGGTTCTTGCAAATGGGAATCTTCCACATTCCCACATTCCTGGCTTTTGAAGCAAAGAAATCTCAAGTATTCTGTAGGGCAAAGCATGTTATGTTGACTCAAACTTCATCTATTTATAATATCTTCATCAGGACAGACAGTAGAGAGAAATTACATGAGCTCTATTAAGCTTTAAACACTACCCATTTATCCCAATAGAACAATCACAAAAAAAGATATTTTTTCCTCAATACCCCCATTACCTTCAGCCAGTGTAAAATTATTACCTTCATTTACAGAAAACCAATGGACCATTTTAACTATTTATTCCACTGAAGTTGTCACCCTAAAACAGAATAAAAATGCCGTAATTTACAGCCAGGCATTAACACACTTCCAAAGTATCATTGATGACAACCTTAACATTCCTGGCAGTTTTCATCCATACAAATGTTACACACCAGATCGGCAAGGACCCAAACCTATGAGTACAAGCATTTGCCAACTGTATCAAATTATCATTTATTTTCCATTTTACCTTTTCTGATATGTGGATGATTCTGCCCCACTGGCATCTTACTTAGAATGAGTTGTTTATAGCATTTAGAGTATGTCAATCACATGGCTGCTCAGGCTATGAAAATGTTTTCATGAACTGGTGGAAAGTGTCTGACTGGGACAGATGTACTTTTTTAAGATAAAATTTTGGTAAGAAAATTAGGTTTCTCCTGAATCCGAATGGGGAAGAGCTAACAACCCCAACCTAATAGTAGAAAGGATTGTGCTATGCAGACAAAATTAATATTTTGGAGCCATAGCCCTCGAATCACACCCATAAGGACACCCCACCATCACTGTACCTACTTGACTGGTGACTATTATTTCAGGGGTCTGCCCTCCCCACACTTGTTCCTCCTCACCTCCCCACTTTGTGCTACCCTGGATAGTTTTGGAGCTGTCTCCAGAGGACAGACAGACAGATGATGTGGAGAAAGGGTCAGGACAGTATCATCAGAATTCCCAGGCATCTGTTGAAGCCACTCACCCCTTCTTCTGTCCCCATAGCATTTATGTACATATTCAAATATTCTGTTACTTCCACCTACTTGTAATTTAATTTACCATCTGTCTCCCTTGCTAGGTTGCAAATTCCTTGAGGATGGGGATCATGTGTACTTTTACTGTACTCTTTGAAGTACAGTGCTCTGAACAGGGTAAGCACTCAATAAGCACTATCGATTGATAGAGTGATTGAAAATCAGGCAGACTCACTGAGGCATGCAGCAGGAAGCAATTTTGTGGCAAAAATCACCCTTCTCTCTGAGCTCAAATGGTTTTCAGCCCCGTAACACTCACTCAACCCACTTCCTCCAGACCTACACCCTTGTAGTTAAACACTGCCAGAGAAGATCCAGGCACCAGGGTTTGACTTCTGCCTCTTCAAATTCTCTATGACCCACTCCAATTCAATCTTTTCTTCCTCCCTGCACCCCCAACTATTCTAATCCTCTAACTCCCTTCTGAAGCCTCACAGCCCTTACTGCCTCCTCCCCCCCACCCCGACCCCTGTGACCTTGCTGAGTGTTTGGTAAAACAGAATCCCATCAAGAATATACTCCCCCAAACCTTACCTTTACCTCCTCCCAGCTCTACAAACCCCATCTTCTTTTCTCCTCCTTCCCAGGACTCTTTCAAGAGGGGACTCTTGCCTGCTTTCAAAACTTAATTCCTGTGCCTCTGACCCTATTCCCTCTCACCTCCTAAAAACACTTGCTCCCTCTCGTCTACCCTCCTTCATCTCTGCTCTCTGATGGAAGCTTTCCCTCTGCCTTCAAGCACATGCAAGTTTCTCCTGTACTATGATAGCTTTCTCTAGCCCCTGCAGTCCCATCTCCTTTTTTCCATTCCTTTCCAAACTCCTCAAATGGATCCCTTATTCCCCCTGCTTTCACTTCTCTGCCAACTCTGTTCTCGACTACCAGAGTGTGTCTTACTCAGGTCTTAATCCCCCTTGACCTCTCAGCCACCTAAAAACCTCCTGACCACTCTCACTTCCCTGAAAAGTTCTTAGACCTTGTTTGCCCTAAACCTGGCACACTCATCTGGTCTGCCTCCTGCCTCTCTGCTCTTTCTCCGTTTCTTTGCCAGCACCTCTCCCATTTCTCATTCTGTCACTGAGTGTCCCTCAAAGCTTTATTCTGGGTCCCTCATTTTTCCCACTTTATGCTCACACTTAATGAATTCATCTGATCTCATGGATCAGAGATCCATTGTGTATTCAATTGTATCTCTAATTATTTATTTCAACTATTCCATCTGAACATATTCATGCTACTACCTCTGACATTCCTTGGTCTGTCTGTGTCTCACCAATTAAATTGGAAAGTTTCGCTTCTATATACCCTCCATAGTGATAGTAATAATAATAATGGAATGTATTAAGCACTTATCATGTGCCAAGCCTTGTACTAATTAGTAGGGTACATAAAACATAATCAGAGCATACACAATTCATGTCCCACACCAGGTAGACAATCCAAAAAGGAGAACAGGTATTTTTTTATCCACATTCTAGAAATGAGGAAACCGAGGCTCAGAGAAGTTAAGTGACTTGCCCAAGGTCAACAGGCAAGTGGCAGATCCAGGATTAGCATCTGAATCTTCTCACTCCCTGTCTAGTGCTCTTTTCACTAGGCTCTGCACTTAGCACAGTTCTTGGCACTCGGGAGGCATGAAATAAATGTCATCGATTGATTTATTAAAACATGGCAAAAAGCAGTAGCAACAAATCACCCTATTGTTAATTGGCTAAGTTCAATGGCCTCTCAATGGACAGATTTTGTGCAGCATGAACACTGATTTGAAAAACTTCACTGCAAATATTTACTGACATTTCAATCAGCTCATGCACGGCTAATCAGTTCTTTATTTCAGACAAAGGACACTTTGCAATAATTATAGGGATTTGGAAAGAGAAAAACATCAGGCAATATTTACTCAGAAATAGCTAAAAGAACCACAGAGATCTAATAGGAGAATAAAAATACAATAAAGAGGGCAAAGTTCCTCAATGCACAGTGGAGAGACTTTATGAAAACAGTTAAGTGAGGAGTTCTACCTGTATATATGTTTTACATATTTATTACTCTATTTTACTTGTACATATTTATTCTATTTATTTTCTTTGGTTTATATGTTTTGTTTTGTTGTCTGTCTCCCCCTTCTAGACTGTGAGCCTGCTGCTGGGTAGGGACTGTCTCTATATGTTGCAAACTTGTACTTCCCAAGCGCTTAGTACAGTGCTCTGCACACAGTAAGCACTCAATAAATACGATTGAATGGGTCCTACTATATCTCCAAAAGCATTTAAGTTCAATTTTTTGCTACTCCCAAGTAAATGAACCTCATTGTATATAGTATTCTGAGTATCATTTTGCATCTCATTTTTGAAAGAATGATCAAATTATCACAGAATACAGGGAAAAGTTCATTAAGTCTTCTGAAGCCTAAAATAGGTAATATTTTGTGCTTATAACTGGGGCGTGCTTGAGGAGGAGGGCCAAACTTCATTTTTAGGGAAGAGAAAAGAGCATGTAAGGTTGGAACGTGGGACAGGAGACAATGAAGACCATTCAGAGGAAGGGTGAGAATAAGATGCAAAAATAACTCCAAGTGAAAGCGAAAGTGGCCTTGAAATCATTTCACCCAAATGAAGCCAATGCTTGGTTGGGCATGAATACCATCAGTTGGGATTTTGTAGAAATGGCTCCTTTTGGCATCAGTTGCTTTTGTGAATATCCTTAGTAGGGTACCACTTGGGCAATAGATAATCAGTAAATGTTTATTAATTACATCATCACCATCAATGGCATTTATTGAGCTCTTACTGTGTACAGAGCACTGTACTAAATTAGAGAAGCAGCGTGGCTCAGTGGGAAGAGCCCGGGCTTGGGAGCCAGCGGTCATGGGTTTGAATCCCGGCTCCACCACTTGTCAGCTGTGTGACCTTGGGCAAGTTACTTAACTTCTCTGAGCCTCAGTTCCCTCATCTGTAAAATGGGGATTAAGACTGTGAGCCCCGCGTGGGACAACCTGATCACCTTGTCCCCCCCCCAGCGCTTAGAACAGTGCTTTGCACATAGTAAGCGCTTAACAAATGCCATCATTATTATTATTATTACTAAATGCTTGGGAGAGTAAAGTACAAAGCATTGGTAGATAGGTTCCCTGACCACAATAAGCTTACAGTCTGGAGAGGAGACAGACATGAATATAAATAAATAATTTATAATATATAATTTATAGTTATATACATAAGTGCTGTGGGGCTGAGGGTGGGACAAATATCAAATGCCCTAAGGTCAAATATCCAAATGCATTGATGACATAGAAGGGAGAGGGAGCTGGAGAAAAGAGGGCTTAATTGGGGAAATTACAATGATAATGATGATGGTGATGATGTCATCCTTGTTGACCTCTCTGCCTCCTGTCTCTTCATACTCCAGTCCATACTTCACTCTGCTGCATGGATCATTTTTCTAAAAAATGTTCAGTTTGCGTTTCCCCACTTCTCAAGAACCTTCAGTTGTTGCCCACCCACCGTCGCATCAAACAGAAACTTCTTACCGATGGCTTTAAAGCACTCAATCACCTTGCCCCTTCCTACCTTACCTCCTTGATTTCCTACTACAACCCAGCCCTCACATTTCCCTCTAATGCCAACCTATTTCCTGAAACTCACTTGTGTCGATCGCACCGCTGACCCACATCCTGCCTCTGGCCTGGAATACCTTCCCTCTTCATATCTCACAGGTGATCCCTCTCCCAATCAATCAACCAATCGTATTTATTGAGCACCCATCTTCAAAGCCTTATTAAAATCACATCTCCTCCAGGAGGCCTTTCCTGACTAAGCTCTCATTTCCTCTTCTCCTACACTCTTTTATGTCTCCCTTGCACTTGGATTTGCACCCTTTATTCACCCTTCTCTTGGCCTCATAGCATTTATGTACATACCTATGGTTTATTTACTTGCCTTGATGTCCGTCTCCCATTCTAGACTGTAAACTCATTGTGGGCAGGGAATAATAATAATAATAATTGTAGTATTTGTTAAGCACTTATGTGCCAGGCACTGTATTATGCACTGGAGGGGATACAAGCAAATCAGATTGGACACAGCCCCTATCCCATATGGGGCTCGTAGACTCAATCCCCATCTTACAGATGAGGCAACTGAGGCCCAGAGTAGTGAAGTGACTTGCCCAAGGTCCAACAGCAGACAAGTGATAGAGCTGTGATTAGAGCCCAGGTCCTTCTGACTCCCAGGCCCATGCTCTATCCACTACACCATGCTGCTTCTCATAAGTATCTACCAACTCTGTTATAATAATAATGATATTTGTTAAGCACTTACTATGTGCACAACACTGTTCTAAGCGCTGCGGAAGATACAAGGTAATCAGGTTGTCCCACATGAGGCTCACAATCTTAATCCCCATTTTACATATGAGGTAACTGAGGCACAGAGAAGTTAAGTGACTTGCCCAAAGTCACACAGCTGACAATTGGCAGAGCCGGGATTTGAACCCATGACCTCTGACTCCCAAGCCTGTGCCCTTTCCATTGAGCCACTCTGCTTCTCTCCCAAGCACCTACTACAGTGCTCTGCACACAGTTAACATTCAATACATATGATTGATCGGTTGATCTTAGAATGAGGGGTGTTGAAATCCTTTCATTGGAATTTAAATTTAAGAAGTTTTCAGCAAATATATAGAGAAGCAGCATGGCTTAGTGGAGAGAGCCCGGGCTTGGGAGTCGGAGGTCATGGGTTTGAATCCCGGCTCTGCAGCTTGCCAGCTGTGACCTTGGGCAAGTCACTTAACTTCTCTGTGCCTCAGTGACCTCATCTATAAAATGGGGATGAAGATTGTGAGCCCCACGTGGGACAACCTGATTACCTTGTATCTGCCCCAGCACTTAGAACAGTGCCTGGCACATAGTAAGCGCTGAACAAATACCAACATTTTTATTATTATTGTTATAAAGAGATCTATGTTGAGTGAATTTGGGGAGATGTTTAAGTATATGACTGGATCTCCTTCAAAATATTTCAATTGATCCAAAATTATTCCAACACTTTCACAACAGGAGCTGAAGGAGAGGTATCCTAGTGGAGTTGGTATAAAAACCAAAGCTTTCACTTTAAGTTTAAATCAGTTTCATAATTGTTCTCTACAGTCAATTCAGGTTTGACCATTCATTCTTATATGTATTCCACTAAGCTAAATAAGGCTAAATGATAATATGGAACAATGTATACCTAAAATAGATGGAGATAATGATGAGTAACAATGGATAAAATATCCCTAATCAATAATAATCATGGTATTTAAGTGCTTACTATGTGCCAAGCATTGTTCTAAGCACTGGGGTAGATACACGGTTATCATTTTGTCCCATTTTACAGATGAGGTAACTGAGACACAGAGAAGTTAAGTGACTTGCCCACAGTCACACAGCTAAGTGGCAGAGCTGGAATTTGAACACTCGACCTCTGACTCCCAAGCCCATGCTCTTTCCACTAAGCCACGCTGCTTTTCCAGTAAAAAGAGAAGACATCCTTTTAAAGAAATCTTTTGTGTTGATAAATTCCATTTCTATATAGAGGTTAGACACTTCAATTTACAAATTAGGCTCAGAATAAATCTGATTTAGTCAACAAGCATATTGAAATTTTTTTTATGTTCACTCTACCCAGAGAATAATCAAATCTTCTGGTATTTAGAAGCATAGGAACAGCTGGGATATTAAAGTCAAAACAAACAGTAGTTTCTGCAGCCTAAATGCAAAAGGGATTATCTTGAATACTTTTCAGCCTGCAGAGAATTTTGTGACTATTGATGGGAGTGTAGTTGGACTAGCTGGTGGATTTAGTTTGGCTTTTGGGTCGTTGGGAATCTAAATCCCATTACTTGTGGAACAATTTCAATGATTTGAGGACCTCTAGGGACTAGCAATGATTTTAGATCTGCAGGTGATTTGGGAAGAGGGTTATAGTCTTGCCATTTTCTATCACTTTTTTCCAACTCTTCTTAATTTTTTTTTCACTCTTCCAGACAACTTTCATTCATTCAATCGTATTTATTGAGAATTTACTGTGTACAGAGCACTGTACGAAGCACTTGGGAAGTACAAGTTGGCAACATATAGAGACGGTCCCTACCCAACAATGGGCTCACAGTCTAGAAGGGAGTGGGGGACAGACAACAAAACATGTGGACAGATGTCAAGTCATCAGAATAAATAGAAATAAAGCTAGAAGCACATCATTAACAAAATAAATAGAAAAGTAAATATGTACAAGTAAAATAAATAGACTAATAACTCTGTACAAACATATACAGGTGCTGTGGGGAGGGGAAGGAGGTAGGGCGGGGGGATGGGGAGGAGGAGAGGAAAAAGGGGGCTCAGCCTCTACTTTCTATCATGTAAGTAGTGTGGTCTAGTGAATATCACATGGACCTGGGAGTCAGAAGGATGTGGGTTCTAATCCAGGCTCCACCACTTGTCTGCTGTGTGACCTTGGGCAAGTCACTTCACTTCTCTGTGCCTCAGTGACCTCATCTGTAAAATGAGGGTGAAGACTGAGCCCCATGGGGGACAGGGACTGTGTCCTTTAGGGAAGCAGTGGCCTAGTGGATAGATCACGGGCCTGGAAGTCAGAAGCACCTGGGTGTCCAACCTGAATATCTTGTATCTACCCCAGTGCCTAGTATAGTGCCTGGCACATAGTAAACACTTTAAAAATACCAAAATAAAACAAAAACAAAAAACATAACTCAGGGTGTATCTCAACAACAGAATTCTAGAGATGGTTGATTTACCACCAAAATGGTAAGTTCTGAACATGCCATTCTGTCCAGGCTCATCATTCTGTTTGATCATAGGTTTCAGGCATGGGTGGTATCACTTGTAAAAATACGACCCTCATTGCTTGCTGGTTGGGCTGATGGCTCATGTGGGGTCGCATTGTACGCTGTCATGCTATTGGTTCTTTAGCATCCCATCAATCTCTCTTCTTTATTCATTGTTCTGGTTCTTTTTTTGAAATACCTGTCTGTAGATGCTATTATTATTTCTGTCCTTTCTGCTGCCTGTCTTTAAAAAAGAAGAAAAAAACAAAAAACCATTTGTTATTCGAACATATCAACCCTAGCCTGTTTAATTGAAAAGCAGATTAAAATTGGCTAAGAATGAGAGTTTACAGAGATGCTTTCCAAAAGAAACAAGGGAAAGTGGGGTCAAGGAGTAAGAAACCAGTGTTGGGGGCAATTACAGCTGCCAGTCAATGAGAACTCTCCCATTTGCTTATTTTTATTTGGTATTTTTTTTTAGTGGTTACTGTGTGCAGAGCACTGTTCTGAGCCCTCGGGAAGGTACAATACAATGGAGCCTGTTGTTGGGTAGGGATTGTCTGTATCTGTTGCTGAATTGTACTTTCCAAGCACTTAGTGCAGTGCTCCACACACAGTAAGCACTCAATAAATACGATTGAATGAATGATTGAGTTGGTAGGCATGCCCACAAGAAGCTGAGGGTCTCCAAAAGGAGCTTACAGTCTAATACTCTCCTCACAATAAGCACTCAAATGCCATTGATTGATTGATTAAGAAGAAAGCAGAGGTTAATAATTGGGAAGGCAGTAGTAAGCTGAATGCCGGTAACACGGGGATAAGAAAGTTGAAGTCAGTGTAGGAGCAGGGAACAGACTAGTAGTCAAGAGGAAAATTCTTTAAAGCAGGTGCAACACAAAGAAGCAATGCAGTCTAGTGGGAACAGCACAGGCCTAGGTGACAGAAGGACCTGGGTTCTAGTCCTGGCTCTGCCACTTGTCTACTGTGTGACCTTGGGTAAGTCACTTAACTTCTCTGTGCCTCAGTTACCTCATCTGTAAAATATGGATGAAGACTGTGAGCCCCATGTGGAACATGGACTGTGACCAACCTGATTATCCTGTACCTACCCCAGCAGCTAGTACAGTGTGTGGCACACAGTAAGTGCTTAACAAATACCACTAAAAAAAATCCATCAGCTCCTAAACTGGTGGATTTCCTCTTTTTGCCTACTCTCTTCACTATACTATCTGACAAGATTAAACTGTTTCAATCTGAATGGAAACATTTAGAGAAGCTCTAGTAAGAATGTATTTGCCAACATTTTAAGAGCCAGTTATTATCAAATCAGCATTTGCAAAATATTTTTTTCCAAGATAAATTAGAAGATATGTTCAAGTCCTTACACCAAACTCCTTGTGTTGAAGAAGTTAATGCATGCTTTTTTGTGTCACTGTATTGGTTTTCTGGGTGATCTGTGCCAAGATATGGTAAAGCAAGAATGATCTACTGGAAAGCACACACGATTCAAACAAATCCAAAATAACTGGTGAGTTTGTGTTTTACTCACAATCCTCCTTGCTTTGCAGCTGAAGTACATGATGTGCATGGCCACAATAGTATGATGCTTTGTGGGATATTTTTTTATTCTTTTGCTTTTATTTTTTTCCTAAGAGGGTTGTATGCATTTGCAAATTTTCCATATTTAAAAAGTAAATCATCCAGGTGTGAAATTGACTCACTAAAGATTGATTTATATGAGGAATTAAATCAATTAGGAGTATTTATTGTATGGACTGCTGTGCTAAATCCTTGGAAGCTTGCAATGGAAGTAAAAGACACAGTCCCTGCCCTCAAGGAGCTTATCCCCTGCACATCGGGGGAGACAGCAGACACAAAATCATTTACAGCTATGCGTGAGAGAGAATGGGCAGAAAATAAGTGAATAAATAAGGGGTTAAATACTGAGTATGTAAAACAGTATGGGTGGCTGCAGATGCCTAAGTGCTAAGGTAGTACCTGGAATATTGTACTCTCCCAAGCACTTAGTACAGTGCTCTGCACACAAGTGCTCAATAAATATGATGTACTGCATGAACGAACAGTAAACTTTGGGGAGAAGAAATTAATCAGTTAAATTCCTACTGGAGTAGGTGACAGTTAAGAAGGGCTGTGAAAAGGGGAGGAGCTATGATATGGTAGCCTTGAAGACCTGTTTACTTGTATTAATGTCTGTCTCTCCACCTCTAGACTGTAAGCCCATTGTAGGCAGGGATTGTCCCTCTTTATTGCTGTACTGTACTTTCCAAGTGCTTAGTACAGTGCTCTGCACACCCTAAGCATTCAATAATTATGATTGAATGAATGAGAAAGGCAGGTCCAGACAGGGGCAAGGGGCAAGAACACCAGCAGGGGATAGAAGACCGGAAAAGTGAGACTGAAGGACAGTGAGAGTTTGAAAGGTTCATTTAGGAGGACTTTAGCAAATGGACTGAGGCTATTGGGTGAAGATAGCCAGTACGTATGATGGGGCAGATAAGTCAAAAGGACAGAGCTGGTGGAGAGCCTTGAAGCCAGTGGTCAGGTGTTTTAGATTGACGTGGAGGGAAGTGGGTATACCACTGGGGAAACAGCGTGGCTCAGTGGAAAGAGCACGGGCTTGGGAGTCAGAGGTCATGGGTTTGAATCCCGGCTCCACCACTTGTCAGCTGTGTGACCTTGGGCAAGCCACTTAACTTCTCTATGCCTGTTACCTCATCTGTAAAATGGGGATTAAGACTGGGAGCCCCAAGTGGGACAACCTGATCACCTTGTATCCCCCCAGCACTTAGAACAGTGCTTTGCACATAGTAAGCGCTTAACAAATACCACCATTATTATTATTATTATTACCATTGTGCGTTTTTGGATGAGGGGAGAGTTATGAACCAAACAACATTTTAGAGAGGCGATCTAGGCTGTGGCAGGTAGTATAGAGAGAAAACTGGAAAGGCTGTACATAGGGAGCCCAGTGGGGAAGCTAATCTAGAGTTTGAAACAGGTTGATGGCTGATGATGCGGAAGATTTGGTGATAGATGGAATATGAGGGTTGAAAGATAGTGAGGAGTCAAAGATCACACTAAGGCTGCAGGTTTTGGGCACAGGGAGAATGGCAGTGTTGTCTCATGAAAACTTGAGAACTCTACACATTATGACACATGTCTGCCAACTCTTACTGTATTGCAGAGAGGCAGCATGACCTAGAGGATAAAGACGGGCCTGGGAGTCAGAAGGACTTAGGTTCTAATCCCAGCTCTGCCACTTTCCTGCTGTGTAACTTTGGGCCAGCCACTTAACTTCTCTGTCCCACAGTTCCCTCATCTGTAAAATGGGGAATAAGATTGTGAGCCCTATGTAAGACAGGAACCGTGTACAGCCTAATTAACGTGTATGTACTCCAGTGCTTAATAGAGTGCCTGGCATATAGTAAGTGCTTAACAAATACCTCAATTATTATTATTACTCTCCCAGCATTTAGTACAGGGCTCTGCAGATAGTAAGCACTTGATAAATACAATTGATTGATTTGTTCACTTATATTTCCAGACTCTGTTCAGGCATAGGTTTTGATAACTTTCAGCATCTGAAGGTACTAAAATGAACAAATTCATCTTTGGATTTATTGAGCACCTACTGTAACCAGAGCAGAGTCCTGTGTACTTGAGAAAATACAGCAGATGTAGAGCACATGATCCTTACCCACAAGGAACTTAGAATCCAACTAATTAGATCAAATGTATATATAATGACCCACTGGCAATTTGTAAATTATTGTTTTAGAACACTAACTAGTGCCCTAGAGGTTTGCCTGAAGGTGAGAGCCATTCACCTATTATTTACAGAAGATCTCCTCCATGAGACTTTTGTCTTTGATTTATATATCTATAAATAGCCTTTCAATAATAACTGAAATAATTAAAATAATTTTTAAGCCCTTACTATGTGTCAGACATTGTACTACACACTGGGAAGGATTGGATTGGACACATGGGGCTCAAAATCTTAATCCCCATTTTACAGAAGGGGGAACGGAGGCACAGATAAGTGAAGTGACTTGCCCAAGTTCACACAGTAGACAAGTGGCAGAGGTGAGATTAGAACCCAGGTCCTTCTGACACCCAGGCCCATGCTCTATCCACTAGGCAACACTGCTTCTCAGTTAATATACCTCTATAATTGGAGGGTATGATTCTTTTGATTTATCTGTAGAATTTTGCTGAGATCTCCCTTAGAGAGGGTTTCTTCATGTTTTAAATTGTTAGCTGAAAAACATAGACCACAGACAGACACCTGGATTCCAGCACACTGTTGGTCCAAGCTTCTAATAGAGGATGAATATGTTAATGAAGGGATTTACCATCAATCCTATGTTTCACACAATCAAATTAATTCCTCTTCTCTTTCCCAATGGATGATTTTATGCTGGCCAAATTGGACATTGGGTGGCCACCCCAAACTCCTTTCCTGTTGCAAAGGTAATGAGTTAACCCTTGTGCAAAATTTAAAATTTTTCCAAGCATTCTCTTATTTCAGCCAACAAGGGAAGTGTCAGCAAATATTGCATTCTTCAGAGTGTCTCTATTGTAATGGGCTACTTTATGGCTCATGTAGCATGTAGGAAGAGTCTTAATGGGGAAAATTCTTACACAGATTCACTCTATGGTTTCAACAACTAGCTACCCTGGATGGTTTAGGCATTCATCGGTGTGGAGGTAATGGGCTTCATCCAGTTTAACATGTCCAAAACAGAACTCCTTATCTTCCCACCCAAACCTGTCCTCCCCATGAATTTCCTAACACTGTAGATGGCATCACCATCATTCCTGTCTCACAAGCCCATCTCTCTGCTCTGCACACAGTAAGTGTTCAATAAATATGATTGAATGAATGAATGAATCAAAGTCCATTCCTAACTCTCTGATTTAAGGAAATGTCATCCGGGGGAAAAACAAGAATACAGAGTGTATTTTTTTCCTCAGTACTAATACTGTGGTATTTATCATTTGACCAAGCACTATGCCAAGAGCTGGATAATCATTCAAGTGCTTAGTACAGTGCTCGGCACATAGAAAGCACTCAATAAATACCACTGATAAATACTATTGATCATTTCAGACACAGTCCCTTTCCCACATGGGGTTTACCATATAAGAGGTCAGAATAGTAAGTACCTTTTCCCCATTTTACAGATGAGGAAACTGAAGCCCAGGGAGGTGACGTGACTTTCCCAAGGTCAACAGCAGGCTATTGGCAGAGTTTGGATTAAAGGCTAGAGACTTCCAGACCCCTGGTCTTTCCACTAAGCCATACTGCCTGAATTTGAATAATTTATATTGTGTTAACTGTGTAATTTTTAGGCACCAGCCTTTTCCATATTGTAATATCCATTCTCTACTGCATTTCTAGGGTTTCTACAGCTGGAAAATTGGCCAAAGATGACAAGTTCTTTTTTAAAGTAGCAAAGGGGATATCATTCCCAAAGCAACAGTGAATATGGTAAGGGTTCCTGACAGTGCATATTGCTTTTGTCTCCATAGGAAATCTTTTGTGGCTCTACATGTAGGAGTTGTGATATTTGTGAGCCCATTGTTGGATAGGGACCATCCCAATATGTTGCCGATTTGTACTTCCCAAGTGCTTAGTACAGTGCTCTGCACACAATAAGCGCTCAATAAATATGATTGAATGAATGAATGAATTTGACTAAAATATCCTTTAATCTTTGATGAAACAAATGAGTATTCATTCATTCAATTGTATTTGAGTGCTGTGTGCAGAGCACTGTACTAAGTGCTCAGGAGAGCACAGTACAACAATAGACACATTCTCTCTGCCCACAACGAGCTTATAGCCTAGAGTATATGATAGTCTTAATTGAAAATAGCCTTGTCTGACCATTCTGGTTTGACACTTTGGACTCTGCTTCAGACAGTCATGGAACTAAGTTTTTTTTGTTTGTTTTTTTAATGGCAGTTGTTAAACTACTTACTATGTGCCAGGAACCGTACTAAGTGCTGGCAGAGATGCAAGTTAATTAGGTTATACACAGTCCACATCCCACTTGGGGCTTGTTCTTAATATCCAGTTTACAGATGAGGTAATTGAGGCCCTGAGAAGTGAAGTGATTTGCCCAAGGTCACACAGCAGACAAGTGGCAGAGCTGGGATTAGAACTCAGGTCCTTTGACTCCCAGGCCCATGCTCTATGTACTAGCCCAGAATTGAAGGTGTGCAAATCCTTCACCTGTGCCATTGGTTAATTTCAGGGTCCAGCATCTTAAAGAAAAGGCACCTGTTTAAAGATTAGATATTTTTCCAGGTTCGTGAATTTTTTTTAGGGGGGGGAGTATTTTTAAAAATGCATACTCTTACAATTTAATGTATTTAAAGCTGGATTGGAAGCTTCTTTCCATGAAGATAGAGGAGGTTTGTTAGGCAAAGCTATCAATCAATCAATTAATCATGTTTATTGAGTTTTCACTGTGTGCAGAGCATGGTACAAAGCTCTTGGGAGAGTACACTATACAGAGTTGGTAGACACATTCCCTGCCCACAATGAGCTTACAGTCTTAGGGGGGATACAGATATTAATATAAATAAGTAAATTATGAATATGTACAAAAGTGCTGTTGGGCTGAGGGAGGGGTGAAAAAAGGGAGCAAATACAAGTGCAAGGGCAACTCAGAAGGGAATGAGAGAAGAAGAAATGAGGTCTTAGTGGAGGAAAGCCTCTTTGAGGAGGTGTGCTTTGTGTGTGATTGTCAGTGATGGAGAGAGGGAGTTCCAGTCCAGGGGCAAGTTGTGGGTGAGAGGTCGGTGGTGAGATAGAGGAAACTGAGGTACAGTGAGTAGGTTGGCATTAGAGGGATGGAATGTGTGGGCTGGATTGTAGTAGGATAGCACTGAGATAGGGAGGGGACTAGTTGATTGAATGCTTTAAATCAGCCACATCATTCCCAAATAAAAGCTGGGCTTTGAGAATTTTATTGGCCTTCTAGGGTGGATTTGAGTATTTCACACAAGCACTTGAAATACCATCTCCACTTCACACAACTACATTTGTTTCCCATCAGTGAAAACTGGACCTGAATAATCAAAACATGTTTTTATTTTAATATTGATGAGAGTAAAGAGAGCTTCTCTTTACTGTGCAGATGATTCTCCAATATATATGTCGAGACCTGATCACTCTCCTTCTCTGTAGCCTGACATTTCCTCCTGCATTCAAGACAGCTCTACTTGGATGTCCTGCTGACCCACCAAACTTTACATGTCCAAAACAGAACTCCATCTACCCACCCAAATCTTGGCCTCCCCCGACATTTCTGTCACGGTAGAAGCACCACCATCTTTCCTTCTCACAAATCTGTAACTTTGGCGTTATCCTTGACTAATCTCCCTCATTCATCCCACATCTATCACTAAATTCTGTCAGTTCAACCTTCACAACATTGTTAAAGCCACCTTTTCCTCTCCATCCAAACTGTTACCATGTTAATTCAAGCACTTATCCTATCCCTCCTTGGTTACTGTATCAACTTCCTTGCTGACCTCCTTGCCTCCTGTCTCTCCCCACTTCAGTCCATACTTCACTCTGATGCCTGGATCATTTTTCTACAAAAACATAAAGTCTGTGTTTCCCCACTTCTCAAGAACCTCCAGTGGTTGCCTATCCACCTCTGCATCAAACAGAAACTTCTTACCATCAGCTTTAAAGTACTCAATCACCTTGCCAGCTCCTACCTTACCTCGCTGCTCTCCCACAACAACCCAGCCTACACACTTCACTCCTCTAATGCCAATTAACTCACTGTAACTCAATCTCATCTGTCTTGCTGCTGAACTCTTGACCACATCCTGCTGCTGGCCTGGAATGCCCTTCCTCTTCATATCCTACAAACAATTATTCTCCCCACCTTCAAAGCCTTATTGAAAGTTACATATCCTCCAAAAGGCCTTCCCTAATGAAACCCTCATTTCCTCTTCTCCCACTCCCTTCAGCACTGCTCTTGTACCTGGATTTGCTCCCTTCTATCACCCCTCCCTTGGCCCCACAGCACTTAAATACACATCTGTAATTTACTGGTTTATATTAATGTCTGTTTCCCCTTCTAGACTGTAAGCTAGTTGTGGACAGGGAACGCGTCTCCCCACTCTGTTACATTGTGCTCTCCCAAATGCTTACTACAGTTCTCTGCACACAGTAAGCACTCAATAAGTATGATTGATTGATTGCTCTCACCTAAACAATTATTTCTTTTGAGAAAATAAGTGGAGAAGTTGATTTGGGTTCAGTTTCTGATTGAGATCCATAGAAGTTCATTATTTTGCCCTCAATTATGCATTCTGATCCCCTCTGTCAATGAAAATCCTTGAATCATTTCTTATTTTAACACAGAGCATAGCATGGTATATTTTATAGGTTCATTTAAGTGTTAACTGACTTGAAATTCATTTTGTTGAGAAAAATATGATATTGTTCATGCCTTCAGAATTCACACAATGATCTCTGAAGACTCAAGTTCCATTGTTGCCTAATTCTCCTAAAACAAGTTATGCTAATGCTCCCTGTCTTACTATAGTTTTCCACTTCTTAATGATAATAATGATGGTATTTGTTAAGTGCTGTTAAGTGCAAAGCACTGTTCTAAGTGCTGGGGAGGTTACAAGGTGATCAGGTTGTCCCACAGGGGGCTCACAGTCTCAATCCCCATTTTTCAGATGAGGTAAACTGAGGCACAGAGAAGTTGTGACTTGCCCAAAGTCACACAGCTGACAGTTGCGGAGCCAGGATTTGAACCCATGACCTCTGACTCCAAAGCCCGTGCTCTTTCCACTGAGCCATGCTGCTCTTCTTTACTCTTTCTTTGTCCTTTCTGTGATTCTCTGGCTTCATGGCTCCATTCCATGGCTCTCTGATTCCAAGCCTTCATGAGAAGCAGCCTCACCTACTGGAAAGAGCATGGGCCTGGGGATCAGAGAACTGTGGTATTTTTTAAGTGCTTAATGTGTACCAGGCATTGTACCAAGTGCTGAAATAGATACAAGATAATCACTTTGGGCATAGTCCATTATCCCCCATGGGGCTCACAGTCTTAATCCCCATTTTACATATGACATAACTGAAACAAAAGTTAAGTGACTTGTCCAAGGTCACTTAGCAGATGATTGGCTGAGGCAGGATTAGAACCAAGTCCTCTAGAGTGCAAACTCAAATAGGCTGTAAACTCATTATGGACAGGGAATGTGTCGTATTGTACTCTCCCAAGTTCTTAGAACAGTGCTCTGCACATAGTAAGGGCTCAATGAATAGCACTGATTGATCCTCTGACTCCCAGGCTTGTGCTCTATCCACTTGTGCACACTACTTGTCTATCTTTAGACTCAGTTGCTTCTCCAACCCTTCCAAATTATAGTACTCTCTCCACTGTGACTAACTGCTCTACCTCACCATCTACTAGTCTTCTGAGGGCTAAGGATAATAATAACAATGTTAATGATAATAACACTAATAATAGTATTTGTTCAGCTCTGAGTATCTGCCAAACGCTGTACTAAGCACTGAGGTAGATAAAAGATAAGCAGGTATCACATGGTCTAAGTAGGAGGGAGAACAAGTATTGAATCCCATTTTGCAGATGAAGGAACTGAGGCATAGAGAAGTTAAGGGACTTGCCCAGGGTATCTTAGCAGGTATGTGGAAGAGCCGAATTAGAACCCAGGTCCTTTGACTCTCAGGCCCATGCTCTTTTCACTATGCTGTGCTGCTTCTCTAACAATCATCTAATGGGTTTGGGTTAAATAGATCCTGGTTTTATGTCTTAGCCTCCCCAAATTTCAGTGCCTCATAGTTAAGAGCTTTTGATTTCTTTTTGATGAATGACATGAATTTACATTTCCCAGTAATGGTCAAGAATGGAAACAAAAATATACGGGTGTTTTCAAGTCAGAATTGAGCTGCAGAAATGGGCCTAAAGAAAGTAGAGCTAGCCCAGTGAGAAGCCAGAGGCTACCACTGAGTACTGTTGTGGTTTTATACTGAGCATATAGAGTTTGCTTTTAACAATTCATCAGTCCAAGTTGCAAGAAAAAGAGTAACAAACAGTTGTGACACTACTAAAATTAAGAGTTGAAAAGTAATTCAGAAAAAGTATAATATTTTTTAGCATGTTACTCATATCACAATAGGACAATGATCTAATTAGATTATATTGCCATATAAATACCTTAGAACTTGCCAGTATGTTTTCTTCCACCAGGGTGCGTTGTGGTAGTGCTAATCAAAGCGTCCTTTAACATTGACTCGAAGTGGCTTGGTGTATGTATGCGAGGGAAATTGCTACCAGAGCAATCATTTCTGTATTTTGAAGACAAAATACCTTGTCATAGCTGTGTGATATTCAAAAAACAACTTTCAGCAGTGGAGTCTTAGCATAAGTCCTGCAGGCTCTGAGATACAGAGACTCTCTTGATCACCAGATAATGGTGCTTTAGCCTAGGATCTTTAGAATCCTGTTTTGACAGAGGCTGACTGACTCTAGCAGTGATACATCAGTTATCTACACCTACTAGTCATGTCTATTTTGCCCAGCTATGACTTCCTGATAATATAGACTTTATTTTCTACAAGAAGATCCTAAAACTGTCACATTCTGGGCTATCACCTGTATTTAGTATCAGTATCAACAGTTTTGATTGAGTACCATCTATGAGCTGGGAACCATATTAGGTTTGGGGGGACAAATGAAAAAACAGCATATTCATTCATTCAGTTGTATTTATTGAGCGCTTACTGTGTGCAGAGCACTGTACTAAGCGCTTGGGAAGTACAAGTTGGCAACATATAGAGACGGTCCCAACCCAACAATGGGCTCACAGTCTAGGAGGGAGAGACAGACAACAAAAGAAAACATATTAACAAAATAAAATAAATAGAATAGTAAATATGTACAAGTAAAATAAATAGAGTAATAAATCTGTACAAACATATATACAGGTGCTGTGGGGAGGGGAAGGAGGTAGGGCGGGGGGGAGGGGGATCCCTAATTTTTAGGAGCATGGAATACTTCATTCGTGAATCAGCGATAAATATTATGTCTAGTTACAGGGTTACCAAATTTTCATTTTGAATGTGGGGGTGAACTTGGAGTAGAGGATGGAAAACTAAAATGACACATTCACAGGGAACTGGGGAGGTGGACATGCAGACACCATCAATCAATGAATCTGGTATTTATTGAATGTTTACTGTGTGCAAACAAAGCACATTACTAAACACCTGGAGAGTACAATAAAGTACACCTGATCCCTACCTTCAAGGAGCTTGCAGCCTAGCAGAGGAGTCAGATGTTAAAAGAAATCATAACCAATTATTTGTACATAGATCTTGTGGGATTGGGGTGCGTACCTAAGTGCTTAGTTGCATTGACTCACATGCATAGGTGACACAGAAGGGAGGGGAAATAGAGTGGGTGGATGCAAGAGGTATACTCCCATGAGATCCAGGAGGTGGGCATATAGAAATGTACATATACACTTTTGGGTTTCAGAAAGAGGAAAAACACAGATACACCTCGGCTGGGAAGGTAGACAGACAGGGTTAGAGGGACACCCAAGAACAGTGAGTTTGGCCAGGAGCCTGTTTACCGTGAAACATGGGACTGGCTGTGGCAGAGGCGGGGGGGGGGGGGGGGGGGGGGGGGGGGATGAGGCAAAAATCACAGTCTGGACTCCTGTCATCCCTCCTGAGAGATGTGAAGCTGGTCAGATACTGCTTCCTTCCTATCAATTCCTTGAAATGGGAGCAAAGCTAATGGCTTTCATCAAATGAAACAGGACCGATTATCTAATAAACAGTGCATCAGTGCTTTCATTTGAAAACCAAATTGTGTTCAAACTGTAGAATCATCAGTTTATGCATCTGGAAAGGACCCTTTTGGCCCAGTCAGATGGCTGCCTGGGTTGGAGGGGTGGAGTTTCCACAACTCCTGATAGTAAGCTACAGTAGCTGTGGAAATCTATTTCTGGCCTACATGCCTAGGGCCTAGAAGAAATCTGAGTGAGCCTAATGAGAATCAGGTAATGATAATAATAATGATGATGGCATTTATTAAGTGCTTACTATGTGCAAAGCACTGTTCTAAGCACTGGGGAGGTTACAAGGTGATCAGGTTGTCCCACGTGGGGCTCACGGTCTTCAGCCCCATTTTACAGATGAGGGAACTGAGGCCCAGAGAATAATAATAATAATAATAATAATAATAATGGCATTTGTTAAGCACTTACTATGTGGAAAGCATTAAGTGACTTGCCCAAAGTCACACAGCTGACAATTGTCAGAGCCAGGATTTGAACACATGACCTCTGATTCCCAAGCCTGGGCTCTTTCCCCTGAGCCACGCTTGTTTGGGGAAAAATTCTGGGAAAATTCCAGGCTGATTCTTTTTATTCTCTCAGTCTATTCATGTGGGAAGCAGAATGGTTGGCTGGTAAGTGGCAGGGGGCAATGCATGCCAATGAATTTCAAGCCAAATGAAAATGTTATGCCCTGCACATCCTTATCCCTATGGGAGATCATGGGTGGGTGTCTTTGCCCCCAAATAAATCCTGTGCCAGAGACTAAGTCCCACCATTCCACAGTCCTTTATCTTTAAAACAATTTACAAGACTGGATATGCTCACCACTTTCTCCCCGCTTTACACAGTTCTTGCAAGAAGAGCATCCAGACCACTATAAAGTGAAGCTTGCTCATAATGAATATACTTTCTGTTTATAGTCATTGTGGTTTTACTACCCTATTGATTTTTTATGTGATGTTGCTGTAGTTTTGATGTTCATACCCCTTATGAACAGTTTTAATGTGGTACTGGACCCATCTTTCCCACATGAATGCCTCCATAGTATTCCCATTATGGTGACCCACTACATACTTCACACTGTGAGACTTCCCCTTCATTAGAATCCTGACTTATCCCTGTTAATTCTCATCCATTTTATGTTGCTCTAGGTGGGGAGAGACCAGGTCTACATAACATGTTTTGTGTGGTGATTGATACTATTTCTGGTGCCTGTGGATCTTCAGTGAATAATATTGGCTTAATTGAGACCCAGATCAAAGAAAGAGCATCATGACTCCTGTGATTACAGTGCACTTTTTTTTCTGGATACCAAAGCTGGACCTCTAATTGATTCATACTGAATTTCCACTGAAGTCTAAGGGGGCCTGGTGCACATAAAAGGCTGCTGAATCCATTGGGAGGGCTTTGCCTTGCAGTTCTTGCACGATTTCAAAATGGAGAATGGCAGACTCCAGGCAGTCTTTGACATTTTGTGTTACGATGACTGGCACCAGGTTTCTAAATGTTTACCCTGTTTCAGCTTTACAGTGCTTTGGTTTTCAATATTATGACACTATATGGGGAGTGGATGGTTGGGAGGGAGGTTTAGGAAGCTAAAGGAAAAGAGGAAACAGTTTTAAAAGCTGTAGCGGTGTGGGAAAAGGAGGGTAAATTTTAAAAATAATGGATAACAGTAGTGAAGAGGGAACAGAATGCTAGAGGCTGGGGAAGGTAATCTAATCACTTGGTAGAAATGCCTGAGTGGACTAACATATCCAGTTTAATTCTGATGAAGTAAAAATTATCTATCCTAATGGAACCTCCCAGACAATATAAATACATTCAAGTTACCATATTATTCATCTCTAAATGATGTGACATTGATTTAAAAAAGTACCTAAATTTGATTCAGGAAATCCCATTGATAGCATTATTCCTATGAGAAAATGGGTTCCCACTTGAAACAGTTTGGCTTGAGACATAGCATTCAGGAACCAATTTTGTCATTTGTCTGAGGACCGCCAGGAACATAAAAATCTCAAGGGCAAGAGAAGTTAACCATTGTTGCTTTTTAAAGAAAGCATCAGGTGTTGCATACTGCTGTAATTTGGGTTATAGCAATTGATCAATGGCATCTATTGAGTGCTTAATGTAAGTGGAGCACTGTACTAAGCACTTGGGAGAGTACAGTATAACAGAATTGCTAGGCACATTCCCTGCCCACAAGGAGCTTATGGTCTGTCTTGAGTCATTCACCTAAATTATTGTCAAGAGATGGATTCTAAATTCTGAGTGTTTCAGTTCTGGTCTGTAAAAAAAATATTTTTTTTGTCTAAAAAGCTTTTGAGGCAGTTTAAAATTCCATTCACCTTCATAATGCACTATAATTTCAGATGATGTCAATGGTCGTTAAATAGGCCGACCTAAAGAACTGGCCTCACAGTGCTTATGGCATACCAGCCCCAGGGACATGACAGATCAGAAATGCTCAATTATGTTCTGTCTTTTTAAATACATGACAGTCACATTAATACTCAATGATTTCAATGTGATTAATGCTATTCTAGTCAGTAAAAAGAAATTAACCATTCAAACATTATCTTAAAGTGTTAACAAGACACTTGTCGAACTATTTGATAAAGCTTTTCAATTAAATTCAACACAGAGGTTCTAATGTCAAAAGCAAATTAGTTATGAGCAGAACGTATAAAGGATTGTGCACTGGGGTTTTTGCATTAATCTCTAGCATCGTTAAGCTTCAATATTTCCACTTCTGATGTATCAGTATCAACTGAAGGTTCTGTGAACTACCTTTGCTTTGATTATTTTAGTACCTCAGAGGAACACGTTTTATCCCAAACTGTGGGATTTTTTTTTAACAGAAAAAGACACCATTTACAACTTCATCATCATTATTAACATTTATTGAGCACCTGTGGATAAAGGCCTATACCTGCCCGAAAGGAGTTTACAATCTAAGAGTGGAGGCAGGTAGAAACAACTTGTATACATATGATAGGAACAGAAGTACAGGCATCTATTCAGCTGACATAAACAAAAAGAAAAATGAATGAATAGAATAAATAATGGACCAATATACACATGAGTGTTATGGGGAGGTAATAGGTAATGACATGACCAAGGAGGACGGTTTTTAGGTGATGCCTACTGGAGCAGATGATTTTATAGGAGGGCTTTGAAAGTAGGGAGGGACATGCTTTGGTGGAGTTGAGAGATGAGGGAATTCTCTGCAGGGGAAAGAGTGGTCAGAGTGAGGAAGTTAGCTGGGAAAGAGTGAAGGGTACAAGCTGAGATGCAGTGGTTTTAGAGAGGAAAAAAGGTAGGAAGAAGATAGCTGATGGAGAGCCTTGAAGCAGATGGTTAGGAGTTTCTGTCTGATGTATAAAGATAGGGATAGTCCTTGGAGACTTTTGATGGGGGATGAGTAATGTATTCTGAATAGCATTTTAGGAAGATGATTTGGGCATCTGAGTGCAGGATAGACTAAAGAGGAGAGAGGCTGGAAGCAAGGAATCACAAAGAAGGCTGATATACTAGTACAGCCAGGTGGTGACATGGGCTTGGACTGTAGTGGTGGTCATACGTGTGGAGAGGTAGGGTAGGATCCAGGAAATATCACAGAGAAAACCTGGCAGAATTCAGAAATGGATTGTAAGAGGTGAATGGCTCAGATGAGTCAAGGATGACCCTCCCCTTGAGAGCTTCTAGAATGGGGAGGAAAGGTAATTCCTTTGGTGCCAAATGGGAGGGTACTATGCTTCATGCCTAGACTATAGCAGTGTAAACCCTCTGAAGAAGTGGATTACATAGCTGTGAGTGAAATGAACCCAAGTGACATCTTCAGTTAGCTCACATGATCAGCTACCAAGAGGCAGTAAGGCAAATGTCCTCAATAATAATAATAATAATAATGATATTTAAGTGCTTACTATGTGCCAGGCACTGTACTAAGCTCTGGGGTAGATACAAGGTAATTGGGTTGGACACAGTCTCTGATCCACACTAGGCTCACAGTCTTAATGCCCATTTTACAGATGAAGTAACTGAGGCACAGAGAAATAAAGTGACTTGCCCAAGGTCACACAGCAGACTCATGGAGGAGGCAGAATTAGAACCCAGGTCCTTCTAATTTCTAGGCCCATGCTCTATCCATTACACCACGTCTCTTCCCGTATAATAATAATTATAATGGTAATCGTGTAACAGGTACTGTACTAAGCACTGAGGTGGATACAAGCAAATCAGGTTGGACATAGTCCCTGTCCCACATGGGGCTGAAACTGTGTGTTCTGTGGTCAGCATAAGGGTATGGAGGTGATAAGTGAAAGGGTGCTTAAGGAGACATTCCCAGAAAAATCCAAGAGTAAGGTACTAGCAAGGAGGAAGCGGGGTAATGGGGGAAATTTAAAGACATTTCAAAAAACAGAATGGAGGAAGAACAGCAGTGACAGCAATATATTTTGGGGAACAAGATCCCTAATTTGGTTTTCCCTGGTGAGTGTTTGTGTTCAAAGTGTGTGGAGTGTGTTTGTGTGTTGGGGAAGCTTGAATAGAGGATAGAAGGAAGGTAGATGAGAAGAGCAGGGGACAAGAAGGGAGGTGGAAAAGCAGGAGGAGAAGGGAAGAGAAAGAGATTGGGAAGGTACTGGTGCTGTGTCTTTTTTTCTCAGTAGCAGAGCAGAGGTGGAGGGTGTGGATGGAGGGGAAAAGAAAGAAACAAAAAGGATTACACAATCCATTGCAAAGGAAGAAAGGAGATTTAGCTATTAAAAAGACACTTTGCTGCCAGAATGAAATTCATGGAAGACATGATCCAGTACCCTCAGGCAGTATGTGGTCAACACACTGGTAATAGCTTTATTTAGTATTTAGCCAAGGGATATGAATAGTATGCTGCAGGTTTCAGGTTTAAAACTATTCAAAGCCTGAGATTAACAGGTGCATATAACCAGCAGTGGAAAATAAGGAAAAGGAAAGATGGGAATCCCCATTAAAGGCTTAATTTTGGCGTTAGCAGTTTAGCTCACTTGTCCCGGGTTGTGAGGGCTGGACAACTTAGGAACAAAGATGACCACTTGTACAGCCAACTGAGAACAGAGCGGGAAAATTGTCTTCATATCCTGCTCATAATGTTCTGCAATGTTCTTCTCAGATAAACCTGATGATTTTGTTTGTATGTATGTGTGAGTGTGTGTGTGTGTTTGTGTGTGAGAGAGCTAGAGAGTACAAATGTGTGAGTTCTATGAGGATTTAAGTGTATCACTATGGAAAAGAAAGGCAAACCAGGAAGAGGAGGGTCTAGAAAAACAACATCCCCTCTACCTGGTGCTGATACCAGGAATTTTTGTAGGGTGAATGCCAAGTGGAAAGAGAGAGGTAGAAGTCTGGCAGTAAGTTTTAGGAAGTAACTAGCTCTTTCATGGGACGGCTGCACTGGGGCCCCATTTCTAGCCTACACTAGGACTCTTTTCTAGCCCAAGGTGTTCCCTGGATAAATTCCTCAGTTACTAATGAGAAAGTCTTTCTGGTAATACTGATGGGGAAATGATACGGGTGCATATTGTCTAAGGTACTTTTGATTGGATTACTGGTGTGCCTGGACACCTTTACTTGATCAGCCTCCATGCAGTTGAAGTGGTTGATTTATGACCTGCTAATGAACTGCATCCTCTGATTGGTTCCTGCAGACAGGATCTGATTGATTGGAACATCAGCCACTCAAAAATTTTCTCTCTCTCATTTCCTCTTGTCATTATACTGGTGGAAAGAAATTTCAGGCCAGCAATTTTTAATTACTATTGAACACCCCCTTAAACCTTGCAAGGCTGCATCCCGGCTCCTGGGGGTGGCAGGGAAGTTACCCTGTGAGCCACACACCCACCCACGAGCCTCCTAACTGCATCCCAGCTCCTCGGGAGGATGTTGTGTCTGCCGCCATAATCCTCAGCCCCTACCCATCTAGAGAACAGAAAAGAAGCCAAGAAGTGGTAGGGGGAGTACACCTAGCTGGTGTGGAAAAGATAGGAGCAGAGATTACGGAATGTCTCACTCTCCCTCTTTCCTGACTCTGCCCCTTTGTCACTAGGCTGACAACTATATAGTCTAAACCATTTGGATAATGGATGAAGCACCAAATAAGGAGGCTGTTTA